>NC_133577.1:31375416-32002737 GCF_964106895.1 Numenius arquata | reverse complement strand
ACTATCGTTACTGACTGGATACCCAAAATTAATTAATAAAATTAACTCCAAAGGAAAATATATCTATCACGGAAAAAGTTACCTTTTACACCCTGCTGTCCAGACATCGTCAGTGGTAAAGTATGAGTAGAGTGGATAATTTGTGATCCTACAGGCTTGTTCCCCTGTTGTGGGTGATGGTACAGTTTTGGAGTATTGGCAGTATGCACAGGGATCTGACAAAGTTTACCAGTGTAATTAGGAGGGCACTGGCATTTATCTCTAGAACTGCACTGGCCTCCATTCATGCATGGAAGGTGGCAAATAACTGAAATGAAAACAGAAAGAAAAATTTTGTTAATGACTTTAGCTTTAGTATTATCTGACCACATATCTCAAAGAAGCTGAGGAAGAAAGGAACAGGGCCAGGGTCCTTTGGACCAACAGCTGAAGAATGACTGTCCATCTGACATGCGCTTTTGATTGCCTTGGGGCAGAACCCTTCCCCTCCTTGTGATCTCTGCCTGGTTAATACGTTCTCTCCATGACACACACAGCAAGCACATTCTTCCCTTAAAAATCCCAGCTATTTTATTTAATTATGCTATTAAATAAGATGCTAAATTAATATGGTATCTGGCTGCATTCTCTTATTCACACTCCAGTAGAGGTATCCTTATTCAGTCAGCCTCCCATTTCTGAAAATCCTGGACCACCAACACTTCCCTCGAAGACTGGGGAAAAACTCACTGAAGAGTAGACAGCACTGGGGATAAATTTTCCATTTTTGCTATAAGCCCTGGCTGTTCTCTGGAAACCCAATTCTTACCAAGTATCTAGATTTTTGCTTAACTTTTATCGCTCAAAGAAGCCAATTTGTATACCCACTCATGAAGATCATAAAAATATTGAGAGATTCTACTCAAATTATTTCAGAGACAAATTCCAAAGTATTAAAGTATTTTAATTCCAATATAACAAGGGTAATTACTTCTGTGCCAGCTAGTACTCGCACATTTACAGCAATATAAACTATCAGATGAAACATGAAAAACATCAACATCAAATGAAAAACATTTCTTACCTCAGAGATACAAACAATAATAGGCATGGTTCAGCACTTTCTAAAAATATGATGGGGGATATAATCAACCATAATCTGGCTGAGCTGTCAACATTTTCAAGAACTAAATGATGTAAAAACAACAGGAAAAATACCACAAGCTTTTGTTCAAGACAAACTAAGGTCATTTTCTCAGAAATCAAAGATTTTTTGAGAAATAGCATACAGTATCCATTTGTCAGCTTTAAGATAAGATTCTGACAGCAAAAATAAATAAATAAAAATCTTGACTTTAGAGTAATTATGGCATTTTGTTAGATTGGTATTGCTCGGTCAATATTGAATTATTAGGAGCTTAGTGCTTATTATTCTAAGTGGTATAATCTCTGGACAACCACAGCCTATTGCTATTATTAATACCCTAAAATGTCAGTAGTGGAAAAGGAACCTGTGTGTTATGTGTTGCAAGATGACAAAGCAGGACATTCAGCAGCCCAAGGAGTTCCAACCCAGCTACGTAATTCCCTTGGCTCAGAAGACTGCTCCAGAAACAGGGTGATCAGCCCGGCTTGTCGCAGAGCACCCTCAAATTGCATTGACAGGAACGGCGCTGCCTGATCGCCAGATAGGTCCACGCACAAATGTAAACTGCCAGAACTGTCTTTCCACTGTGTTCTGCAAACGTATATTTAATATCCTTCTTATCTCATATTTTCATTTCATATAAACTGACTGAAAGTACTTCAAGCTGTAGCACCGCGCTAAAAGGCCTACTTGACTTCAGAAGACTGTCCGCACCAGTGCAGGCCTCACTTTTTTGGGTCCCAACACTGTTGGGACTTTATCTGAATGTATAAAAGATATCCTTGAAGAATAGCTGTTACTTCAGGGCGAAATGAAGGATTTTTGACCCCAGCAGTAATTAAAGCGTGACAGCTACCTCTCTCTCTGGTACCATTTCTCCCTGAGCAGCCAGAAACGAGCAGGTTTACTGCAATGGTAACAACATACAGAGGATTTTAGATACTTGAAAAGATCTGTCTGAGCGAGGCTGTCAGCTAAGGTGCTTTTTCTGCAAAAGCAGCATCGCACAATGAAACAGTGTAGAGCAGCGTTAAGGGGACAGCAATTTGGTGTTTGAAAGAACAGTGAAACAAAGGCAAACAGAAATCATCTCACTGAGGAGTTCCTGGAATGCAAGAAGCCTATCCCATAGATTTTCTTCCCTCCCTCTCTGACCTTGAGGCAACAAGGTAACATGCAAAATACAGCTTTTAAACAATACAAATATACCCTGAATTTTCACCAAAATAAATTAATTTGTTCCAACACCCTGTTCCTATGAAGCAGTTGGCAATCTGGAAAGCCAGATAACACACGTCGTGTGGGTATCCCGACATTACAGGGTGCTTTTCAGGCTTTCCTATCCTGCAGGAGCCACCAAGTAATGAACCGGCACATAAAAAATTCTGCTTTCAAGCAAACAAAAGTTTGTGCTAAAAATACTGGGAAGAAGGATACCAACAGAAAAGGGTTCATTCATGCCCCTTTTCAGTACTGTTTGCTGTGGATATACACACAAATAACTTGTGCAAATAAGTGCAAACAAATGCTACTGAAAGGTCTAGTGTGAGGTAAATAATGAAGAATGCTTACTTTCTCAGTAATTACATATAACAGAAAATAAAAATTCCAAGCCGCCCATAGTATCATGTGGTGCAAATCACTTAACTGATTTATGTATACAGATATATTGATTTACACTTCTTGAAGGTCTGGCCTAATGTATGAGGAATGAACTTAAAATGAGAATACACTAAATCTACTCTGAGAATATAAAATTCTGTATTAAAAAAATTTTAAATTCTGAAATATACAGCTGTAAGTTATACTCAGTCACGTAAAAACAAATGGGATGTGATCGCCAGGCTAAATTGAAAACTGGATAATCTCAAATGACAAATATCATGAGAATTTAAAAAAAACTCAACAACCCACAAACCAAAAAATGAAGAATGAAACAAGCTGAAATAAATTTCTGATAATTTTATATAGGCATAATAAGCACACACATGCACAGTAATTGTGATGTTTCCTCAAGTAGTTTATGGCCAGGAGAAAGAGCTACATTTGATTATGACACTACTGCTGGAAATCACAGGCACACAACTTCACCAGAGCTGAATTACACCACAGCTATGGGTTGGAAACACAAGAATAGGGCATGAAATCATCAACAAAAAAGCCAGGAAACCACTCATATACAGTTTGTCCATGTAATTACATCACCTAATTTGTTTTCAAGATACTCAAACAATCTTGAACAGTTCCAGATAAACTAATTTAATCAAATCCGAATGTTTTCATTTAATCAAAATAATGTGTAACAAAACAAATTCCAAGCACCTAAATCCTCCTAATCCTTAAAATATAGCCCACGCTTACCCAAACAAGCCCTTAGGATGGATGGAAACTCCCTTCCTGTAACCAGTGTTGAAAAAAATGAAGATGGGTTTTCAAATGTTCCTCATCTGACGCTCTAAATTCCTTTTCTTTTACACCTCAGGGAACGTACGAGTTTCTGTCTCACTTTCCCTCACCACTCTTCGCCTTTTCTACTTACACACTATCAACTATTCAAGTGTAAGCACTATTCAATTACATCAACAGGCTCTCCAAGGAAAACCCTAAACTGCTCATTACATTACAGTATTTCCACTGGATGCATCACGAATCAGCAGATTAATTTTGTCTCTGAGTACTACACAGCTATCCAGCATTACTACATGCCCCACAGCTGCTTCGGCATCTTTCATCCACACTGTTACTAAGCTCACAGAACATGCAGGCACTAGCACACAGTTCTACCAAACACAATTTTTCACAGGAAAGAAGAGCTGACATTCACTGAGGGGAAGCACTGCCATATGCAACATTCTTATAACACAGTGCCTCTAAACACCATGCATTTCAGTTAAAAGTTGAAACCCAGAGGTGCTATGTACGGATCTGCACAATCACTCCGAATTTATTTCTACTAAGTGCAGAAACTAACAGTAACTCACAAAGGCGCAGAGGCATGAACTACAGCAATGATGCTATCCTCCAGTTTAGACTCTTCCCTGTTCCCCTACTAGTTTTGGGGTTTTGTTTTTGGGTTGGTTTTTTTTTTGGTGTTTGGTTTGGGTTTTTTTGGCACATGTCTTTCTTGCTGTCCCTCAGTTTTCTAACTACTTCATCCTAAATGGTTTTCTCTTCAGATCCCTGGGTGTAATTCAGAGGTGTTATGTAAAAAAGTTGCAAGTTAAGTAACCAAATGATTAATTTCATATTTATTTTTTTCAGTAAGATTATCTTGATATTACAAACTTATACTTTGGAAAGGAGAGACAGAAAAGAAAAACTTTAAGTGGGCTTGATTTAATAGTATAGCAGCTCTATATTCATTTCTGAATTTATCCAGTATTTGTATTCTGACAACTTTTAAGAGAAACATTCTATTGCAACAATCAAAAAAATTTTTAAAAGTAAATCTGATGGTGAGAGCTCCAGCAGCAGATGAAAAATACCCGTTACTGCTCACCACTGAAATCAGGAAAGTGATGCCCTGCTCATGTGAATAGCTTAGTTACCACCCACAAATCCCTTGTTATGTACCACCACTATTCACTAATCCAAACAGTGAGGACAGCACCACATTTGGTTCCAGACATAAGTAAAATGTAGAAATGGCTACTCTCTGCTACTGCTGAGAGAGCAGTCAAGGTATGTGACAAATGGCAGTACTGCACGGGAGATGAGCCTTTTAAAAGAAATCTCTAGTATTCAACAAGAAAGGAAATATGTTTTGAAGCTCTGCTCTGGTTTCCTTTGTTGAATGCAATCTTGTGTATAAACAACGCCTTAAGTATAAGGCACAAACTAAGGTAGATTAATACCCTATAATATGCATAACAACATGCAGTTATATTTTGAAAGATGTTTATAAAAAGTAAGAGTGTTGCTGGAAAGGTGGGTAGAACCCTGACACTTTCTCATTTGGGTACACCAAAAAGATACAAAGTAAAAAATACAATGAAAAGGTTTTCATATAGAATCTCTCTAGTAAATAGTTTCATTTCGTTTATTACTAGTTTAAGTAGTTTTAAATTAACTTACACAAATATAGATTCCCCTGAAATGGCAAAAATTTAAATATGCAATATTTTTAAAATGAATAATTGCAAATTAGTAGGAATGCCAGACAATAGAACAGCATAGGTAAGGGGCATACTTCAAAGAACATCTTTACTTCAAAGTACATTTCTTTATTATTGGAGGCTGTTTTTATCAGATTTGGTGAATACCATTTTTGAACAAGAACACCAAAATCTAGTTTGTTTATATACTCCCAGGATTTTATTGCTCCTTATTCTGTGCTTCTGTAGTTATAACTGTCATGAACATAATATATATTCAAAGCTATTACGTATGTGCCTTTGCATGTGAACTCCCAAGTCTCAACCTTGTGAAAAAAATGCAATAAATTGTGTCCATTAACATTCACATTTGTTCAGTGAGAAAGAAAGAAAACAACTAAAAATGCTCACAAGTGGAAAAAACCTACTTTATGCTATTCAAGGCGGTATTTTCCATTTTGTCAGATTTCTGACCAGAAAATGATAGAGGAACTATATCGAATGTGGTCCCTTATACTGTCGCCTTCACACTGTTTATCAGTAGACGTGTAAATATTATAACAAGGATCTTATCAAGCAAAGTTTTATTCTGAATGCTGCAATACATTAACAGAAGTCATCTTAAAAGGTTGAACATGATACTGACAGCACTTCAGTTGTTTCCTCTGGAAAGAAATACAATCTGCAACACTGCAGGGAAAAATTTCAAACAGGAAGCTACCTCAAACTTAATGGTATGATAAGAAAAATATGAAGCTACTAAACTGGGTTCTCAGCTATTGTGAATTAACATCATCATTGACTTCATAATAATTTGTCTTATATATTTAAAATATTATTACCATAGGATCTTCAACAAAGTAATGCAGCCCCACTTGGGAATGGGATCATAAGTACTGTTGTTTATCCAGACAAGGAAACCAATTTATTGCCAAAATAAACAAGCTTTGTGGTGTCTGTCTGGACCATGCACATTTAAAAAAAAAAAAAAAAAAAACCAGAAACCAAACCACAAAACCACAACACTAGGGATAAATACAGAATGATGACATCTCTCAGGAATTATATATGATCACTTATTATTAACATCTCCCCCTCCCACAGAACAATATTAATGCTAAGCTGCATTGCAGGGGTCATTTTATTGGTTTGCAGTTGAGTACATATGACATTTCAAGACTGTTAACCTTTAAGATGCAAGCAAACACCAGAGTTCAAGGACGAACTCAAGTAATAAGGAATTCTAGCGGAAGAGAATAAATCACATTCAGGCAACAACTGTCTTTGCTCCACTCTAACCCAACTGCAACCACATTCGACTCTACCAAAAAGACCGAAGCAGCAGCAGGTTGCCCCTAAAAATCTCAGAGTAAGGAGATCTGCGTACATGCCACATACAGATGTACACATCTTCCTTTCATATAAAGCTGCTTCTTTATCCAGAAGCTATTAACAAGGATACAGCAGTCTTTAAATGTTTTTTTTGCTGCAAAGTGCACCCTAACTAAACATTATGAGAACATGGGGCTTTTAAAAATGGATTAGCTTTAGGGAGAAGATAAATTATCCTAGAAATGCATCCCTCGTATCATATTATGACAGAACAGATGAAATACCTGTATTTTAGTGCGAGGAATCCAGGCAGAGCAAGTAAGGGGAAAAGGGTTTTAGCCTTCATCTCCTGCCAATGGTGTAACACAGCATTTCTTTGCCAGTTTCCAAGGACATGCTGTAAAAATGGTATGGCCTGGGCCCTTTCTGAGATGGACAACATTTTGTTGAGGATGAGATTCTCATTTCCTCTACTTAAAAGGCTCAATAACATAACCAGAAGACTACTTAGAGACCCCTTAGTCTGTGAAATTGATAAATATTTTTGAAATCTAGTTTTTGTTGATCCAACATGGACCTATAGTTTTAAAGAAGAGGAAAGAACATTGTATCCTTCTCAAAGCATGAGATTTCATCCTTTGGGCCCCTTTATCAAGATCACTACCTTCAATTTAAGAGCTCATGTACTATAAGGTACCTACATCTACTTTGAAACAATGTCTCGACCAGTGTTTCCAGTTACTAACATTCCAGAAAGTTATCAGGCATTTCTGTATGATGCACGTGTGTTGGACACACAAAGCAAATAGTTATTGAATCCTTCTGCTTTTATTCTACCAGCAGTAATAATTTTATAAATGTGTCTGTCATGTTATCTCTTGTACCACCCCTGGGCTTCTTCTCATATGATATTAAATGTCTATCCTGGAAGATTTTTCTGTGAATTCTTTAGCTATGCTTACCAACTTTCTATATTTAATAACTTTTAATTTATACTTATCACTACTTTCTCCCTTTCCATTCGTCATCAGTGATCCCCCCATGTCCCACTCATTGTTACAAAATCAGGTTGGTTTCTTCCTCCTTTTTTGCTGAATCATGTCTGAACACTTCCAAAAGTAATTCTAATCTTTTCACACTTTTCCATATTCTTTTTTTTCTCCTAAGCAATTCTACTTTTAATTTTCACTTGCCAAAGAATCCTTACTGAAAAAAGATCATATACGAAGACTTAAAGAAAAATGCAGGTAGCTTTGAGGATTGGATTCAAAGCACTGTTCTCAGCTTGAATCTAGTCTCACAACTGAACTCAGTATAGTTGAGTATCACTGAGTAGAAAAGCAAGTAGCAGTCACTAAAGTCAGATGGGCAGGCACAATTTACACTTTAAATATGCTGTCAAGAATCCTGGGGAACTGCCCTTGCTCTAGAAGGATTCTTCCTCTCAACAGAAAAAATTTTAAAAGTCCCAAACAGCCTTTTCTTTTAGTCAGTCTCCTTACTCCATGAAATGCCACACTGCACATAATAAAAATTAAAAAAAAAAAAAAAGAAAAAAGGAAAGAGATTGCACTAAGGAAGCTCAACAGCTGTCCTCATGCCTACGGCTATTTGATGATTTGTCAATTCAGTTATTTTAAAGTTGCTGCATGTTTACATTTGTGAAGAGAAACCTTACAGATATACTATGTGCCTCTTGTAGCCATGACTGTTTCCAGGCTGCAATAATACCATTTTACAAAATTAGCTTTCTACACTTTTTCATAGACAAACATGCATTTTCTTTGCAGTACACACGTTGATAACATAGTTTCAAACCCAGTAACTACAGCAGTTGTTTTTTTTTAAATTCTATTACAGATTTGGAATAATACATTTAAAATAAACAGAAAGGAAACACTAAAAAAAGAAAACCCACTGCTAGAATGCAGTCTAGCTATTCTCTTCATGTTTTCGCTGCTGTTCTCACAATTTTGGAAGATGTATCTCTTTAAATGAAACTGTACTTCACTGGTTCTTCTCAAATCCTCCATGTACCACTATCAGCACAAAGGTTTAACAAATAATGTAGTACCTTAAAGCCTAACTGGAGGAATGTCTACTTAATGCAGCACTATATGGCAGTTACCAAGGAAGGCAAGTAGAAAAAAGCATCACAAAATCAGACCAGCTACATGTTCAGGCATGTTACATTTTCATGTCTTCCAACAGCAAACTTCCAATTTAAAATTCATTCTCTAACTCAGCTGGTAAGTACAGGCTCTGCTTCTGGAATGATCATTATCTCCACAAGCAATTGAGTTTTATGTTTGCTGCTGAAAGGCTGTCCAGTGATTAGCATCACTTAATGCTAGTGTCAACTCACTGTAAATAAGGTGCAGTAAGTGTAACAAATTAGGTATAGACTAGAAAAGAACGGTCTACTGGGAAGAAAGGGGAGGGATGCTGTCTTCAGTGAGGATGGAAATTTGTGAGATCTCATTCAAGGAAAACCAGAGTCAAGTAGGTATTGCCTTTGTTCTCTGTGTCTGTATTAGAGCGAGTTGAACAAATTTCTGTCTCCATTGCCTGTAATGTTTCAACACACACCTCATACGTGGATGCTAACATTTCAGCTGTCTCAGTCTACATGCTTGTGCCACTGTATCTCAGTTTTTCATTACAAAAGCATATCAATAGTGGGGTAGCAGTCGCTCTTTAATGGAGGCTACATTGTTAACTATGGGAGATCCTGATATCAAAAACCGGGGAGCAGGTTCAGATCATAAAGCATAAGGCTGCAATACATTTTAGAGAAATATACATTTGTTGAGTATCATGATCAGCAAGAAATCCAGAACAAACATGCACAAGATAATTTCACCGTACTACTTGTATGTCTTCCTCAGTTTTAAACTCAGTACTTTAAAACACCTCAGGAAGAAAAGTTGGATGTTGGTGACTTGAAGATGTGTAAACAAAGTCAACCAAGAGACACCTGATATGCCCCCAGGTATTTCAGCCATCCCTCAACGTGGGTCTAAAGGGCATGGGAATCTCATAGAACCTGTATCACATACTTCCAAGCTCACATGGTAAGTCAGCTATCCACAGAGGTGTCAAATGCAACTGCAGGCCTGCGTGTAGGTGACTGAAATGAGCACCATCTGACCAACAGCTGCCAAAAAACTGTTAAAGTGTTAGTGTGGTATGAATGGGATGACTGAGATACAGTATTAGACTATTCACATGCTATCAGAAAAAGAAAAGGCACACCCTGTCATGGAAAATGACCTGAAGCTGAGGTTACTCAATATAAAAGGGTATAGCAAAAATTATGGTAGTTGAGAAATGATTGACAAGAAGATTCTGGCTTACTAGCCGGCGTGATGCTCTCAGTCACTCTTTGCTAAATCTGTTTCTAATAGTCTCAATATCTGAGACGAATCTGACACTATTTTTAGAGGAAAGGGGACAGACAGAGTGTTAAGGGATGACTCACTCCTACCCTGATCATATTTGGTGAATCCACTGATTTTATTAGGGCTGATCCTGATATAGTCAGTATAACAAGAGTTAGGCCTGGAATATTATACTAAGGAAAAAAACCTGTTTTCTGTTTATATAGTTAATGCATGACAAGTGGCCAGTGTCAGACCCTTGATAATGATGCTAACACATATAGAAAAGCTACTTCAGGCGTTTCTTCAGATTTCTACAGCGCGTTGATATTAATTTTCCTCTTTGTGCAAGACACATGCAACTGAAATAAAATCTCTAGGGAAGGCTGGGTTTGAAAGCAACACTTTAAAACCATCATTCTTACATAATTTCCTGCAGAATACAAAATGTAAACAGATTGTAAAATAGTATGTTGCAGTATAAAGACTTTATAGGTATCATTTTAAGCAGTCCTGAATAATTGTCATTGTAAAATTGGGAACACTGAAATCAAGACGGCCAGTGTCTGATGAAAACTAATCTCTGCTATGTTCCCAGTGCTTTTAAGGCTCTTACTCCTCTGCACAGCAGACATGTGCCTGAGCATGTATAATACTAACATGTAGTAGTTAATGTTGTAATGTATCTGTTTTCATCAGGGAGTGCAAGAATTCACCAGAAGGACAGATAACAATGAACTCCAAGCATCTTTATTGCTACATGATCCTTCCAGGCTGTACTCTTCCCTTCTCATGTCAGCTGAGCAGCATTACCCACCTGTAAGAATGGCAGGATTAATGAGTAACTTGACCATAATGACACTGAGCTGTTATTGCTAATGCACTGTTACAATCTCACGAAGTCACTGAACTGATCCTCAGCTCTGACACCATTTCTCCTATTAGGCTCTTTCTAAAAAGATGTACTGGACCGTTGCATGGAATAAAAAAGCAGTAACACCTAGTAGTGTAAGGCAAAGAAAAGGGCTGCTCTTAGACATCAAACTACTTGATTACCATCAGACAAAATGGCCAAATGTCCTGAGAAACATTTAAGCAATGTGGTCACGCTTCTGTTAGGCAAAGGCTCTGAAGACCACAGAAGTAGCAAAGCTGATGCTGGCCAGGGACATCAGCAACCACGACCATTTCTGGCAACTGAATGATAAATATTCGTCCCATTTAACCTTTTGTGCCTCTTGAGCCATCTAAGCTAGCAGTGTTGTTACCTGAGGTTTCGCACTCTGTTAGCGAAGACAGGCTCACCCAGCAGGCCATTCAGACCATCCACAGGCCAACCTGCCATAAGCGTGTCTCTCACCACCTGACTCGGGCACCTCAGGAAGATTTGGTAGGTAGGATGAACACCCAACTTTAGATCCAAAGGGTCTATGAACACTGACCCACTGCATCTCATACCACAAGACATCCTGCAATAACAATACTATGTTTAGAATAGAAAAAGAAAAGCCACAAAAACTCTAGTCATTACAAAATTTTCATCATTTCCAAGCATCAGGAGAATGCTCTCTGATTACTGTAACATTACCACAGTGCTCATTTTTGAGTGAAAAAGTTTACAGGAAGAATAAAGTATGAATGGACTCTTTCAAGTAGATACCCATTAACATACAAATAATAGCTCATAATGCAGACCTTCCTGGACTAGTTAAAAAACATGAAAAACATAGACTATCTAAGATTTTCGAGCACTCGCTACATCACAAGAAATTGGAAAGTTTTCTAGGGAGTTGACCTTGAGGAGGTGACACAATATGAGAATATTGGGAAGGATATTATTCAGAGTTTGAGTAGTAAATTAGGTCATAGGAGACCAGTGAAAAGCAAGAGACTCAAATCCTGGAGTTCTGAAGGAGGAAAGGAGCAGAGTCAGTACTAATGAGTAGGACGGATAAAGGTTACTCTGCAGAGAATGTACACGTGGAAATCCATTGAAAAACACACAACTTGAACACTTCTCATTGCAGTTCTTTTAACAACAATAGCTGTATACATCGTTGCACAAGCTGAGTAAACCTAAAATACAGCCAGCACTCTGACTGGTCCTGTCAAGTTCCAAGCAATTAAACCATGCACCCAACTGCCCTGAGCTGTGTACAACCCCCTTGACCGAGCTTCAAACCTCAGTGTTGTACCTGACCTTGTGTGCTGAAAAGAAATCCCTTTGCCCACATTGTCCCAGTAGGCATTCTTGCACCCACGTAACTTCCGATTAGATGAAAAAATGTGTCCTAGCACCTACATATATAGCATCTAACATAACAGGCTGAATTTAATATAATCAAACAGTATGTAAAAGAGAAACGATGGACACACACTAACTGCAGGAAGCTAGTATTATAGCTTATGTTACAAAGCTGGACTCCTTTGGTTCTCCAACATTTTCCAACATACCAACATTTTCCAAAGAAGTGTGTTCTCACCCCAGGTGATGTGCAAGACAATCTACTGGGATACTGGAAAAAAGTATCTTTTGTACCATTAATAAATAAAACCAGTTTTCAAAATAGAGTTTATTTCATCTTTATCTCATCCATTTTTAATTTCTGTCTTGTGTATGCTTTATAATGTACACATATACATGATATATACAGTAGTACATGTATATACTTTAGAAATAAATAAAAAAATATTGAGGCTGCATACTCAAAAATTTTTACTGCAAGGGATGTGCAATCAAAAAAAGTTTGGAGACTGCTGCCCTATACAATCTATGGATAGCAGCAGTCCCTCTCAAAGAGGAGTCAGAGAATTTGTGTTCCTAAATTTGAATATGAAAAGTTGCTTAAAGCTGCCCTACACTTGAAGTATCCGAGTAACGTCAAATACAAAAATTTTACTTCATAGCTCAGCTTAACATCTTTAAATTAAACTGAAAATACAACCAATATGACAAATTAAAAAAGTATTTGGCTGAAAAAAATACAGATGAGAAATATTCTCCATTACTGGGTTTCTTAAAACTCAATCCTCTTCCTGTGCAAGCAGCAAATATCCAATTTTCCTTCTATTCATTGACTGGCATCCCTCAGACTTTGTAAGAGGTTTGTAAAAAAAAAAGTTTAAAATTCCCATGGACTTCAATTTGATTCACTTTTGTAAATCCCTGGTTGAAAGTTTATAGTTCCCTTTCAACAGTTTAGATTTGTTATGAACAGACAGAAATCTCAAAGAATTTAAATATTCCCATAATGAAGATATAGTTCACGTTCCAAAAGAAAGATCCAGAAATCTCTGTGCATCTACGTTACAAAAGAGGCCTCTTTATCGTCGCGATACTCAGATCTAAGAACTAATTATAGGTGGAATGAATAGGTGAAAGTTATACAGGCTACACTGTACAGAGACAGGGGAATTATCTGGAGCAAACTACATAAAAAAAGAATAGGTGGTGGAGAGAGGTTGAACGGGGAAAGACTGTGATCAGTAGAGCAGTGATAGCTGCTTGCTTCCTTCTGATTGTGTTATGTCAAGGACATATTAATTACAAACTCGTTTGCTAAGCAAGCTATCCATGATAAATGCCATATTTTAAGCAGTAAAAAAATTTGTCAGACTCTTCTGTGCTTGCATAATTCAAAGGCAATTTTATTCCTTTTTTAAGCGAAAGTTGGCATATACTTGATCTTCAGTGAGGTATGTGCAAAGACATTTGGTTTAGCAATAACAAAATTATAGCTGTACAAGGTAGTGTGTTTATTTGAATATGCAACAATGTAATCATTCAAATAAATACACTCTTAGTTCTCTTTTTACAGTACTTCAAGTCAGATATACATAAACTAATCCCTATAAATTAAAACCATACACAGTAAAATAGAGCATTATGCATTTTAGCTTTGTGTTCTGTTCTGCTTTAACTTTGAGGGAAACATACTCCATGTGTTTCTGAATGGCTGCAGGTGTGGATTTTGTACCATTTCCATTTGTGGTTTTTCCTATGACTGCACATCCAAAAACTGTGTTCTCTATAATATATAGTTTGGTGAGTGCTTTGAGAGCAGACGGACTTTTGCTTTGCAGTGATGGTCTGAAGTCCTTAAGGTGAGCAAGGGAGTGGAAATGAGTTGCTAACAGGCTTGTCTAAGTTCAACCTCATTGAAATCATCTGGCAGAACAATGTATTTTCTTTAAATTAGCATCTGGCCTCTGTTAGAATCAGAGGGAAAGATGTCAAATTTGAATAATTATTTTAAGATTATGAAGAAAGAGCTCACAGATGCTGTTAGCTGTATGGTAGAAACCAGAACTATTTGTTGATGACACGTACTGATAAATACATGGGGGAAAGAAAGCATTCCTTCTGAACAGATGTGGATATCAACAACAACAACAAAATCCTTAAGATATAATTTTTCTTTGTAATTTGAGTATAGATGGCCAATAATTGAAAATGCATTAAAACCCTGCTTGCTGCTCAGACTACAGAGTAGTACATTTACATTACAGGGTAGAATTTTAGTCCACTAGTGGTTCAGATTAGGAAAGCCTATGCCGCACTACCTGGTTTGTAAGAACATGAATTCATTATCCCTTCTGCTTAAATCTACAGAACAAAGGGAGGTTGGAAAAAAGGAATATCTATCCAATTGATGCTCGTGGTAAGTGGTTCCTTTGAAACTGTTCTGCATTGGCTCTTCAGGCTGGGAAAAACCTTTTTCCTCGTACCTTCTATAAGGCAGAGGATGTAAACAACTCATAAGACAGTTCCACCATTATTTGTCTGTCTCTCTATCTTAGCCATTCAGTCCAGTGTCTGAGGAAAACTACTTGGCCTTCATTTTGCTACAGCTGTTACAATGCTGCTGCATGAATAACTATTTCAAGCATCATCATCGTTTATACAGATTAAATTTCAAATTACCAGCTAAAACAGTGAATAAACTCTAATGTCCTGATCCTTTTCTTGTTTGGTTTTTTTTGTTTGTTTTTGAGAGAGAGAGACACTGACAGACTGACAAACTTGCTTAATTACTGCAGAAAGTTTAAAAAGTTAATCTTTTAACCAAATTGTCCGAGAACTCTGAAATTTTCAAGTGTCTGCCAGTGTCTGGTAGAAGAAAAAAAATTATATTTCATCTGGCAGCAAAAAGAGTATAAAACAATAAAGCCTGACAGAGCGGAAATGATAATTACTGCAGGAACAGTAGAAATAAAACTTATACCAAATACGGCTACAAGGTAGCCACTATAGAGAGAGTAAAAGGACTAAACTGATAATAGCAAGGTTCTTACATCTCATCTTAGCTACTTCAGAAAATGATGATACTACGGCAAGTTCAAGTGCAAAACCCAAGGATATTTCAAAGTAACGCTTCACTCATACCCACAGAGAATACACTACTAAAAACAGACCATGAATTATCGTATGCTGGTTTTGAGCTAAGCAGTTATTCCAGGAATAAACTCCTCATCAATTAGATTGTCTGATGGAACATAATCAAGTTGAAAACCAAAGCATTTTAAAAACTCAATTCTCCTCAGTTATGCTACCAAAAGGAATTCAAAAATTTCCGCATGACATTCGTTATCAATTATTTTAAATCCTCCAGTTGAGAAACTACATCTGCTAAGTCTCAGCTCAAGCCATAGAAATAGTGTTCTGCTGGGGCACAGGTTACATAGATCCACCATGGGTCACCTACCCAGGCTGACACCATTCACTGAGTAGTAAACACCACTACATCATAGAGAAAAAAGCACCTCTTCTAACATGTTGCCAAATCTAGCAACTCTTACTAAACCCAGTACAACAAAATAAAGAAGGAAATATAATGGGTGGAAAACTGAATGGTGTACACCTCACAAGCTGCCAGAAGAGTCTGTAAATTCTCACAAATCCACACAAATATTTCTACAAGCTTTTGGTCTTTTAGTCTGCCTTCCCTGGCATGCAAGCCTTTATGTGTCATCAAATTTGCCCTCCAATATTACTTAAAATAAAAGCCTTTTCATACCAAACAGTATTGATAAATCTTCCTCAAATGTCATCATCTTACAGTACCTCTTAATGTAGCAGGATATGTGCAGTATGTATCATATGGAGAAAAGAAACAACAACTTAATTACATAGCAAATGGCAGCCAGAAAACACACCATTCATTGCTCTTGGATTTTCTGTCATACCAAAAATACAGATAAAAATGGGCTGGCTTGCTTACAGGTCATTGCCATTTTTAATCAACACAATTCTTTGATAAGACAAGAAGTGCTTGAATAAAAAGCAATGTTAACTTCTACAGCATTGCTAGAAATTCATGATCATGTATGTCCAAATAAAATGCAGAAATTCTATAAGCTTTTCATAAAATAACTGCTTTACATTTTCACAGTTCTAAATAATTATGCTCTCTAGACTCTTTCCTAGACAGGAAATTCTGTTAGAACAATAATTATATATTGAGTCTTTTTAATAAATTCCCTTTGAATAACCTATTGTTTTAAAATATATTGGTCAAATTTTCTTTCATTACTTTCAATAGAAGACCAAATAAAAATTAAGCAAAATGTTTATGTTGCTTCTTGGAAGTTTCTGTCTATAGATAATTGGAAACTTTTGGACAACCTCAATTATCCAAAACATTTGTACAGATAAAACAGGAGAATTTTTTGACGCAAAACTCCAATAAGGAAACTGCCAAAATTCAATATGCAATATAATTTGAGCATTATTGCAACAGGGTACAGGGTACGCAGAGCACTGTGATCACTGCTGAAGGTTTTAAAATTTATGATTGAATAAATGTATTTGGTCCTTCAAAATAGGAAGGACCACATACATTTTTACTTTGGACACCATGACACCACACCATCAAATGATTTCCAGCAGATCCGTATTACCCTGTTAATATAGGACCAGAGACAAATGGACCTTGAGATGAGAAGAGAAAAAGCAGTATGGATAAACATCTTCCTATTCTCTTCTAGTCTCAAGGAAGAATGGCTCACATAGACTGCAGGCAACAACACACACATCTGACTTCATTCTCAACCTCACAACAATTCCCTACAAAGACCAGTGAAGCCGTAGGAGAAACACTTTAACTTGCTCTCAAATTCAATGAAAAAAGAAATAAAGGGCGCCTAAAAATCTGCTCTTCTTCCAAGGGAAAGCACACAACAAAATACTCCATCATCCCTAATAACAGCCTGAGTAAACTACAGTTGTACACAGCAAAGCCAGGAGGAAGGATAACCATGCAGGCTATATGAAAAGGGATCAGAAGAAAAGATGAAGGGAATGTTAAAAGAAGAGGTACCGATGAGCCTTAAAGAGTGACATAACGGGGAGTAGCAGAGCAATAGTTCTATCACCACCTCTGCCACAATTGTCTCCTATGGTCTTGAGAAAAAATTCCTAAACTCTCCTTGGTCTGCATCTGCAGAATGCTGCCATTTACCTCTTTGACACAGATACTGCCAAGTGCTCAGACACAAAATTTCTACAGAAAGATAAGCACTTCCACTGAATAGCATGCAACTCTCTTTAACTTCTCATTTATAACAGTTTGAATGAACTGCTTTAAATGATATGCAGGGATGCAAATGAACAATTAATATAAAATTAAGTATTAAATGACTGTTTCCTTTACTAAATTCTGTCATTTCTGTGCAATAAACAAGGTGGGGATCCTGTGGGAAAAAACAGAATGTAAACCTATAATTAAATACGTATGCACAATAGGGAAAAAATTAAAGAGCATGAAGAAGATTAATTTGGGCACTTCCTAATTCCTTACTGCTTCATTTTACAGTTACAAATTAGTCATTGTCCTCCCACTCCTTACAGAGAGAAAATTCATTTCAAAAATAGGTATTTTGGAATGTGGAATAATTTTGAGGAGAAACAGAACACATCACCAAGTAATGTCAGCAGTGAATGGGACAGAAACCTCATATGTTATTCTATATACATCCTTTCCTACGCACATATATCGACCCTGTTTTACAAGCCTCTGTAGATATAACAGAACTGAAATACCATACAAACAGCACATGCAGCAATCCAATAGAATAATGAGAATCATCTATTCAGCAGAAGTTTCTGCTCAGATTAAATGCTTTCATTCTCCAAGCCAATGAAATATTGAAGGTTGGTTAATTTAACTGTGCAACATATCTCATTCACAAAATGAAACTGCAAAAACTCCCAAAGTTTCACTGAATCAGACTGGCAATCAAGGCGATCCTCCCTTTTAAATACCAAGCTTTCATCACCTTCAATTGAAATGCTAGAGCTCTTTATGAGAACAGCCAAAACCTCAGCTACCTGAACAGCTACATTTCCCCCAATCTGTTTCTTGTTGTGGGTTTTTGTTTTTAATGGCTTATCCGTATCTTATAAAATTTTCAGGAGACTGGAGCTGTTCCTTGTCTGGACTCACTGGTACCAAGTTTCAGCTGAAATGACAAGCTGAGCAAATTTTAAGAGTCTGAAATTACCTATGGAAAAACTTGAATAGCTTTAGTACAGGCACTACAACTTATTCTCTCTGAAAATAAGTGTTTACAAAGTTCAGCACAAAGTTAAGATAGAACATAAATACAAAATTTTACTCTGGTTCATTATTAGAAATAACGTATTATTAAGAACAAAGCAAAGTGGTAGCTAACTGCAATTTGTCATCAGAGAATCTAAATTAAGTCTTGTATACTAGAATGATGCTCCTGCTACAGAAGTGCGTTTAGATCTAACAAGCTAAAGCAGTTTCCCAATTTCCCCACTCATAGTAGATATCTATTATTAGTAACAGGAGTTAGTTTTCCAAATAGGGCACGTGAATTCATCTTTTCTGGTTTTAGAAAGAACAAATATTTAAATAAAAAAAACATACTGGAAAAAATGCAGTTCATTGCTTTAAGTATGTGTTTTCTGACACGACATTCTGTTTCATGCTTACGTATTTAAAATGTCAAATGATCAGAATAAGAATTTCCATGCATTTTTGGATAAACAGTAAGTAAACAAGTTTAGAAGAGGGACTTGAAAGCAAAAAGCACAAGTTAAACATAATACAGATGTTAAAAATATAACAAAAATAAATGGTATCAGAAGACACAAATTACTTCTGCTTTATGTATCAGGAGACATCTCTATCAGGATAAGCTTAAGCTAATAAGAGGAACTACTTAGAGAACAGATATAAAAGTTATTTCAGTAGTATATATTTTAAACCCTGATTCAAAACTTCCTGAAAATCTGCGATCAGTGAAAGAACTTAGTCTACAGGTGTAGTATCTCTCCTCGCTGGCTATTAAGAAGTTAAATTCACTCAGCATTTTTATTAACTGGAGAGCCTTGAAGTCACAGTTTAGACCTCTTTCGTATTCCTCTTCTGTAAAAATGATATGTAGAGCTGCGGTGAATGGTTTTGGTCTTTTAAAGGTAATAGAGAAGACAGCTGCAGGCAGGTTAAAAATCTCTATACATGTGTAGCGACTTGTTTTTCTACATTTTTAAACATAACACTCCCTTATCTTTCCATCAAATACTACCATAGGTTGCTTTTGTTGAATATTTCTAGCAGCCTATTGTACACAGTGCATCACGAGCTGCATGGCCTGAGGCCAGGAAGGAAGGTGTGGAACACGTCTTCACAGGTCGATTTCCACTCTCCAAGTTCTCAAGTATTTGAGCGAAGGTCGTGTTACAGCACAGATTTACATAGCAGACAAATTACATGACTGCCCGTTCTCAGCATTTCATAATTTCAATAAAAAATTAGGTCAAATGAAAGGAGAGGAGAATAACCCTATCCTTTCACAGTAGTCAGAAAATTAAACAAAAAACTTACTTACTTGCCAAAAGATTGGTAAATCAAACACAAGTTTAAAGCATTTGACTAACCGTTCCTTTAAAAAAATCCTTTTCTTTTTAAATGCCTCAGAACAACCATAAACAAACCCAAACTGTGCTGTATTGCTCTTTTAAAACACTGATTTTATTATCATTAGTCCAAAACATATATATTTTTACAAACCTGCATATTATCAGGAAATGTGTTATTAATTTCAAGAGCTTTCACCCACAGTCTGGTAGTCTAGGAGGAGTGTTAAGAGAGGGAACTGCTCTTTGTATTGTCTGTCCAGAAGAAAAGAAGAATAATTTGGAATAGCTTTTTTCCCCCCCTCGGAGCCTGAAATATAGCACACTTTCAAAAGGGCAGTATTAGCCAGTCTCAGCACTGCCTGACATTATGTTTATAGCAGACGGAGACTAAAATTACAATGTTCATATCTGGCATTCTTTAGTACAGATTGGCAAGATAGTTAATATTAAAAGTTTTTTTAGAAAATGATACTATGATATTTTCAGGATAACAACAAAATACTTTCCAAGAGCAGTTAAGGATATCATAATGTGAAGCAACAAATTTAAGTGTGTTTAGGTATGCATCCATATATCTGTATTTTTCTTAGCTTGCAAGACTAATACTTGCAAACAAATTCCTACCGATATCATATAGTGTATAGTTAAAATATGCTAGCCGTTATCCTAGATAGCTTTCAGGATTTGTTTCAACACAGTCAAGCAGTTGTAGGGTTTAGACTGGCATACTGCTGAAACTCTTATTGAGCAAGCAGAAAGAATAAACATTAACAGGGAAATTAATGGCTTCACTAACTTCAATTGGACTTAACATTATTTCAATTCCTAAAAATGACAAATATGAAATCTGATTAAGTCTCAGCAGTAAGAAAAACTTTTAAGCTGATGTATTTTTAAAAAGGATTGTAGTTTTAAGGAACTCCTGAACAATTTTTTGGAGACAGATTCACTGTTAGCTAGATTTTATGTGCGATTGATACCTATTCGACAAGCGAAAAGAGGAAACAGAACTTTTGGTAGAATCTGACATTTTCTCTATTTACCAACACAAACTCTAAGGGATGAATTTTACCAAAAGCTGCAGCTTTTCATGCTGTAGTCCTGCAGCTGAATATTCAGATGAAAAGTATGGGAGTCTTTTTCTATGACACAAAAGGAACTTTTGGGAACATTTCCGAAGGATTCCAGAAAGCTTGTCTAACATACAATGGTTCCCACTCAGCACAGCCCTCCAAACAAAGAGTAACAGATGCACAACTGGTATTAATAACAAAACATCTCCTCCCTCTGTTAGTTGAGAGGACAGCTAAGGACAAATACAGTTTCAGGGTACTTACCTACTCGGAAGTTAGTGGCTGTCAGAGTGTCAGCAGCATGGCCATTTTCACTAATGAGGGTGGTGGTATTTCCCTTCTCACAGTTGTTCTGACAGTTGCCTTTGGTACAAGTCACTTTACAGATGCTGGGTGTAAAGACCACCTTGATGCGACCAGTGTGATTTCCCACTGTCAGCCGAGGCAAAGAAAAAAAGAAAAATAAACAGATCACTTTGGTATCCATTGATTTCCTTCAAAAAGTTCTGGAGAAAAAAAAAAGGCGGGGGGGAGAAAAAGGCGACAGGTCTACAGGAGGAGGGCAGTCTGCAGCGCTCGCTCTCATAGATCTCCAGTGGTGTCTCTGAAACAGGAGTAGGAAGCTTAGCAAACAGAACTCCGGGATCCGCTCCAAAACCACATTTAAAGTCAAGTCACTGGAGTGGGATTAGTAATCACAATGCTGCACTTTATTCACAGGCAGACAAAGAGCAATACCAAGGGCATGACAGCTTAAATAGCCAACCCTGACAGGCAGATGTAATGTAAAGAGGCTGGCCGTGCACCTAGGGGTGAATAAACTCTTGTGTCCTCCTGCATACTTTTCCTGTTTCTGCACTTATTAAGTCACTATTTGTAGCTCGACCCCTGGAAATGTTTTAGGCATGCGGCATGTCTGAAAACATCTGTCTCAAATCTCCTGGCACCCCAGCCCGAAGTGGTCAAACCTTGTGACGCAGCTGCCTGGACCCATTTTTTCACAGTTTTTTGGCACCATTTTTCCACGAGGATTTACATATTATAGACTGAGCTTTACTGTCAGACTTTGTTTAAGTAACAAATAAGGGAAAAGGGTGAGGAAGTGTCAATACTTGAAAATACTGGTTCTGAGCTCAAAAGATAAAAATGGCTAGATTCTCTTCTTTTATATACTTCGTTACAGTCATTTTAAAAACTTTAACATAATGAAGACTGAACAAACACTAATTCTAAATTAAACTCATTAGAAGAACTTCTTGTTACAGAAGTTGATTTAAAAACAGATGTATTTGATTCCAAATGTAACAGCTGAAGACAAAAAGAGGTTAAAACTACTCATTAGGAAAATGAGGGAAAAAAGAACAGATTCCTCTTGCAATTATTTAAAAAGAAAACAGTTTTTCCTCTGCACACTTACTAATAAATGCAGCAAGTTCTTCTAAATATATCACAGCCTCTTTGTGGAAACTATTAATAAGAACCTTCATATCAAACCCAACAAGCCCAAGAAATGACGCACAGAAAGAGAAGAATCTCCTTCTTCATGTCATAGAAATAAAAAAGCTGCTGGATAGTTGTCTAACCTAGTTTATGAAATACCCTCTGGACAAACATTTTTTTGAAAATCTTCCTACTTCAAAAGAATATAAAGCCTTCTTATTTCTGGCTCCTCATAAACAAATAAATTAAAACAATTGTGCCAACTGTTTTGTCTACAGTAAAGGCATTGCTCTATTTGAACAGCAGCTGTAGTACAGATGCTCCTACCTTATTCTCCCTAAACAATAGTTAGAAAAAGCACAGCCTGGACAGACACAGAAATAAAGTATTTCAATTAAAGGCTAGTATTATGATCTTAGTCAATTTAGAAGACACCTTGGATTTTTGGATGCCAAGCATTTCTTATGAAAATTATTAATACACCTTTCCCAATGAACAGACATAAGGGGCTTGTGAACTGCTGAGACTAGAACTTCTAAGCTTTCCTTTCATTAAACAGAGCTTCACAAGCAATACTGCCATCTTTGTATTTTATTTGCATAGTTTTATATATATCTTTTCCTAGAAAAGCCCTATCCATTTTATATTTTATATTTTCAGATGTTTTAGTAACATTTTTCCTTTAGGATGTGATCTAATTAAAAAAACATGGTTAGTTGAGTCACAAAAGTCCGTCCTGCCTACACTATAAAAACTAGTATTGGGGGACCCACACAAGTTTTCCAGCTTAGCTAAAAAAAAAAAAAAAAAAAAAATACTTTGGCTTTGCCAGTATAGATGGAACTAAACCATGGTTTAATTCTCCTTCATAGTATTCTGCACCACGTTATTGAGTCCTGAGCTGTAACAAAATTTGGGCACAATGTGTATAACAAAAATCTTATTTTTTAAATAATTTTTATCACATAGTTGAGATTTCATCAGAAAAGCTCTGTAGCATAGGGTTTTTTGGTAGAAGAGATGCCTTAGTATGAGACTGAATGGAAATTGTAAATTTGTCTCTCACGCCTTTTAGGTGAGAAAATGTTAGCACGGAAGTTTGGGAGTAACAACAAAGGAACAGCAGTTGAACAGTACCTTCAAAAACACAGGCCAGCATCTACAAGTGTAAACAGTATCCATGAAACAATTTTTAAATGCAGCTTTTCAGGGAAGTAAGTAGTCTGAAAAACCAACATGATGTAAGTCCTAGCCCCTAGAAATATTCAAATCATTATTCAGCAATGCTTTTGCTATAAAACAAATTCAATTCTCATAGATATTCCTGTTTTACTAGTTGCAAAGAGCCAGAAATAAGACAGCTTCATGTTCTTTCAACATGGAAAGATTGTCTTTCTCAGATTTATGAAAACTATAATGAAACTACTATTTTCTTCTCCTTGACTGGCAGGACACAGCTTTTAACTTCCTCAATTTGTTCTGGAAACATTTAGGAAGGAGACAAAGCTAATGACGGCCTCTGAGCTGAAAATCGACCAGTGTATGAGGAGGTGTTTCAAGGCAGAGACATTATTTTCATCCTTCTATTTAGTTGTACCTAAGAAGGCAGTACTATCCCCACACATTCTAAGGTTCAGGGACCTTAACGGTGAGTATACTACATCTAGATTTAAACTGAAAACAGACCACAAACCCTTCTCCTCAAAAGGAAGCTTTTGGCAGAAACCCTACAAGGTTAGACTCTTGGACTTCCCAAATGCTCTCCCTTTCTTCTTGTCTGTGGTGTTGTCCCTCTCTGCCCCCAACCCTGTCTAAAGAGAGGATGATTTATTCTAAATAAGAAACTTCAATATCTCTTAGCTGGTTTGGCAGTATTAATGTTAAAAGCCACAATTTAAAGCTAGAAAAAGCCATTACTGCTACAGCCTTGACCTCTTTTCGTTTTGTGTTAGTTTGTATTAAAGAGGGACGGTGCATTTTTAAGGTAGCATACAAATTACTTTCCTCTTTAAACTCCAGAAGCTTTACTGATGATGCCACTGTGACATAGACATGACAAGATCTGCAACTTATATTATCTCAAATTTATTTCTGGAAAAAAATGATGGTGCTACAGCACTGCAACATACCTGGAATCATTGGGGTTTTTTATACATAGACAGAAATGTATCATAAACTCTTCAAAACCAATTTTAAACATGTGGAAATGAAACACCTCACTCTGCTCTTAAGTGTAACACCAGACTGAAGAAGCACATATGTGAGACCAGATAAACAAATGAGCCTGATGAAAGACTACAAAAGCAGAAGATACAAACATTGAATAAATAGCAACGCTACTGAAAAAAATGGCACAACTAGAGATAAACTCAGATTTTTTTATTAAAGATAGGACAATCAGGATTGTTAATACTGGCTAAAGCTTCATCCCTGAGCTAGACAGCAAATTCACAACAGGGAGGCTCAGCCAACTGCACCATCATCCTGCCTGATAGACCAGGCTCACTTATACCTAAGAACTCTTAGATAAATTTGTCAAAGGAGATCAGCAGAAGAATGTACCCATAATTTCCAAAATCTGTGAAACTCTCTTGAGCCAGATTCGAAAAGGAAGATGCCTGGGTAAAGTGATGAGATTTGAGTTGAAAATTGGCAATGCATGTATGTGATTTTCTTTCCATCTCTGTAAGACACTATGATATAATATTATGAACACAGCGATCTCCTGCTGAGATAGATTTATGATCCAACAACAACTGCAGGAGAAATGGAAAATATAAGCAAAAAGATTTCTTCATAGAATGCCTTCTGCCCCCCACTGACCATCATTACAAACTGACTTTTTTTCTGCATTAGCAGAAAAGGTGAATGAGTTAAGACAAGGCAGATGGCAGGTTTTAGGTCCAAGTGGTCACAACAGCTCATGTGGCCATGCCTGGGCAGAGTTGTATAAGGGGAAGGATTCCTCCTCAACCTCCTGAGTCCTTTTGTCTGTAATGCTACTCAGCCTTCATTTCTTTCTAGAAGAATTTCTATAAACACTTTTTTTTTCTTGACTTCATGGCTGCCCTCACAGCTCCAGCATTCTGCAGAGATTTAACTAGACAGTATTCAATAGCTGTAGTGGATCTCAGAAGATTTGTGGCATGTCCCTGTTTTGCAGGAAGACAATGGGCTAGCAACACTAGTGAAAGCAGAAATGGTATTCAGTTAAAAAGATGACTATATTGTACTGTCTTCATAGGTCAAGTGGGGCTAAGAGAAGAAAATATTTTAATGTGTTGAAAAAAGTATTATGTTATTGTGTGTATGATGTTTTTGTGCTTCACAGTGATTTAATCAAAAGGAGTCACAATAAAAGTCACCAGCAGTGACTAGCTTATACTGTGGACTCAGCTGGTAGAGCTTACACACAGCTCTTCCATTATCTTTGCGCAAACCTTCTTTCTGATCCTACTTTTAGAGGGGTTTGTGAGCTTGGTTTTTCTGTTTTCTATGTTTAATACCTTCACTTATGACAAATTCCTGAGATGAATCTCCTGTAGAAACAGAACTAAACAAACTGTAGACCTTCCATTAGTACATCCAAGAATGACATATACTGCTCTGTTTTCGTGACACCCTACTTCTGCACTGAACCCAGTTTTCATTTGTGTACCTACACAGAATCTCATCAGAACTAAAGATCCTATTTTAAAATTATATTCTCCTCCCAAAGACAATAGATTAACTCCGGCAATTTCATGTTTTCATGATAACCATGATGAACTTTGGAATGAAAATCTATCTTGTCAAATCAAAGCCGATAAGCTTTTAAACAGCAAATAGATTTGACACTTTAAATCCTCAGATGACCAACACCCTCTCTTTTTCTTAATTAAATGGTGACAGAAAAAAAGAAAAAAAGTAGACGGAAATGACTTGCTTCCTAAAACAGGTGTCTCCCAGTTATTTTACCAGTCCACCTGGTTTAGCCTTTACTACTAGAAACGCTTGTTCAGCCAAAAGGAAAGCTGACATTGTACAAAAATCAACTGCGTTGGTAAAATATTTAAACTTTTAGAACTATTGTCAAATGACCTCTTTACACTTTTGACAATATATGAAGAAGTGCTGTCTTATCACCACTTAGTCATCAATTTAAAACAAACCAAAAAAAAACCCCAAAACCTAATTCCCAAAGATCAGAACAAGTTGAAACTTGGTTATACATCTTGGGCATTATCAGAGTCTGGAATATTTATTAGTGCTAAGAGCTGACAATGAAAAAAAAAAAAAGAAAAGAAAAGAAAAAAAAGAGAGATAAAGACACACTAGATTCACAAACTGACCAGAGTTAGATCTTCCCTAAATTTCAGATTACACACTGAGAGGAATACAGCCCTTGCTAGACATATAAAAAACTGAAAGAGACTCTGAGAGATCACCTAATCTCCCCTCTTCTTTTTCCCAACACAGGATGAAATAGCGGCATTAAACAAAAAGTTTGCCCAGCCTACTCTCAAAACCCTTCTACTGTACAGATCCCACAGCCTCCCTACGAAACGTATTCCAGTGCTTAAGCCTCTCTTATTATAAAGGTATTCCTAATACCTATCCTACATTTCTCCAGTTGCAATTCAAGTGTATTGTTGCCCTGCCTTATCTGCAGCAAAGTCTGACAAAACCTTATTCCTCCATGGAACAAATTCTACCATACTTGATGACTGCTACCATGAATCTCCCTCAGTCTCATTTTCTCCAGACAAAAACCACTTAAACTTTTCCAGTCTAACAGGCCATATTTTGCAGACCTCCATTCTTTCTTGTTTTGCTTTCGATACTACTCACTTGGTTCCTCATCTTTCTTCAAATATGCTGTCCAAAACTAGACAATAACACAGCTGAGGTCTGATCAGCGTTGGGGAGAGCAGCAGGATTGCTTAATACAGCTTATGTAAAATGCTTCTGTTGGTGTAACTTATTTTCTCCACCAACAGTACACTATTGATGCTTCACACTCAGACCCAGTCTGAGTGTGGGCCAGGCTAGGCCAAAGAGGCACAGAATTCCCAAATCCCTTTCTGATCTGTTGATATGGATGTCATCCCAGTGAAGCAAATATGGAACATTCCTTACACGACCTTAAGCAGGACCAAACTCAGCCCTTACTCTGCTCTGAGCATGGGAGTAAAACCTTCTGCATTCAAACTTCCTGCATTCAAACCTCACCCATCTGAAAACTGGGCAGAATATGAGCCTTATTCTTTCTGTAACAGTCACAAGCACAAAAAAGTATGATAACTTGTTTGTTACTCAAAAAGGTAACGTGTAGATGCTGGATAATTTCATTTTTTGCTTCAGTATCCAATGCCTGTCTTTAGGTAGGGCAGCGCATCTTTGCTCTTTCCAGAAAGTTTGTTACAGTACACTTGCACACCTCACACCTGGCTCTCTCATCACAAGCACTAGGAGAAATTAGACATTACAATGAAATTAAAAATAAGATGATCCAGCTTTATTTCATCTAAGATCCAACGCCTTCTCTGATGCTTAAAAGTACTCCCCACATTTCTGTATGAGGTGAGGTATCTGTGTGCACACCCACCCAGTCAAACATTTTGAACAAGAAGGCGGTACGTCAAGCTGTACTTTATTTACCAGGTCTAGTCAGCTACACACTATTGACATGTAATTAATTCCAGCATTGCTTCTACCTTTTATTATTTCTATAACTCCTTATTTTTGTTGCATTTGTGTGATCTTACAGGTATTTCATTAGTTAATAACGCTTAAGCTTTGATATTTTGTCAGTTTTCAAGTACTCAGTTCTATTGCCTTTATGCAAAGCAATGGGGCTTCAAAGAGCAAAACATGATCCAGCTACCTATTACAACAGTAACTGAACAGTGATCTCCATGGGTTCTTTTTGTTGCCATTCTTATTGCCACCATTGCTATTACACACACACACTTCACTACATACCTATTTCTGACTAGCCATGTCACTACCTCTTCACATCGTTTCCTCTTGTCTTGCTTAGGTGCTCCTATCAGTCTTCTCCGTCCAGTCAGAAATGAGCTCTCAGACATCTGGCTTCTATTGCAGTCTTGTTTCTCTTGTTTTTAAGCCGTGCATGCTTCTTTAGCATCCTTGACAGTCAGGCAAAGAAATCATCTGGAAGACTTGATGCTTCCAAGGTAAGGAAGAAGATACCTTCTTTTCAGTTATCTGGAAAAGCCTTTTTTTCTTCCTGATTATCACAGAGATACAATCTCTTTCTTGCTCCCCGTCTCGGCAGAGGGAAGAGGGACTTTTCTTGTTTTCCTCATCACCCTCCCTACCACCCCCCGAAAATCCCCAAAATACAGCAAAAGTTTTGGTCTACTCTAGGAGAGGTAAGTAACCCACTCTTCAATTCTATTAACCTAACTTCCCTTTACATGGTTTAGGATGTTCCAGAAAAAGATACCAACCCAAATGAATTAGAGACTGCAATGAGGTTAGGAGATGTCCAACAGATTTGCCTCAACTCTATTCAGCTAAATTTATTGGGGGATAATTCTTTTAATATGGTTTTTGTTTATTTGTTTTGAAGGCATTACGTGTAGAATAGATCCACAAATGGATATGATGCTAAAGAGCTTAAATTTTAGCCTGGAGTTGTCCCTCAGTTGTCTGAGGTCTCCTGTACAAGGGATGAAAAAAGTTAATTGCATGAAGCAATCAGCCTAACCAGCACATGGAACAGGAATGTGCCCAACCCATTAACAGGAAATGCTGAGGATCTAAGACTGCTTAGTTCAAATCCTTTTAGGGCTCAGACACACTTCTTTGAGGAAATCGGTGACTCTTCACTACAGCTGTTTTCCAAACCCCACCATGACTACACTATAGCGCTCCTTAGGGAGCTTAATCCTGCAAGAGAGTTTAACAAGGCTTAGTTCACTGCACTTCTTTGGATAGGCAGGCGGACAAGTGCTTCAGCTGCAGGTCCAGGTGGGAATTAAGCAAAATATTAGCACCCAGATGACCTGTCTTCTTCAGAGTGAAGCACTTCTGAAACAGAACTTCAAGCTCTTCAAGAGTTTCATGCTTGAAAGTTCACATCCATGCTTCGGGTCTGGGGCTGGAGACAACTCCAGCTGTAAGCAACCCAGCACAGGATTCAGGTCCACACGCCTTTTTTAACTCCCATTCATGTTATCCAGATTCTTAAGCACCTAAAATGTATCTGGACCCAAAAGGCTTTCACTTGAGGGATAAGGGAACAAAAGCCAAAAAATCCACAGTTAGACACAGACAATTGTCTTTATGTCTAGGACAGAAAGCCATTCTACACAATGCTCACCTCAGCTGTAATGAAGCAGTAATGATTCCACAGCCCACCACAAGCAATTTTCTGCTGATGGAGGCTACTGCAGTACTACTGCAGGAATTGCATGTTCAGAGAGCAAAGTCAGCATGTTTACACACAAACTTACAGCCATACAGGAGCTCAGGTGGCACAGATGAATACAGGTTATTTGTGCCATTGATGCTTTCGTATTGCCAGCTAAATACAACCACTACTGTCCACTTTATCAACAGGACTCTTTCCAGAAGGTCTGAATTAGGGCTTTATACACTGGCAATAAGACTCATTCCCACCTAATCTCATTCATCTGAAATTATGCATTTTGCCTAAGGTAATTATCTAGACTCCTTTAATGATCAAGACAACAGACTTTACCTTGCCCTATGATAGTATTACAAGTCTTAAGTTGGAAGAGCATTATTTCTTTAGAAAATAAATTCTTGAGATAGACACAGTTTACCTCTCCCAGGGTACGTGACTCCCTTAAATGAGAAACCAAGTCTTAGGTGTAACATTTTAAAAGTGTTTACCACTTCCAGGAAGAGTAGGGAATAAAAATTAAAGTAACATTATCTTACTAAGTATATTCACTTAACATTCCATTTCCTGAAAGGAAGCAACTGAAAAGCACTAAGGAAGTCAACAAACTGTAAACAGTGACAAAGGACGGAACGTCATGGAATTAAGTTATAAATGAACATAGCCCTCTCTGCATGCTGAATCACCATTAAAAATCCTCTCCCTCAGCACTGCATGAAGCCAAGATCTGTTTTTCCTTTAATTTTCTGAAAGGGGAAAAAATGACGACAGAATTAAGGATGTCACCGATTCTGAAATCTGTCTCAGTGGGTATGAAAGGACCTTCTTCTTGCAGTACTTTTTTTGTCAACATCTGTTCATTCCTTCTGGCATGGGCGACGGCACTGACAGAGAAGAGCACTTTCACATCTCCTATGAGTAAAACCAGACTTAGCTACTTGCAACATTCAGAACCAATTCTTGGTATCCAAGACTTGTATCACAGCAACTCTGGAGTTAGTCCGACTAAGGGACTTTTAATGTTTAATTGTGTGGGTTCAATCAGTCTCTATATTCAGCTAAATTACTATTTTTCTAACACGTCATAGAGGTTTTCCCCTACAGAATTTTCTGGAAAGCCTCTTCTCTTTTTCTTCTTGAGAAATCTTTGGTTTTAGAGCCAATTCTCTTTCATCACAGCAGTTGAGATGCATTTGTCTCAGTCTGTGTTTTCCCCTAGCTAAAACACGTTTTGAACTGATTTTAATTCCGTTTGCCAGATCACCAATCTGTTTTTCCAGCATTTTTCCCCTTACTGCCATTTATCAGTCTTGGCTTCCATATTTTAAAGCGTAGAGACAGGATCATTCATTTTTGGGAGAATGTAACATTTAAATTAGTTCCTATAAAAGCACCAGGAGCCTTTGCCTGTCACACAGACATTCAATTACTGGTAAGCTCAGTGGCCATAAAATCTTTTCAGAGTTCAAAGAGAGACATACAGTACATTTTTGGGGGTGCTGATTTAGTGGCCTCCTCAACTGCGAACCCTTTGTGATACACAAACAATCACGAAGACAGCTTAGAAAGAGTATTGTTAAAATGCCTGCAGCTATAGTATATTGAGGGAAGCAGTTTGTATTTATACAGTTGTTCTGTCTCCAAGGTTTTCAAAGAGCTCCATAGTCTTCTATAGTTGCTAAATAAACTATGTTCATTTGTTAAAGTAATTTTTTTCAGAATCTGTCACTCTACTTTTTAAAGCAGAAGCAAAGTAAATGTGCTGCTTGATTTGACAGAGTTAACTGCATTAGTGTGAATCTAGTTAAGCGACTTAATTCACATTTGGAATTCAGTCTCTTGTTTCCAAGTCCCACTGGAATCAAATACAAACTTCAAATGGCTGTTATGAACTGTCATGCCTTTCAATAGCAGTATGGGTAACGCTCTCAAATGATAGAGAGGAAAACGATGCTTTGCTAAAACTGTTTGTGTTTTGTCATCAAAAAAGCCACACTGTTGTTTGACTCTGATAATGACAGAACCAAAATTTTTTTCTTAAACGTTTTAGAATGTCCCTGAAAAATCCCTCGTCTCTTGAAATTGAGCAAAGGCTCTGAACACACATGCAATGTTTTGCTCTTGAGAAAACAAAACAAAACAAAACAAAAAGCGCCTGACATTTATACGCTTACCCCATTCCCTTATTTGTATTTGATTATGTAAAACCTCAGGAACAAGACATGGATGTCAGTTCCCACGAGTGACTGAAGTGAATTTGACTCCACAGTCCCTCCAAATAGACTGTGTTGTCATTTTTCAGTTATTTCTCCTTGTTAGTCTTCTAGCTGTTCATTCCATTTTTATTCACCTCAGTCTGCTGGATATACCTTGCTTAATCAGAGTATAGCCTTAACATCCCTTCCTTATGTCCAAATTTACCAAAATTTCTACTTAGAAAAGTTACCAGTGTTTAACTCAAATATCCATATATATGTACGTAGGCAGAAGTCACAAGGAACACAATGCAACGCTCTAGTTAAGACAAGCCAGTGAGAGAATTATTTTGCTGTTTATGCAGAGCAGTTCCACCAATGAATACCAAGAAGGGTAGAAACAATATCTGAAGACCTGAGGGAGCTTTTTTCCCCGCTAAAGTCAACACACACTGAATTGTAGCAGAATGTCAAATCACACAGATGCTTTTACACGGAACACATGTCATATCTCTATGCATTTTTTTTGAACAGTAAAACATTTATGTATTTTACAGCTGTTTGCCCATACTTACTGATGGGGAAATACTGTTATTGTGATGTAAGTGTCACGTAGTGAAGTCAGAATGGTGCAATTTCACAAAAATAGTTTAAATTGGAATTTCAAAGCGACACCTGCTTTTGCTTAAATCAACCTATGAAGTCATCAGTGAAACCAGCATGTGTAAATTATGTATGAGCTTAAAAAAGAGTTTCTCTAAGTTAACAGTGTATTATGCTTCCAATAGTAGGAAAGCTATTGTTATGTCAAAATTTTAACAGAGGGTATTTCACACAATTCTAAGTGGGACACTTTCTTCCACATTAATCTTATTCCATGTATATAAACATATGTAAAATTATGTTGTAAAGTATGAGGCAATAGGATGTATCAAGAGTTAGAACAGTTACACAACTTTCATATGATTGTTTCAGTCTCATCTTTACCCAAAGATTTAAGTGCTGCCCACAGAACCACATGCAGATTCTAGAAGTCTACTACCCACACATTCATACTTGGTCCAACTTCAAGCCACAACATACAAAACTAAGCCACTGTAGGGTGCTGCAAACCTGTATTCACTAACCAGTGTGTAACCTATACTACCTATATTTGAGACATGTTTTTGTTTTCTACCTAAAATAGAAAGGAGACAAGTCTCCTTAATGCATTTTATAAGGAATTCTGGTGAAGACCAAAAAAAACCTATCTACATAAAAGGAAGGAAAAATGTCTTCCATATTATTTAAATCTATAAACTTAACATGCAACTTCAGTTGCAAAATTTACATACATTTTGTATTGTCTTCCTAAGTAAACAGATTAGGATTATTTTCCTTCTTAAACATATATATTTATCCTTGAGATAACTTTGTTATATAGACACATGCTTTATTTACTTCCTTTCAGTTGTGGGTAAGGTACTCTATACCTACTCTTGAGTTCTCCTTTTGCTTTTAGTGCAAATTTCTGGCTGCCTCGGGCAATAATTAATATATTTTCACAATAAGTCTCTAAGACAGGGAAGTGGTGGCACTATCATTGTACACATTGCTTAGAGAAGTTGTGGATGCCCTATCCCTGGTGGTGTTCAAGACCAGGCTGGATGGGGCTTTGAGCAATCTGGTCTAGTGAGAGATGTCCCTGCCTACGACAGGAGGGTTGGAACTTGATGATCTTTAAGGTCCCTTCCAACCCGAACCATTCTATGACTCTATAGGGAACTGTAGCCCACTGAGGGGTGTGCTAAAGTATCCTACACATGCAGCAACACAAACTCCAACAAGACTGGACAACTGATTTCAGAAGCAGAAATTCTACTTTTTTCAGCTCGATAGGCAAAACACACAATGTCACTAAAAACTAGCCCTCAACTGTCTCAAGCTGGAAAATTAGGGGTATATTTAAATGCATTTTCTGAAGAATCATTCAACACCAGAAGTGGATAGTGTGAAACTGAGAACATCCTAGCCTCTTACTGCTATAATAAGCAGTCCTCACAGCAACTGCATTGAAAGGAATTCCAGAAAGTGCACGTTCAGTTTAGAATTTGCTTATTATCATATTCTTATATATTTTAGACCAATAGAAAGAGCACAAAATTCCTTTATCTAATTTTCTTCAGTGTTACATTTATAAAGCCAGAGATGTGAACACTGATATTTAGAGGATCCATACTCAGCTCATGCTGACTCGTTACTACTATTTAACAGTGCCATTAAAGCAGTAGTGGAAAATGTCTGAGGTAGATGTACCTGAATTACTTAAAGTATCATCTTCCTACTGTTTTATAGACTACTAGGTTGCAAATAGAACTTTAGAACTGAAATTCCTGTGCTGATGCCATTGCTACCGTTAGACTCTTAGAGGATTTTTAACCCTGAGGTTTCAAATATTCGGGCAGATTACAGGTCAAGTGTGCTGGTGTGTACTTTTAAGAAAGCAATGCATCCCTTGGGAATTACTCAGAGCTCATGGTGAGCTTATACAAGATAGGCTATTTGGCTGGCCTCACGTATGTCTCAAAGGATTTTTAATGTTTACATTACACATGTTGAGATCCACATGATCTCATCCTTTTCAGTTATTCTTTGTTGATCATATCAATTCCACTGCAAGCTTACTGCAAGCTTATTTCATCACTATATATTCAATCTTCCTACTGGTACTAAACCATATTTATAGTTCTCTGCAGCTGTCAGTCTATCCAACACAAGCTATTTTCATTTGCTTGAGAAGGCTCTGAATTTCCAAAGCCTTATCCTTAAGCATTTGCTAATTCTGCACAAAGGTATCTGAAGATTAATTTGCAGCAGCTTAAATATATCAGTGTACTGATTAAATAGAATCAGATAGATGCTCTAGAGTGCAATAACTTTAAAAACAGATGATTTAAAAGCATGCAAACGGAATAGCATTTGAGCTCTAAAGACAAGCACTTTAAGATTATACAATGCCATATTTATGGGTCCTGATTTTTCTCTCTCTTTCTGTACTGAATGTGGTATAAGCGCTTTGAAAAAAGCTATATATGGCCATATAAATAGAACTGTGTTACAATACTAGGCATAAGGAGACCGAATTAACAATGGAGTAAAATTGTGATCATTCTGAAAATTTGATTGAGTTAGTGAACTCAAAAAATGTTTAATTCAAGATCTTTAACATTATTTCCACGGTGGGTTTTTCAACCTTTTAAAAATCACTATGAACAATTGCAACTGCATCCCCCTATTAGGCACGATGAATGAGAATTACAAATTTAGTACTAAAGAACTAAAAATTTTTATGCGAGCTTTATGACTAATTACACTAGCTAGTCCTAGGAGAAGGCATATAACCCACAGCACAAAAGATCAAAATGCTTGATAATAGAAATGGCTACTGGCAGGTAACTGCATTTCACATCCCAGGGTGACTTTAAATGCTATTATTGTGACCCCAATGGCTTACTGAATTTTCAAGCTTTGTTGATGCGATACAGAATCACAGAATCACAGAATATATTTGGTTGGATGGGACCTTTGAGATCATCAAGTCCAACCAACAAAAACAAAACAAACAAACAAAAAAAACCCACACCCAAAAAATCCCAGAACACCAAAACCAAACCAAACACCCACAACCAGACACCACACCCACCCACAAACAGACACAAACGAACAATCTCAGGCACTAGAGCATGCCCTGAAGTGCCATGTCTACATGTTTCTTGAATACCTCCAGGGATGGCGACTCCACCACCTCCCTGGGCAGCCTGTTCCACTGCCTGACCACTCTCTCAGTAAAGTAATTCTTCCTAATACCCAATCTAAACCTCCCCTGCCGCAACTTCAGACCATTTCCTCTGGTCCTGTCATTATTCCCTTGGGAGAAGAGGCCAACACCCACCTCTCTACAACCTCTTTTAGGTAGTTGTAGAGGGCAATGAGGTCCCCCCTCAGCCTCCTCTTCTCCAAACTAAACATGCCCAGAATACGTAACTTTACAGTAAAATTCAGTTTGAAAGACAGAAAGAATAAACCATTTTGCTGTCTTTAATAAGACTACTACACTGCATGTTCTGAAAGCTGCAAGCGAAATGAAACTGCTTATAAATACACCAGGGTAAATATTACAGGAGGACCTTAAATTAATTTTAATTGAAAAATGTTTAATGTGACTTATCTTCAACATTTTTTCTCTAGTATCTTCAAAAGCTGATCTGGCAGCACTATAATGGAACATTCAAACACGGGTGACTGTCTATGAATCAGAAGATGCCCAGGAACACCTCCTCAGGGTTGGCAGTTTTCCTCCCAAAGCACCATCAGTCCTCATCTCATTTGCCTCTGTCAGGACAGACCTGTCTCTAAAGATATCTCAGGACTGGCACTTGTTCCAGTTTCAAGTCTGCTCAGTTCATGTCACAGGATTGAAATATCTGTAGAAGTCCAGAAAAATCAACACCAACTGCAGCTACAGCTGGAAAAAACAGATATATTCTATGGAGTACACCTTTCACAGATGCCAGTATCTGTCACAGTGTTAATACTTCAAAATAAAATGCATAGAAATGCTCAGAAAAAAAAAAATAACATGACAGAATGCCTTGCTTTGCACCCCATGTAAATTGGTAACTATGAACTCTTGGACGATGCCACCAAGTATTATCTGGCTACTGTTTCTTCTCTTCTCTGAAAAAAATTATTTAACGACAAGGAAAGAAAAAAAGGTTTTGAAGTATTCAGTACTAACTTTCTGGCTTTTGCTTTTTAATAAAATGATTACATTTTCCCCTCTTGTTTTCCAAGTATCTCCACATTTCCATTACTGATTCCTTTGCTCAATGAAATAAGAGGCTCTGCCATAAAACAAGGTTATACATTTAACAGCATTGACAGAATACCGTGATATCATTAGTTATTCTCCTAAATTTCCTTATATTAGCTAGACAATGAATGTCAGCCCTGCCATAAGCATGACATAATTTGTAGGAACTCATCCCTCAGTTCGAGACAGGGCTAGGAAGTGTATATTGGTGGTTGTCACAGAACCCCTGACATGAAATTTCTTATCCTAATCTTACCTCACTGTAATTAATTCAAACATCCCTAACATTAAAATATGACAGTTGAAATTTATCACTCAATTTTGATGGAAACAAGTAGCCTTCTATCCTTGGAATCAATTCCAGCACCTCCAGAAACCAGAAGCCACCCTAAGTAGATATAGGTGGCCACATCCTAGGTCTCCTGTTGAGGCTAAGGATATACAGTCTTAAAATCTAATAACGCACAGCTCAAACTGCACTCTGTACTGACAGATATCAAAACCGCTTCATCAGAAGTTGCAATCACTGACTCCCACCTCACAAATGTAGAAGTGGAGGCAAAACAGGTTAAGTGACCTTTTTAAGGCTGCTCAAAAGCCCAGTGTCAGAAATTTCAACACCATACAAATAGCCTCAGTCTTAGTCCTGCATTTTACCTCTGTGCCAACACTTAAGTCACTGCTGATCTTACCAGACCATGAAAAGCATTTTAACTATCTGTTCTTTGGGTGTTTTAGGAATCACATGCTTTCTGATAAAGGTAGAACGTTTTACTAATGCACTGCTCACTGAAGGACTTCTTAGGATTTGATAACAAATGCTCTGTGTCTTCAGCTCCTGGCTTTCCTTCTCCCAGTCATACCCCTCAGAGTACTGTAATTAACAGAGGAGCTCCAATAAGCTAGAAAGAGCTAGAAGCACTGGCTTCCTTTGTCTTAGAGCTGCATGGAGTTATTTCTCCTTATGCTACGATAGAAGAAAAAAAAATCTGACACAACCCATTCATTTAGTGACAGCTTGGTACATGCAAGCTACACTGAGTGTAGCTAAGGTAGACTGACTCAAACAGCCTGAAAGAAGGGGGCAAAAGTGAAGATCTTTTTGGTCAGAATTCAACCAGCAACAGCCACTCCAAGTACTGGGAGAACTATACAACCTGGGATTTGTATACTCTTTGGCTAGCAAGAGTCGAAAGAGAAGGACACAATCTGGACCCAGTGGCCACTAATACCTTATTTGGAGGAAAATTGCAGATGGCTGGAAGAAAAGCAATGGTATTTTATTTGCAAAAGGGACTATTGGTTGATGTTGACAATGTGATGAAATATCTTTTTGAAGCTCCTAAGAAAGGGATGGAGTGCTTTGCAAGCAGTATACGACACAACTGAAATTGTCAATTGAAAGACCTATGGCTGTCCCTTGTTCCTCTCATTAGGGCCAAGATTCTAACTAACCATTGATGAACCTGAGGAAAAGGAAGCAGGGGGTTGTATTTAAGTATAAATGGACAGACCATAAACATGCATAATGCAGAAATGCAAAGATATACACACAGAAAAACCATATTTACAGATTTAGAAGGAGAGGCTCTTCCCTAAATCCTCAGCAGGATATATTTCTCTGTGCTACAGCAGAGGAAGTCTGTCAGGAGACTGCGAGTACCTTAGGTCTCTGTGTTAATCAGTCCATTATTTAACTGCGGGAGCTTTTCTCCAAATCAAGCCAGCAGACGCTCTGTAATACCTAACTGATAATTCATCAAGCTCTTCATGTATTAAGCCAAAACTTGTCCTCAAGCTCCCCACACAATGGGGCATGAGCCAAGGCCACAAGCCGGGCATCTACACAATCCTTTTTTTATAAACACGAAGCAGAAACTCTCATGCAGCCTCCATACTGTGCAGAAGTTCATAAACACATAATAAATTAAATATAGAGAAAAATAATCACCAATCAGACCACAATCCTGGACTCCAGCTTTCCAAGAAAGGTATCCATCATAATGAAGTAAAGGGAACTGTCATCTTATGCCGACTACACTCAGGGTTATGCATACTTTAGCAAGTGTTCACAAAGCACCTTTATCTGAAGGAAAAACTATCATCTAGAAATAGCATTATGAGAGATTCCAGCAGCGAATCAGGTTCAATTTCTTCTCTTCATCCAGGAAATCTGTTTTGCCTCTCAACAGGATACAGAATTATGGAGCATTTGCTAATGTAAGATTTATCTCATGTTCAATTATTTTAACCTTTTTCTGTCTTGAAGTGTTACTGAAATTCAGGTGAATAAAAGAAATTTTCAAGATCTTGAAAAAGGGAAGCAGGGAGCTTTGGGGGGGGGCGGGAGGGGGAGGGGGGGAAAGGTGGAAGAAGGGAGCACACTTTTTGCAGTTGTACTCACACTGAAAAGGTGATGCAAGTTGATCCTGGCCCAGTCTCAGCGGTAATGAGCCCTCAGTGGACTGTTCTCCTGAAATCACTTTTTTCATTGGATAATATTTAGGTTTGATCACATATTCCTGTGTTTGGCCATGATGAAGATTCATCATCAGTGTCTGAGATGAAAGGGGTATCATCCTGTTTTAGGAAAAAAAAAAAAAAAAGAGACAGAATGATGTAAGAATTAATAAATCAGACTTAGAAACTACTAGTAAAAAAATTAAAACAAGTTCATCTGTACTCCTCAAAATACAGTTTGGGAAACTTACTAGCCTCCAATTAAGCACCCGATTTTCCATGCATTTAGTATTCTCATTGTCTTGTCAGCTCAACATCTAACAAATAAAGACTATAGGGATTATATGACTTCCTTTTTGATATAGCAAGATGTCCCGGTTTGAGGTAGAACCGAACCAATTTTCTGTTCTGTAACTTTACATCCTAGCTAGGCCTCCTCTAACTCTCTGAAATTAACGGCATATTGTGGAGAAAACTGCTCGTTCTCAGAATGATAAGCCCAATGTTTGTGCTCCATGCCAAGGAATGGTATGCAGGGAGGCCCTTGCTTATACTTATTGCTATAACAACCAAGGTTGGCCAATTTCGTTATTTGCCCCCTTAGAGGGTCGGAAACGGAAAAAACGTAGAGGGGTCACATCGGTGGGGAGGAGCGGACAGGACAGGTGACCCAAACCTGACCAACTGGGGTATTCCATCCCATCTGCCCCATGCTCAGTATAAAGGCTGAGGGATCAAAGGGTCAGACCCCTTCCTGCGATGGCCGACGTCCAGAGAGGACTCTGTCTGTTCATCTGCCTTTGATCCCGATCCGTGTGTTCCTGACTCCAGAGCTGGAATCCAGTTCCCATCCGTCACTGAGTCCAGTCTGGGACTTCCCCAGTGCCTGCCGGTGGTGTGACTGTCATCCTGGGAGCTTGATACGGTTTTGTATATATTGTATCTATTTCATTATTTTCTTCTTTATTTTTATTTTAATATTAATTCTTCATTAAAGTAGTTTAGTTCATTCTAAACTTCTGAATCTCCTTATCTCTTTCTCCTCCTCTCTCCTCTTTTGGGGGGGGGAGGGAGGGGAAGGGCCATCTGCCGGTCTGGTTTTGGTAAATTCAGCCGAAACCACGACACAAGAGAAGTATGATGGACAGCTCAGAAAACAGGGAGGAATGGGAAAAAAATCCTCCTCAAAATCATGAGTGGGAGCTCAACTTTGTTAGCACACAGAGCTTCCCAAACTGGTCAGCAAAGCAGTGGTACATTTAAACATCTCTCCGTTTCTGACAACTGCCATTGCACATCAGATATGTTAAAAGTAGAACCTAAGCCCAGCTAACTTTACCTCTCTGTTCCCAGCAATCCTGTTCCCTTCCCCATCATACCCCTCTAGCCACAGAGCAGAGCACCACTCCTCTTCCCCTTTTTCAGCCTGTCTCTCATCTCATCAGAAGGTCTGTCTCTGTTTCCCAGCTCCACATTACTTTCCCCATCCACTTTCTCTTTGCCTGCACCATTGAACATCTCTGACAAATGTTCCATACCACATGGCTTTCTTTCACAGCAAAACTATTTCTCCTTCCTGTTAAACAAGATGATTCCTTCAAGCTCACTGATTCTCTCACTGTCAATCCCAATTCCTTACTTGTATTGTTAGATTCCTCCTTAAGACCTCAGTTTCTCACTGCACAAGACCTTGCCAACTTCCCTTCTCCCCTTCTCAAAAAACATGGTTATTTAGCTACCACTAAGCAGCAGGAACTATTTCTTTAGAAACAGACAAACTGATCTCCACTCTTCCACAGTGCTACCCAGCAGTAAACAAGCAAGGGAGCAAATCACACAGCTGTTAAGCACATGCAATGAAACTGTGAGCTGCTTTGAGGCCCTTGGCTGTAGAGTTCCTCTGCCTAACAAGTAATAGCACACCTTCAAGTGATAAACCTAGCAGCAAGTCTTCAAGAAGTTGTAGCTAACACAGATCACACTGTAGAGATACACAATCCTCAGAGAGTAGTATCAATTACTAACCTAGTAACAGTGACTACTAGGACTATGTTATCCTTTGCTCAAATGAAGTCATGAAGAGTGGGATGCTCTAAGCCCCCCTCACTTCCTTCTCAACTAAGGGTCTGTAATAAGTTCAATCCGCAAAAGTGGAAAAATGGGAAAGTCATGGGATTTGTAATAACCATCCCTCAAAACCACAGTTCTGCAGGGTAAATAACTGCCCTCTGAAAATAAGACATGGGCCCTATATCACAGCAGACAGCTAGGCAGCACTTCCCCACAGTGGTGGGACTGAAAAGTTTCAGCCGAGTGAGAAGTCAGATGATTATTGTATTGTTTTTCTACATCTGGACCCTGAGCCAGCCCCTATCTCCAAAGCAATGCTTGATTCCTTAGTAATGTTATTCAAGGATTCTTAGTAACTGCTGTAGCCAATGGATTTATGGTTAGAACAGACAATAGGGTTTTGTCCTACACAGATGCTCTTGCTAACTTGGATCAGTTTGAGAAAAAGTGCATTCAGTAACAGACATTCTAGGACTTAGATACAACAGAACCCTTACTCCTCAGACTATCTCGAAGTCAAAAACTTTTCTAATACAGTGCTTACACAGCCTCATTATAGTCAGCAAAAGTCCCTTCCCCGGAATAAGAGAGAATACTGTACTTTCCGTGTTGTCTTTAGGTTCCTACCAGCAGATCTAATGAGAAGCTTCAGGGGGTGTTGGAGGTCAGGCTCAAAATTCAACACAATCTGATAAGAATCACCAGGAAGACCTCAGCCTGCGATAAAGCTGAAGTCACTGCCTTCAGTACTACCTACACGTGAACTTAATTTCTTTGAAGATTTACTACAATCCTTCCTGTCCAATCTGTTTTTTCTACAGATCTTGTTTGATGTTGGTGTGTAAGGACATCCATTGCTTACTTGGACATAAGAGGGTCTATACTGAATTCTTCTCATGTGACATGTAATAAGGCTGCAACAGAGGTCAAAATACTACAGAAGTTGATACTGTTGATACAGCAATCTATTAGAAGGTTTATATATATTTAAGTTTAATGGTGGTATCTTCTTCGACTGGACACAGACAGATGCTGCCATTTAAGTGCCTGTCTGTATGTATAGGTATACACAAAATCACATCAAATGTTTAAAAGTTGCTGGTATTGAACATCCACTGCTAGTGCGGATGTGACTAACTGGCAGCAGGTTTTTGCCAGCCATCCGACCAGCCTGACTGGTCTTCCTCACCAGAAGTGCAGTTCCAGTAGGCGCTGATACAGTCAAACATCAAAGCATTTATGAGATCCCTCTGATCTGACTGTTCTTTTGATATTCAAATTCTTCTCAACATGACCTAGTTCTTTAAGATGCTAGTTCATAATCGAAAGGATATTGCATAGCTAACTGAAATGCTGCAGCTTCCACTAGAATCAAGGATACTACTCGAACTACATCATGGGAGCTATATGAGGCCAGTTACGTAGCTCTGCTATCAACAGCTTGGGTACAGACACTAGTGAAGGACTTGAGTTTTTTCTTCCTAGACCAGCACATAGGTGGTCCTTAAGTGCTGTGGGACTCATAGATAATACGATATCATTTCTAGGGGGCTCAGCAACACAGCGAGGAGTAATTTTATTTCCTTGTATTGATCTTTGTGAAAGAAATCTTCAGAACTGTCCCTTCTAACTGACCTCAGAAGACAGAGGAGAGCCTGAGCTTCAGAGAGGAGGTAATATGTCAGCACTGAAAATCATTAATATGAAGGTAAAATGTCACAAGGAAACACTTTAGGCCTGGTTTGGTAACAAGCATCACCCCAGTCCCTATTGAGCCTTTGGACATTATCTTAACAGTTCTACTACAATGCATTCCCAATCTTCTAGAAAGCAGTGGTTGTTGCTATGACTGTTGGTGCCAGCTTGCCAAATAACTCTCCTACACCAGTGCGGGAATACTATTGTTCCTTCCCTTTCTTGTAGGGTGGCCTCTGCCAAGTTCAGGAGCTCTGCCTGAGTCCCTCACGCTGGTCCTGTCTTTGCATGGGGGCCCAGGTGCTGTATCCAAGTCACAACACCTGTGCCAGGAGCCCCAGGCACAAGGCAAAAGCTAAGCTTACTATTACGCCCAGGTTCATTTAGCTGACCCAAGGCAAATGATCCGGGCAGTTTAATCTCTGTTCAGAATACACTAGGGTAGCAATGCTAGGCATTGAGTGGAGTGGTTTCATCTATTACCAGTGTTGGAATATCCAAATTAAAAAAAAAAGTAAGTAGCAGGATAGACTGATTTCTTCACAACACTACTCAAGGTTCAAGACCACTAGGAATAGCTGGTGCTATCTTGCTACCACAGCCCACAAGAGGATATTCCAGGTAGGTCCCAGACACTCTAAACCTGTTTTTTGTAATGTAAAACAAAGAAACAAAAGGCATAGTCATGGGCGCTATACTTAAGAGATAAAGAGTCCTTATCAATTAATAGCAACCATCACTGCAACTGAAGGGATTTTATTGCTTTCCAATTTTAGCATGTATCTTACTGCACATATGAACACTGCACAACTCTGTGGAACCCCTGGGCATTGTTGCAATACAAAATATTCAAGTACTGCTAATGCTCTTTGTAACATCAGCTAAGAAGATGCAATTGCTGGTTCCAATCCAAGTTTAAGTTTTGCACAGAACAGCCAAGACTACAGAAGACTTGTGCATTACACAGGCTTACGTCACTAATTTATCTGGTAATTTGTAATTAGAAGGGCAAAACAGACATTAATAAACTTAAAAATTTTCCATTGCTGAAGTGTACATTAGGCAGACAAACAAATGCCTAATTGCATTTTCCACAAACAATATGATAAATACATATAAGGCTACAACAACACTGCAGAGGGAGAACAAACATTTGCAGCTAACCATCATGCAAAAGAAAGCTCTCTTGCTTGATAAAAGCTAACAAGGAATGCAATGTATCAGAGTAACTCTGGCAAGCAGAAATGAGACCAGCAACGTTTGGCATGAAAAGTACTGTCTAGACTAAATAAGACAAGCCTGACTCAGGCTGCTTTCTTCATTTTATTTACTGTAACTCTGATGCTCCCATGCTTGGCTCCTAGATAGCAATATTTAGAAAAAAAAAAAAAATCTAAATTTCTAACACAATTGTTTTATACAAACCTACAATTTCCTTCTTCACTACCTCCTCTCAAACTCACAATGAACAGTCACCAGGAGAAGAAAACCTAGCATTTTCTAAAATTGTGAGATAATAAAGGAAATATGCAGGACAGTTTGAAAGGCATGAAAATAGAACTAAATCCCGCCCCTCCTCCCCCCACCTCCTGCCCCGTAAATTATGAAAATTCAGTTGCTAGTTCAGCCTGACCTTTGCCAGCTGTTTCCTCCTTACACTGCTGATCTGATTTTATTTTTTTTAAGATACATAAAAAAGTTTAACTTCCCAGCTGATGATGAACAGATGGGACTCTTCAAAGCCCTTTACATTATCATACCCAACATTAATCAAGCATGGCTTATTTCACAGTGTCCTTCCAGTCACGAGATGAAAGAGAGGAAGCATTCAAGCTTTTCTTTCTTTTCACTATTGCAAATATTCTGCACAAAATTGATTTTACATACAAAAATGTATTTTTAAATGCATAACTAAAAATCTTGTCCCTGAAATACAGTGCAAATACTGAAAAACAAGCATTGAGATATGCCTGCTCTAGAGTAACTAGGGCTGCATTAGTATTTTCATTATAAACTTGCCTTGACTTTGTCTCTTTGTGATATGCTTTTCCCTAGGCAAAAATTTGCAAAGATCGTGGTTCGGATACGAATAATTTGTTTTCAAAGGATACCTTCAAGTTATAAATTTTACTTTTTTTTACCCCTTTAAAAGGTTAAGATGTAATTCATACCATAGTTGAGATCTTATTTGATCATAATCAAATTGACTTGATTTGTAAAGGAAGTAGTACTAGAAAATCTTTATTCTACACCAAGAAAAAAAAAAAGGTAAACAGGAATCAACATTATTTATAAAGTTTCCCACAGAAATGCAAAACATTAACTGTTATCCACAAATACCAGTTTTGCCCAACTTAAATGTAATTTCTGTGGTAAAAACCTTGTTGAAGACACTTTCAGGGATTATCTATACTTAAGTGTTTGCTAATAAAGTTAGCCCTGTATTTGCAGATTCAACTGAATTGCTCATGGGTTAGAATCCTTTTGCCAGCATAAGATGCTGTAATAGCTGAACTAAAGCTCTTTGAAACAAGAGTATTTTCAAACTAAGCACAACTATGATTCCATTGATTCATCCCATTTTCTGCATATAACAATAAACTGAAATGTGTAAATTTACGACACGTTTCTAAAGAGAAGAGGTACACTGAGTTTTCCAGAATCACCAGCAATGATTCATTTCCTAGATGTCAAAAAGTAGAAAATGGTCTTCCAACAAAAGAAATATATCTGCTAGCTGAATATTCAGATATAGCGCAAAACCACAGATGCCCAGATACACAACTTGATAGAAGCTACAGTTCTTGCAAGTTAGGCAATAGCAGACAAGTATTTCTCATATAATAGAGCCTTTAAAGATTAAATTTGAAGAATACTCCTTCCAAAAAGGAACTAAGTTATATAAATGGTAATTCTATCAGTGAGAAAAAGGAAAGCTTACCTACTAGATCTTTTCATTAGAATAAGCACAGAAAGTTTGTTCCTCTCCTCTCCCAAAGTGTCATCAAGATGCAACCGACCCAAATCTAAAAAATTTTCCCAGAGTATTAAGTCTTAACTATCCTCAAAGTAAACCAACACTTAAGGAACACAGTATGCAGGAAGACTAGCAAAATCCGGTATCAGACAACGATGAACAAGAAACAGACAGAAGTCTGTAGTCTCACAGTAACAGCAACTTACGAACTTCCCTTTTCACCATTCACCAAATGAACAGCTAGAAGCTATAAATGATTCATTATCCTATGCATACCTTCACCAACACTTAACCTGTGAAGCTCTTCACCAATCCAGATGAATTAATTTGACATCCAGATTATTTTATACAGGCTCTCAGACATACATACAGCTCCAAATTGTCAGGCACCTCTTAATAGCAAAGTTCAAGCAAGCAAAAAAAATTACAAACCACAAAAGAAAAAACCCTAGGTGTGTTGCTGACTTGTTCTTGCTGACCTGCTTTTGTTGATTATTTTTGGTTTGTTTTGGGTTTTTTCCAGGACACTACATTTGATAATACTACATTCATGTAAGATATGTAGCAAAGTAAGACATGTCAGTGTCTTTTGTAAATCAGGGAAGGTATCAAACTCATTAAAAATTCAGCTTTTAAAAGAGTGGCTGCCAATGTCACAAATATTTGCATTAAAAATTTGACCTTCAGGCATTCACTATGTTGCAAAAGTGAATTAAGATGAAATTCACAAGTTAACAGCAAGCTTACTTAACCACGGCTATGAGCAAGTTCAATACATAATCTATAGAAAAATTAATGTACGATATCCCTTCCCTGTTTCACATTACATTTTCTACAGAAAAATCACTTCTGTTTTCATAGGTCTAGTGGTATGTTACGGAATATTACATTGACACTGTGCAATAAATAAAATTACTCTGATAAAGACACATTAACTAGTGATAATTTCTAATCTGTCCACTCATGAGACAGACTTTGGTATTAGAAAAGTATGTCGAAATGACAATTAAAAATAGAAACATAAACTCCCACGATTGATGTTATACGATAAAGGCAAATGAGCACAGCTGCTGCAAAGCAAAACCATGCATCACTAATCTACTCAAATTCTTGAGCATGTTAAACAAAACAGCAGACAAAGAGCCTGGTTGGTTGATATAATTTATTTGAAATTCAAAAAAGACTTTAAAAACTTATCTCACAAGACACTACTAAAAAACCCTAAATTATAAAACAGTGTTGCAAGCTCAAAATGGGCAAAAATGTGGAACAGAACAGATAAACTTTTTTTCATGGACATATATTAATTATGGTATGTCCTTTTGAAGTCTAACAACACATACATGGTTTGGTAATACCTCACTTCAGCAAAATAAGTAACTTAGAATTCTATCAAATTTTGCTAGAGTAATTCAGAAAACCCTAAAATCTAACTTGGTCTTCCAGACTAGCAAGTATATATTTACACAAGATAAATTCATTCTGAGAATACTCTTATGCCTTTGTCTGAATTAAGCAGAAGTCTGTAATTTGGGAATCTAATAACTAAATAAAAGCAAGTATGCCAGTAGAGAACCTAAAACCTTGGTCTACCCTTGAGATTCTGACAGGTTAAGTCATTATTATAAAAAAAAATAATTCAATGAGCAAGTAGCTACACCATCAAGTTTTTCTGTAGATGTAGATGGATTAGCAAAAATGTTTTGTTGCTACAGCTTGTTATGTCTAGGAAATGTTATGAAAGTATGACCTTGCTGGTATAAGCAGAGCTTCTCAGAAGGGGCCAGGAATATGGAATACATCATAGGTTTATAAATCTAAGATGTATTTAAAACCCGTTTATAAATTAGACTTATGTGCAAGTAGGAAAAGCACAAAAAAGACAAGACAATTAATAGTGGCTAGAAAGGAAGAGAGGTACCTCCACTGTAGATGAAATCAAGCACTGATGAACAAGGCAACGTGCATTAGAAGCAATCAGAACTTGTCACACACATTACTGATGTCTATACTCACTGCAGCAAATCAACCAAGAGACTCTAGCATCAGCCTGGTGAAAGTTTCCAGTGTACAAAATTGGATTAAAAGATAAAACTCAAAGCATTACTGAGTGTAAAGAGCTGAGGGAAAATAACAAGGAAGGCTTTTAAAGGCACTGATACCCACAAAGCTAAAAGAGTCCATGAAGTGCCCAGGCAGGGAGAAGCCAGAGTCTGGTTCCAGAGAAAATTCTTTAGGGAATGTACGACAGAAAATACAAAATAACCGTTAATTCAAAATGAAATCCAGTAAATTCTAGACTAAAAAGGAAACAGTTTTTCCACACACTACAGAATCAGTTTATGGAAAGAACTATCACAAGGTATTATGGATCATAATTGCTTCCAAGGATGCCAGTGTAAATCGATGAGCACATCTCAAATTCAATTATGAGATCGCAGGAAAAAAATCAGAAATCCTTGTGCTTAAGGATATCAGCTTCCTACGTAATAAACAATGTAAACAAACTCCTCCTAAGTGCCAAAAAGTGTCCAAGTCAGACCACTTTATCCCTCTGTAACACAGATTTCATACCTAAGCAACTACTAGCAGATGTAGTATGATTTTGACTTGGCCTAAATATTGTACCAAAAAAATGCCATGTGCTCATTATATGAAAATAAACTGTATCTTCATGTGTTTGAGTGGGGAGATGGTTATTGGGCCATAACTATCTTAACCATATTTACTGAAGACTTTCTAAACTTACTTGACAAGAAGCATAAAATGCATAGCAGTTTATGACAGTAAAACCTAGAAAATTTCAAGATTAAATCCTGACTCCACCTTCAGTACACATATTTCTCAGCAGAAGCTCTTTTTGGTCTACTAAATCAGCAGCAAGAAGCTCTGACAGACTGTACTGGCTAGAGGATACACTCCCTGAAACACCCCAGGGACCGCTCTTACTAAATTATGCCACAGAATTTAGCAATCCTAAAGATAGAGAGTTATGGAAAAAAAGCAAAACTAAAATGTTTATCCAAGTTCTCCACAGTGGCCACCTAAATTCAACTGATGCAACAACAGCATGCTCCCTGCCACATCTGGGAAGTCTGGAAGTGATGCAAGACAAAACCAGAAGTACATGTTGTGCTGTACCCCTGATGGTGAAAAGATAAGCGGTGAAAAGTTTTGGAGGTAGAAATAATATTTGTATTAGGCCAAGAACGCTTTTAACACCTACACTTTCAATTGTACAACTTCTTTCTTAGCTGAACTAGATAAACAACTCATATGATCTATTCTTTCATACCACAAAATTGAGTAATAAAGACTATCCTTTGTTTTAAGCCATCACAAAAAAGGAATGTCTCCATTTGCAGGCAAAACCAGGGAAAGGGGGAACAACAGCAAGCGGTTACGCTTATGAGGAGTCTAACTTTGGGGTCAGGAGCTTCCAAAGCCTTGTGACATACATCTACAAATAGTTTGATTATAACATCACACAAAAAACATTGTCTAAGTAATTAAGGTAGTAAATTCATGCAGGATCAGAGGATAGAACTTTCCAAAAGTTATTAGTGAATTTTAGTTGTTTATTGAAATTATATATATAACATGTATAACTTTTTGTTCATTAAAACTGCATACATATGATACAGTATAACTATGTTCTCATCATCATGGATTTTCAGATAAATAACATTCAAGGAAATTGTACGTTTGTGCCTAGATGGTAAAATGTCTTAAAAAGACAAATAGCAGTAGCTCTAATCCTCTTTGTGTTGGTACAAGATCCCTGATATAAAAAGGTTACTTCAGCAGAGCTAAAGAACCAACTAAAGCTAATGGAACTAATAAAGCATTTATTCACTGTCGCAACCTGGGAAATTCCTCTGCAGAAAGAACCTTAACAAAGAATCTTGACAACAGATCAACTAAAATCAACATGCTTTATTTATACATCTATTAAAGATACAAAAAAAAAAAAAAAGCGCCCACCTGTATCAGCTTCTCAGCTTGTTTAATAATGGAGATCAGATAGAGATGATTTTACCTACATGACTAATTGCTTTAAGGCTTAACAGGAGCAGCATTTTAGGATTAGCATCCCAGAAACAGGACAGGTACAATATATACCTTTTAACTTCAGACAATAAAGGACGAAAAAATAAGTTTAGTACAACACTAATTCTTGGCATATATAGAGAGTACTACGACACTTCATACAGCAAGTAAATCTAAAAACAGCATGCAAAGAATCTAGATTTAAAAATAGGCTGTCTTTTTCTCATTTACTTGCTTAACTTAATCCCACTAGAAAAAGATTCGTTGCTTGAAAACTGAGTGTTAAAATAATCTTTCAGAAAGCAAGCCCAGATAATATAAAGATAGTAATATTTTTGTCTGAGAAAGGTTCCTGATTTTCAGCAAAAATTACCAGGGCTAAAGGTGAGCATAAATTTCAACGGAATAGTGACTCACTATTCCACTGCTAAAGAGCCCAACGAATACTATAATTAATATTATAATGATGCACTCTTGTGATTTCTAAAATAATTAGGTAGAAGGTAGGCTTATCTAGGAAAGCACTGAGGTCAACGATGAAAGCTAAACTGTTTGAAACATCAATTTTACTACTGATCTTGCTATAGCGAGCAATACAGTTTATTCCAGAGACAGAGAAGTTAGCATAAGAAAGTTAGAATAGGCACACGATTTTCTCCTCTCCACTTCACTATCTGTAAAACAATCATCTACATCACAAGCTAGTAAGATGCTGCAAAGTATTTAACAATGAAAGGGCTTAAGACTGTACAGTTTTCGGTATACATGCAAAGGAATACTGAAACAGCTAAACTGGTCTTAATACGATCTGTCTCCCCAGACACAAGCATAAAATTCTGACTCCACTGAAGTCAACAGCAAAACTCTCATTTATTTCACTGCTGGCCATCATTTCATTGCAGTGTTACCAAAGACAGGCCTCTGCTTTGTTTATAACCATATGCTAATTAAAATGAGTTAATTACTGAGCTTCTTACTGTGTGAGAAAATAGTTGGTCACCGAACTGACAGTGATAAAAATGGGATAACAAGAAGTAGTTAATCACCTCAAGGTTCTCTCATACGTCAGAATATGTACTCCTATACCAATTAAGTCAGAGCTATGGCTACTTCAAAGGACATCCTTATCATCCTCAAGATATTGGTAAACTTACAGTAAACTTTTACTGTCCTCAGATGACTCAATACCTTAAAAGGATAACGTGAGGAAGGGTATCCTTCCTCAAACGACCACCGAGGAACTCATGCTTGCGCACAAGTGCTTTGCAGATGCTGCAAAATTTAATACGCATGTGCAAAAGGGCTATTTGGTCATCCTAATGAATATGTAATCCTAGGTAGAGTTATGTATTAGGTAGGCGGAATAATGAGAATCTTTTGTGTATAAATAATGGGTGAACGTCCCCCGCAAGGTGTGCTAGATTTGTGGATTCCCACCTAGCACCCGACATCGAATAAAGCAATATCTCCTCTCTAAGCTGCTTCTGGTTTTGAGAGCTTTTGTTTCAGGTAACACCAGGACTTTGTTACTTGTCAAACACAGCTTTGCACCTTTGGACTTAAAACCCATAGATGGGTTTTTAGCAGCCTTTACCCTGCCTTTGAATGCCAAAGCAGAGATTCTTCTTGGTTCCTGACTCTAGTTCTTGAAACCCACATTTGTCACCCTGAAAGGCAGTGAAATGCAAACAAACTTAAAGAACATTGCATCCCTGACTTCAGCCCATGATCAACATAGGCATAAAGTATGTGAAAGCGATCTAATTCCTTATTATAAAAATAAGTCCAACTACAGTTCAATTCAACTTGCAAGAAAGCAGCTATGAAGAATTTCTGACATACGGCTGAACCAACAATGTCTGGAAGAACTTGGATCTCCTATTCCAAACCACTTTGCCTACTTTAAAAAAAAAATAATAAAATACTGTGACCAAAGCCCAGACTGCATTCCAGAGGTCTAGGAATAGCTTGTTTTCCTATTTGCAGTAGGTAAATTTGAAGTCTGAGAGGCATTCCTCTGGTTTTTAAGGATGTCTCCGATTTCTTCTCAAAAATTCACTTTGCTTCTTTCTCTACATGTAAAATTTTGCTTTCCCTAGAACTACAAGCTTTGTTATAAGAAATATTTTTCAGAGTAAATTTTGAGGAAATGCAGTTGCTATACGTGCCTTCTTTCTTATACCGGCCCAGTCTTTGGTTTTGGTTCACAGACTTTGGTACATTATATTATGAATATATTGTAACTCACTGACGTTTGTGACTTACAGGTTTGCGTTATACACAGGCGTAACAGTAAACCACATTTCACAGTACTTGATTTTTTTCCCCCTTGTTGCATAAGGGATTTCTTTTAAACATAAGCTCAATACTGTCATTCCAACGAGTCTAAACTATAAAAAGGACAGGTTGTAAGGTGTTTGAAATTACATCCTTAGGGGTCAGCTTAGAAGCTTCTCCTCGAATTCTTTGGATTTGCGTGCTTCATTATTGAAAGTCTGCTAGAGTTCTTTTTCTTTCCTCATTAATGACTTCAAAGAAATACATGCTTGAACTCCTAAAGATATTAAACTAATTTAAATTATCTTAAAACACCCAGTGACTGCTCAGCAAACCAGAAAAAACAGACTGTGCTTCTGGAAATAACATACTACTTAGTGAACTGCATGTACAATCAATTAAAAAATAAACACATCTAATTAAAGATTACCATCAATACATGTACATATAGTTTGAGCTGGTTAAAGTTGCTAAAGCACCTAGAAACATAAAAATAAATTATAAAAAAAAACCCTCCTAAAAGTATCTTATTTTTATTTTAAAAAATGTTTTCATTTGTGCTCTTTATTTCCTGTGGAGAAAGAAATAAGTCTTTTGCACCTTCCACAATGAAACAATTCAAATGTGCCATTTAAATTTACAGACTCATCAGTTTATGGTAACATTTAAACGAGCATCTGATAAATCTAGGTTTGCTAGCTTAATGAAAAATCCAGACATTTAAGAACAGCATTTCCATCTACAGGGATTAGTTCTATTATAGAATTTCTGAAAATTAAAACAAGATTTCAGGTTCTTTTAAAAAAATTATGCACAGAACTGAGAAACCATCCTTAACGTAGCTATATTTTGGGCTGTAAATTAAAAAAAAAAAAGACAAAATTATTCCATTACTAAAACAGGTATCCTAATTTTAAACAAAATCAAAATTTGCATTTTCAAATCAGATGAGTGACAGTGACAACTTACTGCCAAAACCAACACAAAACTGATTCTTCACAATATTTGCATAGGCTAATACATGTTGAATCACAAAACAGATCAAAACCTTATGCACATACTAAAATATATACATCTTGCAAACAAAATCTACTGAGATAATTTGTCATGGTAGGAATATAAGCAAAATAACTCAGTAGCATCTCAGGACCACTGATAAAAGCCTGTAAAACATCCTAGTCTGTGGTGCCAGCTGGTTTGTGAATTACACATCCTCAGCAGCCCGGCAGAACTTGTTCCACTGAACTTCTGGAAACTGGCATTCCTGCCAAACAGACCTTTTGAGGCTTGTGTTTAGCCCCACATCCAAACGGCCTGTGGAAAGGTTTCATCCTTGGTCCCACATGAAGCAAATCCACCTCTACCTTTTTAAAGCAACAAGGATTTCAGAAAGCTGTGGATACTACTATGAAACTGTCAACATTACAGATTTCCGGGTCACTTCACTACCTTGAATCATGATGATGCTGAGCACATTCTTCCTGTTTGCAGCACTAACACGTTCCTGTAATTGCCCGGTATTCACTTTTTGAGTCCTCTGGCAGGACTCGCTGCTCAATGTTATTTTTAGAAGCTTCAGCAACAAATACCATAGGTACCTAACCTTACACACCATTTAACGATGACAAGGCACAGCTGTTTGGAACCCCTAGGCTTAACACGCTACTTTTGAACAAATAGTGAAAGATGGAGCAGCCACTGCTCATCTCCAGTTCCATAAACACTACTTTGGACTTAGGTTGTTCAAATGCCTCCATCCTCTCTTGTCAGATCCAGGTTTATCACATAAAATGTGAGCAATGAGCAAACACTGTAAGCTGCACTATGCTCACCCAGACAACAGGTTTGAATGAAGGCCTTGGTTCTGCCCTTTCAGCTGACTAGAGGATACAGACGTCCTGCAAGTCCAAGAAGTCCTTGGTACTTGCTGTCCAGACACTCTGCCATCCTGAGACCAGTTCCTGTTCTTTTGTGGGAAATGGTGGAATCATCCATGGGTGCATTCTAAATTTGCAGCCTGCCTTCCAGGGGAGATACATAAAGTCAGACTGGTGTAACACTCTACTTCCTTTCTGTAACAATCAGCAATGGGGAGATACCGTGAGTATCCTACCCACAGAGATGGTCTGCCCAAGTTCGTCTGCTGAGGTGGATGAGCGGTGACTGTTCTGATACTATTAGTAGGCAGATGATGACCTTCTGCTGCCAATATTAGCTTCACAACTGAACAAATTGGGGGGGAATGAGACACAAGGTTGGGAGAAGAATAAACAAAAAAAGCCCCCACACAGGAGCCACAGCTTGCCTATGTTATTGGGCCTAGGATGGTCATGAGCAGAAGTGACTGGCAGGCCTTTTATAATCCTTACAGCCTGCTGCTTCTTAGCGTATAAGGAGCTTTTTCTTATAAATAGACTTCTACGTACAAGGAGACAGAAAACGCTATAGTAGAGAGGCTTGTTTTCACAATTAAAACAATCTGGTTACACCAAAACAATTTCTCTTGTGCATACTGGTTCTTAGAGAGCAGCTTTTTTTCAGTTCAGCTTAACTCTTGATGCAGCATAAATGCACTTACCACTTCACCAAGAAATATCCCAAGTATATTCCTTGACAGAACTGAAGACAAAAACCCATAAGCATCTGAAAAAATACCTGATTTAATATGCACAGGGCACACAGCAATTTCCTACTATAATCAGCTAGATGTTGAGAATATTTTGACTTTAGAAGTACCTTTAAATTGTTTTTTCATTCTCTGTTCTGTAGCTTAGCGCATGAGCTGCTCTATTTTAGCGCTGTTCTGTACTGTATGAGGCTCTGCAGTTTCACAGTTCCAAGTTCTTTATTATTGTGAAATAACACATAATGATAAAAAAAGAACAATATTTTAAAACAAAACACTAAGGGTAAAATTTGGGCAGCACTTCCAGCCATAACTATTTTTCCTGCCTACTAATCACTTGAGTTCTTAACTACAGCTCCTCTGAATGCCAAAACTTTTTGTATGAAACTGACACACAGAAAACTGCATGCAAACTGCAAACATTTCATTTTACTCAATTCTAAATCAATGTAGAAAACAATTATAACAAATATAGTGCAAAAAAAATACAATTTATTTAAACCATACAGAATAGGGTTTTTTCATTTTGGTTTGGTTTTTTTTTCCCCAATAATATTGGGGAGATAGCAGGAAGGGAAGCAGGAAGCAACAGAGAAGCCAAGAGCTGACACCTGAATTTTATAAGCAGCACATATTACTTCTTCAATTCTCTGTAACAAGTTTGACAATTCAAATGATACATTTTCAGAAGGCAATCACTGTAAGTCATAGTTTAACTGACTCTGAAACAAATTCTTTACCTGAGTTACATAACCACAGTCGAAAACAGCTATGGCTCCTCATAGCATGTCTTTAAGGCTACAGCCGAAAAAGTGGTTCTGAAAGACTGTGCCAAGCATGCTAAAAGTCTCTAAAAATAAGTCTTTTCTAGCAAGCACTATCATGTTAAGAAGCTAAAGATTTTAAGAACACATGCATACTGTTTTCTATATGGCTGGGACAGTTTTCACACTATTTTCAATTACTGTAAGTGCATTATACTCTATGAACCAGGAGGATGTTGAATTACAATAGCAACTACTTCCATTATGTCACTGGTATTTTAGAACTTCATGAATATTATCAAGAGACACAAACTTAGTAAAGCCACACCAAATTCAATACATCAAGCAACTACACAACTATTACGCACAGAGCTTATAATCTACCCCTCTCAGCATCAAAAAGGAACTTTGACTTTGAACTGTACTTGTGGGAAGAGACATATTTAACAACCGTTCCCACAGAATTTTGTATCTACAACAGCACAGCCACCACAGACTGAATAGAAAGACATGTGTGGCAATCACCAGCTTTTGGTGCTTGCCTCTTTGGTTTCATTCTTTTAGGCTGGAGGAATCTCCCACCCCTTTCTCTTTAAAGAGAGAATAACAGACTACTCAAGTATTTTTTTTTAAATGCTGTGATCCCAGTAAAAAGGCAATGTGTTAGCTTTTGTGTCAGAGATGCCGTGTAATCTAGCAAACCGAAAGTTACGCCTACTAAACTCTGCACCTCTAAGCCCAGGTACAAAACTCTTGTAGCATTCAGGTCATGTTTTGTAACATACTGAGAAGAATTTTTCAGCTTAGAAGACCAAAGCCAAAACTTGGCATATCTTGGTCTTGTTTCAAGAAGGAAACTTTCTTTTGCCAAACTTGAAAAGTAGTCAGTTTTAGCATTTCCAGCTTGGAAGAGAAAAAAAAAAAAAAATTCTAATTATGATCACATAACTTCAAAAAAAACCCAAACAAACATACCACGAACACAGACCCAAGCAAACAGCAGCTTTATATTTTAAAACTCTAACACACTTTAATGAAGATTAATATTTTGCCCATTTAAAAAAAATTACATCAACTGAAAATGTTGTAGAGTGTCCATGAAGCACGACATTTTCAGGAAGGGCGCACAGCCAATGAAAGCAAAGAATGCTCATTTTAAATTGAGAATCATCTGCTAGTTTCCATAGCTACTTTTTAAACAATTGTAAGCTCTATCGTTTCCTAGAACAACCTTGTTTACTATGAATAACTTCATAGTTAGGCTGTTCTCAGAAAAAGCTACTTGAAAGCATTTACAAAAAAGTACAATCATTAACAGTAGCTGCTGTTTTAAACTTTTTAAAAATACAAATAGCTAATGTTAAAATGCAAACATACAGCAGACAATACATTTTTCATAATATTATCACTAGCAATATAGTACCTCAACCAGGATTCCAATCTTGCCATGTGAAAGATGTGAAAGCAAGACAGAAATTACAGTGCAAGGATTATACAGGCCAAATACACACTGCAAGAAGTAGGAAGGAATGAAGAGGAGCTCCGCAAGAGGAACAGATTTCCCAAAGTGAAAATTTGTTGTTTCATTTTCAACAATGACAATGCAACACAAGTAAATATCAGTTAAGCAGACAGCAGCTATAACATCGCATCCTGATATGAATAAACTATGCATCACGCAGAAAAAGTAGCTGCAGTTCACATTAGACAACACCACGTGACAACGTGACAATGTCCTCCTACCCTGTACAGAGCAACCTAGATGGTAAGCTAAAGGAACTCTAGGTCTCCATCAGTACTTACTAGGCCTTGCTAAATCTTACCGTTGGATAAAGTTAAAGCCCTCAGTACAGAAGCTATACAGTGTTTTACACAGTTACCCTGTTTCACTTCATATTCCACCAGAGAATCCAGTAGGCTGAAGGTTAACCTCTATGATATCTCCTAAAGGAGCTTTGCCATAATGCATGCAAACATTTCAGGAAAAACTACATTCATAACAGTGAGCCCAGTACTTCCCTCTCACTTGGCTGATGGACTCCACATGCAGGTGGAGTTAAGAGCACTAATAGCATAGCACTCAAGAAGAAATGGCAATGTCCACCCAAAACAGCTCTCCAAAGATGTGTGAAGTGCCTGAAGACAAAATGGCAGGAAGACCACGAAAAGAGTGCCTGTGTCCTCTTCCTTTAAGACCTTGATCAGCCAAAGCAGCCAGAAGTAAAACCTGCACCCCTCAAAAAAATGGCAGCCCAGCTATAGAAACTGGAAGTTATGAAGAGTGTATATGTCTCCCTTCTCCCTTGGGAACCTGAAAAGGGGGTGAAATGTCACCCCTCCAAACAGATCAGCTACTACAGGAAGGACTGGCAGAATGACTACTCTGGAATCAACCCCGAATTAACTCCTTACCAGGAGCACCACACATAGTATTAGCAGTTCCCCTCTACTCTTTCAATAATAGCAGAATTTGGTAATGGATGTGAGGAAAGGGCTGGGGGGGGGAGTGAGAAATAACTGAATTTATACACCTCTTTTTCCTTTTACAACCTCATTCTCTTCAGTCTTCATCACCTTAATTCCCATTAGAAATGTTCTGAGTATACAGCTGTGGGTTACATCTCTTTCTAATCTCACACACGTGAAAAGACAATCCAATTTAGGAATTCACTGGATTTCTAAATAGTCCATTAAAAAAAAAAAAAATAGAGATACAGCCCTCCAGAGTACAACAGAAGGAAAGTACTTCAGGATGCAAAACATACCCTGCAGTGAAAAGCCACTGGAATAGTGAAAGGGGAGATGCGGGGAGCTGGCTTCTTGTTAAGGATCGGCATGTGTGCAACAGCTGGAATTCCCAAACAGGCATTATATAATAACAACAAAAGCTGTTCAAAGAAGTAAGGAAGCACAGCTGGGACTGGTGACCAGCAGTTGTCCTCCACTTCAGAGCTTTGAGGTTCTAGTGCAGGAAGCAAGACAGACACCAGAGCTTTTGCTCCAGTAAATAAATATGTATTTCTGCTTCACTGTAATTATTAATTGGACAGGGTCAGCAATTCTACAACCATCCCTGTCCACCATGCAGAAACCAGAACAGAATTCATATAAAAACAGTAATTAAGATCAGAGTATTCATTAATTGTACACATCTGATTGCTACCTTTTACAGAAGCATATATAGGCTATAGAATGTAAAATAGTCTCAGGAAAGAGCTCTCCTGGCACAAAACCCAAAGGTAAGTAAATCTAACTTTATACTCCCAAAAATTGTCATGTTCTAAAAGCACCTTAAAAAGTACTTAAAGCTAAAGGGACTCTAGACTTACATTGCTGTCCAGAGGTGATTACCAAAGTATTAACTTTGCCTCAAGGTGATCTTGGAAAGTGTTTCAGAAAGTAGTTGTGCAGCATCCTGGGGGGTAGGGGGTGAAATCACAGTGAGACTTTTAAAAAAGCCCCTAAATCTAGTAAGACTGTAAATTTTCTAACTACGAAGCTGATGTAAAGACAGAGGTACTGCCTAGAGCCTGTAAGTTCAGATCTTCACTGGCTGTTTCCTGTACCACAAATTTACTTAGACTAATTCTTAAGAACTTAACATTCTTTGTGTTATTAAAATATTTTGGAATCATGTATATAATATAGAGGCATTTACCTTTTCTGTGTTATTGTGACCTTAGCTATTGAAAAGACAAGGGGCGATGGTTTTAAACTGAAAAAGGGACATAAGGAAGAATTTTATGATAAGGGTGGTGAGACACTGGAACAGGTTGCCCAGAGCAGCTGTGGATGCCCCATCACTGGAAGAGTTCAAGGTCAGACTGGATGGGGCTTTGAGCAACCCGATCTAGTAAAAGATGTCCCTGCCCATGGCAGATGTCTGGACAAGTTGATCTTTAAAGGTCCCTTCCAACACAAACTATGCTGTGATTCTGTGAAAGTGCCAAACGACAGTGCATTTGTCTCATGCTCTAAAACTTGACACTTTTTGCTAGCATTTTGCACAAACAACGTACCAGAGAGGTTGACCATTTCAGTGCATGGCTCAGAAAATGATACGAACATAGGGGACTTCAGAGTTGTCAGAAAGTGGAACAGAGAAAGCTCTATGGAAGACATAATAGTGTGCATTTTTAAAGCTTAATGGAACTAGGTTGATGGCACTTAGAACTATCATAGGAAAATTTTTAAATTGGAAACTGGAAAAGAAAGTATACAGCTCTGCATGACGCAGTCACACTTTTAATGAAGTCAGCGCACTCAAGTAAAAAACAAAGCAAAAGTTGGTAACTCTTAAACAGGTAACACCAAGAAATAGAACAAACTGTATGCTTTTTAACAGAGGTAGCAAGCTGTCCTGGTTTGAGGTAAAACAGAACCAATTTTCTGTTCAGTACTTTTACTCTGCAGCTAAGCCTCTACCTGACTGAACTCTGAAATTAACAGCATATTGTCCACACTGTTTGCTCCCAGAGAGATAAGACCTGATTGTTTCTAAGTTATGCCAAGAACGGTATGCAGAGAGGCTCTTGCTTACACTTATTGCTATAACAACCAAGGTCAGCTAACTTTGTTATGTGCCCCATTGAAGGGTTGGAATTGGAAAAGCGTAAAGGGGTCATACCTGTGGGGAGGAGTGGACAGGACAGGTGACCCAAAACTGACCAATGGGGTATTCCATCCCATCTGCATCATGCTCAGTATAAAAGCTGAGGGATCAAAGGGTCAGCCCTCTTTCTTCAATAGCTGGCATCCAAGGAGGCCTCTGTTGTTCTGCCTTTGATCCCAATCCATGCATTCTGGAATCCAGATCCGGAATCCAATCCAGTCTGGGGCTTTCCTCTCACCTGCCGATGACGTGATTGTGATTCTGGGAGCTCGATATGGTTTTGTATATATTGTAAATATTTCATTATTTTATTTTTTTACTATTTTATTAATATTTTAATTAAAGTAGGTTAGTTTCTTTTTTAAACTCCTAAGTCTCTTTTTCTCTCTCCCTCCTCTCCTTTGAGAGAGAGGTGGGGGAGAGCATCTGTCATTCGTTTCAGTGGCTAGTCCAGCCCAAACCATAACACAACCAAACCAGAAGTACCTGTGCTTCTCCATGAAACATTACAAATTCAAGAAATACAATGGAGAAAGAATGACCAGCTTTATACAGACTTATTTGGAAGAAATCATTCCTACCTTGGGAAAGGAAAACTAATGGGAAGATTGGGAAAGATCTGTGTAATATCCCGGATATGAAACAGACCACCTGGTGGAGGAGTGATGCTACGTCTCAAAGAGTGGCCTCTCAAATTAGATCAGCAAGTTAACCATATCAATCACTAACAGAGCATCTCTGTGACCTGTGATTTCAATGCAAAGTAGAGGAAAGACAGCATCAGGACTATATTACTAGCTGCCTATGATGGTGACAGCTACCATACCATTGAAGCCACAAAGACAGAAAACAATACTAATAGGAATTTTCGGTTACCCCCAAACAACAGCAAAACACATTTTTTAGATGTGATTAACACCATCTTCATGGATCAGTTCATCAGAAATGCAAAAGAAAATAATAAAATCTTGCTTTGGCCTAACCTGTGTGCAGGATCCAATTCAAATGTTACCACTGAAGAGATGCTGCAAAAGTGAGCAAAACTTACTTAGAGTTAACATACTTGAAGGGTTAGAACAAGAAGAACAAGAGTTGAAGGGAAGGGAACTTGAAGGGAAGAACAAGAGTTAAAGATTCGCTACAGCAGTTCATAGTTTCAAAACAGGAGAATGAACATAAAATGGAAGCTAGTTGAAAAAAGTTAATAAGCTGTAAAACTGTCCAAAAGTCTTTAGACCCAATTAAGCAATATATGCAAGGAACACATAGAGAAGAAAAGGCCAGAGAAGAAAGTCTCAATTAATTCTTCCCATCTGTGTTCATCATGAAGGAGCTTATAAAGGTTACCATGCCTTTCTGAGGGATTCTGAGGATCTTTCTGTGACAGAACAGTCAGTCAACACCAAGAGGTCATTAGACCAAATAATTCTCATCCCAAACTTCTAAAAGTTAAGTGAGATTCTACCTGTCTACTATGTAGTACTCTGGGCACAACAGAACCTAATAGAGAAGAATATGGTAACTTTCATTAAAAAATTGGATGAGGATTAACATGCCTTATCATTGATGCGGAACGTGGTTTTGGTACAGTTTGTTACAACCCATGCACAGTGCCTGGAGAGATGAATGAAACACAGTGAGCTCTTAGAGACTGACTGGATTCTTGACTAAGCTGTTTTCTCTCTCCCTGTAATGAAGGTTGGCTGTGTTGGCTTCCAAACATAGCTGAGTCATGGCTGAATGATAGGGGAGAGGTTAGAGGACTCTCTTATACACACTTGGTTGATCCTTCCATCACGTTAAAGGGGGCATTAGTAGAGGAAGTTGTACAACAGCACAGCCAGGCAACAATTTCTTTGATACTACTCCAACACTGACCACCCTTTTCTTGCACCAAAGCTTTACTCAGGCAAGTGGTGTTACATAGCCATATAAAAGCATAAGCCAACTGGCTATTGCCATCACACAGATTAGCTTCCTCCTCCTGTCTGGAATAAGCTCTGGCTGGCTTGAGATCCCAGTTGGCTCCCTATAATTAAAGGAGTCTCCGTATCAAAAAGGTTTTATTGCTGAGAAACCTTTTCCTGTCCAAGATATTACTGAAAACACTGAAAATCCTGTAACGCCTGTTTGTGAGACCTTCAGTTCACTAGATGATAGCTCAAGCGTGGATAAAAAGAAATGTTCATACAAAGATAGGCTGCATCATCCCAGGGACGTCAATAATCCAAAGTCTAGGGCACTGCAGCTGAATCTCATAAGTGTCTTACATAGTAGTACAATGGTGATACTTTATATTTTCGAAATTCTTTCCAAGATATCTCTGCTTTTCTGGTGGACAACAGTCAATATACTGCTGAGCGTTCGCTGCACATGCACAGTACTTGACATGGCCAAATGCTATTTAGCTGCAGTCCATCAGAAGGAGTCTCTGCTCTGAACTCTCAACATAACTAAATTGGATACTTGCAGCCCCAAAGATTTCAACCAAAACAAGTGTGGTAAAAATCACAAATGCTTACATCCAAAAGATCTTACAAACAAGTCATAAGAGCAGACTGGACTCTGTCCACCAAAACATTAAAGGCTTCCCTCAAGTGAGTTTGCCATAACAATCTGCCCACTTCTCATACCATTGTGAACTAACAGGATCTATCAAATGACTAGCCTATTTTGTAACAAATGCATGTTTTCCTACTGTTCCCACCACACTTAAGTGAGGCCACGATCTTTAGATCCGGGCGTGTTACAACCCAATTAACAGCAAGAATAATCAATCCAACAGAGGTAACTACAGATTCTGTTAGCTTATGGACTAGCACTGAAGTGTGCACCAGCACTATTTAAGAAGGAAACCGGGACTAAGACTGATATCATTGTCATCAAAAAATCATCTCCATGTTCTCCACCAACACAAATAATCCCAGTCCAGAGGGAGACCAGCCATTTCAACTTCAGTGACTTCAGCTCCTGCAGCCCGATGACTACATTCCCCTAGAATGATGAATGGAGGTGTTCTTGAGGGCTGACTCAGTGCCTGGCAGCACAAAGGGATGAGTAACTACCTCTGAACCAGTTTTTGTTCTAGCACACATACATCAATAGCACTGCCAAAGACTACAGAAGTGAGAATAGCTGCAGTATCAGAATCCCAAAACACTGGTCTCAATTTACCCATAGCTGATGCCAAAGATCCTTTATGTATGCCTAGTGCTGCTGCAGCAGTTAAGTTAACCATGCCCTCAACTGACAGCTCAGAGCTACCTTACTAGTCCCCAAACACTTCTGACAGTCATTAGGAATAGTGTAAGGACACAAAGCCTCAGCAGTGAAAATGTAAACATATGCAACTTTTATTTACATGAGGAGACCCCTTTGCAGAATGCCCTCCCACAGTAATAAAAAAAAAAAGTTTATTAACGTTTTAGAACTTCTAGGATGACATAAATAGCTGTCTATATTCATATGTTTAAGTTTGGGATCAAGAAAATCGAAAACAGCTGATCTTCCTCAGAAAAATTATTATAAAGTGCATGCAGGAGAGAGTGAAAGAGAACAAGATGGGTGTAGTTTTTTTTAATCCAGAATAAACTTTTTAAAAACCTTACTAACAAAGCAAGAAGAACTCTAACTCATTCACTATGAGGAAACTCAATGAAGAATTAACTTGGCTAATACGTAAAAATGTGTTCTGGAGAACAGCTGAGGGTGTCTAAGCTGGATAACAGCTGAGAGGAACTGCACAGAAGTGCTGTGCCCCCTGTACCCTTGGTACAAACATACAGCTGGCTGCTAATTCACGGGATGTCAAACAATTGGCTCTTAGGCAAGAAGTCTGAGCAGAGAAGGGGTATTAACACTCACCCACAACAGAAAGTACCTAAGGACAAGCACTGAAGCATTGGCCTCTCCACACAACCTTAGCTTAAGCTAGGAAATGTGCTGCTGCTTTACTGTCCCAGGGCCTGACCCTACCCCTCAGCACAGCGGGTTTGTGAGGAGAGCTATACCAGACTAACAATTCATAGGGGGAATGAGGGGAGAGGGCAGAAATAGATGGACCAGGACACAGAATGGGCCATGACACGTCAGGAGAAAGGCAAACTAAACATTCTGTTATTTTTCCTTTGCAGTTACGGAGCTAGAAGAGTAAGCCCCATTTTAGGAAAATGTTGTTAAAAGATGGTGTTGTGCCCCCTCCCCCCAAGCTGTACTGTGCTCCACAACAGAAGTTGATCAGGAGGATCCCAAATAATTTGGGATTGACTTTGAGTGCAACTCATTTGTTTTTAATTTGTGTATTAGTAATCTGCTTACTGAAGCCATAAGAGAATACAACACAGCTCAAACGTACTGATTTGTGTCCATCTGTCATTTTAATAAGAGGGACTTCACTTCAGCATTCAATAGAAAGACAATTATACACAATGAACAAAATAGATGGTTCAAAAAAATGTGCTGCCAATAAATGACACATTCCAGTGAATTCAAAAGACCCTTTTCAAAATTCCGGCATTCTGCAATATGAAAATTAATCCTAAGTAGAAGGAAAAGCAAAGCTTGCCACCTACTGCCCAGTGACATAATAGTATGTACCAGTATTATCTATCTCCTGTGATCAGACTATCTTTGCCTCATTCCCTGACACAGAATGTACAGAATTGCATTGTCAATTCTTTTTAATAAAACAGAAAGCACAAAGCCAACAAAAAGAATATCCAAACACAGTCCTTTCCTTTAAACTGCTTATAAAATCCCTGACAAGCCTGAAACATCATTTATCATAGAATCCAAACTGACAAAAAATTCCTTTTAATATCCTCTAGTTGTGCTATGGGCTTTAATAAAGTCTGTTCTGCATGATAAGTTTTCTGTACAGAGGGTACTTTAAATTTAAAAAAATTATTACCATAGATAAAGCCCATCAGAAAATATTTGTTTTTCCTGTACACACATCTGGAGGAGATATTTTTAAAGCTATAGATCTCATTAGTAACAGAAGAGGACTGTAATGAAGGCTGGTTTATTGCAATTACTTCCTTTGTCCTGGAAATTCCATGTCTCAACAGCAGAAATGATGCTTTTCATTTTCAAGCAGGGAGAAATTCTCTTCAATAATTACAATGCTTCAGTGAGCTATTAGTCTGGAGGTATTTAGTCTTCTAACATATCACATATAAAGGGTCCTTTCTGAATAACAGTAGGTCCTTTGCCTCATGTGGAAAGTTGCTTAACTCAAAGTCAAGTAGTCATGATTCTAAGCACGCTAGCAGACTATCTTCACATACAACACTGTATGCTAGACATTTCAAATTAGCCAACAGTCCACCTTCTGGTACTCCAGCACCTCTCTCTAAGGCCCTATAAGGCAATTTGGAGAAAATTTGCTAAAGAGGGAAATCAACAAGGATTTATGGCAGAGTCCTGCTAATAGACTAATGGCTGGTTACAAAGTCTCAATCAATATTTGAATAACATCAGGAGAAGATCCCACTTTCTCCAACTGCCTAGAGTTCTTCACCATTTACACTCATACCTTAAATTCAGTCATAAAAAAAAATAATAAAAATCTGTCTGTCACCAGATACTGATGAACAGTATTACCCAAACTTCAACATAAGACAACATGAATAATAAATCTTCTTGGTAGTGGTTAGATTAGCAACTGATTACACATTGTGTAAAATAATAGTTTTGGATTCCTGGGAGGAATTTACCAAAGTACAAGGATACATGTCATATATAACCTTTATGGAGCTTAGGTAAAGTGTAAACTGCTTCTCAGTAGGAAAAAATCTGCTGAAGTATTCAGACTCTAGCACTGAAGAAGAAAGTGAGTTTAGAGATGAAGTATATGTCTCTTGGGGTTCCTAAATCAAGAACACAACAGACTATTCATAGATGAGAAATCAATGAGGCATTTGTAATTAACCAGACAGGCCCAATCCTGAAGATAGGTCTGCCTTAGACAGAAGCCAGCCCACATCATTCTCTGAATGAAGATTCTTGAACCATCTAGTTATCTGCTACACTAGCAAAATGCTAAGATTAAGTAAATCCCCTGAAAAAGGGTTCTTTGTGTCTTTGTTATCTATTTAATAAGGTTATTAAGAATGAATTCTCAATATAGACTGGAAGTGTTAAGACAATACCAAGAGTTATACTAATACCCAAGACACAAAAATCAGCTAACAGTTGCAGTTAATTTTATTTTGAAGGGCTGAAGATAAAATATTAAGCAAGATTTCTGATACAAAGACCAAAAGCAGACACATCTACAAACATAGTAAGCCTTTTCTCCAAGTTCAATATACCTAAAACAGAGGAAAATGTCTCCAGTTCAGTGACCATTTCATCTTTACAACACTAAACAAAACCACCTGGATTTTTCTGAAGACAGAATACTGTTAAATCATATTTCTATATCTGAAATCAGTTATAAACTCCATTCTCACTTTGCTTTTTTCCCTTTGGAAGTTAAAGGTACAGATGTATTTTGATAACAGACATTAGTTTTCCAAATCAACCTACCAAGATCTACTCCCACAGCTCTGAAGAGAGGAGAATGAAAATGACAACACCAATTCCCATCAGCTTATTGACCATATATGGTCCAACAGAAATGCTACTTGCAATGTTGTTTTTATTCCAGCCACATCCTATAATTTCTACCGTTGCACAGTAGTTTGCTTAGAGGAACAGACTTTCACCTGAGTGGGTTACTTTTACCTGTTTGGGTAAAAAGTCTCAGTCCAGTATAAAACTGTTACGTAGTTGTTTTGGTATCACAAACATTTGCTAATAGAGCAACTTTTTTAAAAGGAAATGTTCCAAATCCCTAGAATGACTTTCTGCCACATGACAACAGCGTTACATCAAACCAAATTTTAACAATACAAGTACTCCTTCCTAAAATTGAAAACACACTGTCATGCTATCCATGAAAAGCTGTGCTCCTTCCGTCCCCAGCAAGCCACTGGAAAGAAGTAGAGTTCTTCTAATTGTTTCCCAACATCTCCTGAAATAATTCCTTGATGATAAATGGTAAGTTTCAACAGTAGTACAATTTAAAAAAAAACAAACAAAAAACCAAACAAACAAACAAAAAAACAAACTGGAAAAGCCACATTGGAAGGGAACATACCAGTTCACAACACAGTAACAAATAACATAGAAAACTCATTAAAGCCCTCACTACACATCTGCATGCAAACACTGAATGGCCAAGCACACATTTATTTTTTTAAGCTAGAAAAAAAAATTTGAAAACACTATGGGTTGGAATAGTGGCTTACAGCCCTCTCTTCAAGTAAGTTGAAAGCACCAGATTAGTTTTGGGAGTAATTTACTTTCCTGAAAAAACAGTGCCTCAAAAGCAGAGGCAATGATTTCTACACACATGGAGTATGCTTAAATCATTAAGTCTCTATTTTGCTGTTATTAACAAACATTAGCATGAACACATTCCAGTACCACTCAAGTAACTTGAAGACAAGTTAATTAAAAAGTTGAGTTTACCTAGTGGAGCATGTTCAGTTTACTGGGACTGTGGAAGGGAAGGCTACCCTGACATTCTCAAAAGGAACATGCCTTACAGGACAATATGGATAACTGACCTTCATAAACACTTTTCAAGGTGATTAGGAAGAAATCAATAACTTGATGGATAACAAGGTACACTGCAGTTCTGTACAGCAGGTCTCTTATTAAAAGCATTGTGCAAAGGCACCTCAGAATCCACCTCAAATAGTTCACAAAGCAAAATTAACTTTCCTGATTCTCCCTGGAGCCACTTTGCATTAGTGAACCTGTAACAAACACACCATGAGGTCATTACATCTTAGAAGCCTATACCGAAGGGATACAGTTGTCAGCTTAACACTTCAGACAGATTATCAGTTTTTCACCTTTTTGACACAAACCAGTGGGCTCAAGAACTGCTGGGAAAGCCTCATGTCTGACCATTGGAGTTAAATTTTGAAGCAGTAACACCCAGAGGTCGCAAAGCACACGGTGCTGATACAAGCTCACAGGATTTAAACATTCATTTCTTAGAATAAATCAAAGAGCCACGGTAGCCCTTTCTTACAGACAAAAGCTCCAAAGCCCAAAGTAGTGGTCTATGGTTGTATCTTAACAGTGTAGTCATGGCTCACTCAAGGATTTGTTCAGATCCCTCTATACACTCAACATCCTCAAGTAATACACTTAGGTGTATCAGTCCTGAGCACACATACATGCATGCGCCTAAGAACACAGATTAACACCCAAATTGCACCAAGAACAGCAAAAATAAGATTTAAGAATATTAATACAGACTATTTTGCCTAGAATAAAAAAAATACTAATTTTCCAAGTTATCACTGGAATTATAGTTCAATTGCTTCCAGCTCTCCTGTGTAGCCCAAGAGAAGAGACGGTTTCTCCTCCTGAAGAAAGGAAGAAGTATATCATACAAGTTTCTGGCTTTGAAGGGAAAAAAATATCACCAACAGAGAATGAAAACAGCTGAACTACAACTTTCAGAAGTTAAGAAGTCATGACAGACTTTCTAGTTTTAACTTGGTGTTTTGTTTTGTTTGCTGGGGTTTTGTTTGACTTCTATGATGAGATGACTAGCTCAGTGCATGAAAGGAGCATGATGAATCTTTTTAACCCAGACTTGAGCAAGGTGTTTGACACAGTTGTCTTCTTATCTAAAAATTGGTGAAATATGGATAACTGGATTATAAAGTGGGTACAAAAACTGCCTGGCTGAATAGGTGGTATTCATTGATACAAAATCCAACTCACAGGAGGTTAAGTGGATAACTATCTGTTTTCCTTAGAGATTGATACTGCAACCAATATTGTTCAACAACTTTATTAATTACTTTATTAATAAAAGGAAAAAAACACAGTTCTCGGCAATTATACAGACAATTCCAATTTGGAGCAGTGGCTGTTATACTGGAGGGCTAAGGGATTTTGACAGGCTGGAGAAATGGGCTTATGATGTTCAAAGGCAAACACAAAGTCCTGTATCTGAGACGCAGCAACTCTTGTGCAACAGTGCAGGCTTGGTGCGGAAATGGCTTGCAAGCAGCCCTGCAAAAAGTCCTGGTGGATAAGCTGAACATGAGTCAGCAGCGTGCCCCCACATGAAGAAAGCTGATCATGTATCAGGCTGCATTAGCCAAGCAGATCAAGGGAATGATTATTCCCTCAAAATGGCACTTGTGAGATTGCATCTCAAGTATTGTGTCCAGCCATGGTCTCCCCAAATCAAGAAAGATACTGACACAGTGGAGCAAGTCCAGCAGAGCATCACAAAGACTGTCAGGGACTGGAGAACATACCATATGGCGAGAGATTGAGGGAGGTCAGTTTGTCCAGCTCTAACAAAAGGCAGCTCAAGGGTATGATACTGCAATCTGCAACTGCCTCTTCAGAATATAGAGAAGATCACGCCAGAAGACTGAGTCAGACAAAGTAAATAATCTTTACATATTATTTTACATATATATGTAAATATATAACTTACAATTATAGATTACATAAAGAACATATTCCATTTTCAGTTGCAAGTGTCCTACATTGCTGATTTCAATAGGGTCACAACAGCATGCCCAATTCTTCTCTCAGTCATTTTCTTTTTTTTTTTCCATTCTAAATTCACACTAATATCACATCAGTTAGTAAAAACTGGGGAAATACTGGAAAAATACTACATCCTTGAACAGAATGAAAAAACAGTTTTTAAGACACAGGTTAATAGGTTAATTAAAATTAGCAGGTGATAAGCCTGCCTGTAATAGCATGGGACTAGACCCAGTGATCCAGGAATACAGATTTGGAGGGGACCTCTTAGGAAACACTTACAGGTGCATCATTCACACTGGTAAGTCCAAATCTGTCACCTAAAGTCTGTGCATCCACCCCTCCTCTGTTGCGCTTTGCACAACACAAAAGCAAACTTTCAAATTTCATCAAGAACTGCCTTCAAAAGAGGCTGAAGAAGCAATGCTGTGACACTATTATTGAGCTCCAGCTGATTGATGCTGTTCTCCTTCTGGTGACCATTTCCAAAACTGTACTAGAAAGTTTCCTTTAAGAAGAAAAAAAAAATAATTTTCTGCTTCCACAGCTGGTAAACGCAGAAAATCAAGCTGTTGGAGCTATACAGTTGCCAACAAGTGAGAGAATTAGATGCGAAAGGGACACCTGGAGTTATGGAGAGCTATCACAGGAATTCAGGACCACAAAGCATGCCTGTTATTGAGATCAGAATTCCCAACAGGTTCCAATAAGAAGCATATTTTTTGTTTCTGAGACACCACGTGCTTTCAATTACAGCCATCTACATCTTCTGCTAACATTCTTCCGAGATGAGACCTTGTACCTGATAGTATCCATTTTCAGCCCAGGGCTATGACAGACTTTGCTAGTGCTAAGTGCCTGTGTTCTAAATGCAGGACAGTCCAGGAAATTAATCTGTCTCCAGGTTTTCTTCTGTTCAGCACCATATTTTTCAAAAAAGATCTCTGGGAAGAAATAAATTAATTCTCTGCTTCACTAAATATCACTGCCACTATGATCCTAAGAAAACATGTAAGAACACATCTTGGTGATTGAAGTTGGAGAAGTTGCATGCATACACAAAACAGAAAAAAATGACAGAGGATGGCAAAACAGAAGCACTGTAGAGACAAGCCTTCTTTAGGTGTTAATGTTAGTGTTCCAGGTTGGGTTCTGCCCTGACTCTCACCAGTCTTCGACAGCTCTACATAGCAGCAGCCTATATATCAGCATACCAACCACACTGCCAGCAGGTGATACCACTCCTGCCATAGCCTTCCCTGTGGTTCTAAGAGTGGAAACAGAAAAAAGCCATTCCAAAAATATCTGGGCAGCCTCACACAACATAGGAGATTCACAAGACATCCAAAAAGGAACTGGAGCAGGAAATCGCCCATTTGATCTGCGCCGATGGTAGAGACCTGACCTCAAAAGGATCTTTCAGCCCTGTAAATTGTTCTAATGGTCCACACAAGAACTACTGCTAGTACTCATTTCAACAGCTGTATCTAAAAATCTACCTCTGCTGTACTTTATAAAACTGCTTTGGTTTGTGATACAGACCATTTCCTCTCCATCTCCCGCTCCTATGTCTGACTCCTGCCAAGGTTGTAGGCTGGCTTTCTCATGACTCCAAAGACTCGGTTTTCCATTTTCCCGCTCTTTTACTAAACTGGCTGAAATAAATTTATCTTCATGTGATCTCGAAGACTAAAGGTCTTATCTACCTGAAAAGGTCTCTTTCAACATCTAGGAGAAAATCACTAGGTTGAGAAGGGTCACATGAACAACAAAGCCCACCTGGGTTAACACTGCTTATGGAAGCATGCTGAGGCACTTTGGATAACAGATAACAGGTTTTGCTAGTCTGAAATTGCTTCCTCTACATCTGGGATGTTGTCTCATGCAGGCAGGAAAAGAGATTTCTGTGAAGCATGACATGGTGTAGGTACCCTCTAAAAACACTTTGAGCATCTTAGTCTGCCAACTATCAAAGTAGCATAGAAGAACATCAGTTTATCATCTTCTCTTCTCATACAAGAGGAACCCTTTATCCCTGGCCTCTGCTTTTCCAGGAATAATGGAAAAATAAGTCTTCTCTAGAGGTACCCACAAGCCTTCTAAGCACAGTTGCAAAGTGCTTGGAAAAGGGTTTTTTTTCAGGCAAGAACAAACTGCATTCTTTTCTTTTTTTTTCCTTTTCTTTTTTTTTTAAAGTATATTTTATTACCCAATTTGGACAACTGGTTTTTATCACAACAGGAAGAAGAATTCCTTGAGAATGTTTGTTTATGGAGGGAGGGAGGGAGAAAGAAAGAGAAAGACATGCAGTATACTCTACAGGAACCAGTACTGATAAGACAGGAATTGCCTGGCCTCTTTGTACTGATTTGCTGTCCTGTACTTTGTGGAGCTAAGCAGAGAAGGCAGGTGCTGAGGATTAACAGTCCTGCCAGCCTAGATGGGAAGGAGCAGAAAAAAGCCTGCTGATTTTACTAGTAGTTTCCCCTTCATATCAGCCACCTCAGTAACCCTTGCTTCACCGACAGGAATGAAACTGGGCTCAGAGTACTATAAAATATTAAAACTGGGTAGCAATTTCTCCATTCTTCAAAACGGTGGATGTATTTGTTCCTAAAACCCACCCTGTCCCACCTTCCGCCTTTTTCAAAGAACATACTGGCTTAGGGTTTAGAACTCCAAGGGAACTCAGGTAAGTTCCTCTTCCTATTACACAAGCCATGGATAATGCAGTTTTGCTTGTGGCTCCACAGTTAGATGAACTAGGACAGCAGTAAAAGGAATTGGAAGGGTTTGGGAAATAACCTGATAAAGAGGTTACCAGACAACATCAAACATCATTGGCAGTGCCCAGTGTTCTCTATTCTCAGATGCAGCTTTGGAGAGGGGTGGCAGGATGTACTTTGTTGTCAGGAGCGTATAACTACTCAGGTGCAAACTTCTATAACCACACACCACCCTTCCGGGTTCAGTTTTATAGTTTGGGCATGGGAAAACACAGTTTATTTCCCAGTCCTGGTTGTCTTGCTCTGGAGGCTCAAAGTGAGAGAGGCCGCATCCTGCTTACACCCATCCAAAAGCAACACCTGTTACAGGACAGAAACACTTTTTGTCACTGATTTCGCCTGAAACTGGAAGGACAGTAGTCACTGCAGATGCCTAAAATTGTTCACGTTCAACTTGACACACCCCTTTCCCCCATATCAAATGCAGCCCTGAAACATGTTAAAGTCAGATATATTAATAAAAACAGCATTATAGTTAGAGAAAATTCAGACTCACTTGGAGTATTTAAACTAATGAAAATATTATCAAGGTCTGGCTAAGTCATCAGCCACTGAAGAGGCAGAGAAAGAATTCTCCAACAAGAGGGGTGTTCCCTTGCTGCCTATAACAGGCAGATACAGTCCTGAACCTCAAACACAAGCCAGCAGAAGTATGCATTGCCGTAGTCTTATTTTTAAAAGAAAATATAATGTAAATGTAAGAAAGAAACCAGAATACAACACAAGCACCAAATCTTACTCCCCTCAGTTATGCGAGGTGTTGAAATTCCCTGCCAGACTTTGTTCTAGGCTAAACTCAAAAAGTCACTAGTGTAAATTAAGAAAAACTCCTCTGAAATTAGTACATGATTGTCATTCTAAGGAAAATAAAGTTGACTAATATTATGGGATATTCTGTTCAGGTGAGATCTAGCTCTTAAGTAACAGAAGTTTCAAAATCCACTGAAGTTTGACAGCTAAAATAAACTCTTTAAAAAAAAAATAACCTGTAAAAGTCTCCATGTATGATTACTTGAAAACATTTGCAAGGAATGACGTTTTATAAATCTAACATACTGGACTTCTTTGAAAGCAAAGAAAACACTTACTGTGGTTGCATTTGCTGAGGTAACCCAACAGGAGGCTTCTGCTTGATGGTGAATGCCATCTGAGTCATAGGGCCAACCTTCGGCGGGACCTGCACCTTCTGAGAGAAGGTCTGCTGGGCAGCCTGCTGGGGTATGGGCCATGGGGGAACAACAGGGCTCCGGCCTCCAGGGGAAGATGTGTCTTGCGTGACTGTATCCTCACAGGAATTACCTTTTGTTCCTGGCTTACACACACAAAGCTGAGGTCGCAGGCACATCCCTCCATTTTGGCATGGTGGTGCACAGTTAGCTAAGAAAAGACATTTTAAAAAGTACCTGTGAAACAGAGCATGATGGAAAATGCAAACCCTCCCCGCAATAAAAAAAAGGATGTTAATTGCTAATGTTAATTGGAGTAAGAGAAAGCAACATTAAGCTCCACAAAAAATAGTGTATAAGCTGGTATAGCTTTTACTGCTTTCTTACATAAGACATGTACAACATTTGAACAACTTAGAAAAGTAAAATTCACAGTGAGCTAAAGAATAGGAAATGCACAACTTAAATCAAGAAATATAGCATTATTTCAAATCTTCCTGATAGCAACCTTTTATACTCTCCTTCCCTGCATCCTCCCTCCCCATATTTTAACAACCAAACTGCATCTGATGAAGCAATATTATGCAGATTTTAGAGTTTTACCACTGATCCAGGCTTGGCTTCATTCTATTACTATTTAAAGTCACAGATCCTCCATAGGTACCCAGAAGGAATCCTTAGAGTTACATTATAGATGACCAAAACGATGCAGAGAAGCATGAAGTGATTTTAACCCTTCCTCCTCTAAAGCCCAAATGAAGTTTCCTCCGATACCACCACCGTAATAATGTAAAAAAGGAGATGCATGAACTGCTGCTACAAAGACATAGCTACACCTAGGGGTTGCATTCTTTGAAGAAACAGACAAGTACTTGTGATTACCCTGAATTGTGTCCTACAGGTTCTTTGTATCACCAGTGAAAAGGGATCAGATTCTTCAAAAGACACTTTACTTCCAGATACCTGCCTTCAGATAGGATTAATTATACTGTTTGTGTTGCTCTATCCACTGACTATAGAAGGAGTCTGAATAGAGCCTAGACGTATTAAAGCATGATCAATTCCATTCTGAATGAGCAAGAAACTTTAAGAAGCAGCAAACCTGACCAAAAAAAAAAAAAAAAAAAAAAAAGAAAAAAAAGCAAAAGCAGCTGCTGATCATATGCATACATGCCACCGCAAAGGCATGGCTAATTTGAGGATTTATTTTGGCTGCTTAAACTTACAATGTTATTGTACTTAATGTTAAAATAACACAAAGATGGTAAAACAAATTAATTCTCTTATCCAGAAGATACAATTTAACAGTAAAATAATATTCTAATTAAAATAGCTATCAAAATAATGTCTTCATTAGTCCTATTAGAGATTGCATACAATGAAGCACTTATAAGAAGAATCATTGCTGAGCTACTTTGCTCCTTCAAACTAAGCATAATTTTAGTATTGTTAAAGATTTTAACATAGACAAAATGATAAGCAAGATCATAAAGACTACAGGTTTTACTAAAATAGGTAAGATCAGATCTTAAACAATAACATGTGATTCTGCACCACATTCAGGCATAGCCAGTTCCACAAGTTTTTAATAAAAAAAAAAAAGTCCACAACCCTAATCCAAATACATGGATACATTGGAGTATTTGGCACTTGAATTCAGTTTTAATACATACATTTACATATAAAAATAAACACAAAGGAATACTGATGAAATAACTTATTAGGATGGGACAGTGTTGATTTGGAGGACTAATTTGTCAACTGACAATACCATCTGATCCGGATGTATCATGTATACCACCTATACACAACACTAGAATTGCTCTACAACTTTGAGCTTTGCATGAGGTTCTTCTCACATTTATTTCCCCGTTTCGTATGTGGTTCAGCAACATATCTCCTTTCCAATACTACTTAGCTAAGTAACAAAAAAGTAATTATTTGCTTGCTTGTATTTCTGCATATTTTTGAGAGTATACTTTAACTGCTGTAATACTGAAGACTATTTTCACTGTAAACTTGAGAAGGGATTTACAACAAGCATATGTTGTAATACACTAGCCAACTCTTTCTCGCGTCTTCCTTAATTTAAAACTATGCAGCTGAAAATAGAACCTGTTTTTAAACAACCTTATCTTTTTCACCCAGACTTGAAGAGTCTTACTTCACTGACAGCAGTGTAAACCCTGAAAGTTTCTCAGCTTTACATATACATAAAGCACATGAAGCTCTGCAGGACAAACTGCATTACTCTGTCTGGCCTTATAACAAAACAAGCATCAGCAGGTCCAGCAACTGTGTTATAAAAGACCCAGTTTGTCTCAAACCATGCGAACAGTGACAGCAGGTTCAAAACCTGATCCATTAGACCTTCACAGCAATCCACCCTTTGACTGAAGCTCTTCATTAATGTTGTGTAATAGATTACAAAATAGAAGAAAAGATCACATTTTTAGGAAAGAATTAAAATGAACATTTTAATTGACTAATACAGCAGTTTAGTTCTAAAAATGTTCAAGACAGCTGCAGTGTGCCAAGTGTATGACCTAATTATTTCAGCTGAAGACAACAATAATGGCACATCTAACTGAAAACACCATTATTTTCCGTAAAGCTAAGCTTCCAAAAACTGAAGCATGGAAGTATTCAGTTTAAAACTGAAAAGCAGGCCAATATACTCCTGTTAAAGGCAACAGGCTCGGTCCTTTTCAATTCAAGGAGGCCATGACTGCAAATTCAAAAGGGAGCTTTGCAAAGATGCAAGTAGCACGACCAGCCTTAGTGGGTCAGATCAAAGATCCACTTGGTCCAGTCTCCTCTCTCCATTACTAAGGTGGATGCTTAAGGACAGGCACAAGGACGAGAAGCATTAAGTTTGTACCACTACAGCCTTCAAGAATTAGAAGCTCAGCAATTTCCTGAGCAAAAGTGCTGGTTTTGTGTTTAGGAATCCTCAACAGATTTTTCTGTAGGGAGTTCACTGATCTGCTTTTTGAACCTGTTAGTTTTAGCATCCAAAACTTGCTTTGCCAAGGAAGCTGGCCACATTGGAAGGCCAGGCATAGACAACACAACCAACCTCACCCTGCTTCCAGAAGTGTAATTTGGTAAAGAAATGGGGTTCTTTTGGGTTGGTTTTTGTGTTTTAAGACCATGCAAATCTGAATCTACTAAAAATAAAGCCACAGTGCCACATTTCCTTTGAAGTCCCTAAATCACAAAGAGCTGACAGCTTTGTCTGTGGCTGTTTCCCCAACACATTCAACCTTTTTATGCATTACCATTAGGCTTAATACACAGATGTGTTGGAAAGGGTGTGTTTGGTTTGGGACTGATCTATACATAATGCACTTTTCAGTCTATGTGTTTATGTTATGTTGGTTAAAGAGTATATAAATATTTGCAGAAGCAAGATCTAAAATAAAAGGTTTATAACAGTTTTAAAATATGTAAATATTTTAAGACTTCTACATATACAGAATGTATTTCTGTTTTAACACATACTAAATTAAGCATAATTTAATATATTAAATCAGTAAGTATAAAATATATATTGAAGAAGTTTGGATAAAAATTTCTTTTTCAGACCTTTTGAAAGAATCAAAATACAGGTACAACTAACTCCACTTGTCATGAAAGAACTTTAATACTAAACTCCTGATGACTCCTGAATTAAGATCATTAAGGTCTGATTTCTATGCTAATCACTTTGATTTTACCTTGATTCACAATTACCTTCTTCCAACAGTAACATCTCATTTACAAGTCTATCTCCTCCTGTCTCTATGTCACATGGAGAATTGAAATTCACAAAAAACATACCTTTCAGTGAGAAACCCACAATAAACAAATTTAAACATCCCCAAAGTTTCCTGCACTCAAGTTTCTGACCTTTCAGTCTCAGCTCCACCTTTAAGCATCTCCTTTATCAAGCAACTGCTTGATTTAAGTACTAACTGTTGGTTAGTACTTAAATGTCCACAAAAATTTTTCAATGTCATTCCTGAATTTCTAATACTTCGATACAACAATTACAATACAAGTGTTGTGAGTTTTGTGCTACTTCTAGTAAGCACATCCACTAGATTTTTCCGGTTTCCACATAAAATGCAATGTACCTTTTTCCCAGTCCCCTTCTTAACCACACATAGTCAAGCATCAGTGTAAGCAGAATGCCCTGACTTCTAAGAAATTTCATCACTGTGCACACTGACACAGTTTATACCAACTTCTCTCATAGGAGCGCATAAATCCTGTCAGGCAAAACACATGCTAGAGGGCAAATAATAGCAAATATAATAATTGGAAAGAGGATTATTAAGTGTGGGTCTGTTTCAGATTCCAGCATAAAATGGTCGAGAAATGATGTATGCACCAAGTTTACTGAAATGTGAAAAACCAACACTGTGACATAAATATTTATCTGTGCTTAGAGCAGAAATTTCAAGTTCCTTTACATGCGACATAGGAATACTGTTAAAGGCATAGTAAATACTGTCTTCCTTATTTCATTAATTCAAGATTTCTATTCCTCAAGCACACAAGGAAACCAAACCAAGGCTCATCTTGGTTGAGTGCTCATCCTAAACAAAAAGTTGTGATACAAAGGCACCTTTAACTCCTGCTGTGTTGAAAGACAGAGTGATGACCCCCCACCGATTCCAAAAGAAAAGCAGTGAAGCGCTTTCTCTGAAAAGCAAGAAGCTGTAGGTCCTGAAAGGAAAAGGGCATATACCAGTTTCCCCTCAGAAAAATCTGAATATGGTGCCAACATCCTGGAGAAGATCAAAGTTTATAATAGATACCTGTTCACCAAATTGCCCTGCTGATTATCTCACCACTTACTTTTACGCTTTTATTCTGGATATCATTTTAAGTCTTTTAAGTAGTTTTAAGGACTGAGGATGCAACGGTGGAGACTAGAAAGCCAAAAGCTAAATGAAGCAACATTTAGTGCTCACCATCTAATGCTTTTCAGGGATCTAGTTCTTCATCTGAATCTCTCTCTCCAAACAGTTTTCAAAAGTTGAATTTTACCAGAAATATATACAACAATTCTACACGGTCATTGAGTATGGGGGAGAGAGGGATTTGTGACCAAGGGTGAGACAAACATGTTGTGAGAGCAGTTTATGAAAAAGTTGAAATTATTTAAATAATCAGAAGAAAAAAAAATGCCATTAACTGTAGAAGACCTGTATGACCTCTACACTACTAATGGTGGAAATATTACAACCGTCTCTGTCTTCGTACACAAGAATTTTGTTTTTATCATAACTATATGGTCTTAAGGAATTCTTTCCCTAAATATACTTCAAATAAAAGCACGTGTCACTGTTGGAATTCTTCACTGGTCCACTTCAAAACATCTGATGTATTCCCACACTGGCTTGGATGGCTACATAAACATGACCTCCAAGAATGAAGGGAAACAAAACCCAATACTTAGGGCATACATATTTCTTTTAAAACAAACAAACAAAACCCACAGAGTTTCTTTCTTAACCTAATGAGAAAATAACAAAAATAAAATTGTTTTCTATGTATCTGCATAGTATTACCTCTAAATGCTAAGATTTATCAGAATTTAATAGCAGCTATACTCATATTTGCATATGTGCATAAAATATATGCATATATGCATATATATGTAAAAGCATAACTACAGCAAAATGACATTATTTTATCAGTCATAAGAATATAACATGCTATTTGATACTTGGCATTTTCATTCATGTTGTGTTTACTAGTGTTTATATAGTATAAATACTTAAGTTAGACTGTACAATCTGGGAGACATTTTAAAGTATTTAATTATATGACATCTCAATATATGAGACCTATTCTGACAGTACAAACATTTCACACACTATAGATCCTTCTATAATTTCAGTATTTAAAAAAAAATATTCACTGCAGAAAGGACTAAGCGAAGGAAACCAGATTCATGTGCTATATGCTGTTCTTGCTTGCTGGAGTGGTTAATACTCCGGTCTGCAATCCTTTTCATTCTCTTAAGCTTCTCATTACAGTGCTTATTCATTTTGTTACAAAACACTTCCTAAGAAATACATAGGAAACTGAACAAATTAAGAGAAACTCAATAAAGAGGCAACTGAAAATTTTTAATTGGATGTAGGATTCAGAAAACTGAAGTATTACAGAAAAGAAATACCAGAAGAGACTATCAATCATAACAGAATAATTAAAATGCTAAGAACAATAGTTATTCCTAAATCCAACAAACTCTTATTCAGAGTTCAACATTTAGTTGAGTTCCTCCAAAATCCAAGCCTAAACTGCCATCTAGAGATAATAACAACACTGATTTGAAAAAACAAGTCTTGCCATAGGACACAAAACAATCCCCCTTTATCAGGAAGCAGCTCTCCAAAACTCTAGGTTTATGCAGGGATTACTATCCACATTTCACAAAAAAAAAGAACACAGCCAAACAGAACCATTTTAGCTCTGTACTTCAATGAACATCTTGCCTTGCTAACAGGTAAAATGCTCATTCCCCTTCTGTATGCAGTCAGAAATGCAGACAGATGCTAAAGCTTTGCTTTCTTTCTGTAGTAAACAGAGAGGATCTGTTTTCTAGGATTAAATCAGGCTATCCAAGTCAAGTACTGGTGCTTTTAAAGGCAGAACAAAAATCTAAAGCAAAAACCCCAAACTCAACTCCGTATCAGTCCACGTTAATTACAGAACACAGACTCACTTGACAACTTGAACCACCCATAATCTGCCAGCACCCAGTACTGCAGTATTTGAACAAGGAGCAATTTCAGGTGGGTGCCCCTCTTTATCCACCCTCCACTAACTCCGTAGCTCCTGAGCAATCCAAGCTTGCTTTAAGGCAGGATCAATTGGCACAAGCAGTCCTTCAGTTTCTCGAGGCCCCGCAGAGTGCAGAACTCCCACCTCTCACTACCGCCCCGCTCTCCCAAAGGCCAAGAGCCTCACTGATGCTGTACGCACACTGCTTTGCCCTGCTCTCTCACTTGGCTGGAGAGAAAGGAGAGGGGAGCACACCCAGCTTCCAGCTCTTCCCTTCTGCACGTTCAGGAAGAGCAGCCATACAGAAAAGAGATGCAAGACTGGTATTTTAAGTACCAAGTATCACTTCACTGTCAACACCTCATTTTGTTCCTGCACATGTGCAGAACTAGAACACCATGCAATTGCTGGATGAACCACAGGTCCCCCCAGCACCTACACAGCTTTCTACACCAGTTCCAAGTTACAAACTGAAAACAAATAGCCACAAATCTAAAAGGAAAAAAAAAAAAGGAAAAAACCCAAACCACAGTTTTCTGCGTTCCTTCAGATACTGTATTAACTGAGGAAGTGTTCAGGACTTTTTATCCACTGTAGTTTCACCACAACTTTACTACACATCCTTTTTCTTTTGTTAACACTAACTGCTGCAATGAGCTGAATGAGTTCATTATTGATCTGTCACCGGCTTCAGTACAGGAGCACATCATCTTGAGAAGTTTCTTTTAAGGTTCTTTTTTGTTTTAAATCTATACACACATTTTTGTAGTATATGTATGAAATAGAGATTATGTATCATTATAACCTTACTTGTTTCCAGAAAAGTCAAAAATGGCTCACAGCAAAAAGGCTGAGTAGGTTTTACCTCATACTAACTGTGGACTTAACGTTTCCTCACCAAAATGTGGCAATGGCACACGGCATAGCCACATCCATACAGCAGGGAGCAGCTCCTTGTCTCCTCTTGTGGGAGGGAGCCTGGCTGCCATCAGTGGCCAGGAGACAGATACTGTGCTCAAAGCCTGCATCACTGTTTCAGCTCAGGTCGGATTCTCTCTTGAAGCACATCTTATCAATCACACTCACAGAGGTGTGGTTGGTGTTACAGGGCCATCTCAACGCACATGCACTGTATTTCTTTTAGAAGCAGATTTAAAAAACAACTAAATCCAAAACACAAACACTCCAAGAATGCACCTACTGTATTGCAGCCTCATTTGGCATTCATTCCATGAGACCACGATACACCTAGTCCAAAATAAAACACTAAGCCCTGAAACACGCATACCATGGGCCTCAGGCCACCAAAACCAAAGGCTTTAGTCTATAGATCAGCTCCCAGTAGTCCATGCTGCTTGCTAATGTAGACAAAGCCAAAGATTACAAGAATCTGGACCCTCTTGTTTTCCCACCTTCCAAGGGCAGTAAGCGAAAAATAAAGCACAGTAGAACAACCAATGAGGGCTAACAAGAGCTTTCCACTACAAAAGCTAATCTATTCCTTGCATACAAAATTCAAAAGTTTTATTTACACACTACAGTAGCAAGCACAGCAGAGGCAAAACCAAGCTACTTGAGTAATGGCTTTCAGTTTTTCAATTCTGAAGTGTTTAAAAACAACATCAAAGAATAGATTAAAAAGTACTAATGTACAGGTCAGTTACATGAGGTCAAAGTAGTTACAGCTCTTTAAAATTGAGACATTTCATTTTGATTTAAACATAATTTGAACGAGATTGATAATGTTTTTACTGAGATTATGGTCTTAGAATGAGAAAAAACAACATTTGGGGACAGTATGTTATAGTTAGGCTTTGTATACACAATGTAAATAAACAGAACTTGGTAAAACTCAAAGCCACAAAGCTGATTAAGCACAAGCCTCAGGAATCATTTATGACCAGAAAACCCCCATGAAGCACAGCTGCAAACATTTGAAGTACTCAGTTCCAATGATGAGAAGTACAGCTCTCCTGGACATCACCATTTCCAAGAGCTGAACTGAAGACAGAAAAAGAGTAGATTTTGAACAACCAGTATTAAAATATTTAGTGGTACAGAGTTTTATATCTAAATTGGGGGACCCATGTATGCTTCTAAAGTTTCCAGGTCTGGATCCTAACCCTGTATCAGAACAAGACCTAGGAATGCAACCTTTCCCTCACCTTCCCCCAAGAAAATCCAGGAGCACAAGCCAGAAGCAATCTAGGACATGCTCCATCCAGGTCTTGGACAACTGGGGTTTAGAACTACTGGTCACATTGGGAAGTGCCCTTGTCCTAAAGGAAACACAAAGCTCTAGCATGCTAACTCAGCAATAACAGGAAGTGTAGGTCTGGAGGCTCAGAGATCAGATGGCTCAAACTGAGGAGCAATACACAAGGCAGAGACCATGCAGATTTGGGAACTGAACAAATGGGACCCTTCCTCTGGGCAAGTATTAGCACAGCTTTCTAGTCTCCTTCTCCAGCAGGAAGACTCTACTGTTGTATATTTTCTTATTCTGAAAAATTAATTAAACCATGTTTATCTATAGCACATTTATTTAATGTTGAGTCAGGAAGTCTTTCAAAAGAGAAGAGAATTAGCAAGATAATCTTTTAATACAGAAAAGGTATAACAGATTGTCTTATTTACTGGTGACCTCTCCAAGGTGCCTGAGCACGTGACAGACGGGTAAGAACTTCATGACCAAACTCAAAGAACCCTGTCCAGTTCCAACTCCAAAATCCTCACCATGTGCCCATGCACACATACAACACCTTCAGCTAACGAAGACACAAGATCCTTTTTCTCATCATTGACACCGATGGTGTATGTGGGTTCCACACCTACACAGACAGCAATTCTTCTTCCTATATGAAATTTACTCTGAACATTATCCTGCAAAATCCACTTCCTCACCTGTTTGTCCTATGAGTATTTCTTAAACCTCTGCAATAAGGTGCTTCCGTTTTCCATCAACAGCCAACTCTCTCTTTCCCATTAGCATTAGCTAATTCTTATGATTATTAGTGAAGGTTAGAATTCCTCCCGGCAATGCCGTTTTGTAAACCATCCAGTTCACATTGAGAACACTCACAAACAACTGACATTAACACTGCAGATAAAAGATATTATTACACATTTTAGAAGGGGTCCACTATTACATTAAGGTGGTTCCCTTATTTTTTTTTTTTTAAGATATCAGATCCTGCATACCATCTGTAACTTCTTTCCTGACTTCCCAACATGAAAAAAACTCCTTTTAATCAGTAAGAAAAAAAAAAAAAACAGAAGAGCATATTTCGTAGGAAGTAGACTTAACTAACAGAAATTTAGTAGCAAGTAACAAAGTAGGAGGCAACAAGTTTCAATAGGATAAACATATAGTTGAGAGGCAGGAACTCCTAATTTCCAGCTTAGGCCTTTCAGACAGTTGTTTTAACTTGTCCAAGGCCACATTTAACCTATGGTTCAATTTCCATAAATGAAATAAATAATAAAACCCCCACACTCTAGGTTTTACCTGCCTTGAAGCCATGTTAAAGACCTAATTAATGTTTGTATAATACTGTGGTAATGCAACAAGTACTAACAAAACGATGTCTCCAACCTTGGTGGTATCTTATTATTGCGCTTACATAGATTATAACCTATGATAACTGTGACTGGAAGAAAATCTTTGTCATAAACCCTTTCACGTGCTTATAACTTTCCAAGGTGTTTATTGCTGTGGTTGCATTTTTCCCACCTTTGTCTCTACCCAAAGGTGGATGTTCTGAACACTTCAAAAAGGTCATTTTTGATTGTTAGACACCATTCTCCCAGCATAAAGCATTTCTGAACACTTTTAACGCTGAACTTTACGATTTCATCTTTTTTAATTAGAATGATGCAGTTCATAAGGAAAGTAACACCAAGTTTGAAAAAAAAGTTCTTAAAACTTTATAATCTAAAACTGAAATATTAGGTACAGAGGGGGAAAATCTTATATGCCTAAAATTGGATACGGTAGGCATTCTCATACAGGTAGTCCACAGGAAAACAGAAGCTCTCCTTCTGAGGACAGCCTGTCAGGCTTCCAAGCGAACATAAATACTGTAAACACAACAGGCAATTCAGCTTCAAACAAAAATTTAGAAAAAGGACTTGAAAAGTCCACTTGCCTCCTCTGTATAGATGCTGCCCTCTGACCTGCACAGAAACATTTCAAATACCCCCTGTTGCTGCTGCTGATGGAAATGCAATGCAGCTGCCACTGCTCCCAGCCAGACTGCCACCTGCCTGGGATGGAAGTCACCCAAGGAAAGAGCAGCCTCAGCCCCAGCCCCATGTGTGAGAAAGTAGGGCTAGCAAACCACCATGCAAGAGAAAGGGAGAGGGGAAGATTAACAAAGCCTGGGCTGCAAGACCATACCTCTTCCCTTCGAGCCCTCGTTCTGTGGGTTACAGGCAGGCTTATTCACACAGGTGCAGCAGAGCAGAAACACATGCTGCGTATTCCAGCCTGGGATTACACCTGAGCTAATAAGCCTCGCTGATCAGAGCTGGCTCTCAGCACTCTGGTTCTGGAAGCACGATGCAGACAAATGGAAGTTGGCCCTGGAAAGAGCCAGTATGGGTCTGGGGTTTATTAGCTCAGGCTTTGCACCACGCAAAAGAATATAAACTGGCCCTAGAGGCCAAATAGCTTATTAAAGTGATACTGAGCCTGAGCTAATAAACCCTGACAGATCCAAACTAACTCTGCATGAAGTCAGCTCAGGTGTGCCTGCATCTGTGGCACAATTAATCCACAACTGCAATAATCCACTCAAAACCAACTGAGAGTCCACTATCTGAATTTAAAAAGCACTTATTTTTACAGGAAACAAACGGGTTAACTTTTGTTCAGTTATAGGGTTTCTGTTCTGAAAGGAATATCGGGAGGTTCAAGAAAAGGAGATATCTGGCTTTTATGACTGTGAGACTAATCTTCCACAGCTAAATCAAGTCAATGCTCTCTCATGGTTTGCTTAAGTTACAAAACAGACAACTTCAGTACATTAGTGCTTCCCTTGGCTTGCCAAGAGAGGGGTAAAACTGAGAAGATCCAAGCGACATGTACTATACCACTGCTGGGAGGTATCAGAGTAGCATCAGAGCAGGCAGCAAAAATATTTAATGCTAAGGAGAGTCCAGTATCAGAGACACAAAGTAAGAAAGGTAAGTCAGAGAAACCACGCACACACCTTTTAACTTTCTCTGCTACTCCCTTCCTCCAATAACCATATGAATGAACCAATTAATTCATGGATTTAAATGAGATTCTACAGAGCTATCCCATAAAAATCTAATTGCCTGACTTAGTCCTTATTGAAGGCAGTCCTTATTGAAAAACAGAAAGGAGTAAAAAAAAAAAAAAAAAAAAAAAGAGAGAAGACAAAAAGGAGACAATAGTTGAATGATAATGGGAGAAGTCAAAAAGATGAAACTTTAAGGACAGAAAGCAAAGAAAACTACCCAACTTAAGAAGAAAAAGTTTAAAAGGATGGATTGAAGTTATCTGGAAATAAAAATTACTAGAAGACAAAGAGCCACAAAAAGGAAAATTGTTTGGGTTTTGTCAAAAAAAGTGAAAATAACTGGTTGACAGTAGCATTGCAGTTAAATTACAGATTTTTACTTATCTCCTGAAATTTTTAAGTGATTTTTTCCATTTTGATTAGTCTTTCAGCTAAGGTGGGTGTTTATTAGGTAGCTCTGCAACTAGCCTCAGAGTATCTCAAACACTGTAGGCTGAAGGAAATCATTCTAGTAATGTGTGTTATGCAAAAAAAGGTGCCTAACCTAACACAGCAGCATGTATTTTAAGATGAAAATGTTAATTTAGAAGACTCTCTTAAACACATGTCTAAGTTGGTCAGGGAAATTGTAAAGTTTTGTCTTTAACAGCCTACTGGAATAAAGTCCTTGCTTCTTAGCAACAGCTCCATGCAGGTCAAAGGTAGTTGACCTTTCTGAGGATTACAAATGTGATTGCTCCCTATTGTGAAAAATGCCACGCACCCAAAGTTTGCTTGAAAGCATTGTTTACTCCAACTCTCCCAGGGACAGAAGCCTGTCTTGCAGAGCAAAAGTGATGTTCCAAGATCTGCTCAATTTTGCTGACAACTAAAGGGGTTTCCTCAAGAGCTATGTCATTCCAGTCTTCCATGACCTCATGGCAACATCACTCCAGCTTAGTCATTTGTGGTCATCCTGAAACCTGCCTAAATTAGGGAAGATTCTTCCTCTTTTACATTAGAAAGGACAATTTAAGTATTATAGTATTTACTCAATCAGTGTTATTTTATGCACATATTTTGTGTTTCTAGATATTCCAGTAAAGGTACATCCCTCCGCAGGAGCTTCTCCAAATCCACTTCTATTGCCTTGCTCGAGACTTCAACGATTCCATGCCCTAAGCCCAGGACCATCATTTGGGCTGCTGGTGAAGGGACAGTGTGGGTAGACAGCAATTCCTTGCTCCCCACCTGTGCTCCTCTGGCAGGTTCTTTACCCTATTAAGTCCCCCATTCAAAAAAATTCCCAACACCCAAGCATTAGTGAGGGGTGTTCCACAAAAAATAACCTCCACAAAGCTCTCTCCAAAAATGCCACTATTTATGTTGAGAATAAAAATAAGAAGCACCCACTGTTCATCCTTTAGCAAAGCTGAAAGTTAGCAAGCAGGGATTTCGGGGTGAAAAGTGAAGTGTTACAACTGCCACTCACCAGGATGCCATGGGAGAAGGGCTCAAGCACAAGTGCTGGTTAACCATGCCAGTGCAGCGCAGGTGGGATGCGGAGCTCGGAAGGCACCTCTTCACCCACAGCCGATATCAGCACCCACCACCTCGCCAGATGCCAGTGCAGGCCCCCACTGCTCCCCCGACTACTGACTGCGGTGGCGTCCCCAGAACCCCCCCGACCCACACGGCTACTCACGTTTGATGCACCTCTGGGAGCCCGTGGCCTTGCTCCAGCCGTGGCAGCACTGCCCCCCGCAGACATTGACCCTGTGGGAACAGCAAAGAGGGAAGACGGTCCGGCGGGGCCCCCCCGCGGCGCCGTAGCCGGCCCCGCTCCGCATCCCCAGCCGGGCGGCGGGGCGGGCGCTGGGCCGGGGCGAGAAAAGGCGGGAAGAATTAAATGTCCCGAAGTGCGCTGTGAGGAAACTCCTCGCCCGGCGCCGGCTGACTGGAAAGGCGGGCTGCCGCTTCCCGGAGACGGACGGACGGGGCACCCCGAGCGCTGCTTTCGGGGACGCAAACGACAAAGAAGGGGGGCCGCGGCCACCCCGCCGCCCCAGCGGGAGGGCCGAGGGGCAGGCGGCTGCGGGGCTCCTCGCACGCTCGACGCCTCAGCCCGGGCGCGGCACTCGCCGCGGGCTCCCGGGTGGTGAGGGGAGAGCTGGCCCGGCGCGGGCTCCCACGGCCCCCTGCCCCGAGGGGAGGCGACAACGGCTGCGACGAAGGTGCTCGCGGTGGGGGGCTGAGGAGGCTGCAGGCGGGCGGGCAGCGCCACCGTCGCCTCAGCCGTGGCTGGGGAGCGGGGGACGTGCGGGAGGGCGCCTTACCCCGGCAGCGGCGGCAGCTGGTGCTTCTGGCGGAGGGGCAGGCCGGCGCTGCTGCTGTTGCCGTGGGGGGCCGGCGGCGGCTTGGGCCGCGGGCCGAAGCGGGCCGGCTTGGCGAAGGAGGCGGCGTGAGCGGCGGAGTTGGGGTGGACTTGCCCGGCCGGGCCCACGCGGAGCTGGACTCCCGCGCCACCCGGCTTGCTCATCCGCCGGGTCCGCTCAAGGGTGCCGCCGCCACCGCCGCTGTAGCGCGTGTTCAGCTGTACGTTAAACGTGCGCTGCTGCTGCTGCTCCCCCGCGAGGAGGGTCGGGCGCTGTTGCCGGCTGCCGGAGGAGCCGGCCCGGCCGGGCTGCAGGACGTAGGTGATCCTCCTCAGCCTGCCCTTTTCGGAGGCAGCGAGCGCCGGTGACAAAAGCGCACAGGCAACGAGGAGGAGGAAGCCCCATCTGATCCGAGCCATTTCCACAGCGGGAGCCCCGGCAGCCGGCGAGCTTCGCGGACACCCGGTGCAAGGGGTTTACCAGTCCTCCCGAGGACGTGAGTGCTTCCCACCCGCTCGCTGCGCCCCTACTGCTGGTCTTTCCTCCGCTCGCTGACCCCCAACCTGCTCCGGCGCGGGGAAAAGGGGGAAAAAAAAAAAGAAAAAAACAAAACACACGCCTCAGGTTCTCCCCACCCGCCCCCCGAACTGTTAGGAAAAGTTCAGCAAACACGTCGCCCCGTGGAGCAGGAAAACATCGTTGGAAGAAAGGAAGCGGCGGGTACGAGCCGAGCAGCGAGCGGAGCCGGAGCGGGAAGGGAGGAGGAGCAGCAGCAGGGGAAGGGTGTTTGCTGGGGGGGGTGGGGGGGTGGTCGCAATGGAGAGCAGATGTTTCGGTTGCCGGAGCTGCCAGGGGTCTGCGGGCGGGTATAAGACGCGGTCCTTAAGCCAGTCCGGGCTGAAAAAAGGGGGGGTGGGGGAAAGCCCACCCTCTTTTTAAGCGTTTCTCCGTGAGTGTGTGCGGGAGGGGAGGGGGCGGGGGGGTTGCCCTTGCCCCGGTGCCGGCCCCGCGAGCCAATCTGGGGCCGCCGTGACGTCAGGCGGCGCTCCCGGGGCGTGGGGCCGGGGCCGGGGCCAGGTGAGGGGGGTGATGGGGACCGGCCGCGGGGGGGTCCCGGCTCCGAGCGGGGCCATCCGAGCCCACGGCAGACACCGCGCCGCTCAGCAAGCTCTAAAAGTAGTGTTTTAGCCTTAGGTTCGCTAACTCGCCGTGCTGCCTGTGGCACAGGCGACGTCGCTGCCCCGTACAGTTGGGGTGAGGTACCTGCACTTTTGCAATAGCTGAGGGTTTCTTTTCTATTTTAATGGAAATGGGGGAGTTGGAGAAGAAAAGGGCAATACCCTTATGGCTGCCTGTGTCTTGCCGTGGGGCTCAGTGCAACAGATTAAGAAGGCTCTGTCTGAGCAGAGCAGTGATGTCAGATGGAGGTGAGGCTTTAAACCCCCAAAGGCTTTACATCCATCCTCTTTGTAGGTAGCAGCTCAACACACTCGTTCAAGGTAAGCACATTCTCTACCTGATGAGGGCCCTAGTTTTGAGATTGCTCTTAGCAGAAACCCTAGCAGGGCTAGGAGGGATCATATTCTTGTTTGTAAAGCAGTATATATTCCTAAAGAACAAAATACAAACCCCAGTTGTACACTTGGAATTACTATGTAAGCAAAACTGCCTGCATTTCTCTCCAGCGTATCTTAACCGATGTTGCCCTTTAGCGTTGTAAATAAAAGAAAAAAAAAAAAAGTTCACAAAATAACCTGAAGATTACATCTTTTAAAATACTCAGAAGCTGATGTGTCCAAGTTCTTTCCAAGAAACTTTGTAGAGAATCAAACAGTTTGCAAATCCAATAGCGTGGAATTCACATCTTCCTTCCCGGGTTCTCCTCTGCTCTTTTCCAGAGCTTTAAGGACACTGACCCTGGCTCCAAACTGATGAGATTTTGTTCTTAAATGCTCGATGCAGCTGGCACAGGGAGCAGGAGGGTTTTACATTGACAAGATTCCATGCAAGAGCCAGTGTTAGAAACACAACGGTCTCTTCCTCCTTAGTTCTCATCTATTTAAAACTGCTCAAAAATAAATAGATGTTTTAAATAGATGAGAGTTTGGAGCTTCCTATAGTCACAGCGTAAGGGAGCCACATTGGCATTAGAGGCTTCTGCTCCTGTGCCTCCAGCACTCTGAATTGAAACCCAGTGTTTGAAACGAAAATGCCACTAGCACTGGGGCTTCTAAATCCACAGTTGGTTAAACTAGAATGAAAGTCTGTGGTGGTTCAGGAAAAAAAAAAAAAAAAAAGGCAAAAAAAGCTGAGATAAAGCCTGAAAGTAGCTCCAGCTTGAAGATAACTATGAAGTTAACTGTGAGACTGCTGCCTCCTTCCAGCAAATGTATACGTCTGTTGTTTTTTTAACTTAGAAGATATTCTCAGCAACTGAACTGCTCAGCCTTCTGAGGCTAATTACTGTCAATCCTGAGTATGCTAAATGTTTTTATAGTGTTTAGGGAACAAAAAATACCTTGAAACCAGAGAGGTGGGGTGAGGGCTGAGTAAGTAGAGAGAAACTGATGTGGTACTCGGGATTGTTGCTCTGTACAAGACCGCTGTCCTTCAGAAGTTTTCCAGAATGAGATCACAACTTCGTGTGTGGCTGGGTTTGTTGAACAGAGGGCAAAAACTGCATCATTCCACAGCAGAAGCCAGTTGCTTTTAAGAAATGTGGGCTTTAAGTCATGTCAAGCAGGGGGCAAATGTGTATTACTGGCTACTGTACAGCAAATGGTAAGGGACCTCAAGGGAAATATATCCGCAAAGGTGTATGCCTTGCATAAAATGATCTAGGTTCAAAAACATTCTTGAAAAAAAAAGTTTAGTATTAGCTGAGATTAATTGGTTGAGGTCAAGCACTCCTCACAAATTTGCATCTAACATTCAGTGTTCTCTTTTTCCTCTAACAAGGAAATCCACACTTTTCTTGTCTGGATTTGGTCACTTCTACCTCCCCCTCCTTCCTCTCCCCCCCAAGTCTGGAGGGTCTTGGGTGTTAGGGACCTGGTTTGGGGTTTGGCTGCAGCAACATGCTGGGTTGGCCATAGAAGTTTTAACAGCTAAAAGAGAACTTCAGTGAACCACCACTGCAGTTTAAAGCTCAGCTCAAAATTTCTTCACACATAGAAGTCCTGCTTCCAAAGGCCAAAAAACACATCTGTCCAGCACCAAACAGCTAGATGCTGGCCTTTCAGAAACAAGACAAATGGCTACTAAAACTCCTGAGGATCCTCTGGTAAATGGTATCACTGCTTGTGAGAAACATGCTCCTGCTGCCTTCCCACCTCCTGTGGAAAAGGCACCAACTGAGTTTGGAGTTAGGAGAAGGAGGTAAGAAGGAGTTAGTATCCCACACCACCTACCAGGCACACCACTCTTTTGAAGAATTGGGAAAGCAATTCCCGCTGGTTTTGTCCCTTTCCCTCCTAGTTTGTGACTAAAGGGAGAACACAGAGAAACATAAAGAATGGGCCTTAGTCTGTACACCTGCTAGAGGGGCAGCCCTCTGGGTCCTCTGCAGTAAGGCTGTAGCCAAGGCTGAGAAGGGTAGAACTGTCTGGAAGATTGCAAGCAGGATGGATGCAGGAGGCTGAATCGGCGCCTGATGAGATGGCAGGATTGCTTTAAGGGTTAAAGGCATTAACCCTTTAGGTTAATGGGTTTAGGTTAAAGGACAGGGGAGAAGCCAGTTTGCAAGTGTGAGTATCTGCAACAAGAACCAAAACAGCATTATTTAAACCAAAATGAAAGCAAGAACTAAACTGCCATATATGTTTTTGTTCCAAGTCTCATGACTTTGGGGCCAGTCCCATGAGTTGAGTGAGGAAGGACTATTGTTTCTAAGCCATTGAAGTTGGCAGCACTCAAACCTCCACAGTTCTTTTTCAGCAAATGAAGGAGGCAGGACTGTAGCCTCTTGTCTTATGGAGGATGTATCTGGTGCACTGACTCACAGAGCAAAGCAGCGACCTTCACAGGAAGACCTTCATGGGAAGATGTACATTATGTTCAGGGTAAAGTCATCTGAGCACGGGTGATTGCTCTACCTTCCTTATGCACATAGTGCCACGATGTCTCCTTGTGACCCAATGTCCAGGCTTACCAGGCAGCAAGTTGAAGGATCAGCAATGCTTGATGTATCAGGCTACAGGACCAGCAAGTGACCCTGGTGCTCTTGTAGATCCACCAGGCAGCAAGGGAAGCTGGGTTGGGAGCTCACAGTTAAAATACTGGAGTTTGACAAGGTTGAGTGCTGTGTTCAGCCTCAGTTTTGGCTACAGAAGAGTGCTTTTGCAGTAGTGTAGCTCCATTAGCTTCAAAAATATTACTCTAAACTTCTGAGCTAAAGGAGGAAAAGCAGTCTCTATAATTTCTTGTAAGCTGAGAATCAGCTAGAGATCAGTATCTACTGTTTTTCTTTTCCATACTATATAAGAACCTGCAAAAACCCCCAGTATTTTGCAGGCTAAATTAGCCGCAGTTTTGTACAAGTAACATGATTCTAATTTAGAAGGTGTTTCTTTTGAACAAAAGACAAGAGTTTAGTCTTATTGTCGTCAGAGTAAGGGAAAAAAGTGATTGACCCTTATTATGTCACTTAAGTACATAGCATACGTGACTCAATACATACATGAAGTAGATTTGCACAGTAAGACCATGTTGATCTTCATATCATTTCTACATGGGTTTTTTTAAACAGAACTTTACTTTCCAACCATGACTCTTGTTTGTTCCTTCAGGCAGCAACTGTAATTACTCTGTGGTTTGCAACTAGTGTCCTGAGGCCTCAACTGTTCCTGAGTGTTACCACAGTATAAATATCATTAATAACATTTCACAAAAAGACAAGTCCTGCTCACTCTATTCATGTAGGCACTTAAATTCACTTCCAAAAAACTCAGATAGTCAGACTAAGTCTGGACGGATGTGTGAGGCTTGGAAGGAAGTGACATAGCTTTGCTGAACCCATTTGCTACCCGTGGCCCTCCTTTGTGACTTGGGGATCTGGAATGATCAACCCTGGCACGTCTCAGTGTTTCCAGACTCACGCTTCATTACCTTGGGTAAACAACCTTCTGCTTCCCCCTCCTTGGATTTGCTACCATGAATGCATCTTTGTAGCGCCTTCCCCAGCACCTCCTCTGAAAGAAGTCATCGTCTCCAAATGCATCGTTACCGCCTCTGCAATCAAGGTTCTGTTGCATTAGGCAGCATACACACGTGCCAGCCGATAAATCATACCAGCTTTTCTGACTGGGAGTCACGTGGTCCTGATGGGGGATGCTCTTCAGGGATGAAGGAACTTTTATGATGAGACTTAGAGCTTGGTCTGTATATGAATTCACATCTTGGAGCAATATGGGTCCTGTGCGGCACTGGGCATCTGAAGCAGTCAGATTAGCCTGCAGAGAGTCCAGAGCTCCCAGTCTGGATGGGAAAAGAAAACAGACTAAGTACAGCCAGGGTGATGGTCATCATTCCCCCTCGGACTACTATGAAAAGAGATTGCCATAAGGACTGGGTTTTTTGCATTAAGTCACGCTGAAAGTTGGATCCATTTGGCAAAAGTCTAACGCCAGTCTATCACTACTGACCGCTGCCATATCCAACAAAATACATGCTTAAGGCAAGTAGGAGTTGGCAACTGTCGTAATAAAAGAAGTTGTGTGGATTTGCATAGTCTTAAATTCCGTTTTCCTGAACTAGCAAAAATCTCTACTAGAATATTTGGCTGGCAGTTTCACAGTTATCCTCACATACATAAAATAACTGACTCAGAAATACAAGGTATTTTTCAAGATATGAAGATCTCCACACTGTGCTGTTGCAATTATTCTTCCCCTCAAGGAAATAAATACATCTTGTCTGCAAAACAATTTAAATATCCATTGAACTTTTTTATTACACTTTTCCTTGCAATTGCTTGCTTCTTCGTACAATCCCATGTACACTGAAAATAAATAAACTGCGGAGGAAATTAGGTGGAAAGGACCACAAAAATGAGAAAATACATTTAATTATTTCACTTTACCTTAGGAGAAGACATGTTTAAACTAACACATTCTTCACAAAAGAAAAGTAAATATTATAACTAATATTTGAAAACTCTCGCAGCATGGCTATGTCATATGCCAAGAATACTAACCTCTACAAAAATAAACTTCAGTGGTGGATCCTGATTTTTCACTGTTGCACTGTGTGCTGCTCAGACTTATGAAAGCTGAAGGAAAGAGTGTCTGTGTAAAATAAAACCTCTCCTGACTTGAATTAGCATTGAAGAATGTCTTAAAGATTTCATAATTATACACAATCCAGACAGACCAGCCCATCGGAATAGTGGAAGAGAAGCAGACAGAAGTGGTACGAGACTACAGAAAGAGGAGCCATGGCTCGTGAGAACTCCATCTGTGATTACCCCTGCAGCAGCCGCGTAATAACCTGAAAGATGTTTCCTCTCCCCCTTGTCTGTTTGGTCTCCCCCTCTGACAGTTTGGGATGATGCTGGCGGGGTGGCTTGGGTCTCTACTGTCCGCTTTCACCTTGCTGTCTATGTCACAAAGACAGAAACCCAGCCCTGCTTAGATTGCTGTGCTAGAAACTAGTACCTGAGCTCGACTGGCAGGATAAACAATTGTTTAAAGACCAGCTGGGCACACAGAGCAGCAGATTCTGGCTCTCTGGGTTAAAAAAAGGCAGAATACTACTTCTAATGATGCATTTGGAGCAGCTCCCAGCCACACCAGTGTTAAGGGTTGGGAGTATGTGTGTAGGTCCTCTGTCTGCTGCTCTTTCAAGGTTTGTGGTGGAAGGTGATGAAATGAAAATTACAAGCTTTTTTTTTTTTAAAGTAGGTAAGGAGAAAAATGCTGGGCTTTCATTTCCATCACTTTTTCTCCAATAGCAAAAGGTGTCTGCCGAGGTGTTTAATGTCAGTCTGCAGCGTGCCTGTCTGTGTTTTGCATCAGGATGCTTGAACACTGACCCTGGCCTGAGCAGGCAGTTGGACTGGAGGACCTTTGAGGGTCCCCTCCACCCTCAGTTATTGTGTGAGACTGTGATGAGGTGTGGCATCGTGCCTAACAAGCAGCCTCAGGTGGAAACAAGCACAGCTCGTGCCCATTTTGGGTGGAACAGAAACCAGTTTCAAGAAAGTAAGCCTGCAGGGTAATAATGTGCAAGGCTTCCTAGTGTAGGCTGCAGGTGGGAAGGAGCTTGAGGACTGGAAGAGCTAGGACATGCAAGAAGGGATGAAGCAGACGCCAGAAAAAGGCTAAACACCTGGGGTCAAACACAACACCAGGCACAGCCTGAACTGATCTTGTCACCACGCAGGTTGCAACATCAGAGTACTGTAGAGAGACACACTAGCCCAGCACAGAGCCTCACCTGTATTTAGAGAACAGAAATTCCGTCTGGCCTTATAGCAAAGGGGCTCAGCCAAGAAGGGCCTGGTAGGGGCTAACACCACCAGATAATTAAAACATGGTTTGCAACCAGCCAAATCAAAGTGATATGAGTGACTACTTCCCAAGCAGATGAACTGTAGCTGTCCCAAACATCCTGGGAGATCCTGAGCAAAACAGGCATGTGGAGGTCAGAGAAGGCCAGCGACTTGATTTGTCCTTATCACGCTGCCTCATGTTTAATTCCTAATTAAGGGTGTTTTTTTTCTGAGGCAGGCTAAGCATGCCCAGGAATAATTCAGATGCTGTTGCATTCGTGTGCAAAGGGACAGCAGCGAGAAGCCCTGCTCCAGAGTGGTCTTCCAAGGACACAAGAATGAGAATGAGGGAAAGGACCTGCCTAGCAGTTCTCAGCAAGAAGGACTGTGATCCTAAATTGTGTGCAATGGACCACCCTCACACACAAAGGGTTGGAGCAGGAGCATAAATAAGTAGTTACGCTATTTTTCTTAAGAGGCTTCGATCTTAGTGAGCAGCAATCAATGGAAAGATTTCCTATTGATTTTGCTGGTCAGTAAGAATTTTACTGATTGGAGCACATATGTGGAAGGTAAAGTATTTTGTGCAGTGACTTTAACCTGCCTCAGAGTCTGTCACATCACCAGATCATTTTTTTCATTCCTGTTGGTTAGTCAGTTTTGCAGTGTTTGCCTCCTGGGCTCAGGACATTGAGCCTAAACAAAGGATGATTATGAAAATTATAAATTTGTATCCTCCCTCAACAGCTGTGTTTAAAATAAGTGTCTATAATTGTCAGATGGTTTTAAGCCTGCCATCATAATTTACCGTGCTTCCCCAAAAGCAGTAGCAGATGAATCTAAACAGTGCATGGCTTGTGGTCTGTCCACAGCATGGCCACGACATCGTCCTTCTCTCAGACATTCCCATGATGGCCAGCCGGTGAGTCACACAACCACAGCTCCTCATCACCGGCAAAGGGAGCCCACCTGAGGGGCAGCCTTTCACTCCTTCCTTAGTTCAGGCACTCACTCACTTACTTCTCCAAGTGGGGCTTGGGACAGAAACAAGCTGATGGTCTCTTCAAAAGTCTTCTACATACAAAAGCAGGCATCCAGCTACGCATGTGCAGACTGATTTATTAGAACACACAGATTTGCAGGGCAATATAATATCACATGCAGCAGATAGGAACAGCATGTAAAGAGTCTTTTAGCTACACACATCTGTATTCTACCTGGAAACAACCTGAAGATGTGCCTCAGTGCTAAATAGTCTGTTTGTGAGTTTGATCCTTGTTTGATTCATGTGTAGTTGGGGTGTAAAGAGTAGAACCCTCCTCTGTCCAGACTAGGGTTATCCAGGAAAGCAAGCATTTGTAGCAAGAAGTTTCAGCTCATGTTGCCCTTTTTTCTTTTTCGCATTTTACTTGTGTTGACTTTTAGCCAGCAGCACACAGAAAATCCAGAAAATTCTCTGGATTCAGGTTCCATGCATAAATGAATTTGCTCATTTTGTTCATTACGGTTTAAAATTTTCAGGAAAAGAAATGCAGATTTCTAGCCTTTTCTTTCAAAACAAGGACAGCATTTTCAAGGACCACAGTTTAGACATAGTTCAAAGCACATCAGTGGCCATCTCTGACCTAAGATCAAATAATTCCTATACTCCTAAACTGAATTAATCTGTGTTGCCTCTCATTTTCTGTGGGGCTGTAGCCATGGCTGAAAAGGATCGGGATTCTTCTCCAGGATGGTAAGTTTGATGATTTCCAGCAAGGTCCCTTGCAGGAGTTTTTCATGCTGAGTTGATTTAAAGGCAACTGCAATTATGAAAATTAGAAAATATGACTGCCACTATTTAAATTGAGACAAACCCTCTCCACTTGAGAGAACCTGAACAAAGACCATACATAAGTTCTTAGCATTGACTGGCAAAAAACTGGTGGGTTTTTTGAGTGTTTGACATTTTTGCTAGTGTTCTCAGGGTCTGCTGCAATCTCCTGTGATTCTTTACAGTTTAGTTCATCAAATGCTGACATTTTCAACTTCAGTGTTTCATTATTTAAAGCAGCTTTTGCAAGCCACAATCATATAGTTCTTTAGTCTTCTCTTGTCATCTATGTTATTGTGTATCTTTTGAAGACTTGAATAGATGTCTTCTAAATGATTTAGCTCTGCTCAAAGATAGGGCTGATAAGTTGAACTTTCACTCCTCCTACCTGTTATTATGTTTTATTAGTTTTAAATTGAGGTGGGTTTTTACCCTCTGAAAGAACTTAAGATTTGTTTTTATTGCAGAGAGGATCTAGGCGAGTTGAAAACACAATTAGGTAGAACAAAGTCTTTTTACAAAACTGTACAAATATTTAGTTACTCTGAACAAAAGATTCACAACAGCAGTTTAAATATTTCCTCCTCATTTGATAAAGGGTTTGTAAAAAAAAAATAAAAATGCATATTCATAACTCACTTATTAAAAGTGTTTGTTTGGAATCTGCATCCAAATCTCATCTCATCTCTCTTCCTTTCTTGTGATCTTCAAGTTTTCAGGCAGGCAGCGCCTGAGGATTAGGTTCTGCACTGCTCTAGAGAAACTGGAGAGTTTTGCTTAACTTATGCATGTTTTAGACTGCTATTAACAGCTCTGATCAGCACATTAGGGAAGTGGAGTTTTTTCCCATTTCTTTTAAAACATGTTTGTACAGATGAGCTCGGTTGAATTTGCATTTAAGCTAAACCTCTTTAGCAAATAATTTTCTTGACTGTAACTCTTTCCAAATGTTTCCACAGCAAATTTTTTTTAAGTGCCAATAACGTTGTCATCAGGCAGGTGGCTTATTATTCACATTGGGAATAAAAATCTAAAAAGATTTTTGACTGAATTCTCTAATGCATCTTGTTATGAATGAGAATATGGGCATCATATTGTTGAAGGAGCTACTAGAGAGTCTCAGTTCCTCAAAGCATGGAGCATTTTTATTTTTTGGTAAGTGTGTCCACTGTAAAGAAGTGTATGATGGTGTGTCTTGTGTATTGAAAAAGAGTTAATGTGACCATCTGGTTAAGTATGACAGATGTGTTGAATACTCCATTAGCTAGTTCACAGTTAAAAGAAACATGCTTTAAGGCATCTTTTTCCTCTCTCTCTGTACAATAATCTTCAGTACGTTAGCCTTTATCCTGTATCATGAAAGCTTATCTTCTCAGCAAAGGAGGCTTCAGGTTCCCTCTCACTGGTAAAGTAGTTTAGCTTTATGCCAAACTGGAAAATTTCACCCTTCCCCAGGGGTAAATAAAATCCCTATAAGCAAGAGCTCAAGTCGAGCAAGTTCTACACTACTTACTCTTTCCATGAGTCACATGCTTCTCTTCTGCAGAATCTGTCCAGCTCCTTGTCTCAGCAACATAAGATCAGCATAACCCAAATGATCCTTTATAGCCAAAAAGAATACTGACCTCTAATACTAACAAGAGTAAAAGTCCTCTTCAGTTACAAACCAAACTTTTCGCCTCCTTTCCTTCTGCAGTTTTATTCATCTTCCCATTCCTCTTGCTGTTTTCCTAGGTCTGGCTGTCTAATCAAAACAACATGCTTACCTTTTAGGTTTCTCATATTGATTATTTCTAAAGCAGGCACCAGTCTTCCTAATGTTTTTCAGTCAGGGAGATGCTCTTCTTTTCTTATGCTATCTGATTGCATCTGCATTAGGAAATTATGTTGTTCACATGTGATTGTTCTTCGCAGCACTTCAGTACATAAGGCTTAGACTGAGATCAGCAGCAGTGCAGGGGTGGACTCCGAGCCTGGGTTCAAGGGCCAGCACTGCCTGTTACAGTCCACTTCTGATTTGTAATAAGATTCTTATCTTGGGGAAAGCTAATGCTCTTTCTGCACACTGGCTGATCCTGTAATCAATTAATCTTGCACAGTGTCTTAGGTATTCTATACAATCATTGTTTCCACAGGGTAATTCCAGTAAGAACAATAATGTTATTACTTTTGTGACTTAAAAAAAAAACAGAAATAGTGTCTTGGAGGATAACCTGTTTTGTCCAAACAGGGAAATACAGCACAGTGATTAGCATCTTCCAGGGCTAGGTGTTATGGCACAGAGGAAACCTTTCTTCAAAAGTAAGAAAATAACACATTCAAAAGAACAATGAATGCTTAAACTGAGAATGTGGGTGAGCAGCTGCGAGTTAGTTTTCATCACTGATAGTGCTGATTCCACGTATTACCAGCCCATCTGATATACTGTGCACAGCAAGCAGAGCAGTCCCAAGGGGAAGCTTTGGTTTTTATTGGGTATTATGGCAATGCATGCACAAAGGTCTGTGTATTGTCCAAGAGGATCTTGTCATAGACAATAATCCCACTGAAGCACTTAGAATGTTTTCACAGTTTCATTTTCCAGGATATCTCCAGAAGTGTAGCTGGTGATATGTAGGCATTGTGGCAGATGATTTATATTCTCCTGAACTTGAGTAGTTGACTAAGCCACTAGGTAGCCTGTTGAATCCAAAAGGAGTTACACTAATATTTTGACTGCCTAAACCTGTAATTTAAAGATGTTTAGAATCACAGGTTTATGAGTATACTGGAGTAACACAAACTATAGTGCAAAACACTTTCAACTGCAGGCAATGAATTATTCTTTGTTTATCTGTATTTGTTTTACTACGTGTCTTTTTTCTACCTACAGGTTTTATGGTATACAAAAATAAACATCATTAGGATTTATATATAACCAATGCCAATGTACTTAGAGGAAAAATCCAAGCCCCATAACAGGTTTTGCTTTGTTTTAAAAGTACAATGGTGTGGAAAATGAGCACATGGTTTAGGTTCCTTTTTATCACTTTAGAGTGTTGTCTGGCATTTCCAAACCTTTATACATAAATATGACTATATAACCTGGAGATAGGAAAGCACTTGTTTAAACATGCGCATGCCCATAGCACCGTAATTTACAGAGACTCAGAGCTGGCACCATGTTCTGACATAGAAATTTAGGGTTGCACCACTTGTACTGAACAATTGCTCTAATGTTTGAAATACAATGGCCGCACTGTTTTGTTTCCAACTTCTTTAGGAAAAATCAGTACAGATTTTTTGGTATGATATTGCCTCTCTAGGTACTGTAGAAAAGTATTTAGTGTACTATTTCTGAATCTAGCTGTTACTTATAATACTGTAAAAAAAATCCTTCAAATTAAAGCTTAGGCACAACTTGCCCACTGGCACTTGGGTCTAAAACTCTGAAATTCAGTGGAAATGCCATGGTAGCCTGTGGATTCAGAAGCCGCAGGTGGAACACTAAAACACAAACAAATAAACAGGCTTTCTAAAAAAATCTCCAAGCTACATATACCAGTTTCATTGTTATAAACCACCAAGTCAACCAAGCACTTTGTTTTATGAGGTGTCACAGAGTCAGAGGAAAAGGACTTGGGGGACTGTATCAAAAAGTAACAGGGCAGGGCAGGGGAGGAAAAAAAGCCACATTTGTCCCTGTTAGAAGAAAATTCCCTGTGCTGGGTGCAGTTGCAATATATGCTCTATAACCACACACATCCTAGTGCTCTTCAGCCCAGAGAAGTTCACTCAGAAAACACCAAAAGTTTTCCCAGCTTAGTCTCACAGGTCCGTCCATAACACTGCAGGGATCACAGACCAGCCACCTCTGAACAAGGCCACCCCTCAGTAAGCGGTTGCAAGGCAGAAAGATTTTGGTGACATGTTCATTCTAAGCTTATTTCTTGATAGGAAGTCATCCCTCTGATTTCCTGGTGTCCAAAACCGACCTTGTCATCTAGACTTAATCACACCTGTGTGGAGTGATTGCACTGAGCACAGGGCTGCCAGCACCATGAGAGGATGTACTAGCCTGTCAGGAAATCTCTCTGCAAGGCTCTAAGAGGAGAACGCGGCAGCTCAGCAGTTCAAAATGCCATTTTTTTGCAAGAGACTTTGAAAAATATGAACCAAAAAGTGACCTTTGTAGCCTCGCAGGACCTCTGTGGTGTCTGTTGCATTTGACTGCCAAGAGAGAAGCCTTTGACAGTTACAGGAATGCAACAGCAACTATTTTTTTTCCCCATCAAAATCTTCAGCTATCTGAGTTTAAATTGACACTGCTGTAGCTTACTGTCTGCCTCAGGTTCATTTCTAATGCTGCCTAGTTCCATTAAGCAGCTAATAATACTCACACCTATGCAACACTTCTTTTATAGACTTCAGCACACTGGCACAGCTGCACCCCGGTTTTACACAGGGGAAAAGTCACAGAAAGTGAGGCCAACACTGGACTTTCTAACGCATGCTGCAGTTTGGGTGGCAAGAGGCTGACGGATATTACTTATTTTTTTCCTCTGGTGTGCTGGAAAAGGGTTTAATTAGCCACAGTGGACTTCAAGCGCACAGCCATTTACAGCAGCTGAAGGCCCCGCAGGGTTCCCACACGTCCCGCAGGCGCAGCTGGTTCTGCTTTGGGCACAGGGGCTCAGCCTGAAGTGTGGCAGCACCCTCCCGCCACGGCCCCGGGGCACAGCACATCCACTACACCCAAACACAGCCTACTCACACATTACAAAGATAAGCTGAAATAAAGGGGATGGAGACACACAGCTTTGGAAAGGTCGGTGCAAGGGGTCAGAGGGAAGGATAAGGGGAGAGGGAGACTGCATAAGGAGGAGAGGATGCCCTGCTGAAAATTCCAGGACAGTGAAGGAAAATGCATTCAGGGACAGAGGAAAGGGGGGACACTCTCCACCTCATACACTCAAGTTTTGATCCAGCAAAAAACCCAGGCATCGCTTAAGCGTCCTTTGAATTTGGGGAGCTGGAATACAAATGAGGTGCAGTGTGCAGCTGCACCTGGCAAGATGTGAATTAAGGGTGTGCAGGCAGATTTAAGCCCAAAGTTCCCTACTTTGAGTGCCTGAGTTTTGCAGTCTTAACATTTTTCCGCATAGACATCTGTCCCTGCTCCTGCCCTGTACTGGAAACATGCACAGATTTATAGTCCAGTTCTCCATGCCCAGGTAAATGAAAGCTTAACAGAACAGGAAGCTGAGCTCCTATCATTACACAAGAACAAAATGGACCATAAGGCAGGATCCCAACATTAGATGGGCCAACAGTGCAGTCCGCATTATTAGGAGCAACCCCATCATCCATGGTGCAGAGGTACATCAAGATTTTTAACCCCACCAGTTCTCTGTAGGGCTAACGCTCTCTTTTAATTCCCAGCCTCCACTTCTACATCACCACTTTATATTAACACCCTGCTTTTGGTGTGAGAATTTTCTTTCCATCTTAGCAAAGTTTGTGGCCTTACCTGAGTGGATAACAGGTACGTTGAGTTAACTGCAAGTCTATTGGCACATCACCTGTGGATTAATAATAACTGCTTTGTTAATACAGGGCTATGTGCTAGAAGATGCCAGCTCTGGATGTAAGAGAAAGACTATAAAGCCACTGTACCTCCTGAAACCTTGCAATTGTTAATATAAAGCATTAAGTTCCTTTACAGAGGTGTAAACAATGTTCTTGTCTTAAACCACCAACAAAGACGTGATGTTTAAGAATTATTAAGCATACTAGCAGATTTACCAGTTAAATAACTAAGCTTTAGCCTTAACAAAACATTTAAATAACATAGTCTTAACAAAACATTTAAATAGCATGGAATTAAGGTTTAAATAATTAAGGAAACACAACATGCTTAAATAGCTTTTTAGAAAACACCAAATATTAGAGAGTTTAGTCTGACAGTGAAGCTTATCAGCTTAAAAAAACCATTAAATACTGAGAAGCATAGTTACTTGACAATTAATCTCATCAAGGCTCATGTGTTGAACAAGAAATACACACTGGGCCGCTCTGTTGAATACAGGATACTTCTTAAGTGGTTTAAGTTTTAAGGCATTTGTACATTTATTAGATTGCTCAGTCAAAAAAAATCAACAATTAAATACATTCTAAGAATAGGTTATCAATTTTTTATAGCATACGCATCCAAATACTCAAAACCCCATAATCTGACTCTTTCTAAAACAGTTTAAAGAAAGCCATCAGCAGCTGCTAGGTTCTGATTTCCTTTCAAAATTAGATTATTAATTTAGGTGCAACTAGAAGGTATATTTGGCTGTCTCATTTTAAATCTCAGTCGTCGTATAATGTTGTTGATCCCTATTTTGTAACGATTCCCTATTTACAGAGAAATTCTGAGCTGCTGGAAAGCTGTACCATCAAACAGCTGTAACAGCCAATCAAAAATAGGATTTTCTTTTTACAGTTAATATTGCCATTCACGGCCACGGGTTGTGTGTGGCTCTACCTCAGCTGTTCAGGATAACAAGGGAGCGGACAAAGGCATGTTTTGCCCTTTCAGACCTTGCTGCACTGCTTCTACTTAGCTTTTGCTTTGGGAAATGATGGGAGGGCACAGGCTGCCAAGTTGGGGGATACACCTGGGAGACGATGGGCAGATATATCCATTTCCTTGAAGCTCCTGCCCACTCGTCCACATGGGTACAGACTAGGACAGAAACACAGTGTGGACTGAGGAAGCCGGGGGCTACAGCCCAGCTTCACTGCCCCTCCGGCCTGCTGCGTGAAGGAACACCCCAAGGCTGGAGTGGGCTTCCCTCCTTCCCAGGGCTGCTGCCTCAGGGCTGCTCCCTCCTGCAGACTGAACACTCAGCCTAACCCATTATAAGCAGAGAGCAGATTTCTGCCTAGCAGCTGGGAAGGAGAAAACCAAAACCCAGCACCCCCCACCACTTTGAATCTTTGGTCATGTTTGAGTGAGTGAACATAAACAAGTGTGCTGTGATACCTCCATGTGCATGGGAAAGCAGGCAGAAGGCAGGGCTGAAACACGCACACGGGAGGTACGCACAAAACCCTAAAAATAAGAGGCTATAAATGTACTGCAGAGTCAAAAGTAAGTTAAATGTTTTCAGAAAATCCTAAAGGGAAGAGTGGAAGAAAAGCAGACCAGCCCTCTGGGAACTCTGCTTTCCTAAGTCATAAAACCCTCTGTTTTCCCCGTCTGGAAAAGTTGTCCACAATGCTCAGAACAATATGTTTTTATTTTTAGTCTTTTACACCAAATAACTATGAAAAAAAAAATCAGTGTCAACTGCTGTGAGTGGGTAAAAGAACCATCTTGTAGTTGAGAGTGAGATATTTTTGAAAGCTGGAGGTTTATACATGAAAGTGAAATTGTTGAACAAACAAGTAAACTTAGTATTTCAGATACGTGTTTATGTCCTTACCTAAAACGTTTTCCAAATTGCTTTAGGTTTTTATGCCGTATGTAAAAATTTTTCATATTCTTCACTTATGAAATTCACAGAAATTCATAATCTCAAAAAGTTTTGAAAAATGAACATGCCCAATGTGGTGTTAATAATAAAAAAAAATAAATTATTGAATGAAATGGCTTGAAAACAAGCCAAACTTCCAAAATGGAAAGGAAGATACATTTTTTTTCTTCTTTTTCTGAAGGCATCCGACTGTGCAGGAATGCTTTGTTGAAAATTTAAAGATGGACAAATAATCAAAAACTTGGTGGAGCATGGAGCAGCAGACTGTATTAATTAAACCACAATTATCTTTGCGGCACTATTTGGTTTTGCATGGTCGTGCAGTACATTCATGCATATTGTATCTAATCCTGCTATCACTAGATAGACAAAACTCCAGACATCAGGAATTTGGTTTGGCTAAGTCAAGCACAGTGACTTATTTCAGATGCTGATATCTGCTTCTTAAAAAGAAGCATTGTTACTTTTTCCTGTATATTCTATAGGCGTACTGACTGAGGCTCGGATCGTGTGGGCGTGCTCAAGGGAAACCTTCAGACAACACCCAGATATTGCAGAAATTTATAAAGCTGTTAATGAGGCTTTGCCTGGGTGTGTTGCTGTATCTGCAGCTGAACTGGGTCAGAGACTGAAGCTTCTGGGCACCCTCCCAGCTGCTCACTGTTGCTTTTTCTTTTTTCCCCTGCCAGATGTTACCCTTCTCTGAGATCTGCCTCTGTCACTGCATGCTTAGGTTGACATTGTGAAATTATGTAGGTGTCATTGTCATGATTGCTTTATCATTGTTACCTCTCAATAGGTGCTCACTTTATGGATAAGATCCCACCTGTGTCTCTCTTACTTAGGTCTGGGATAGTCATTGGCTTTTTAGTAGTTTTTCATGGGTGGTAACCAAGTGGAGTGAGCTTGGTGAGTGGGCTCGCTGATGCCTGCACCCACCCGTGTGGCTAAGGCTGCTGTAGAAGTCCAGAGTTTATAGCAACAGAAAGTCATTAGAGGCACTTCTTGCCTCGAGGGGCTGGTGAGCCCCTCTCGAGCAGCCCTCACGAGAACTGGAAACCTCTGCTCCAGTTCACAGGGCTAGTCCTTACTCTCAGACTCTGCTGTGTGATAAATTCAGACTCCCTTAGATGCCAATCAAAGGCAACCTTTCAGTCTCAGTTTGGCATACCACAGGCTAGGTGTTCAGGCATAGGTACAGGTAGGGTTTTGCTGCATTAACATGCATGACAGGGTTCCCCAGAAATCTAACAAACTGTAGACGGGGGACAAGGTGCTGAGAGGCCAGGGAGTTTTGGCAGCCTGCCGCCACAAGCCAGTGTTTGCTGCATGTATGTCATGGGCAGATCCTGTGCAAAGGTCACAACAAGCTAAACATTATCAACATTATAAACAAAATCCTCAAAGGTCCTCACACAATTAACATTTTAAAAATAATATATATTATATAAACTGCTCTGTTTTAAAGAGGTCAGGAACAGGAGAAGGTAGCTTGAGGCCAGGAATGTCCTAATTAAAGTATACAATAGAAATATTAACCAAGTGACCTTAGGGGTGGGAAGGGGGAAGGAGGAAGGGGGAAGACATGACATAATCCCCTCAGTACCATGTTGTATTTCAGTGCCCTGAAAAATGGGACAGACAGACAGGAAGAGAGCAGTCCTGCCATCCTGGTGGGGAAAAGCTGTCTCCACTGAAGCAGTGGCTCTGCCTGGGCCCAAAAGCCACATACAACAACTGCTCTGAGTGCCCACCAGCGCCCATCATGGCTGGGGTACACAGTACACACTGTCCTGCAGCCTTATGAGCCCATGTAGACCCTAGAGAGGATGCTTAGCACATGTAGCTTTAACAGTGGGTTTTGGTTTACTTTTTCCTATGTTTGTATTGTTGATCGATGGTTTGAAGTAAGCCTCTTTTAGTCTCTGTTTAAGGGAAAATCTGACTATAAGTAACCTCACATAATAAATCACTCTGTTCCTGCGAGCATGGCAATGTTTAAAGCTTTTCCTATAACCATCTTCCCTATCTATATTTTTCAGGATATCGTAATGAAAATATAGTCATCCTCCTCTTAGTCACACAGGCTGTTTGGGAGATGGTATCTCTGGGTCTGAGGTGGAGGAGAATCTGCCAGTGGACTGCTTTAGCCAGGAAAATCCTCTGGCACAAGAGGTGACCCAGGAGCCTGCCAAGTACAGAGGGAGTTTGTAGTGAAGCAATGAAGCCTGCGCATGCTTCTTTGCCTCCGTTTTCTTGCTGCTACAACGGAGCATTCTTACATTATGGCCCAGCTCCTTGCTTGTTTTGTTCAGATCTTTTTAACCAGCTCATCTTCCTTTTCTGTCCTCATCTGATCTTGCAGGTAAACTGGGCTCTTCCTATTGAAAAATCCTGTTTGTTTCTATCCCTCAGCATCACCCTTTGTGTATCTGTGAAATTCCTCACTTAGTTCTTTCTGTCCCTTGATCCTGACCTGATGTCTTTATCAGCTTCTGATGTTCAGGCTGCTGGGCATACAGCATGCGGCAGCTTGGGGTTGGATTTCCCTGGCAGGAACCTGGGGAACCACCAGCAGTAGCAATGAGAAAGAAGGATGGAGAATCTTAGCCAGATTTTGTCACATGAATATACTATCTTAGAGTAATTAAGGACCTTGTAGCAGCTTGGATATACATGCCCTTTACACATGCCCACAACTCGCTTGCATACTGTATTTTTCTTAGCATTTTTTTCCCCGATCTTTTGAATGGCATTTTGGAGCAGCTGTCAGTATCAGCAGCAGGATGAATAGGGTAGTCCCATTCAACTTTGATTTGCAGTTTGCGCTAAGAATAGTATTCAAATATCAGCTTTTACTATCATAATTATATAAACTTTCTTGCATGCAAGCACCCAGTCAAAGGAATGCATGCCCATACCAAAAGTTCCTTCAATACCTTTGCTGGCATGTGTTGTATATTGCCTGAACAAAGAAAGAGAATGGGTCTTTTCAGCCATTTAACAATTCATACCTAAGGTCTTTTGTTTCTGGGGCACAGGAATGAAGCTGGTCCCCAGGAGAAAAAAAATGGTGAAAAACACCTCAATGTAATTTTGTTTCCCTTCATGAATAACTGCATCTAGGAAAAAAAAGGGATCTCTTTCATGAGCTTTAGGTTGCTGGAAACATATTGGAGTCATGCTGCTTTGTCAACTGAACAGGAGCCCCCAATGTGACACAGTGCTAGAAGAGACAACACTGCTCTTGGATACACAAGCATACACCCAAGGGTATATTAAGTAGGATGGCTATCGTATGTCTGCATGCAGTCCTGAGCAATTACTGCTAGAATACTGTCCAGGCTTAGTGCCGGCAGTTCGAAAAGGATGCTGATAAGTTACAGAAAGTTCAGAGAAAAGCGACAACAGTGAATAACACAGACATGACCAATCTTCCTTGTCCTATAACTCATGTACCAAGATCTTTGATCAAAAGCCAGGAAAGGGAAACTCCATAAATCATCTCCCAGGAGTGCCACTGCTCACTGCATGAGAGATGAGATAAGGCCATGATAGAAGATGGGCCGGTGACTCACCTGCTGTAACCATGCTGTGGTCCTGGCATGAAATGGCACCTTAACTGCTTGCATTTCACATAGCTTAAGCGCTGCTGGCTACACACCTGGAAAATAAATGTCACATATGAGAAGGACCATGAATTCAGACTACTTAGCTCATCAAAAAAGAAGGTTAAGGATTGACATGTTCAGGGACTGATACATGAGTAACAAGACTTTGACAACAATTCAGCAAAGGAAAAGGACTCTGAAGGTTGCTTATGAATAGTACCCTCATTTCTTAAAGTGAACAAACTATTTTTGAATGTAATTCAGCATTTGGCATTTTGAAAAAGAACGTTCAAGGCAGCTATAAGCTCCTCTTCTTCCTTCTTAAAGCCATTCTCTTCTGCACAGCCCTGTGCACAAGTATTGCTTATTCACACAGTGAATGGCTGTAGTTGTAGAACTAAAAGAAATCTCATAAAAAAATAATATTCTTTTTGCTATATTGAAAAGAACAATAAAAATCCTCATACTAATTTCTAACTTTCTACTTAGGAAATATCTATTTATGACATAGGAATTCATAAACCTGAATAAAAAATATACCCTAAACTCTAAGCTGTCCAGCTACGCTGGCAGCTCATCTTTTTTCTGATGGTGGCATGTAGCTGCCGATGGTGTACACTTACCAGCAAATTGTGCAGGGCCTTCAGACTTACTACAGAAAAAAAAATTCAGAAGCCCTTGGCCAGGATGACCCCTGCTAGCAGAGTTTTAAAACTTCACTGTGTGTTATGGCACAGAGCCATTTTTTGCAGTCCACAGGTATGCAAACAAGCCAGAAGATGAAGAAAAGCAGGGAATTCTGGGAAACCACCACTCTCAGTTACAAACCCTTAAATAACATTAAATGTATTTTTATGAAACATCACAATCCCTCTTTCTCAGCTTCCTTAAGAATAGGCTAATAAGAATCACATGACAACAACGAGTGCTTCAGCAGCCATTATTGTGGCTAGAGGGTTTTTTTTAAAAAAACCCAACAGAATTATTGTACGTTACTATTAAATCTTCTTTGTCACCATTGATAGAATTGATCAAGTGCTCTTCAGTGAATAAACACATTGGTGAATTACTCTTTTTCTTGGTCAGCTGTTGTGTTGACAGGACTCTCTTATCCTTTGAGTGGTGGATGGTACGTGTTGCTGCTGGGGGGCAGCAGACAGAAAGCAGAGAGCTAAGGGGACAGGCTAAGAAATGCCAGTGGAAGCTTGTGCAGTGTATGAGAACCAGCCCGTTTCTTGAAGGCTAGTGACTTCAAGACTGATTTTGGACACCCATTTGGATTATCTTCCTGATTACATCACTGATAGTTGCTTTTAAAGATACCATAGTGATTTCTAGACATTGTTTATTTTTCTCAGCAGTTTCAGAAACCATTTTAACCTCCAGGAAGTTAGATGCTGTTGAAATAACTTGCCAGAGAGGACAACACCAAACATTCTCACAACAGCAAAGGGAAATGCCACTTTTTCACATGCAAATATACTCGAGGAAAAGTGATTAGGAGAGTCTTCCTCTAAATTTAAGAGTTGCATATCATAATCCTCTGTGTGAGTCCAAATGCTTTTGTTATCATGAGCCCAACTCTTCCAAATTAAAAGGGATCCATAGAAACCAGTACATCAACCTATATTTGCTTCCTGTACCTCAATATGCCACATGCAGTATTCCCTGTGGTTTCCAGTGAGCAAAGAGCAGCCCGTGATATTAGGCGGGTATTTTTTCTCAGCAATAAGTTTGTTTCCTGTTTCTCCCTAATGCTCTGTCCTGTCTCCAACAGCGGGCCCAGTCCTGGCATCCCAAGCGCCGCCCCTACCCCTGTGTGCCAGCCAGGCAGGGAGATTTGGTGCAATGAATTTTGCAGCTACTCTGTGTGCACCCATCAATGTCACTGATTGCATTCCTGGGACCTGACACACACTGGAACATCTCTCCTACACATTTTTCTCCTCCAGTTTTGGCTCATTCTGGTGGTTTTCTTAGAAAAATGAACTAATGATGGTCATATGACTGCAGACATTTTGGCCCCTCAGCAAAAGAGTTTAAGAGTGAAATCCCGTAGAATTGTACAGATGTTTTTTTGACCACCAGAGGGGGCCTGCATTGTCCCAGATTCACAGCAAAACCAGAAAATCATGTCTTAGGAGAGGAAGAAAAAGGCAAGTATGTATTTGTACCAGGGTAGCACCTACAGGCATGGAGTGATGATCAGCTGATTGCAACACGCTGACGAGATGAAGGGGAAAAAAGTTTGTGCGGGGTGAGCAGGGAGTGCTGCCTTGTACCCACTCCATCAGCTGTGCCCAGAAGGTATCCTGCAGAGGAAGTTTTTGAGGAATAATATGGGTTTTTCTGTGAATCTGTATGTGAAATACAATGAGATTATTTTTGCTGTTGTATTGAACCACTGCCTCCCCCCCATGTTAATTTAAGGTTAGAGGCAAGTCAAGTTTTCAAAACTGTTATCGAATGTCATCATATTAATATTTCTGTTTAAATTTCAAATGGGACATTTTTCGATCATCAATATTTTATCAATATTTTGCATAGGTCTAAGACAGGGTTAGGCATCCCAGCTACACAATACAAAGAATACACTTTGGAAATACAGTTTCTGGTTAATTCTTCTAATTACAGTGAGAAATTCTGCATAAATTTTAACATGTAAGAGTGGAAAAGCTTAAAGAAAAAGGCTAAGAGAATTGACTGATATACAACAGAGAGATACCACTTTTCATCAATACCTACGTAGTTATCGTATTGTAAATCTCAAAAGCTCTTGTTTTTCCTTTGCCTGCACTTTGCTTTTTTTATCTGCGTAAAATGAATGCAAAGCATGTGTAATATCATAGCCCGTGTTTGCATTTTAAAGCAACTTTCCCCAAGCATCCACATATAATCATATAAATAACAAGGCAGCAGAAATTCGAATCCAGCATTTAATGTAAAAAATCCTGTTTATGTTCCATGGCTTTTACAGTAGGCCACCTACACAAAATAATGGCAATATAAATAACTTAATACCACCATTTAGAATTTAAAAAGATAGCAAAGTTACTGCTGCTTGACTAGCAATTGACAATTTTGCATGTTCTTGCTTGGAAACATTGTACAAAGAAAACAAATCTTCAGCTGAAAGCCTCATTCCTAGAGTCACCCAATAATACATAAATAGGACCACTTAGGCACACAGCATTTGTCCCCCACCCGGACTTATTCATTTATTTGTAACGGATATGAGAGTTTGTGGGTGGCCTGACATGGTTCTCATTCAATTTTATTTAATTACTCACTTGATTTCACTTGAAAGAACTATTAAAATGGCATCTTAATTGCTCAGTGTTATCCAGAATCTCTTTCAAAGCCCATAAACTGTCAAGGATTAAAAATGATGTCACTTGTCTGAATTCCCTATTCGGGGCGGGGGGGGGAAGAATCTCCATCCGAGCCAAAATAAATACATAAACACATAAAAAAACCCCAGCCCTTGAGGAGGGGGCCAACTCTCCCCTTCCCCCTGTGCCACACTTCTGCTGTAAGCAGGATTTTGGGAAAACAGATGAAGCACTACAGCCATAAAGCTTTAGGCAGGAGGGGAAAGTCATGTTTGGGATCTTCAGACCCTGGAAGATGGAGGTTCACAGCTACCCCCCATTCCACCCCCAAAACACATGGGAACTGCCATCCCAGGTCAGATAAAAGACACATCCAGCCCAATATCCTGCCTTTGACAGCAGACAGAGGCAGATGCTTAGGAAAAGAATATAAAAACAGGGTGTGTCAGTGATTCCCTCTCCACTCCACCCTCCCCCCCCCAAAGATATCCTCCCTGTTTCCGGCAACCAGCAGTTTAGGGATTTCCTGAGCCAGATGTTGCATCTGGACCACTGCTTTTAATAGCCAACTAGAAATTGAGACCCTTTTCTACAAACAGAAAGATACAGGGTCTTGGCTGTAACCGCACTCTGGCTAATGCAGCAGCAGCCACAAAAACAGCGGGTTTACTACTTCTCTGAATTCAAAGATTTATTCCTGTTTCTGACCTTCACATATAAAAATGCCATATATTCATGACTGGCACTAAGGAGAATTAATAGCCATTGGACTTTATAAAGCTAGATTATACCATCAGTAGTCTTACTAAGCAATCTGTTAGTTTTGTGGAAAGCCCTATTTTTACATGCACAAATATACAACCTATGTCTACAAGCAGATGTTAACTGCAAGGCGTATAGAATCTACCCCTTAAATATCTTACATGTAAGAAAAGTTTGGTTAGCCATTTGATTCGAATACACTTCAATCTAGCCGGGAACCGGAAAAAAAAAAAAAGCTAAGTGTTTATGTAGAAGCATGGGTCATTAGTGCAGTTGGCCATGACTTCCCTTGAAGTGCTGCAGATTCCTTGTGCAGCAGACGTCCCATAGATGTCTTTAAGGACCAGCTCTCATGGAGAAGGGAGGAAGTGAACAGAGAATACCTTCTTCAGGAAATCAGATTTTCCTGTGGTCCATGCATAGCTTTGCCTTTTCTTTGTTTTATAAACCAAGTTGAAAGAAAAATTGTCTTCTATTTCTGCCTTCAATAAAATCATCTCCCTTTTTCCTCCTGATCAAGTGCCACTTTTCTTTTTAATTTTTAGTTCTATGGAGTTAACTCAAAAATAACTGAACTCTGAAATGCGGCATGCAAATAGTTCTAATCTTAGCGTATACACATGTTCAAGCTTAAAAACAAACTGAGTAAGATAAAAATAAAGGTATCAGCAATTCTGAATATGTCTGCTTGGCATCTGCTGAGACCTTTAGAATGTCCTGATTAAACTCATCCGTATTTTGTGACCCAACACAGACATACCTACCAGATCTGGATGCTCAGAAGGCTCTGCAGAGGCAGCAGACAATGAAAGAGAGAGATGTCTCACAGTTATAACACCAGAACCTTATGGAGGGTGAGAGGAAAGGAAGAAGAAATTGCCTAAACCCAGACACACTGGAGAGTGTTTTCTTCCAAGAACTGCAGTTCCCCAATGCTTTTGTTGTATTCTGCTATTTTAAGCTTTGCAGTTATTAAGCACTTGACTCTAAGCAGTTTCAGTCCATCAGTTACTCCATGTATCACAACATACATTGAACTGGTCATACCACACATTCCATTCCAGTGAAACGAGCATCACTGACTAATTTTGTGACAATTTAGCTCCTGATTAATCAGAGTGTTTAGGTACATGTTCAGCTTCAAGGAAGAACGATATCACTCATATACCCAAGTGGTTTGCTTAGTCGCAGTTTACTTAGTTTGAAGTTTACCTACTCCAAAACCCCAAACACTTATGCCTGTGCACTGGAGCATCTTTAAGCTGCTCAAGGGAGACTCAAAACTGGGACATCCCCCAAGATCAAGGACAGACCTCCAGGTTAGGTAGGGATGTGCAGGTCTTCTCTATTTCTCCCTTTCTCTCTCAGGAGTCTTTAGAGAAGTCAAACACATTCAAGAAGCTGGGGCCCCCTCAAAATGCTTCCTGTCTTACAGAGAGTTGAAGGCAGCAGAAGTAACACTCACTTTCCTTCAATTCCCTCCCCTCTTCTTTTGCCCTTCTGTGCAAACCTCTCTGCACTCTGCCATGCAACCATCAGTTCTGCCATCCCTGTGCAGCCATACAAGAGGGACAGAAGAGAGTCTGTGTGCAGGGATGAAAAGGGAAGACAACGCAGATGGAGAAACCAAAATCATCCCTTTCTGTAGACCCCCTTCAAGGACAGATGCAAGAGATAATCTTGTCCATAGCTTTTGGCAATTATATTACCTTTAAAATGCATTTAACTGATCTTCATGTTGTCAGTAAATTCTTTTAAAATCATGAGAAAGTATTGCTGTGTAAGGAGAAATTATCAGACACTTTACACATTGATATGGCAAGTTAGGATTGCCAGAAATATCCACCTGTATGTCACAGCCCGTCACTACTGTTAGAGCGGAACCACTGCAGTGTGTTACCTCACACATGGGTGTGTGTGTCACTCAGGAGAATGTCCAGCCTGAGCTCTGCCATACCCATGCTGGGCTTAAAGTTAAACATTAATTCACTGAAAAGAAGGGAATGGATAGTTCTTGGCGACACTGAGGCATACATACATAGATACAATAGATACTGGCAATCTTCAGGGCCCCTGAGATGCAACAGATCATCCATCTGAAAAGCCTTTTCTGTCATGTGAAAAAGCATGCTTAAATAATCTCTGAATTTTCTGAGTGTGACGCATGGACAGCTTCTCAGAAAATGTTACAAATATTGAAAAATTTTGAATTGATTAACATAATCATGTTGAATATGTTTTAACTCCAAGTTAGATTTCTTACCAAGCAATGAAGTACAGAGAGCCATTGCTAGCAGACCAAAACAAAATATGCAGTGTCGCATTTGTGTGTCTATTTTATACATTATAATTTGGCTTTTTCTCAGGCATGACTTAAAACTAGAAGAAATGATCAGTTTCCTCTGTGCCTATGCATGTGTATACACGGACACACCTACATAAAAGAACAGTAGTCACAACATATTTTATCATTAACAAAAATCCTCATATGGGAGATAATGCTGAAAGTGGCTTTTTCCATTTCATTAGTTAGAACTCAAATGGCTTCCAGTTATGAACATAGCTCTCAAGAAATGAGTGTTTCTGCCTATTACTTACTCGATTTACATTCCACACAAGTTAAAATTCAAGGAGTCATTTAGCTTTACGTCTCCTACTGGCACATTCTGACTGCAGACATGTAGTCACACACAGTCCTGCAAGCACCACTCTTGTCAAGATGAAGAACCCAGTTTTCTAAAATGCAGCAATAACAATTCAGTTCAAACAAGACAGCCCACTAGTTGCAGTTACACTGCAATTGGAACTATCAGTGGAAGCAGCTATTTTCTAACTAAGAAATTGCTGATCTCTTTAGGCCTATGCAAAATAAGGGGGGAAAACCCCCTAATTAAAAACTTGCTTTGGAATATTAAAAATATTTTTTTAAGAACTGATTTTTTCCCCTTGTTTGCCGCTTGCCAGATGTTAACAGGGTTGCTGGTGCATTTGCACAGGTGATGGAGATCTTTGAGGGCAAAGTTTACAAGACACTTACAAAATGCATCTCCTATTCTCAAATACAATTTATTATTTTTAACTGCCTCAAGTGAAAGCAATAAAATTCCCTGCTCAGCACTTGTGGAATGAGTATCTGACAAGGAATGCAGCAGAATTGCCCCCAAATAACTTTGCCCTGACCCACCAAACACAGGGATAAAACAAACGAGACGGTTCTTCACTCCCCTCCTCCTTTTCTGAGAAGTCAGCATTCTCCACTGAAAATAAACCAGTGTCAGTAAGTGACAATTCTGGAATTCTCCCTGGGAGTTAAATCCCAGCTGAGACACTAAATCACTTCATGAGAATGTGTCCTATTGCAAAACATTTGTATCAGGGTCCCATTGCACTGTCCTTGGGTACATTCTTTTTCTAATAAAATAGGCATTTTATTCCACTTGGGCACATCATAAAATTGCCACCAAATAATACTTCATGTGGCAGTTCTGTAATAATCAAAGAGACATGCCGGGTACATTATTCTAAATGTTAGCCCTAATCCTCCAGGCAAATACTAACGGATAGTAGCAATTTGTGTAGTCATTGGAGCATAAAAATGAACTTTTTAAAATATCTAACGCTTAAAAAGCAAACAAACAAACAAACACAATAGTTTGCTTGTCAGAGCACAAACAACTTCCCCACAAAACATCTGAGAAAGAATGAAATGGCAAAAGTTTGGACAAATCCAGTTTAGTCATTGTGTGAGGGTCTCTCCCTGCATTAGGGAATTTTGATGCTTTCCTATTTCATACTGGCATGAATGTTGCTGCATTAAAGGAGCAACAAAGGAACCAGAAATATGCACACAAGGAGACAGATTTAGCAAACTGAAAAACATTACCTGTTTCCCTGCTATAGCATAGTGGACACCATAGCTACCAGTAGATGTGTTAGACCAAAACTAGCAAAAAGCGATCGCAGAGACAAACAGCAGATGTGTAAGTGACATTGCAGATACACAAAGCCAAGGTCCCCATCTGCTAGAAAAATAATGACACTATGCTATGTCTGATAACTGACCTTGTAGGAGGCAAAACTCTGACTTCAATCCACATGGCTATGAATCAAACTTAACTTGTCACCTGAACTTCTCCAAACTTTCACTGAAAATGGAAGAACACATTGTCTTGGAATCAATGAAAAATTTTAATGTGTCCTTTTCTTTTCTAATTAAGTGCTTGAAAACAAACAAGCAGATTGACCCACACATGCAACAAGACTATAATTTCCCCGTTTTTCACTACACTCCCCCTCTTCCCCACTTTCAGATGTTGAAACCACACAATTTGATCTTTCCTTTTTGGAAATGAGGAGCTTTCATGCTTGAGGGCAGCAGGAAAAGTTACTGCCCACCTCCTCACAAGGTCAGACCCTAGACAGCAAGATACCCCAGCTACATGTACCGGGAGCCTGCTGCCAAGGTCCAGGCAGCCAGTCATAGCTACCCTGTGGGACCAGCACACTAAGAGAGCTATCGAGCCCAGCATGATACGATATGGCCTCTCCAGAGCCACATGTCCCATGGCATCCTCCAGCCATCCTGGCTCCCAGACAGGCTTTTATGTATCAGCCTGGAGGAACAGGGACAGCAGGACATGCAGATGTAGTGCCACATTGACATATGCCTCTTGCCATGGCCCTTCTGGGAGCACCTGGCCAGGGAGGTCAGACACAGAGTCAGTTTTTTCCTCAGGTTGAGGAAAGCAAAGTCACGTACAGTAAGCCCAGGATAGAAAGCCCAGGACAGAGATTACCACTATCTCAGTGGTAAAGGCATTGGGAGAAAAGAGTTCTGGTCTTGGTATCAGCACCAGAGATCGTTTGTAGTTTCTTTTTAATAAACAACAGACATATGCATATAAACATAGACATACACAGGCATATATTTAATTAATTGAGCTTTGGTCTAGCATTTGCTGAGGGTGGGTACTCTCCACTTATTGTGATGTGATACGTAGTACTAATGAGCACTATTTAAATTTTGAGGGAGTCATATCCATGTTTGTGCAGGCCTGATTCAATATGTTAAATATGTTCTCAGTGCGCTGATTGCACTGGGTCCCTTCTGAGGGCTGCAGGACCACCCCAAGCATAGCCAGATGAGTAAGTGCTCCTGGGGCTCCACTGGAAGTGCTGAATAGAAACCCAGGCACCTCAAACAGGGAGGGACTTGATGACTATCAAGCAAAGCGAGGGCTTTTGGCTTAGTATTTTGGTATTTCCAGTTTGAGCACCTATGCCCTTTGGGGGGTTGAGCCTGAAGCTCCAAGTTCACAGTAATATATTGCATATGTTACCAGATAGGAATGCTTCTCCTTCAAATCTATCTTTATACTTTTATCTGAATTATGCAGTAAACATATTTTCCCAAATTGTTTTCAAGGAGCAAATAATATGAAGCACTACATCTATGAAAAATCCAAACAAACATAGCAATTGTTTTGTAAAGACTAACTGCTTTTCATAAGAATATTTAAGACAAAGGAAAAGGAATACATGTGCTTGATGGAATACATACTGGAAGGATGAGATGAGGGTAAAGGATGAGTATAATTTGAACACTCTGTCTTTTGAAAACTGCCACTTCTCCTGCTATTTGTAATAGGATTCAGTTCATGAAATGAACCAGCCTGAACATGGAAGACATCAGTATTCAGTGAACACTCTCTATTCGTCAACATTCATGCTTAGCAACATCTCTGTGTTTTGTGGAAATATGTGAAATTATGTTTTTAGGGGAGAGAATCTGCTTTTTGAACTGATCTGAAAAGTATCTTACATTCTTGTTTATAATACAAATAGTACAAATTAAAATGGTAAAATTCTAGATACCAATCAGTTGCAGGCTTCACAAAGAAAATATTAATAAATTCTCGGTGCCCAAAACCTTTAACTGCAGTATTTGAAGATGACTGACTTCCTCTGATACAGTTATCCTAACCTTTCAAAATCAAAATCTCACTATAACAATTTCTTAAATACTTTTCTGCCTTTTCGGTCTCTCTAGATGGAGAATGTCCATCAAAATATGTTGCTCATTTAAGCCTTCATATTTATGCTGATTCTGTATGCTAAAAAGAAGACAAGAAATATCAAGCATGTTTTTCAAAATGTATTGCCAGACAGAAGAGACAGAATCAAGTTACTTACCTTCATGACCTCAGCAAAAATGATAGACTGTGCTTCTGATGATAGACGTGACCAGACTGATATTCAGTTTCTGTCAGGCAACATTTTCTCAGCTCTGGAAAGACAACGAGAGAAACAGTTGAATTAGTGTTTTCTTCCTCTCAGATGGAGCTCTGCCATCTAACATATCAGTGTGGTGGCTATGTTAAATCACAGTCTCTCATAGGATATTGCCACTAAGGAAAGGCACACGGGAAACTAGTAAATGGTACTAAAACTGCCTGGTCTTTCACCTCTGTTGCTGGTAACTCAACAGGTTTCCCACTTCTGGTGCTTGATGAGATACTCTAACTTTGGGAGTGTGACACACATTTCAGTGGGGATAACATCCCCATTTTGCTGAGCAGGCATCCCTGCCTCAGCACAGGCACTGATGTTCACATTATAAAAACAGATGCTTTAATGCCATGCATAACGACATAACAAGATCCCATGGCTGTAAGATAAGTTCAAATGGTGAAGCACAAAAATTTCTACTGTGAGGAAATTAAGGAGTTAAACAGTTAATGGAAGGATGCAGTAAATTCTCCATGACTTCAAGTATATGTCAATATTGAATTTTTTCACACCTGGCTCAAATGTTCTGGGCACAAACCAAGAACTGCAGGGTGAAATTCTATGGTTTGTCCTATAAGGAAAGCTGAAAGAAATGATTATTAATAACCCCTCCTGGCTTTAAAACCTACCAGTTCTCTGACCTCTGATCAGAGTGCCATTAGGACATTTGGAAGAATTCTCCAATCTATTGTTTTCAGATTTTTAAAATTTTATAATTTTGGAAACGTGCTCCTATTTTGTACTGTTTGCTCCACTTTTTATTTTCCTTTTTTTTTTTTTTGAAAAAAATTTTTAAAAGCCCAAACAAAACAGAACTTTCTCCCAAAGCTCTGCTTAAACTACTACATATTTTTGCCTACTTCAGATGCAACCCTGGTTTTATGCACTATAGGATAGCACAAAGAATTTTTTTTATTGCTTAACTTTGATTCTATCCTGAAAGACCAATCAAGTAGCTTTTTCCAAAGATAATCAGGGGCCTTATTTAAGCAATCAACAGATACCTAAAGTATAGCACGTGCTAAACATCTCTGCAGGTATCACTTACTGTGTAAGGATTTACTCAATGTTTGAAGAAGTAGAATCCTAAAGTTAAACTCCAAAATGCACACTTAGCTAATTTCAGAGATGATAGTGAATACAAATCAGCTCCCTCTGACATTGCTGACTGATATTAGACCTATTCTATTATATAACGTTGAAAGTAGATAAACCATCCGAACTCATTTCCCCTTTGACTTCCTACAATCTAAATAAGTTAATGCATCTCTTTTTTCATCACCTGTCTTTCATATGAGGGAGAGCGGAAGACAGAGATAGAGATCTGTCCTACTAAGGAATCTGCAGACAATTGACTTTCCAGTGAGCCCCTATAATGTATAATTCATTTTCCAAATGAGATCTTGCCAAACCTGGAGAGTTTGTGTGCAAAAACATCCTGATGTGGTTCAATATTTTATTCAACAAACTGCTCCACTAAAAAATGACAACAGTATTAGACATCAGCAAATGCAACACACTGTGGATATCCCAGGTCTGGGAATAGGTTTTGTTGGCATTTGCACTGTAGATCAGACAAGAACTACCCGTAAGACAGAAAGGTATATATTAGACCTCAGTACCTTTGCTGCTCATAAAACTATTTTAGGTACAGCGATTGAGAGATTTAAAAAAAAATTTTAAGGTAGAATTATTTGTGTAGTCCCAGCCTGCTGCACACCAAGTGGCTGCCTGCGGATGCCATCCAAGCTGCAGGCCACTTCCATGCAAAAGGTTGCCTCTACCTCCCAAGAATGACTGCTGCCATTCCCTGTCCTCCACTGACAAAGGAGGAAGACCTGGAGCGCTCCTACTTAGCCAGGCACTTCAACCCAGGAGCCATCATCTCTACACCATGTCCTGGGAGTAGGTCCCAACAACTAAGCTCCAGCCCTCCCTCCTAAGAAGGGTTGGACAGCTAATCACGCAAGCCATAAAATCTCATGCAGTAATTTCATCACAGTAATATTTGCATCATTTCATGAAATTGTTATGGCTTTGGTTTTCTGTTGGAATTCTGTGTTTCTGTATTTTTTTTTGTAAGCGAAGTTCTCATCTGCAAGCTAAACAGTATAGAATTATGCCATATCTATAAGGAGAAAAAAGCCACTAAAAAAACACTGAATTGAAAAATGACCAAGCCTCTATGTCAATATTTTTCCTGGAACTGATAAATACTAGACAGACTGCAAGAAAAATTGAAAATAAACTTTAAAATATGGCTGTAATAGCTAACCAATTTGGACAGTCCTATGGAAACTTAGAAAATCAAGTTCAAGCCACAGAGATTTAAAATACAAAGGCAGAAAAATCAGATAATTTGACTCCCTAAACATATATGACAAAATACTTGTTTTGCTGAAAGATCTCCCAATATATATTTTTTTAAATGTTTACTTACATAATACAAATTTGTATGTATAAAGAATAATGTACTCTATACCCTGACATCATCCATCCCATCTCGCTGATGAAAACCAATTGCAATATAGGCCTTAAATATTTTGTCACTGGAAGTTCAGCTAGAAAAACAAATGCCTAACAATTTTATTGTTCAGTTCCTGAAAGAATTCTGGTTTTCATTAAAGCAAAGACTAGTTATAAAAGCTGCTTTTCAAAGGCACAAAGGTGTATGGTATCACAAACTGACATTAGGTACCTAAATAAAGCCTATGATGAGAGTAAATCATGGCACATTTGCATCATCAGTCACCAGATATTTGCAACCAATTGCTATGGAATTAAAGCTTCTGATAGCATGGACAGTCAAAGCATTATAAAATCACTTTGCCTGTGTTTTTAATTAGTTAAGATGACATAGGTGTGGCTATCTTTGGCATTGTAAAGCACCATGTATTGCCAAGCCACAGTTTTCCTACTCTGAGCAGGACTGGGGCTTTTTGCTGAGACACTTTAAAGATAATCTTCTACAGCAAATCAACATGTGATATTTCAGATGTAAAGATTTTTATCTTCTTTTAAAAATAATTTAAAGAGCCTGGCCCTATGATTAATCAGTTTGTTACTTCAGGAGTTTTGCCATTGACTGACTTGGACACAGAGTCAGGACATGACAAATCATTCAAGGTAATAGCTGAGCATATGCTTATGCTGGGTAAAAGCGTGCTGCTACTGTTTCTCTAGTCTTCCCTTTCATTTTCTGGCTGAACTAATCTCTTTGCTCTACACATTATACCTTTCTTTTACCCTCCCTTTGCAGGGAGACAATCCTGACAAGATAACATAGATCTCTTGCAATGCAGAGTATTAACTGTTCTGAATAATTTCCTCAAGTGTCTTTATCTTATTTTTGGAAAGCACAACCTACCAAGAGTAGTCAGGGTTGAGAACCCCAACATTTTCTCTGTCTGCTGTCTGAAAATTCTCTTTAAATTTTGCATGCTTATTCTCACCTGAAAGGTAGATTTTATTGAAAAGTTTGAAAGTAAATATATCTAGCTGTTCTTTAAGTTATGCGAGACTGGAAAAAAATACACTTTTCCTACTGTATAAAGAATAAAACAACATCTTGCCTTTCTCTTCACAGCTAGCAAGTCCTGCTCTGTTAAATTTGGCATGTGTGTTACTCCTACTCTGCAACGTATACACAATTGTGCTAGATGATAAAAAACCTCCACCACAAGTAACAGAGAAAAAATAACTTCTGATTGTATTCACTCTCCCCAAGCCCACATCCAAGTGTAATGAAACTTCTCCCACATACACTCTTCAGATTAAATTCTTAGATTTTTCTACTCTCTGGGTCAGTTTCATACAACTGGTTTTAATACAAGCAGGCAACCAGGCCAGTCACTTACTGATTTCAGTTGGTTCTTGTCCTACTGGGTGGTAAGAACCTCCTATGAAATGTTTAGTGACTTTTAACTTCTGTTGACCTCCAGGCAGCTGAGTGCTCTCAGCATCTCAAAAGACTGAGCCCCTTGCGTTCACAGCTTCAGACGTGGTCACAATATAACTATGAGGTGCTTTTAAAGTACTTTTCAGGACTGCCTGTTCCCTTCTTCTGCCAGGGACATCAGTGAAGTAAAGCATCAACTTTCCGTTAAATAAAAAAAAGCAACAAAGCAGGGCTCAAGCTTCATGTCAGAACAGGGATGTGCCACACAGTCCTTCTGAACTGAAGGGGCACCTCTACTATTACCTGAGAGTGAAATAAGCACAGCCAACCTAGAAGATTTTATCTCCCTAAAATGCTAGAAAAAAGCCCAACATACTACAGGAAGTGGGCCCCAGCCACGCAGCATGAAACATACTGTAGGTCTGACCCTGCAGAATCCCTGCCTGCCTCAAAAAAAAAAAAAGGAAAGTGGGCATGAGAAGAGACAGCAATTGTACCCTGCAACTCTATGTGCCTCCCTGCACGTGCAGGCAGCAGAGCAGGATACTTCAGCTACAAAGGACAAAGCAGAGCCAGGGAAAGGGTGTGGTGGGGACCAGGCATGCTCAATAGTTCTTTATTTCTACAGCTGTATAGGAAATTTTAGCTGTTGGCAGCCTGCCTTGGCAAGCCACACCTTGTCACCCTTTCTGAGCAGAGAGGAAAGAAAGAAGACGGGGAGTTAAATAAGAGCCCTCTGTGGATTCAGCCACCAGCCCAGGGGCATACCAAAACGTGGTGTTTGAGTACCTGCTTTGCTTTGGCTATAGGTTAGACATTTCTGCTTTACCCTTAAATTGAGGAATAGTTGTTGGCCTAAGTGCTGGAATAGCAAATGCTGGTAGGACTGTGAAACATATACAAAGGCTAGATGCTTTCCCCTTCTCAGCATGGGAAAGAGCTCAGCTGAAGTACTCTGCCCCATTTGGACTCTGCACTTCATGGAAGCAGCCAAATGGAGATAGCCCTGAGGAGAGCAATGGAAACTAATCTGAGGTCCAGAAAACCTGACGTAGAAGGAAAGATTGAATAAACTGGAGTTGTTTAGAGAAAAGGATTGAGAGGAGACTTGATAACAATCTTCAGTGTGTAAGGCTGCAAAAAGAAAGAAAAAAAGGAACAAACTGTTTTCCAGGTCCAGTGTGGCCAGCATGAGGAGTAATATGCTTGATTTGCAGTACGAAAAATCTGGGCAAAAGAGTCCTCTAACAAAGAAGAAAATAAAACACTGGATAGTTTGTCTGGAGAGGTCATTATGGGTGGTATTTAAGAACAGATCAGACAAATCTCTATGACATGTGATGTTGGTTTAGCTGATCATTCTTTGGGACAGGGAGTGGACTTCATAACCTTCCTGAGATCATAGCTTGAGAAAATTCTAAATGAGATAAACTGTGCATCATGGTCACACTACAGACCCCTAGACAGCACATGTGAATGAAGGTCAGCAAGGACTGTGAAACAGTGACAGGCCAAATGGATTCCTTGGAACATCAGAGGAGGATCTTGAGTACTTCAGGCCATATTGTGTGTGAAACATTACCTACCGACACTCACTCCCCTTTGCCATTTCCAAGTAATTGCTGCCTATCTGGGAAATGATTCAGAGAAGACAGTCTTCCAGTCACTCATAGGGCCTCACTTGGCCTCCTTTCACACAAGGGAGGAAGGAGTCTGTGAAAAGAAGTTGTATCCTCACACCAGTTGTTAGAAATCACAGCTTTTTTTTCAGGTCAACAGAATTCTCTTATATCTGCTTCCAAATTTGGATTAACAAGGAACTGAAGCATCTCCACAGTAACCAAAGCCCTGGGGTGGGAAAGAGCCTGCTTCTTAGATAAGTTAAAAAAGAGGACTAAGGAGACAGAGCCACATCCTACATACCTCCTATATGTGCAAAGGGGCCAAGAGCCTTTTGGCCACTGCCAGCTCAGGTGAATTCTCTCCTCCGACCAGCCCAAAACCAGCAGGAATCCTTCCAGGAAGGGTCACTATCCTTTCTTCCTGCTGGCCAGACAGTGTCCTCGCCCTCATTCAGCTCTGCAGGAAGTGCATTCTGGTGAGGCTGCAGTTTAAGGAATGCAGGCATGTTAATTATTAGAGCTTCAAAAGATACAAGTTCCAGTGGGCTAGATTCCAGAGCTCTGAACGAAATGAAAACCTCATCTTGATCTCCCTTGGCCCGCATTGCGGGTTGTTAGTGGGGGGAGAAAAAAAAAAAAAAAGTACATACAGAAGATGGGTTACCAGTACAAAACAACAGTACACTGCTTTAGGAATATGGGCTCATTTTAAAGCAAAAGCTGTTGTTGAGCAGTGTTCCTTACACAACTCTTCACTGCTGTTAAGAAAACTCAACAGGAAGATTTCAGTGCGATGTTTACACTGTTCTCCTTTAAAACAGATGTAAGCACATCTCCTTCTCTACTGTTTGTTTGGAGTTCACAGGACCATTCTATGTAATGGGTGCCACTGAGATTCTGAAGACCATAAGCAAAAAGGATAATTTCAAAATATTTCAGAACTGAGTTCCTCTATCTGTACTTTCCCATCTTTCCTCACCATAGTTTCCTGCTGTTTCTCCACTTTTGCAGGAGAGTATGTAAAGCTGTTATTCTGCTGCTTGCTTCCCCCTCTGTCTGAGGAAGCCTATGAGAGAAGCAAGAAAAATATCAGATGTTTTCATCCTGTGGCTGCTGAAAAGCTGCAATTCTAGGCATTGAGGTAGGAAGAGTAGGTAGCACAAGTATTTCTCCACCTCTAACTACTCAGGTAAGACAGCACAATGCAGGACAGAAGTTCAAAATTTGATCTGTCCTGCCCAGGTTCCTGCTGTGACACACATGGACAAAATGAGCTTGTTTAGATTACCATTAAGCATCAGATGGCTCATCAAGTAAAACATTACATCAGATGGTATCTAAAGAAATATGAGGTGTCTGCACAGAAGGAAGGATAATTCTCTTCTGAGAGCTTGAGAACCCAGATACCATCACAGTTGAATACTCTAGTAAGTAGTAGAATCTCATTCTGTACCCAAAAAGTATTTTGCCATTGAGAGAGGAAATCATGTGAAGATTGACTCAGCCATGAAGGCGTACCTCCTCTCTAGTCCAGACAGAGGCACGAGCTTCTCATTGCTAGCCCACTGGTGCAAGCTATCTGAATGTCAGAAGGTGCAAATCTCCAGCTCTTTCTATTCTTTAGATGCTCAGTTTGTTTTGTGAACCACAGAGGTTAAATATGATTGCTGTTTCTAAAGGTTAAAATCTCTACTATTCACTGCTAGCATGTGACACATCTTCATCTGTCATGTTGGCTGCAGCATGTATCTGAACAGATTTGGCACAACTTAGAAGTCAGAGCTCCTAAGTCTACTTGTTTCTTACTTGCTGGATGGTCTGGGGCAAGTAACTTCAACCCTCTGTGCCTCAGTTTCCCTGCATGTGAAATGGAGCTGATGATACCTCTCTAAAGCCTCTGGAAATGGATGACTGGAAAAGTTCTAGATATTATTATTAGCTTATTTCCCCAGCAGTTCTTAAAATTCCATGGGACCCTCTCACAAAAATACAGGTTATTTAAAAAAAGTCAGGAAATTTCCCACAGTTCAGACTCTAAGCAGAAGGAATAAGGTCCAAACCTAAGAATCTGTTTAGTGAGAATCCAGAGTTTCTCATTTAATTAAAATATAGACAGCTTACTCAAACTCCACTTCTTACCTCACTGATGATGATTACTTCACAAGAGTTCCCCAGTACCCAAACAAGGCCGTGTCTGCTGTGAGCGGGCAAAAGAAAAGGATCTACAGCATCTATGAAAGACATGGATATTATGCTCTCAACATGTTCCAAAAACATCAAGGATGAAAAATTGCATTTCAATATAGCCAAGAGTTCAAGTACTATAAAAGCACCATTAAAATGTACATTTGTATTGCATCACTGAGGCAGAGCATCAAAGGATACACACTAGAGTTTTACTTCACTGACTTTAATATAGGCATTGCTATATCCTGGCTGCACTAAGACTATCGCTTTATGACTTTACCTTTACTATCCAAATATATACATGAAGTGCTAGAAGTTGTGCTACAAGGGCTGCACTGAAGAATAGCATTCTTATAAAAATAGCAGTGAATACTCTGTATTTGACTGGATAATTACTGACATAATTATGAATGAATGTGCAATTGTGAAAACTAAAAAATTAGGATTAACATTTACCAGTGCAGGCTTTTATAGTAGGGCCAAAATGGAAATCTTATGTGCCAAAGTGCAAATCTATGCAGTTTGAATTAAACAGCATAGAAAATCAACAGCTGATGGAGGTAGTTGTGTGGAGTCACCAAAAGAGAAGGACAAAAGCACTATTTTGGAAACATATTACACATCTGCTGTTGTGCACATAACATTGAAAATCACGAAATAAACCATCAAATCTGCCTTCTGTTATGGGCAAAGGCTTGAACCAGGGTTTTCAAGCACACAAATACCTCTGATATTCACTGCAGTACTGCATCCTGAAATGCCTGAGTTATTTTCAGTAAAATTTCCTACAAAATTAAAGCCTGTGTGATAATTCTTTTTGTGTTCACCTGTGTAGTCATTCCAACAATTTCTTAATGATATTTCCAACCAGCTTCTAGCTCTGGTAGAATCGTGAAAGATAGCTGAATTCCTCTTCCTTTTTTTCCTGAAAATAGACAGATGGGTAGAGATGCTATCAGAGACTTGGCTATGAGAAAACTTGCAGTTGTGAGTTCAAGATATGAGAGAAGCCTCATGGGAGAAAGTCCTTATATAAACACCCCAATGATGGGAAAAGCTTTGCCTGGGGCTCACATCCTCTTAGATAGTGAAAGTCAATCACCCATGAGACAAAAAACCATAGGAAACCAGGCTTCATTAGTTCTGCTGCCACAAAATTAGTTGTTTAACAAAATGGCTATTCCAGGATTTTTGAAGAAAAACACTGTACTGTAGGCATGTGCGGATTTTTTTTCCTTTTTCACTAAGTGCTGCTCTTTATTAAACTAGAAGTTGTGTACCTAACTCACCAAGAAACAGTCTCACTGCCGTAAATAGGAAGACAAATAAAATAGCGACCCATGAAGCACACAACATGAGAGTTGAGTGAATGTTTGCACAACCAAACCATGACACAAGTCTGGTCACTGAGAACAACAAAGAATGAACAACTGAAACTACTTGCCTGCTTTGCCAACAAGTGGTGCCTGATTTTTAGCAACTAAGTCTTTAGCATAACATGGAGGAAAAAACCACAAGCCCCAAATCAAGCTATTCAGAATTTTATTTTCAGCAGTATATTGTGTCCTAAATTTTCAGCAGTGGTTTTGCATGCCAAAATATCTGAAACAAGATTTATTATCAGAGAGTAAATTTTGAAAATACAGCTAAAAAACCCAAATCTATTTTGACATCTCATAGCTAGTCAACTCAGAAACGTGGCATACAAAATCTTTAGTGATTTTATTTTTAATCATGTGTCGTGTGTACACTTTTTTGCTTCTTGGAGTTCTCGCTCTATTTGGGAGAGGAGGAAATTTAGTCACAGAAGTCCCTCTGTATTCTTGATAGGCACTCTTCAAACACTAAAGCAAGTTACAAAACTGTAATCCATCAAATTTTGGATTTCACACATACACAAAATACCCTCAACACCCTGGAAATCTTTTGCTACTGTGATTGCACCAGCATTCACAAAAACAACGTAGAGGCTTTGGACAGGGTCAAGGAATTGAATCTTTTGGGTTCCCCAGTATCACCAGGCTGAAAAAGTAAGGCGCAGCAGCTTTCTTCCCTGGTGGTCTGTCATGTGGATTTATACTGGTTTACATTTTTCAGGTCTGCTTCAGGAAGCAGGCTACAGACTTTGAAAAAAAAGCCGAAAACCCAAGTTCACCTCAAACCAAGTGGCCAACAACTATAAGCCTCACCGGGCTCTGGCTCAAAAGCCTCAGAAAACAGGGAGGGTGAAGGTGGCAGCAGTTCCATATGTGAAATATGCACATTAGTACAGACAGAGATCCACCCACTGCTCCGGAGAGCAATTGCTTAAAGGATTTATTCAATCTCTCATGCCTCTCATTATTGCACTTAGTCCTTTCTTACTTTTCCATCCCATCTTTGCAAAGAATGTATAGTTTGTAAAGGGCTGCAGTCATACACACATGGAGCAAAACAAATTCCTTAGTTTAGTCCCTTGTCCGTATTGTTCCCAGTTAGTAGGAAGACAGGAAAACCCTTCTTAGCTGCAGCCAGATCAAAACTTCTGTAAAATAAAATTTCCTTTATCATTTTAAGCCTCACTTAAATGAACTTTTCCCCTTTACTGTTTTGTTTAAATACTCCTTTTCCCCCCGTCTTCTTCTTAAGTAAAGTCCCCATAATATTTCTCTTTGCACCTTAAAAGTTGATTCAGTTTGTTACATCCTTCCTTGACTTTCTGTGACATCAGAACCATTTCCAGTTTATTCCCCTACCATGGGACCTGCTTCATATATCGTCACAACCTCTTCATATCTAATTTTCAGTTCTCTCCACCCAGGTTTTATGTGACTGAAGCAAAACCAATGTAGGAGGTAACTGAGCATCAGAATGGAGCTAGGAGAAACTGATGTTGGGAAGACAATGAAAGAAAGAAAGAAATGCCTGCTTATTTTTTCCAGCTTGGCATGCTAAAACTATGTCTCACATAATGCTCTGCCCCTGGAGCAAGTTTCCATGTCTTGGGCAGAACTGACTGGTATCACTCCCATTAAATGCAATTTTGTATTTAACGGATGTGTTTAGATAGGGGATTTTAACCTGGGTCTCTTGAATCCCAGAAAATTACTGATTCTTAGATGATATATACATACCTCTCTTCAGTGTTTATGGATCATTCATCAAGCCATTTTGTAATTATTTGACATTTTTTCTTTTCTTATTTTAGTATCTTTGGTGAATTTCACTGATATGTTCCCCAATCAATCTTTGTCTGTAACTCAGTGGTTGAGTCACCATCCCCGGAGGCATTTAAAACACGTGCAGACGTGGTGCTTAGGGACATGGCTTAGAGGTGGACTCGGTAGTGTTAGGTTAACAGTTGGAGCGATGATTGTAAGGGTCTTTTCCAACCTAAACGATTCTTTGATCCTATGATTCTAAATGTCTAATTAAAACCAGAACCCCAGCCAGCTAAACTCTGTGACACCTAAGCATCATTACTCTAAGTCCCTCCACTATGTTTTTAACCATGTTGATACATACATTTAAGCTGATTTCAAAATTTGTATACTGCATATTCCATGGTTCTCCACTGATTTAGTCATTATGTAAAAATAACACAGTCAAATATGATGAGGTCTGTTAGTGACATAAACAAGAGCTGTGACTGGAATGGAAGTAGCTATATGTAGGCACATGTTCAGTGAGAAGAGAAATGATCTTTAAGAGTCAGGCATCCTGGGAAACACAAATTAAGGGAATAAGTGCTCCAATGCAGATATCTGATCCTGCACATTCCAGGCTATCTGGGACCTTGATCCTTTGATTCCTGCTGCCACCCCCACTCCCAACCCAGTCTTGTATCTCTGTAAATAACATTTCTGAATACGAGCCACACTGCTTGTGGCACTGGACTGCTTATGCCAAGCTGACTACACCCTTCCCCGGGCTGTCAGGTCATGAATCATGATAAACACAGCAGTATAGGAATTTCACACCTTATAAAATAATTGTTTACAAGTAATAGCAGTGATTACTGCAAAAACATTTCAGAAAAAAAAAGGGGAAAAAAGTTAATTAGATATGCAGACACAGTAATTAGGCTGTAGCCACTACCAGTTATCTCTTTACTGAACAGTCTAAGTCTTCCTTTATTCTTCTGCTGCTTTTTCTCCTAGGAAACTTAACCCCCTGCAATCTCACCGAGAGGAGAAACATCATTTAAATACCCCGCCCCTGCAGCAAAAAACCCTAATTCAGTTCCTTTCCTTACTCCCCAGGAAGAAACAAGCCAAGAGGGTGCCTTGTGGGGTATATTCATTTTGCTTACTAGCTTGAGACTAGTCAGACTTTGGAGACTATCCAAACTATTCATCATGTAACCTTCCCTTATGCAATTGCTTCAAGCATAATCCCACTGGGAGCAGGCTGTCGGAAGACATCCAGCACCAATAAGCCTGTGTCCTTTCGATGTGTGGCATGGATGGCCAGCTACACAGAAACACCAGAGACACCATCTGGGAAGAGGTGAAGAGCAGCTTCCCCAGCCATCCTGTTCCAGCCGAGTAGAGGTCAAGGGCAGATGACCTGCGGCACACACAGCTAGGGCAGAGAAGCAGCTGCCCAGTCTCACTTCCAGCCTGGAGCTGCCACTTCTCAGCTGAGATGCAGAGACCCTGGTCTAACCAAAAACCTGCTGTAGCATGCCCAGGCTACAGTTTGTGTTTCTTTCCACTCCAGTTTAGTTGCAAGTAACACCATACTTAAAGTGGGAAGCCAACAGTTTTCTATCTCCCCATAAAGCTGTCCACCCCCAGTATGTGGTCACAAATAACATGTGCAAATTCCTTGTAGCCCTGCAAGGTGGTGCCCCACACAATGAAGTACATCAATTATCGCCATTGTCTCACCCCTCTATGCAATCAGCTGTACAACATTGGACAGGGTAGGTTCTACATGCCACAAACAAATCTCTTTCCCTCACTCAGTCTTTTGGCAACAAGGATTACTTACGAGCTCAGGCTTTCTACATTTAGAAAACTCTCTTTAAAGCTGAAAACTCCACACAGGGACTTTCCAGACCCTTCAGTGCTTGGAAACAGCAACAGCGTGTGTCCTCCTCCACTCTCACCAGTGAGGTATTTAGGAGTTCTTCTGGCTCATCTTAAAAATACCCAGAGCACAAAAATAAGTCATGCCTGAAGGTCAGTTAAAATGAAATCTTCCAAATGCTGTTGAAAGTGCCCCACTAGACACAGCTGAGAGTAGGGGCTGGGATTTATCCCCCAACACCTTTCATATAGCTCAGTCACTACTTATGTTGATGGCAAGGGAGAACCAGGGAAAGATTCCAGAGGGTCAAATATTGCAGATCTCTTCCTTTCTGTGTAGGGATGTGGACAGACGGACTGAAATGGTTGGAGTGCACCTAGCACAACAAGGTCCCGCTCCATGACCAGGGATCCATAAAACAGGATTGCAAAAAACATCAGCTACACCTTCCCTTGCCATTCAGCCATAGGAGAGGTCCAGCTGCTGTTGAATTCCCTGCAAAGAAGACTGCTATGGACTGGCTGCCCTACCAGTACTGTCATCTGTAGCTGGAATATAGCACACGGGGGACTGCAGGCATGCATGAATTTCAGATTTCTATTTCTTCCTACAAATTAAACCCTTTTACAGTTATATTTCTCCAAAGATATTCTGGGCACTAGTATTTGTTCTGCACAGCTGTGAGAGGCTTCTTTGACTTCATATAGAAGTTACATCTGCTATATTCACCATCTGCTATATTCACAGGAAAGTGCAATATATAAAAATAACATTAAGGTGGAGATAAGAGCTGACTAAATGAAAGCAGAAGATTAAAATCCTTGTTCTGGGGCAGAAGCAAGTAATTAATTTTAGTGGCTGCTGCTCACTAGCAGGTTTGATTATTTTATGGTTCCCATCTCTTTACCCTTTCCTGTTTAATTATTCTCCCTTACCAGTCATTTAGAGACTAAGGACATTCTAGACTGGCTTAATTCCGTCTTGTCCTCTTTTATGTTTTCTTGTCAAGACTGCTGTTATCTACTGTTCCTTCCAGCTGTGGCTTATTTGTTCCGCCAAGGCAACAAGCTTCTCTTTGTCAGCTCCCCAAGGTCACCTTTGGGAGATAAGGTCACCTGCACAGCCCTTTGCCTTTTATAAGGCCTTACCTCATATCTTCTCTACCCCCTCACAGAAAATCACAGTAACTTGTACATAAACTAAATGTGCTAAAAACTGATGTTCCTCTGACTATTTGGCAGTCCATGGGCTGTGGTTTTCCTGGAGGACGAACTGTATTCTGCTGCTATGTCTAGACTGGTCAAACTAATAGTGTCTGAGCACAGGCCCACCACAGTCACCCATCTTACTGAATTGGTAGCACGGCCTCTGACATGGTTTTAGCTTAGGCCAGTTGACTCTCTTCCAAGCATTACGTGGGCACAGCTGAAGTTTGGACATTAGGATCGGCCAGGGACCATTTCCAATAGGCAGCTGACAGGTCCAACGTTGTTTGGGAGAGATAAGCATTTAAATGTATGGACATTTAGCTGTACTCGGCCCTGGTGAGGCCTCACCTCGAGTACTGTGTTCAGTTCTGGGCCCCTCACTACAGGAAGGACATTGAAGTGCTGGAGCATGTCCAGAGGAGAGCCACCAAGCTGGTGAGGGGTCTAGAGAACAAGTCGTACGAGGGGAGGCTGAGGGAACTGGGCATGTTTAGTTTGGAGAAGAGGAGGCTGAAGGGAGACCTCATTGCCCTCTACAACGACCTGAAAGGAGGTTGTAGAGAGGTGGGTGTTGGCCTCTTCTCCCAAGGGAATAATGACAGGACCAGAGGAAATGGTCTGAAGTTGCGGCAGGGGAGGTTTAGATTAGGTATTAGGAAGAATTACTTTACTGAGAGAGTGGTCAGGCACTGGAACAGGCTGCCCAGGGAGGTGGTGGGAGTCGCCATCCCTGGAGGTATTTAAGAAACATGTAGACATGGCACTTTAAGGAATGCTCCATTGCCCGAGATTGTTCGTTTGTGTCTGTTTGTGGGTGGGGTGGGGTGTGGTTGTGGACGTTTGTTTTGGTTTGGTTTTGATGTTTGGTGTTCTGGGATTTTTTGGGGGGTTTTTTTGGTGGGGTTTTTTTTGTGTTTTTTTTTTTTTGTTGTTTTGGTTTTGGTTTGGTTTGGTTTTTTGTAGTGTTTTGCTTTTTTGTTTTTGTTTTTGTTGGTTGGACTCTATGATCTCAAAGGTCCCATCCAACCAAAAATATTCTGTGATTCTGTGACATGAGTTCTGCCATGTCAGCATGGAGCACACTGACATCCTACCAGACGTTACTGTAAATCACAGTCCTTGCAACAGGGACTGCTTGGGATGTGCGCAGTGCCCACCCCCCTGGGGATCTCAACCATGACAGATTTCGGCTTGGTGCCTGAACCTCAATAACTAAACAATGGCTGTATTTTGCCATTTCTAAGATTTTATGAGTGCATAAGAAAATTTTTGCCTTCTTTTTCCTCATATTACTTGAAAGGTGTCCATTTCTTTAGTTACAGGGACACTGTAAGGAGAAAAACCAATTCCAATGACCCTTTTATTTGAGAGAAGCCAAAAGGAAAGATCAGAAGTCTTTGCACTCCCATTCCCCTCCTTGAGCCATCTGAATTTTTTCAGATGCTGACTGCTGACCTTTGCTGACTCAAGGGTTAACAGAGAGTAGCCAAGTCTGCCAGGGTCTTTCTCTAAAAACTCTGCCTGTGAACCCTGTGGGTTCCTCTTAAGGGACCATGCTGGAGTAGTAGGAGCTGCTCCAGTGAGAGCCTGAGTCCAGAAGAACTGTGCTGCAGGAGAAATGGGGGGCCTGGGGAGGCACAGAACTTCTCAAAGAGCATCCTGAAGACAAGGCAGTTGTAAACAAGTTGCAGCAGGGAAAGTTAATATGTGAGGTGGTGAATTAAGGCAAGGAAGAGGCAACAGAACCACTGCCTGCAGAACTTGCACTGCTCCTGGGCCTCATGGTTCTGGAGGAAGCAGGGTGCCAAAAACAACCTTGGTGTGATTGCAGATAAAGCTGTTATTCCCTCTAGAGGCCCCTCTCTGAGTCCAGGGAGGAGAAGGAAAGATCAATAGGAACCTGGGAGTTCATCATATGTCTCTTATGGGGCCTTAGAAAGGAGAATTTTGTGGCAAAAGCCACAAGTAGGAAAGGAGCAAATGAAAGCAAGAACACTTGTGCATGTCCTCTGCTGTCAACAACACACACTTACAGCTTGATGCCATTCTCAGGAAATCATGAGGTGCTGGAAAGCAAAGGAAAAGCCTGGTAGAGTGGTCATCTTGTTTCTTGTGTGACTCTGACAATACCACGTGGAGGTTTTGCTGCTACTTTGTTTTAGGGGCAACAAAAACAAACAGGAACAAGGAGAGTGTGTATATTCTTATCTAGATTTTGGGTTTAAATGAGGAAAAATTAGAAAAGTAATTCAAATCTCTTTTAACTGGAATTCCTAGTCAAAGCATTGCTACATCATCCTTCCCAATCCCTGGCACAGAGCTGAGCTCTGAGATCTTCCAAACACCATTTCTTAAACCCTCCCATCCCATGGCTGCAATACAGTCAATATTTAGGAAAGAGATTTACAAAACAATATTTATACCCATGCCCTCATTCTGCCACAATTAAACACCATTTCTAGAGTTGTGCTGAGATCACTGATGGTATCAAGTGCAAACAGGACAGTAAATTATAAAGCCCTATTAGCATGATTCGCCTTTAAAAGGCACAAAACTGCATGCATACATGCCCTCACACACACACAATTTTACCAAGCATTAAAGACAAAACTATTTTTAAACTTATGTCAAATAGATGCATGACTGCTGTGAAGATGTTTATATATTTTAAATGTCTAATATTATTTCAGGTATCTTCCTCTTAAAACTCTGCTTTTTAATTATTTTTCCAAATAATTTTTGAAATATTCACAAAGCCTAAACCCATTAAGCTTGCAGAAAGGCACATTAGGGTCTGATAACATTATGCTGAGGTAAGTTTGAAGAGTCACTACTTTTTCAGGGACTTCCTGCTGTGCTGAGATCCACCCTGATAAATCAACACACACGAGTACTTTCCTCCACTTCATCCAACAAGAATATGCAAATAAGTCAGGTCTGCATGCAGAATAAGTTGTGAGGGCTACTGTAGGGGTCACAGTTTAGGAAGTATTCTTTACACTACCAGTACTGGAGTGAGTAGAAAGGCTGTTTCACTGGGTTTCTCAGGGGAAGTTCATGGCCTCTGCATTTGACAGATCAGAATAACACTGCTGCTTCATTCCTGAAGTGCTGATGCAATATTTTCACTAGAACTCTCACTGAGAAAGTCCAAACGAAAAAAACTCCTGGATTAAATTTCAGTGACGACAAATCAAAGCATGAATGCTTAAAACAACTCAAATGCAATTGCTTTTCTGTATAGATATTACCTTGCCATCCCGTAATACAAACCCCATTTGTTTTCACTGATGCAGAACCTTGTAGAAATGTAAAGCAGCAGCATCAGGGAGGATGTCAGGTTTTCCTTTGGACTTATGTCTTGGAACATGGACATATCTGCAGTGATCCAAAACACGCACAGGCAGTGTGTGACAACATATCCTAGTTGTGTTCACTGTTGTCACAGCAAGCTACCTTCACTGCCTTTCCGATACTTTCACAAGGAAGTAGTCTGGTATGAAAAAACCCACATTTGCAATATATAAAATAATTTCTAGTATGAACGTATGAGAAAATTGTCAGAATAGATCTAAACACATGAAGGAATTATATATATATTTATGGTTTTAAGAAACTAATTTGTCATCTCCTTCCAAGGTTCCTTGGCCCAGCTCCCCAATCCTCCACATGCAGCATCAAACTGACCACTCAGCTGAAGGCATTGCCAGCAAAACAACATAGGGTTCAACTGCTTTTAGAAAAATAAATGCAAACATTTCCTCTTAAAAACCAACCAACCAACCCACCCACCCCACCACAGTAAGAGTGACATTCACAAAACTGATATCTCTTTCTCCCAAACCTCATGGAAATAATAAAACCTTAACCAGAAACTCTGAAATTTTACCTCAAGCAGAATGCTTGAAAGGGCAGAAATCCAAAGATCCCATGATATCCACAAGAGACTTGATTACAGTCAACGATGCTATGCAGCAGGTGCCCACACACTGAAGTAATGGGTGGGAGCATTTACATGCAGGATGGATAAAACACCGAGAAACAAGAGTTCCAGACACATCACTGTGCAGCAAAACATCCCATACTGATTTGCTTTGCCTTGAGATTGAGAGAGGGCCTCTATAAGCAAGAGAATTTTGGGTATGTATTTGTGTGTCCTTGGAGATGTATACCAAAGAGTGGTCTGCGCCATCTGCGGTAAGTTAGGTAGTTGGTGTCACCCAATCAAAGCGCAAAACTCTTGGTATTATCCAAGAGAGCGAGGCACTTAGAACAGACACAGGATGCCAAGGGAACAGGACAAGCAAAGGCTTAACCTCAGTAGATTGAATCTTTCTCCAAGATGTGCAGGAAACTTGGAAAAATCCTACTGACCTCAGTGTCAATCCTCCTGATTAATCATTTGCCAAAAATTTGCTATAGTTCTGACTGGGAACATCTCAGAAACTGAATCATATTTGACAACTGCAGCAAAACACGTGCAGACAAAAGTGAGTATCTTGCTGCCTGTGACACAGGTGTCACAACACTGTGCCTTCTCACTACTATCACTGTTTCATTTCATTTTATGGACCTCACTTCTAAAATTGTTTCCACAGGTCATTTCCTTTTCTTTTGTCCCCCTATTAATTTATACAGGACTCAATTTGAAGTTCTATTTGAAACTACGTTAAGTTATTCTACATCAATTCTTTTGAACTTGATTTGCTCACCTGTCAGCTTTTTAAGAGATTACTGTAGCAATAAAACCCCTTGCAGAGTACAGACCAAATACAAGACGTACTTCAGACACAAAAACCTCTCTGCTTAGCATGACAATAAATTAGTTTTGCAGTTCCAGATTACAAAAATTATCTGGTTCCAGTAGCTTGCCAAGCTTAGGAACTACTTGCCTGTTTTTCATGTGTAAACAGAAAACGCCAACTGGCTGTGTTTACTGAGCCCGGTTTCAGGACTGCATAGAATTTACACTCAAATTGGAAGCCTCTAAAAATAGCAGGTGATAGTGTGGACAACAGCAAAACCTAAGCGGTGCAAGATGGACTGCTACAAATGAAACAAATCAAAATATTGTAGGTATGGCTGGAGCATTCCCAGACAGACACAATCCCTCAGACTGTATGGGCTGCTAAAAGCCCTATAGTACACTGGCGTTGGTGCCTACAGTTCGGTTCTTTTGCGCTATTAAAAAAGCTGTGACTTACCTTTGCTCTCCAGCTGCATCTGTTACTTCTGGCTGGTCTGTTTTCTCCCTCTGGTAGTTTGGTCTGGTTATTTACTGCTCAATCCTCTGCTCAAGGAAAGACTTGTGCCTTCCTGCTCAATGAATAGTGCTAATCTTTTTTCCCTTGTTTCAGCAGTTCCACAAGGGCCATCATCACCGTCTCTGGGCTGCTGTTCTCCCTCCACAGTCTGTTTTCTGGCAAAGGCTCTTTACCTCTCCCTTAAAAATAAAGGTACCTGCTCTCTCTCTCATCCCCAAGGGGCCCAGCCAAGGCAGAGGGAAAAACGTCCTTTTTCCACTCCTTCAGGTAGCTCTCATCTCACTACAAATTACATTTTTGACATTGCTGTTAGCTACTCTCTCCACTGATTGCAACCTTAAGGTCCTTCCTAGCATCTTTCCTACCAAGAACTCACAGAAAAACCTTAAAGAAGTGGGGAAGAGAGATTACAGGGAGGGGAGGAAGGGGCAATACTACTGAAAAAGGACAAAATGAAATTGCCGTGGGGCAGAAGCACAGAAAGAACTATAAAAATCAGGGGTGCTTTTTCAGGGACCAAAGGTCACAAAACTGGAGAGCTGAGAGAAAAATCACAGAAGATGGGCAAGCCAACTCCGTGCCAGAGAAGCTGGAGAGAGAAACACAAAGGTGGTTTCCACGATTGCAGGATCACCGTTCCAGCAAGCAGAAAGCCCCGTGGGTTTGCAGAAATTGAAAATTAAGCAGGAAAAGGGATTTGGAAGTGGATGGGAAGACTGCACTGAACACAGAAAGAATATGATGCTCATTTAGACATGACAGCAGAAAACAGCTGAATTGTAGGGGTTAACTTCTAAATGTGACTTGCAAAATGCAGCTGCTTCACTTCAGTGGTGATGTCATTCATAGTCTAATTTGCAGTTTTGAAGATTTTCATGGTTAATCCTGGTTTTCCATTGCATGGCTCTTGGCTGGTATTTCTTTGCCTGGTTCATTACACCGGTTTTTGGCCAAGAACTGTTGTAGTTGACTCACAGGTCACTGAGGTTTAAAATAAATAGGAAAAAAAAATGGAGAAGAAGGGATATGTCACATCACTGGTGATTAAAAGGTTCTTGGTGTGTTCTGAGAAAATACTCAGGTCAGAGTAAACTGGAAACAGAAAAATGGACTTTCATACTTAGGTCAACTTGGAAAACAGTTCTATACAGAAACAGAGTTTCTGTACAGAAACAGAGTTGTTAATCACAGATTTTTGATTCCAAACCACCCTGTTCTTGCAGAGATCCAATTTAGGTTTAGATCGGTATTAGCAGATTAAATTTGTAATATGTTTTTATCTACCCCAGGACAGAAAGGCAGTGACTCGCTTACTTGTCTTGCCATACCCAGCATCCTTGTCTGGCTCAGTAAAGCCAGCCTGAACTGACAAACTTACTTTTGTTGCTTTAACAATGAAATCAGAAGTGTGAAAGAAGTGAGCAAAAGGGCAAAGACTATAAAAATAGTAAAACAAAAACAAAAAAAAAGCCCAACAAGACTGCTGTGCTCTGGGTTTTGTTTGTTTAAAGAGCAGAAACAAATCTACTTAGGACACAGATATATTAAGGGCTGCTCCTAAGAGTAAGGGTGTCTCCATTTTCAGTAAGGAATTCTAACTTAACATGCTGCCAGGGTTATCAATTTTCAACTCATTTGCTGAAAACTAAATACAGTCACTAATAATGATTAGACCTTGGTCTTTGAAGGATGTTAATAGTTAAAAAAAGAACCCTCTGCTACTACATTCAGCCTATAAAGGATTACTCTTTTATTAGTGTAGCTGAGGGATTAGTAGAAATGTTTGTCTAATGAATGCAGCTACTATATTTGAGCATGTCTGAATAAGCTACTTGTCGATTGAAACCTATCTATTTATAAGTACTTCTGAATGGTGCAAAACCTATCTGTATTGCAGTATTGCAATGGCTTTTGCATAAGAGTAAATATTTTATTGCCATTCACATTGTGAAATTCACTTCATTTGCCAGTTTTATTTATAAAATCTATCACGTAAAATGTACAGGATGGACTTTCCTGTATCTGGCCTGGTTTTGCTTATGACTTTTTAGCTCAAAAGTGTTACTGGTTTGGCAGTTCACAACAGGGGATAGGAACATCTTTTATATGCACTTTTGTACATAAAACATCTTCAGAAATGCAGATTAAAGAACTTCTTAAAGCAAGTGCTATCCATGTCTGTCTTAATTCTAGGTAACCATCAAAATTTTGTAATAAAATAAAATAATATCTAAAATTCCACTGTCCATACTTCAGCCCTAACACAAAGTCAATTCTATTACTATTTTAATTTAAAATGCTTCATAAATGGATGAAACCAGAGTTTTGTAATAGCAGATGTGAATGGAAATCTCTTATGTGAATAAAGAAATGAAAACAACCTATGTTAAAATATATATGTTTACATATTTTAAACCTAACCAGTAGATAAGCAGTAAAAAGCTCTCTGGAAAATGGAGTTGAAACAAAGAGAGCAGGAAGTTCAGAGTTAAGCAGACAGTGTTTAAAGGTATTTAATTATGAAAACAAAACTTTTTATTCCCTGAACTACAGTGAACATTCACAAACTCTCTAGTTTTTGCCTGTTAATAATGAATTTAGATGATCTATGTTCAAGCTGATATTTAGGCCTACCTTTGTCAAATGTGAATAGGACTTTGAAAATGGGGACTTTGAATGAGTAATGTGGGAGAGATGGAAAGGCTCTGTCTGGTTTTCCGAGAGTGTTTACCACGTTCACTTCTAAGGTAAGGTGCCTTTAGAGGTTTCTTCAACAGTACACCCAAAATAACTAGTCATTTTGGAAAAGGAACACTATCAGTCCTGTAGTCTGGACTTAGATTAGTGGAAAGCACACTAGAAATGCACAGATAGGAGGCTGACACATGTTCCAGTCTCTGCAATGCATGCTTCCTCTAAATGTACCTCTTACACCTTCAGAATTAACCTTTTTCTGTAACACACACAATTATATATATGCATGTTTATACATGTATACATATAGCTATACATACGTGCTTACTTATACATACACACACTATGTAAACAAAAATAATCAAATTCATCTCTTGAAATAATTTTTGAAACAGAAAACACTTGATTTGAGTAATCACATTGAAAACAACTCCATACAGTTGATGGTAATTTCTTCCTCTTTAGAGTAAGATTTTCCTGTCAAATCCCAGTTTACCTTTAAGTTCAGAGAACCCAAGTTGTACACTATCAGCTGTTACCTTGTACCTATTTCATAAACACTTCTGGTACAGAGCTCTGCATGAATGCGGATGAAGAGAAGTTAAATACTTGTTATTATTTTAATTTGTATTACTTTTCAAATAGCATGAGGCTTTTAAGCTTCCTTTATCTTCCTGAAATACATTATATCCATCTGTACTGTCATTCATACAGTCACTGATACTTAGACAGAAATACTGAACGGAAGAGCTAAGTCAAAATAATTTCAAAGTGACTTTCTGCTTTCTTGGGCAGCACTGCTCCAACGTAGGATAAAATTAATACCTGTTTTTTTCTGCTTTATTTATTTTGAAAATAATTAGAGGCATAGTTTTAACCAATGTACGTACATATCTGAAAGCTAAACTTGTAAATGTATCCTCTGTATTTGCATATAAGCCATACACCATTTTTAGATCTGAAAAATGATTTGAAGCTTTATTGTTTCCCAAGGCACTTTTAGTACAGAGCTCTGCATGAATGGTGGGATAAGAGTTGCCTGCATTTCTGAACGTACCAGTCAGTGTGGTGGAGGGAACATCGAAGACGATGTGACGTGGAACACATTTACTGGCATTTATTCGGGATGACCTGCCTGAGTCAGCGTGGCCTCTCCAGCCCTTAGAGCATTCACTTCCGCTCATGAGTAATGTCTCAACCCAAGAAAACCTTTTAGCACCACACCTGGCTGTATACCCTTCCTCTGTGTAGACACAGCCCTCTGGGTGAATCAGGAGACCTTCCCTGGGTTCTAACCACCAGTGGCTGAAAATACATCACAGGTTGAACCATGTTGGATCAAAGACATATGAACAAACCCTCTTAGGCCATGGAAATAAATTCTTTTTCATACATCATACTTTCTTCAAGGTTTACTGGCTTTATACTCATCTTCAAAACCTGGAGACAGTTGCTTTCCCTGTTGCAGAAGTTGAAAAATTCTATACTCATCCATTTTACCTCCACACCAAATTAGCTCTAATTGCAGATAGATGACAAAAATCGGTAATCCCTAACATTTCTCAAGTCAAAAAGAAAAAAAGATTGGAAGTACCTAAGTTCTACTATGAACTGTAAGCCATTCCTGCAAAATATTGCTTAATCAAGTCCCTCCTACCCTAAGTAATCATTATCATAGAGCTGCAGATAGAGCACTTGAAAGTAATATAGATGTTATAAAGGTATTTGTAGGTGTGACAACCACATCTGGAAAGGAGTGCCCAGTTTTGCTAAGCCCTCAAGGATTCTGCAGTTGTCATGGGAGCCATCTGAGCGAAAAACATCCCCGTGTTAGAAGACAGATGCTCCCCGTAAGACGGAGATCTGAAAAGTCTGCAGTCTGTTCAGGAAAGTTTCTTCCTCTTTCCATACCAGCACGCTAACAAGTTTTTTTTTGCAGCCAGACCTTTTATAGGAACATTGTCTTCGTAACAATGGTCTCCTAGAGCTATCCTGAACCACATGCTGCTGGCATGACTAGAGAAAATGAGTACCATGCAAAACTGATGTGGCTTTTGTGTCTGCAAAGTTTTAAAAGGCCCCTGTGATGACCTCCAAAGAAGCTGTATAGGCTCATCTTGTATCTGAGGAAGACGAAAATGCCACTAATACAAAGAAAGAGAAAGCAAGAACATACCTGGTAAGAGATTTACATCAGGCGTTCAGTTTCATGGATGAAGTGGCTGAGATCTTCTGGGGTGGTTATCTGTTTTGAAAAGCCAGTGTCTCTTGAACAGTAAGACAGCTCCTGCCTCTCCATCCTCCACACCACGTATATTATCTATACGTATTTAAATTGTGTATTTTTAAGTCTCTGCAGACATTTCCCCTCTATTACATTAATCCTGACAGAAAAACTGGTGTGCTGTCATAACACTAGCCATCCCACTCTTCAGGAACATGCTGTCTGTGGATAGTAGGTTTTCCCTGTATTAGGTAAAAGTCAAAGCTGTTTATATTCCACACATCTTCTAAGAGAGGGAAGCTCTCTCAAATGAGGAAATGAAAAAAAATCTTTTCCTCAAATGAGGAAAAAATATGTGCAGAGAAAATATGTGAAGTACTGCAGGGCAGAGACATTGGAAGAGCAGAACGACATTTTCATGTGACCACCCTAGGCAAAGAAACAAAAATTATTTTCAAAAGAAAAAAAATCAAAACAGAAAGGAAATAAAGGCCTCCTCACAGACCTCTCCAATATTCTATATGAAATATTAACTTCCCACCTAGCTTTATTAAATGCTAGGCAGAAGCCATTTACACACACAAAAAATGCAGTTTTATGTTCTGCACCTCCAAACTTCAGTTATAAAAGTGTCTACCTTCAGGTAGACTCAATGGAAATTATTTACTTTTAAATCAAGACAACTGAATTCAAATTTCATGTTTTCCAGTTGATAGTGGGGTATAATTCTGGTTTAAAATTTGCCTTAAGATCACAAGAAAAACGGGAGATTTTTCTGCCACCAAACAATTCCACACTTAAACCTTTTCTTCCCAAGAAAATTTAGTGCTGGAAACAAAATAATAAAGATTTTTTTCTTTTCCTTTGTGAATAAGGTAAATCTTATCAAAATAGAATTCTAAAAAGATAGTAGTGGTGGGAGTCTGTCACAAACCTCACAGCCTGTTTTCAGTCTAGTTGGCCCCTCACTATACATAGGAGCAAAATGGGATTACCTACAGCAAGTTCACTTTGCACAAACTTTGATGCCTCCTCCCTTTCTGGGCCATTCCAATGAAGAAGTGTTTTGGAGTCAGCTCTCCTTCACTAGAAGGACACTACCCTTTGTTAAGGTAGTATTTTTTGTGGGATCCTCATCTTAAAATACCATCAGCAAACAATTTATTCTCCTTTCTAAGAAGCTTTACAAGGATAAAAAGCTTTACAAAGGTAGCAAGATGGTTTTCCCCTTCACACATCAAAATAACATGCTTTTACTGCTGCTTCAAATCCAATTATTTGGTTTCCTTTTTCCTTCCGACTTTCTCTTCAGGGACAGTATTCTTGCTGTTTAGTAATGGTATAGTTTTAATGACTATACCACAGATGGTGCATACCCAGAATATAGATATCCACATTTTTGGAGACTGCATCATTTGCGTGTGGAAGAGTGAGCCAAAATCACGATGAGTGAGGCAACCATTTTGCATAAGTTTCTGGAAAACCCTGAAAAAATCCTATTTTAAGAAAAGCTGCAGCAAAGATGCTTGAAAATGAAACAATGCAAAATAGTCCAGATGAAAATAACTTATTCAGGGCTTGTCAGATGTAAGTATTTTAGATTAGACTGCAGTTTCATTGCTGTCTCAGTGAGGGGAAATCCCCAAGCCTGTAAAAGACCCAAATTAAGTGCTAGTCTATTGCCTGTGGGACACAGGTTATGTATTTTTGAATAAAAGAATACAGCTTTAAGTAATAACTGTTTGTAAATCCTAATGTAGCAAACATCCTGCTACTTTGATCATATCACAAGAATAACAAAAAAGACTAAACTCTTATTCTTGGGACCCTGCTCCTACTCCTCTATAAGCAATTAACACTGAATTAAAATCAGAAAGTGCCTGATGACGTAGTGAGCCCCCTCAGGCCTGCCGGCAGCTCCCAGTTGCCTACAGCGCTCCCTGCCATGACAGCCTGCCCTCACCTCAGCTCCCCGGCACTGACAGGCCAGCCGTACAGCTCCTCTGATTGGCCAGCGGTGCACAGACGCACCCTCCCATTGGCTGTGGGCCTGGCTGGTAGAGTGCGATAGGCTGGGCCCAGCTGTGGCCTCTGCTGAGTGCCTGCCCATTTCCTCCTGCCATGGCGCCTCTCCTTCCCCCTGGCCTGCAACAGGGCTGGGGCATCCCGCCCAGGCCAGAACTAGTCCTTGGCAATCACCTTATAAATACAACTAGCTCTGTTCCAGAAAACCTGTGCCTGAAGAACCAAAACATGCAACTTTGTAAGGCAGCGAGAGCAGATATGACGCCTAAAAAGCAGCCTGAACTCTGAAGAAAGCTGACCACAAGAACAGCACTGTACGGAAAAAATGTTTATTGAGAGTGTTGTTGCATTAGAATTGTTACCATCTCATCAGCAAAAGCTGTGGCAAAAGAAACATGTGATTATTGTCTTTCTGTCACGAAATCCGGTCCATATGTCAGCACTGGTCTCTCAGCTGGTTGCTCAGTTCCTGAAGTTCAGCAATCATGTTGTCCATAGCTGTCACCTCATCAGCTATCTCACTGTGAACCTCATTACTTGTTACATCTACAAAAAGTTGCTGCACGACAAAAAGAAATACATTATTTTAAAATAGACATACAGTTTCTCTGTTTCAGTGCAGAGACAGAAAACAGCAGAAAACTCATCACCACTATGCTGCCTTTCCTATTTTTTGTACTTATGATGGAATCTCTCTTTTTTAAAAGTCCCTTTTGTGGCTAATAAACAAAAGGTGCATATACCTATATATACGTATACACACACACATATATATAGACGTGTTGTCTGTGCCACACACTTGATATTTTGCCAAAGGGGCGAAATCTTCCTGTTGGGTTTCTGCTCTGACTTGACTGTGTACGCCAACTCCTGATCCCATCAAAAGTGAAGGACTTTTCCATGAAATGAAAATTAGAAGAAGATCTCACTGTCACTGCAGTTTACAAACCAACCTGCTGATAAATTAGTAGCTGTGAATTTTAATGGCCAGTTTTTCCAGTGTCATATTCTGTTGTCATTTTCTCCAAAACCCCAAATAAACATATTTTAACATGTGGTGTCAAGACGTGTGGGTGCAGACATTAATCTGTGTGTAATTAAGTTATACAAGAGAAAATAAAACACTACAGAGTAATAAAAATAGTTTGTTCTTAAAGACCTTAAGACATTAACAAAACCACCAAGCAGCTAACTTATGAGCAATCATAATCTTCACATATTTACAGGGAAACCAAGGGAGAGGAATGCGAAAAGACTTGTCTAAAGCCTTGAGATACACAAGCTGTGACTGGAGCTTTGTGCGTGCTGCACCAAAACATGTTGCTGTTGCAAGACCTGTCATTTGACTCAAGTAATATGGAGGCTGTGTGAGGTACCACTCCACAGAAGTATGGTGATGGTGGTGGACCTAAACATATGCTTCCCTTTATTATGTAAAGGGAGAGTGATTCACACTTCATTTTAAACAAATGAAAATCCTACATTTAGAGACAAAAACAAACCAAGAAAACAGAAGTTACTCTGGAGTACATCTGTACATCGTTATATCATCAAAACATAATGGGACAATACAGATACGTATACAAACAAAAATGTACTTAGAAGGCCTGAACCAAGGTCTTCAATGTGTTTCAGAACAGTGTTGTCACTGAACAAAAGAACATCTTACACAAAAATAGGAACATGTTCCTGCTACAAGTACAGAAACTTTTCTGACTTTCTGCCCAAAAACCTCACACTAGGAATATGACATAAAAGTTTGGTTCTTTCTGGCTAAGACAGCTAAATAAATCAGGATGATATAATTATTTGTTCTTCTTTTTTTTTTTTTTCACACAGTTAAAGAGGTCTATTCAACTAGATGCAGCCTGGGGAAGTCTCACACACCATCATTCTTTGGGCTTTGTTCCCCACGTTTCTCCACAACAGTACACACATTTCAAGCATTTACGATACAGCACCATGACCTTTCTCCTTTTTGTAGACCCCACCTGTCAGATCCAAATGATGCATGGGGGAAAGGAGCAAAAGAGAGCCCACTATGCTATTTGCCAGAGCATGCGACTGTACATGGCTCTGTACAGAAAGGAGCCCATTAACAACACATTTTTGAGTTGCAGCCATCAGTAGAGTGTGAGTGCATCATGACTCCGGCACAACACAGGAGCTGGAATGACAGAGATGGAGATTCCAGGAAAGGCGAGAAGTCCGAGAAGCAACGTTGTTTCACCTGTACAAAAACTACTGATTTGTTCCAATTGCATGTCCTGACTACAAAATTTTGGAATTTTATCTTTTAAAAGTTACTTTCACTGCTCCTTTTTTTCCTTTTGAAATCTTAACTACTGAGGCTGCTCTTAGCCCATTGTTTTAACTGCTTGTCTCTGTTAAAAGGAAAAAAACACCCCACACTAATATTGACTCACAAGGCAGCAAAAAGAGATGCTGCAGTCAAGTTTGGACAGGCATAAACAGTGCTAAACTGTTTGTGCATAGGGTCTTACAGAAGATGGCTGAGTTTTTAAACCACAACACACTTTGGAAATTCAAAATGACTTCAAATCAAAAATAAGATGGCATCTTACTGGGAAGTATGCAAAAAGAGTTGAGGTCACACCAATAGCTTTATTTTTAACGTGTCAGTTTTCTCATAAGTGCCATAAAACTTAGAGGCACCATTATCTGCCAATAGTAGTGATGTTCATTTAATTAGTGCCTTCAGGAATTAAGAATACAATTTACTAGACTCACCTGTTCTTAATCTTTCAGATACTGCATGATCTTGCATAATACAAACCACCTGTACTTGTATTTATATAATTTCTTTCCAGTAGTCTTGCTTTGTCTTTGCAGTCATACTCAGTCTACATACTTTTTTTTTTAAACCATTTTGTGAATCACATCAAAACATACACGCTGTGGCTTTTTTCACCCCATTCCAATGACTTATGTATGCCAGTATCTAAAAGCAGAGTTATAGAGCTAGCTTGTGTCTGCTTATACAGCTTTCCTAGGATTTTATCCTTAAAATTATAGGATTTAAAAAAGAGTGAGCCAATTTTAGCACACTGATGATGGATCAACACTTTGTAACACAAGCACACATTTTATAAAACTTATGCTCTTTAATTCACATTTACTACACCCCACACACAGCCAACAAGAATACTTCTTTAAGACATTAAGTGTGTTTTGAATGAAAACATATTCCAGATCAGTCCTCAGTTAAATAATGGCTGTGTCTCCTGTTGTAAGATGACGGGTAAAATTAGGATAATAATGGTGCAGAAACAGACTCGGTTCTTTGGGTGCCTGGCTATGGAGGCACAACTCCAAAACCCAACCATATGATTCAAACATGATGATATTTCCCAACAAATTAATATCTGAATTGGTAGGGTATCCATGAAAACCTTATTAAAAATTAGTTCTCTCTTTTAATAAATAACTCTGTTTTTAAAACGTTTCAAGTGATGCAAAGTAGCCCTGACAAGTTTTGGTCCTTTCTGCAAGTTTACATCCATTCATTCTGAGACTGCCCTGCTTCCCCTGTGACTACTGATACAAGGAAGAGGTCTTTGAAATAACTGATTTCTTCCAAACATTCAAGTCTTTGCCCAACATTTTAAGTAAAATTCTAACATAGTCTAAGAAATAGCATTGACATTTTATAGTAGTAAGTTTATTTCGGTCAAAGTCTAGCAGGAAGAAGGGAAATAAAAGTCTACCTAAACCTGGAATCCTTAACAGTGTGCAGGTGAATATCCATCTGATGATATACTGGGACAGGTAGGTATTATTTGATCTATAAATGACTCAAAACAGAGAAATGGTTTCTGGCAACAGAACAAAGATTCCTAGCTGTCAAACAAAAATTCCTACCTTTCAAACATTCCTACCTTTGCTTTGGATGACAAGCCACGTAAGTTGAGCCGAGCTGAAGAAAGTATCTGCAAAGCTTCCTGATGATTAGGTTTGTTCTTGCTGCATTTTATAGCCACTAGAATCCAAACACAGAAGAAAAGGACCCCAAAACAAAAAAAGTGTTACCTCTATAGCAATAATCTTTAAAAATCAACATTTAATTAAAAATCTTGATACCTTCCTAGACAATTTTTTAATGTAATATCCCCCAAAAGAAACACAAAGAAAAAGAATGCCAAGTAATTTTGAGACGATAACTCTAAATGCAGCAGGTATATGTATCTTTCTAAAACTTAAATATCACAGCACAGTGAACAGCTTTATGGAGTCTAAGTTTTGTCCATCTCCTGGGCAGTCTATCAAACTTATGTGATGATTTGAGGACTGAGATGAACTATAGATGCATTTGCACTTGCATTATGAAATTGCTAGACCATGAAATTAATTCATCCCATGTTTACCAGTCATACATTTACTGACTCACTCAACACAATTTCTGCCTCATTCCAATGATATTTTTGTATGCACTATCAGGATGATGCTCTCTGCTAGAGGACTCCCAATAGTTGGAATAAATATAACGGGGAAAGTATAATATTATTTTGTTACTAAGCCTAATAAATATTTGCTGCACTCTTCATGAATAATAGAAGTTCTTTTCAGATAGAACGTACCATGTGCAATCTCTATGGCTCCTTTGACCACTTCCTTAAAAGATGAAACATCTTTCTCCCAATCACTTGATTGAATTTCACATTTATGTGCCTTAGTGAGACACTGCAGTGACTGCAAGGAGGAAAAAAAAGGATCAGTACGTGAGAAAACAAACTTGGAGACAAATTTAGTTTTCAATGTCTATGAAGTGAATGCTCAATCCAGAAAATCAATGTATCTTTACTATGCTTGATTTCCTGTGAGTTGGAGTAGTGTCCTTCTCTGCAACGGTAAGCACCAGCTGTTACACAGATGTTCTTCACCAGTATTGCTTCTCAAGTATGAGAGGAATATAAAGTAACGTGTCTAATTTTTATCTTTTAAAAATCTGTCTAGACTGATGGATGTGACCCATGTTTGCCAAGTCATCATAATTAAATGCACATGAAAAAGGGAAAAATACTTGTACTCACACTTTGAACAGCAATTTTGTACCTAAAAAACTTATAACTGAATACATCAAAGTTTTCTTTCTGTATATGTATTCTTGGCCAATAATGTATTTTACAGATGCAGCTATTAGCTGCTATCCTGCTCTGGTTCACAGTGTGAACAGGAAAAATAAATGTAAACAATATGGAAGGAGGGTCCCATTAAGGAAAAAAAAAAACATGGAAAATTTAAGCAGACAAAATTAAGTTTTAATTTTGAATTTTGTTTTATTTCTACAGCATCAGAAATACGAAAGAAATACGTGCCAGAAGTTACATGGCTTGGTTCAATGACAACTCTTCAATTATCTTTTCGAGAGTTTAGATATCATATAAAGGAATAAAAAACTTTCAGTGCGGTACATGTATACGAGCGTAATAAAGACTTCTAACTGCTGAACAAATGCAGATTAAATTTGAAGGTCATCACCCCAGAAGTTTCTGTGTTCTCTCTCTCACTGGAATTATGGCACAGGTGATTGAACTGCTCACGCTGGTGTAAATTGCAGTAAAGGTATATTAAGTCAAACCGGAGCAAATTAATTTTTTTCATAACAACCTAGGTTATAATTGGTAGTAGTTCTGGCCAGCAGATGCAAGAACTTCCAAGAGAAGGAACAACAGTTTTTACAGAAGTCTGATTTCAGTCTGCACGTGTCTGAGTCAGAGCAGCAAATTAGGGGGGTTTTGCTGACAGATGTCGGGGAGGGGAAAGAACTGAAAGTCTTGTGGGCTGTTTGTTTGCACTTGTGGAACCTGGATTTATCCTGGAAGGAAACAGTTATGAGCTCAGTTAAATTCAAGGAACAGAAGTGTTTCATAGCCTGGGTATGAATCAGCAGGAAACTTGAAGGCTGGAAAGATTCCTTGGTGGGAAAGGGAAGGACTGGACTGTGCTCAGCAAAGAATGAAGTACTGAATGAGGTGGCAGGTTAGACACATAAAAGTATAAGAGTAAATATATGCTAAGCTAAAGAAAAAAAAAGCACAAGCCCAACACTTCGAGAGTTTTACCCTCCTAACTTGTAAACCCCGCCTGACTTTGATTCAATTTCCAAAGCACTGTTGTGAATTGTAACTGTAGACTCTAGTGATTCATGGCATCAGACAGAGCAGCAGAAGCAGAAAGGTAAAAAAAACCAAAAACAACCAACACACTCTTTACAACAGCCAGATACACAAGGTTGTTCTTTCAAATGAAATGTTAGGAACAAAATTGGCTAAATATAATTAAATCTGCACTAAATAAGGCATTACATCATGGAATAAAGATCCAGCCCTTCCTTTGTAAGGAGGTACATGACACTATGATATATCTGTTCCAATCTCTCTGTCCTATGATGCCACAATATAGTGAATGATGCCCTTTCAGAATTCATTGAACTTTTGCATAATAAGTGTGGGTGGAAAACTGCAATGATACATCTGGAAATTTTCTACAGATACTTAACATTCACTCAATATCTGACTGACACATGATGGTACTTGTGGCAGTGAAGCCAATAAATACTGTTTTTAACATTTTTACTTTATAGTATGATATCAGTAAAGCTACCAGTGATTATCTAGTGTATTGTAAATTAATTTTTACACTGTAAATTAATATATATTGTGGCTGTAGGCAATTTTGCTCTTTCATGATCTATATCTATGGTACTGTCATACCAGGATACTTGGATACATACACAGGCATACCTTAAGTATTTATAAACATCATTCCATTTTGCAGGGCAAGCCTGACCCTAAGCGTGTTCCATAACCAGTCTGATTAGGAAATGTAGTTAAAGTCCTGTCTACTCTCCAAATTGAAACCATGTTTTTAACTGGGTTAGTGAAAAAACCTGTGATGTAACCAGATTCTGAAATGATTACATTTACAGTATAGACAGGGCCTCTGCTACTTTGCATGTCTGAGTAAGAATTTGAGGATATATTACAGGATATTGCAGTGTCTGTATTTCTGAATTCTAAATAGGCCAAATCCCTTTTATTGTTCAGCTGTAAAGAAAAACAGGGAAGGAAAAAAGGGAGAAGTTTGAGATATAATGGACACCAGCAATGAATAAACAAGGCATTTCACAGGGCAAAGTGTAAAGAGGAAGACAGTGAGCAAGGTCCAAATAATAATAAGCTTAACCCCACAGGCGTACCGTTAGTAGGTCCAACCATCTGAATAATATGCTTGACACCAAGTGACAAGCAATCCTCCAGACTGACGTTTTTGCCCAGGCCAAAGGCATACCCCCGTTAGGAAACACATACTGAATGCTGACCTTGTGTATTTTCAGCTTCAGTGAAGATGTGATAAAACAAGTATTTTTGGAGTGTGCAAGGATATTTGAATTTTGGAAAGTCAATACCAAATGCAAAGCACGCTTCAGCATACAACAAAGTAAACACTTCTAGAAGCGCAGAGTGGTTATTTTGGAAATTCAATCAACTTGATTACCTGGGAAGTGATAGGAACAAGAGATGGAAGAATTAAATAGCATTTTTTAATTCCATTTTAAGCTAAGTAAGGACAAAGCACTTTTACTCTGGGAACTCTAACTGTGGTACCTTAAATGCATGTTCTCTTAGTGATTGCAAAGAAGAATATAGATGGCTTATGATGCCACTGGATCATACTATTAAGATCCACTTTTTTCCAGAAGCTGCAACATCCGGTCTTCAGAATCGAAGATTCCAATTTAAAAAAAACAGAACACCACCACCATTAAATTATAGCCATGAGATTGCTGCCAAGAAAATTTTCAGAATATAAATCCAAGACAATACACATATGCTGCAATAGAATGTTTTAAAATGAAATACTGATAAAAGAGATTTTTAAAAAAAATCCACAAAAAGTCATGTACAACATCTCGCTCCTGTTAGATAATAAAACGTGTGCTGTAGGAACGTGAAAAGCACAAAATAAGCTTACAGAAACACATCTGTAACAATAGCATATCTTACTATAGCACTATAGTTAGAGAACAGAATGTTTGTACCAGAACTGTGTATCCATAAAAACGTATACCTCACAACACACTTACCTTTTCAATATCTTCACCACTATCATTCTGTCCATTTCCATAAAGTTGTGCGTAAAGTCTCCAGATCTCCCCATCGTTTGTCACTCGTGAAGTCACTCTGCCCAAGAGCTCTTGCAATTTTCCCTTCAATCCACTGGCTACCTCTCCAGTGCGATCTGCCATACCATCCACGACCGCTCTGACCAGAATAGCCAGCACCTTAAAAAAGCAGCAGGCAGGAAGTTTTATTTCAGCTCAAATCAACATCCATATGGGATCTATAATTTACAGTCTCTATTAATGATTCAGTAAAATACAAATACAGTACCACAGGACAACTATAGGATTTACTAAAAAATACACTATTAAGGAAGTAATTAAACTAATTTAAACCTCATCTGTAAGATTCTATGGTTGGTGAAGGTAAAGATGTCAAAGAGCTAAGACAGCAATTTGGGTTACTGGGACAGGTTAGCGTGAAAGAGAATGGTATGGAAATTGTGACAGTATCCTAAAGATATTTTCACCTTATGCTATCATTATAAAAAGATCAGTAAACAGGCTGAAGCAGATTAATTCAGGTAACAGAAGACAGCGTTGTTTGCAGACCTGTATTTAACTACCTGCAGAAATCAAAAGAGGTAGAGTGAATGAGATGGAACTGGAAGGCCACTGAATGCTACCTTGGGAAACTGTTTAATGCACTTCAGGTGAATTACTAGTCAAGTCAGTTCAATCAAACTTTTTACAAGTATTCATTTAATGGCTGTACTTTCTGAGTCACTGGCTTGAGAATGTGGGATCCGACTTGCAGAAATGCTGAGCACATGCAGCTGCTGGTGAACTCAATGGGAGCTGGCCTTTGCGTGTATGAAATGCTACACAATAACAAGTGTCCCAGAAAAAAAACATGAGCCTTTGTGACCCAAACTGGATGCTAAAAATTAGAAAACAGTTTTGCTGTGCCTCAGTTCCTTCTCAATAAAATGAGAAAAGGCAAATGTAAATTAAAACATGGGATCATATGGTGAATTAGAAGAAAATAAAACCCCCAAAAGCTGTGGCTTATTAAGCAAGAACTACCTGTTCTGTGTAGTGCATGGGACACACAGGCTGGGGAAGAAATAATGCAAGTCTTTACGAGAGTTTGCTTGCATTCAAGATAGGCCAGTAAAGGGTATACAAATTCATTCTGGTACTTCCTAACTTGTGAGGCCATCATTTGGCAACTTTAATGCTTCAGCATTTTTGTCCGTGTGATATTAATTCTTACAATGAAATCATATTAATAGCCATATTAGTATGAAGACAGTAATAAGTAATACTCTCGTAAAAGTAGGACAGAGGTGCATCCTCACAAACCAAAACGTAGTTCACTGGCAGAAAGTAATGGAAAAATTATGACAGTATCAAAATATATTACAGTTAAAATAAAAACATATGCTGTTTAGTATTTGTGATATGTGATTTTCCTAAAACAACTTTCCTTCTATAGAATGACTCAATTAACATGCATCCCAAGAATTAATTACTGAGTCTTATCAGATATAGGAAATCTTTGGCAAAAAACCCCAAATTAATCAAAATGGCCAGTGATGTTATGAAATAAATCTATGAAACAGAAAAAGTGAAAAAAAAACCCCATACATCTCCCTGGTATCTTTTCAGAATCAACACAAAATCATAATAGAATCTGAACATCAGCTAAACAGCTCCCCTCTCCTCCTCCCCAAACTGTAACAGTATAGGCTTTAAAAAATGACGAACTGGCCTTTCTTTTATTTTTCATTAAAGAGCTCAGATTTTCACTTAAGATAATAGAAAATATGATCAACTATTACTATTCAAAAAGTTCTGAAATTCATATTGCATTCATGATTTGGAATCTAAGGGACTAAAACCCAGCATTAAATGATCCAGGTCTTCTATAATGATTAGCTAGAAAAATATCAGCAAGTATAGATATTTTCATTACTACAGCATTGTAATAAAAAACATAAAAGAGTTGTAACAAGAAAGGTTAAACTAAGTTCTCTTTTGAAAAGGAAGAAGAAGTGGTCCTGAGGATTCATACATACACGTATGACTTCTCAATAAATTTCTCAGTTTAACAAAATTGTTACTCGAAGTCCAAAAATTTAGTTGACACAAAGATTATGTATAGTTATCAAGAGTTTTAAAGCCAATGATATTTTGCTTGCATATGAAAAAAGCCAACAGTTTCCTCAGTCAGTAGGATTTAGTAACTGAAAAATTACCCATATTTCCATAGAGTTCAGGCTTTGCTTACACTTTCATCATCATAATCTATCTACTTTTTTGTAATTCATCGTGTAAGCTTTAGCACTACAGCAGTTAAAATAAAACTAGTGTGAAAGACAGGATTAAAGGGTCCATTAAACAGTAATGAATCATTAACGCTACTTGGTTGTGCCCAGTTGTTAAATAAAACTATTTCAAATTGCAAGTGAATTGTGCTAATCATAAAAAAGTATTAGCAGTGTAACAAAGCTTTCCATTTTAGATGGTTCTCTTAAGTGTTAAATTTTAATTTATATCTTTGAGAGATTTTAAACTGCCATACATACGAAACTACTAAAGCAATGCTCTGTTGCCCAGGATCCCACACAAGCAGTAGAGCTATTCTTTTTCTTTCTTTTTTTTTTTTTTTAATGCATTTTTTAATGAACTGGGCTCCATATGACCGCTGTGCAGAGAGTTTGTGTTTAGTATGACATCGCACCGTCTGCATTCCTCCTTCTCCTTTGCTTTTGTGGATTATCTGTGTTTGCTAAAAACTGAAAAACAAACCACCATTGGGCAACATTGGGAAAAACCTTAGAAACAAACCAAATAATTTTTAAATGCTGTGATTGCTATCACTTAATCTCATTCTACAACTGTTCTACAAACAGCTCCTTTCATATAAAAATTCACTTGGTCAAACCATTTTTAGAAGCTTCACTAATACTAATCAAACTTGACAGCGCTCAAGCAAGAAGAGAACCCTTAGATACCAGATCCAAAATGACAAATCTTCAGTCTGTGAACTCTCCCTATGCCCCTCCCAAATTAAAGTTTTATTATAAAGACAATTGTCATTTAAAAGAAATTTAGCTACTTAAAAGAAACAGAGCTCCAGAAGTTATTCATTCCTACCCGTAGTCCTCAAAATCCCCTTGGAACATTCTCTTGCAGCCTTTGATTAGAAACAGTCCAGCAATACGAACCGCTGAAACCAGGGTGATATTTGATGGAAAGGGTAACAGAAAAACTTTGCTAGATTTTCAACACAGAATTGCAGAGGGAAGCATTTGTCCATATCTCAGAATTCAAATTCTTTGACAGCACAGGATAAAGATCTGGTTTCTGAAAGCAATGTAGCAGGAACAGCTTTTCCACCCACAAAGTAACTTAGTCACAGAACTGCAACTTTCCAAGTAAAAAAGACTACTTGCCTCCATGCACGTGGTGCAAAGTAGTGTGATTAGCAGTTGCAGAAATCTTCAGGTACAATTACCACCTCAGAGTAGTAATTCAGAGGCTAACTTGATAATTACAATAGGTAAGGCTTTATTCTCAATTCCTTTTTATTGACTGATCTACTCTCTGAAACTACAGATAATTCAGTGAGCCTTTATCTTTTATTACATAACATCTATATTGAAAGTTTTCAAGGTGTATTTCTCAGTAGGTTAATGAACATTAAAAGGAATATGGAAATTTGAAGAATTTTAAGAACCAGGAAGGAAGGAAGGTAAGAAAGCATGCTTATAACATTTAAGGGGAATACTAGAAAACTGAGACTTCTGAAAGTATGCCCTTTGCTGTAAACTTGCATTGCATTGTTGCTCATTTTTGAAGAGGCCTTCAGCTCTTCATTGTTCAGTTCTGTCTGCAGAATCTGTAGATGCGTATCTTCAAGCCTCATGATATCCTGATCTCAGAACCTTTGCCATAAGGATGACATCGTTAAATAACTAGAATAGCTTAGAAGCAATATTTCCCAAAGCTACATTCCGTACTCCGAAGTCTGGCACAAAAAGACAGCAATGGCCTAACAGAAAAGACGATGGAGACATGAGTGCCTTACTGTTACTAGAAGAAATCAACGATTTACAAATATGACTTCATATTATGCTGAAATAAAAGAATCTGATGTAACTACACAAACCAAGGACATTTCAACTTATATGTTCTATTGCACACTCTTAATTGATGCATTCAATCTCACAAGGGGTATTCTGCAACAACGACTATGCTAAAAGTGATTAGTGATTGACTTTCTGTTTTCACAAAGAACTGGAATCAATGACTCGACTTGTTTCTTCTAGTCCCGTGCATTTATATTTCTGGATTTTCAAATTCCTACCTTCTTTCTCACCACTATCATCTAACAAATACTAACTGTAACCTGAGAGAAGGCCATGCTATGTTGCATGGAACAGAGAGAGGTGTATGCTTCCATTTATTCATGTTCATGACTTGACTTTGTTAAGATACAATTGCACAAGAGGGTTATAGAGCATCTCTATTGAAAAGAGGCCAGCTGGCAAACGGGAGAGGCACAGAAATTAATGGCGAGCTTTGTAAACAATCTCAGCAGAAGCTTTTAGTTTTATATGCCTTTTTTTTGTTTTGCTATGGAACACTCTTCCTTGTAAGATTATTGACTAAAGCCTTTCTGAAATTCTTTAATCGGGCTCTGAGGTTTTTCTTGGCCAACTAGTAAAATCCTTCTAATTGAGGAAACTGTATTAGAAGTTATGATGAAATCTATAAAGTGCTTTACATATCAGAAGCCAAAGTTAAAATTAGGATGCCAAAAAAACCCCAACTTTAGGATACATAGCATATATACACTTCTGTAAAAATGATAATAGTTGCATGAGAACAAGATGAAAAAAGCTATACAACAAAAATAGAAATATAGTGCAAGCAATATCCTAAAATAGTTTTATAAAATATCCTACATAAAATTTGTCAAAACACATTAATAGGAATGTGTATAATCTCAAAATATCTAAAATGGACAAATATATGTAGGAAGTTCTATTCCTGGCCAGCTGTCAATCTGACTAAAATAATACAGTAGGTCACCCCTAAAAATGTTATCTAAATTAACTGAGAAAAAAATTCATTAAAAAAGCCAACCATCTATAAGATGTTCCATGAATAATCACACAAGTCCCACCAGTACCACAATACTGTACCTGCCAAACTCACTAATCTTTACCATAGACTATTTTCCATAGATACTTGTGAATGCATAGAGAGTTTGAGACTCTTTAATGCTCAGCCATATCAACCCCAAAAGATTTTATTCATACAGATGTTATCCTGTGGATGGTTGGCTTTATAGTAGTAAGTATTATAGTCATATAAAATTTGTTATTAAAAAGTAAACTGAAAAAAGTTTTTAACATCCCTGCCCCCCATGAAATGAGATGTTTCCACAACCATAACTATTCTATCTGTTCTCTCTCCTCATCACTGGACTCAAATTCCCAAGATCCAGGAAAGGTACTTTTAATCACTTTATGGGATAAGAAAAGAAACATACTCCTGGGATCAATGACCAGCAGCATCCGTGTCCTTTTATCCTGGTACGACACACAAACTCCCTTAGAGTTCATAAACTGTTCAACCAGATCCATTAGTTTTGCAAAGGCTTTTGAAGGTGTTTCACTACTCTGCTTAAGGGATTCCTGGGCTTGCCTTTCAGATTCACCTTGCTATTTTCACTGAGTATACACAACGTTGCTTGGGTCAGGACCTGGTTTTACGCAAGGCAACATCCCAGCTGAAGCTATTGAAGTAGGCTCTCTGGATTTTATCCAGAGCATACATTTACAAACACAGAAGGTAACTGAACTACAGTGGAAGATGACCAAAATACCTCCTTTATTTTTCTTTGTTCTGATTATTAAGAATCAATGTTCTAACTGTAATGCATTCAATCTATGAAACATAATTCACTTTCCACGCTCATTTGTGGAATTTTCAAATGCATGTGAAAAACTTACCTTTCTTTAAACTAAATAATTTATAGTCTTTCTGATACTAAGATAGGCAGGGACAATACAGAAAGATAGGGTTATGCATTGTGTTTTATTTAAGAATAGACCTTAATACTGCAAGGCTCATATTTCTCCTTCCACAATGGCTGAGGCAACCTGGATGCAGAAGTTTTCCTTTTTGTCCATCTTTACTTTAAATACTTAGTCTTACAGTCCAGATCTCAAAAAAATTAAATGGCTTGCCTACATAATTTCACTGGTATGTGTACTATCAATACTGATACCATTATCAGCAGAAATCTCTCTCTGTCTCAGAAGAAAAATTAATGAACATATAGGATGACTTAACACAAAAAGTTCCCCACCTGTGTATCCTTGTACTTTTCTCTTAAGTCCATGAGCCGATGATAAGCTTTAATTGCTTCTGAAAACTCTCCAACATCTGTACTGGTGAGAAGATAGTTTTCCCATATTTGCCAGTGCTCATAGTTGCACTTGAGAGCTTCTTGGAGGGTTCGAAATGCTTTGATTCTAATCAATAAAAAAAATGATAGAAAAGAAGATCCTATATTAAAGATTTAATATAGAATATTTCTACATTAAAATCATCTGGCACTGCATCAACTAAAAAACTGCTTATTTAAAAAATCAGGTTTAGAAAAAAGTGCAATGTAAAAGTTACTGTTCATAATTTACAATACTGAGAATTCCTTAATCTCTCTTGCCAATTACTTTCTATCAGCTGACTCCATAGTACCCTTCTAGAGTCTAAACTAGGCAGTTTCTGTGTTAGCTCTCATAATTACAGTTTGACAAAAATTCATTATAATTGTGCCATCTATGTCAATATTTTCTTTCCTGAATTTTTAACTGGAATCACGAGAAAACAATCTTACTCATGCTGCAGTTGTAACATACATTAAAAAATTAAAAAGCACTGATTTTTAATGGCAGATGCAGAATGATATTGACACATTTCATCACACAAAAGAAGGTTACTTAACAATAACAGCTTTTTGTGATTTATTTTAAACATTTGCATGTGGTAAATGTGCATACTCATTGCATAGAAGCCCAGCATTTTCAACCATTTTTTTCTTATCTCAGCTGTAAGCTTTGCTTATACTCTCTGTTCCCTGACACTACACTGCTCAGTACAACTGTATCAGAGTGGCCCCCAACACTATTAGGGTCCTTCACCAAAGGTGCTGCCCAGCGAACCCTCTTATAGTGGCAGGAGGAATTGTTGTGGAATAAAGGTGGGCAGAATAATTCCTATAAAGTCACTATCAAGTCAGGAAGCATCTTTATTTTTTCATATGGATCCACCGCAGGTAACTCTACCATTCCCTTACTCAAGGAGAGAATTAATGGCATTCTCTGGTAAGGAACATAGAATCATCGTAGAATCAGAAAATGGTTAGAGTTGGAAGGGACCATAAAGATCATTCAGTTCCAACCCCCCTGCCATGGGCAGGGACACGTCGCACTAGACCAGGTTGCTCAAAGCCCCATCCAGCCTGGCCTTAAACACCTCCAGGGATGGGGCACCTACAGCTTCTCTGGGCAACCTGTTCCAGTGCCTCACCACCCTCACAGTAAAGAATTTCTTTCTGGTATCTAATCTAAATCTCCCCTCTTTCAGTTTAAAACTGTCATCTATTGTCCTATCGCTACACTCCCTGAAAAAGAGTCACTCTCCACCTTTTCTGTAGACAGTTTGGCCAAATCAAGAACATGGGCTGAAAGCAGCTGACCTAAAAGTTTACAGAGAGGTATGACCTCCTGCACCACACACAATCAATGTTGCCAGAGAGGTAGAAGGGTTAAGAAGTCTTAATGCAATCTGAAGCGTGTGTTGGTAAGGTCTGGGTGCCTACTGTTTAAAGCTTTAAAAGTACTGCCAAAAGTTTCAATAAATTTGAAACTTTAAAAAAAAGCTTTGCTAGAGAATCAGAATGATATGGTTCTTAGGACTTTAAGAGACTGAAGCTTACTCTCAGCTGGATGCTCATGATATCCAGAAAAACACAAAGGAATATAACTTTAAATGAAAACTTGAAACAGTTTTCCCAGGCTGGTAAAAAGCTTCTTTGAGGAGGTATGACAATAAATCTTTTCATAATAAAGATCATATAAAGATGGCTTGTTATCAAAATTTGCAGTTCACTTGCTCTATTGCTTAAGTTGCTGAAAGTGCTGTCTCTAAAGAAAGACAGCTCAAATAAATTGTTGGTTGAGTTTCAAAAAGAGGGTCCAGGAGAGTGCAAACATCCCAGCCCAGAAAAGGGAATATCTAACTAGTGGATCCGGCCATTAAAAGTTTGGAATGGTTGGGTCAGGGAAAAATGTCCGTAACTGCCAATCTAAGCCACAGTATTAAAAGAGTTACCAAATACACACAAAGAGAGCTGACTGATAGAGCAAAATTATTGAAGGAAACCAGGTCATTTGGCATAGCTACAGCAGAATAGTCCACTGGCAGGATTTTCCCATGTTCACTCCCCTTTTTCTCTCTTTTGATATATATAATGCTGCTGAGTAAATGTATTAACAGTTGGGTCTCCTCCACTGTTAACAATCCTAGCAAGGGATTTCAAAGCTCGATTTTGATAGATTATATTAGAAAAGAACAGAGACCTGCTCCTTCCTCTGTGGATTTTGCTACAAAGGAAGCTGGGATCTGCCACAGCTCTCTGATAGGCTACAAGATGCTCTTGGTGACTGATATACCACAATCACCTTGAAAATCTATTTCTGAAACTGGTCTTCAACATCTGCAGGATTAGCCCGTATGATCTCCCCATCTTGCCAGAAAAGTTAGTAAGTTATCAGGAAGACAGATGCCAATCAGGTGGAACTGTGAAATGTAGACAAGATACCAGAGGGACAGGATGGAAATCGTATTCCTCAAATCCTCGTTCTTGCTATGCTAATAAAGTCCTCTTAATAAGTCATATAATGATAGAGTATACTTAACCAGGGCAACAGTTAAGCCAATTCATATCCAAACAGGAAATTAGTGCATCATCCTGTCTTGGAAACCAGGAATCTTTCACCCAAAGGACAGAGGGCCAGTCCCAGTTTGTTCTGAGAAATACGAGATCTAGATTTCAAAGGCCTCCTGGCACCCAGAGAAATTTTTCTGGTAAACCGAAGAGCAGAGTCTGTTTTCATCACAATTAATTTTTCTGGAGGAAATTCAGAATACACAAAACTTGTGGACTCTTAAAAACAAACAACCCCAAAACCCAACAAAACTCCTTTCATTTGGGTGTCAGCAAGTTGTCTGCATACACTTTTCAAAAAGACTTACACATTTTATATTTGTCTGTTGTACGAGACTCCGCTAAGTCTTACCCAAATGCACAATCCTTGGGTGGGACTGATTTAAAAGCCTAATTGGAGTAAAGCTTGATTTTGATGAGGGAGCAAAAGAAAACAATTAACTTAAATATCTTATTATTGTTTTCTTTTTTTTAATCCTCCCCCCACTTTACTTTTTTTCTAGACCACTTGGCCCCCCAAAAGAAATTACATGAAGTGTACTACTACAGATACCCTTCCTCTGTTTTGAGAGTTGGTTAAACTAACTCACACACCATCTTGATCTATAAGAGACTACACAAATAATCTAAGAGGTTGCTGTTGCACAGCAAATACAGTCCACACTCAGTTATCAGCATGTAATACAGACTTAAGATTTCCTATACACAAATCCCTCTCCCACGTGATTCCTGTGGAAAAAAAAGCTGAGAAACATGCCCCCCTTTACTGCCTTTCATACAATATCAAATAGGTCCAAGTTTGTATGTATTTAGCGTGTTAAATCACAACAGTAGATTGAAAATAATAAAATTAAATAAAATAAAATTTAACCCATGAAGTGAAACTAATCACTCAGTGATGAAAGCTACTCAGCCTTGTATGAACAGACAGAAAAATTACTTTGATTAGAGATACTTTTATGAAACAAGCATAAGCCAGGACACTGACAATCTGACACACCCTTTTGAACTTTATGCTAAAGAAGGAGCAACTATCACGCACAGTCTAAGACAATAAATTGGGCACTCTGAAGGCACTGCTGAAGTTTAAAGGAACTACTGAAAAATTAAAAGCAGCTCTTGATTTCTACTACTTTTTAGTCTTGAGTAGTTATTCTAACCTTCATTTTCTCTTCCCTCCTACTCCCATTAGAATATCAAACCACCTCTTGAATTCTTTTATGTTATTATTTCTCACATTTCCTTAATATGTTTATCAATTTACCCTTTTGTGTAAATTTACTATTCTTTTTTTTAGTTTGACTGCATAACTGTATAAATTCATGTCAGATTTTGAGTAAGGTTTTTAAAAATTTATCTTATTCTTTTGTTTCATTCTTTGGGGACAAGTTATAATGTGAAAATTCTTCTTAAATATTAAGTTCTTTCCAGTATTCTGTGTCTACAAGTAACTTTTATTACATTGAGTTGAAATACAGAACAAGGAAGGCAGTCCATTTAGGTCAAAGAGTCTTGTACTAATGGCTAATTTGGAGGGAAAAGAACAAGTGAACTATTATGTGTGTAGATCTCTATCTGCTTTCATAATATAAAAAATAAACTGCCTGGTTTTCCCTCAAATCTACCGAGATTAATGTACTATGAATTGACATAGGTCTGAATATATAGATTGCTTGAAATGGACATATCTCTTCAACTTCAAAGTCAATCTAGCTTCCAACTTTAATATGAATGTTTTGCACTGGTTGTACTTACTACATCAGAAATATTTTTAACAGGAAAAAAACTTAGGGTGAGAGGTTGCTACTTTTATAAACCTTATAAAACTATTTCTGGCAAAATGAAATAAGTTATCAATGGTCCAACCTGGGAGAGAGAACTACAGTGGTAAGACTTACAAAACATGAGGTAACCACTACAAGAATAAAAAACTCAATGTCAAAAAAAGGACATCCCAATTATTTATTCTGGAAGCAGTATCATCAAATCCTTTTGAAGCACTTACTTCTGTTTTAATCTGATATAAGCAGTTGATAAATTGTTCCAGGCCTCAGCATTCTGTAATGATAAATGGAGAAATACCAAAAAATTATTAACTTATGTTACGCTTACTTCATAAAAATATGTAAATAAAATTACTGTGAAATATTATCGATTTTGCTAATCATGCATATTAACACATATTTTCTATAAGGCAGTCAAAATATTACACTGAAATAGTAAATATTATATTCAAATAAAAACACATGAATAAATATTACTGATTACAGCAACAATCAGGGATATAAATATCAATTAAGTGCTTTCTGGTTGGAATACACTAAGTCAGCTCTTGCCTTCAGTTTAAACTGTAAATAGGCATCCTTTTCTGGAACTAGCTGGGGTAGCTGGAGCGGTCAGTGCTCTCAGCAGCTCATCACTTCTCACTTGCTGGAGGCTACTTACCTGCACTGCACTGCTCGTGGAAAAAATTATCTGAATGTCCCCTAATGCACCTCAGGCAAAACTAACAGGGTTAGTTCCAACAGTGCTTATCAACTGTTTTAGCTGAAAAGGATTACGGGGTGCTCAGAAAATCTTTCCTCTGGTAAAACCAGCAGAGCCATGTACAGAGATGAGTCTTGCCCATCACCTTACACTGCTGTAGATTTGAAGCCGCACCACTGAATTCAGCAAAGTGACATGAAAAAAGAATACTCTGTCACCTTTCATTGCTTTCTCATTCTTTTCCTCAAGAGAAAAGAATGAATGACAGTTTCTATCAAGTCGGTGGCATTAACTCTAAGCGAGCAACATGCTTTTTGACAAAAGTATTGCCGGTACGTTCCCAAGAGGTAATCCAGCTGATGCCTCTGCTATCTCAATGCACAGTCACACTCAAAACTGCAATATTGTACACATGCTTGCCCTGTGCATCTGGAAAAACTGGCTAAATTCTCCCTGTGCTTATGAAATATATAGTTACAAATTTACCTGTCACACAACCACTTATTTGACTTTTTCTTCAGGAGAATTTGATTACTTAGTCTTCTAAGTATTTTAATTTAGTTTTCTTGTTTTGCCTCTATCTTTAGCACTCCTCACTGTCGATTCATTCCCTTTTCTCTGTTTTAGCAATGTATGCAAGGATAAAGGAATTTCTGCTCATACATATTTTAACATTCACACACGCATACTTGGATGAAGTTAAGTATTGGGCCAGTGTTTTTACGATGCCTCATGAAAAAAATATACCCTTCATGCACAAGTTTAATTTATTCAAAGGGCTAAGGCTCAAACAAGTTTTTCAGTACTGCTTTGCTTGTTTATAATGAAAACATCCTTGTTGCTTTTAGATAAGCCATCTGAATCCAACATACATCTGGTTCCAACGTCACACAGCGCTGAAATGCTTTGGCAGCCCCTTCGTAGCCTTCTAAAGCAATGTATGCACAGCCCAAGGAAAACCATACACCTAGCTGGAGAGAAAAAATGGGTGATTACGTATATATGTACATACATATTTCTGCAGAAAAGAAATAATTTTGCCTGGATGCTCAAACACACACTACTCTTGTTGATTTTACCTGATTTTCAGCTACCATAATAGCATTGCATTGGAATAAATAATATCCTGTATGCAGAATACAGGAAAACTTTATGTTCAAAGTTTCAATAAATATGGATATAGAAAGGTGTTCACTATATAAAGATCACTTAACCATAAGTGAAGCGCTTTTTCTACTTGCCAGGATATCAGTCTTCTCTAGTTTGTAACACAATGTTACTGATGCTACGATATGGAGGCAAAAAGCATACAGAAAATTGAATAGGTCATGGAGATGGAAGAATATTGCTATGTGTTAAAGAAGACTTCAGCATCAGTCATATAGAAAATAACTGTGTAAACAAACAACAGAACTGCTATAGCTTAAAATTTCAGGCCGCAGTGAAAAAAGCAGTATGAAGACTGTTTCTTGGAATACTTGACTAAAATAGAGAAGTTAACATAGTGGGAGATATCAGAAGGTTGTGAAAATAGAAATCTCAGAAAATACAGGGAGATTTCAATTATTCAACATAGTTTAGTAAATACCATAACGGACACAATTCCAAGGCTAAATCTTTTAGATATAGAGAAGCTGGTCAGAAGACAGTACAGCCTTGATCCTGACCAGTATGAATGATCAGGTTAAAAACGTTACCATACAAAAGATACTTTGTAATGCATCTGGAGTCGTTAGTCCTGCAAGAACAAAAGCTACCCATTTAATACAGAGAATGGGGAAGGACTCTTCATCAGGGAGTGTAGTGATAGGACAACAGGTAATAGTTTTAAACTGAAAGATATAGTAGATTTAGATTAGATATTAGGAAGAAAATCTTTGCTGTGAGGGTGGTGAGGCACTGGAACAGGTTGCCCAGGGAAGCTGTGGCTGCCCCATCCCTGGTGGTGTTCAAGACCAGGCTGGATGGGGCTTTGAGCAACCTGGTCTAGTGGGAGGTGTCCCTGCCTATGGCAGGGGAGCTGGAGCTAGATAATTTTTAAGGACCCTTCCAACTCTAACCATTCTCTAATTCCATGATTACATGTTAAATGTAATTTAAAAGCTACTTAAAATGGAAAAGCTGTGTTAAAAACTAAAAAGGGGCAGGTAAAGAGTAAAGATCTGCAGAAGACCTGAAACATTTAAAGACAAGACATTTCAAGGCTTGGAGAAACTGCATATCATCTTTCAAAAAGGCTCTAAAAAGACTAGAGAGGCATAACAATTAAAAAAAATAAAGGGGATTATTAAAAATAAGAGGACATAGTTTAAAAGCTGGTGTGCTACAAATGAGAAAGCTGCAAAAGAACAAATCTGACAAGTTAACTAGAAAAACGTGGTAGCTGTGTAAAAACCACACAGAATCAAAAACCCAAACAAACAAAAAACCAAGGTTCATTGTCTTTGACCTACTATAGCAATGAAATGGTATTTTATCATCCCTTAGATACCTGGAAAGGAAGCATGAATTTCTTCCACAATATTAGAAGGGCAGTGACTCTTTAAAAATTTATTTAGGATACGGTTTAAGAATAGACTTGAGCTATTTTGTGTGGAAAGAATGGTAAGAATTCCCCTTTTATTGGGGAGGGCACAAATTTGCTGATTCCACTGGCTGATGTAACAATTGCTCTGCGGAAAGTGACGGACTGAAAGGTAGCGTAAGGAAAACTTTGTCCAATGTTCAAAAAAATCTTTTGTCAAGGCTTGTGGAACTAGGTTAAAGTTCTTTTTTGGAAATACAAAAAAGTGTGTTGCCTAGAGGTTCAAATGTCGCTACTGATTGGAAAAACACATGAAAATGAGCTGTAAATTTTTATACTTTTCAAAACTGAAGACAGTGACCAGCAAAGAAAGATAATTTAAGCTTTGACTCTTTGTTAAAACTTGCCATCAGGAATTTCCAGGCAAGTCTTCAATAATTCTCAATGATTATTAAATGCTTTAAAAAAAGTCTAAACAATTCTCTCATATTAATGGGAATCTGTTTCCAAAATAACCTCGTTACAGTATAGCTGAATATTTAAAAAGAAAAAAAGCCCAAATCCTATACCTGAAGAAACTTCTTTAGTGTTTTTTTTTTTCAAAACCCAGTAAACTCTTGAGTACAATATTCTTAGGAATACAGCAGTGTTAGTTTAGAACCAATCTATACCCTGCAGAGCAAAATTAGTCTTTGAATTCTGAATTACTTTTGAATTACTTTGAATTACTACAACATTTTTAGAGCTCTAGTTGAGTGAAATCCTAGCTGAGTACCTTTTTAATTACTCATTTTTTGGCATAATTTTTCTCCCTTATAATTCAGTTTCTTCTGAACACAACACACTGACAGAACATGCTGTAGTTTTAAGTAGGCAGAGAGACTTTTCTCGTCATCTCCAGTGAGAGAGACTAGCTCAACTCTTAAATTACTTTTACTATTACAAAATGAACGAGGATTGTTGAGAATAAGGCTCTCATTGCATTGTCCAAAACTTTAAATTCCAGATGTAGTTGATGGCAAGCTGACTTCTGAAGTGTGACTGTTTTCCCAACTTGGAGAGAGATCACTTGTCTTGCTTCACACCAAAGAAAATTAGCTTGAGAAGTTATGAGCCAAATAATCAAGCACAAAAGAGGATTATTCTTTTTTTGCAGACTGTGACATGGTGGAGAATGGTGTGGGCACAAAAAAGGTGCTATGAGCACGCTGTTAAATTCAATTGTGAAGCAATTGGATATAGAGAACCATACACTGTTCAGTACAAGAACTAACAAATCTGTTATTTAACTGTAAGTTTTGTAACACAGACTTCTTACCATTGGAGAACTGACTGCATGAGCTCTTTGATCTCTAGAATTATCCCAGTCTACCCCTTGTAAGATGTTCGCAGTGAAAGTGCAAGAGAAATGCATGTCACCCACTAGGCATGTACTAGAACAAGTAATTCTGTGAGCAGCAGTGCTTATGAAGACAAGTTTCAGATATATTTGAACTGTAAGACTTCCATTCCTCTGTGGATTCTCCAAAGTCCAATATGGTGTTGGCTCATAGTGCAAAGATCTAGCCTCAGAGACCCGAACCAAACTTGACCAGTTGGCCAAAGAGTATACAAGATTGAAGGAGGGTTGACAGAGAATGGTATATTCCCCAAAACAGGTATTTTGGGGAATCAGTTGCTGCAGCCTGAAAGTCCCTTCTGTCAAGAAGGTTTCTGATAACCACGAAAAAAAGGTAATTTCTTTGTAATAGGGAGTCTTTCTTTACCTGATAAATTATTCACAATTCTGGGCACAATTTGTTAATTAATATTTTTCCTTGTATTAAAGCCCTTGCATCTAGAATCACCTTACTCTCTGCTCTTTCCACAAGACATCCTGGCATGGGAAACAATTCATTTCTGTAGTGACAGAATACAGATAGACTTTAGAAGACAGAGATATGTCAATCCACAGTATCCATTTGCTCAGTCTATTTGCTTGAAACAATTAGTTTGAATCTTAAATAGAGCTTCCTGAACAACAAGAGGAGGAAATGTTCGCTTTCCTATATGGACTGGCCTATTTTTCTTGGATTGCCTTTCATTTTAAGCTTCCTTTGGATAGGACACAAAATAAAAAAGCATCTCCACAGAATATTTCTCAGCTTTGAGCCCTGTAGACCATTCTCTGCAGCCCTCTATTATCCAGGAGTCCTCTTGATTTCAGTAAGGTTCCTGTCTGAGTAAATATGTATTTTGTAGGCATTTTGTGAGTCAGTAAGAGAACTGAAACACAAGGGAAGCATTTTTGTTCATTTTGCTTTCCATTCTAAAGGTTGAGTTACCTGGTTAAGTTACCTGGAGTTCACTTGAATAAGAACAGGACTCTGATTCACTGGAATAAAATATATCATTGAAATACAAAGAAGTTTTAGGATATTAGATTTGAAAGATTGGAGGTCTTTAAAACTTTCTACAGCAGAAGCCCAGATAGTTATCACGGAATCACAGAATTGTTGGAGTTGGAAGGGACCTTCTAGAGATCATCTAGTCCAACTCCCCTGCCAAAGCAGGATTGCCCAGAGCACATTACTCAGGACTGCATCCAGGCGGGTCTGGAAAATCTCCAGAGAAGGGGACTCCACGACCTCCCTAGGCAGCCTGTTCCAGTGCTCTGTCACCCTCACCGGAAAGAAGTTCTTCCTCATATTTGAATGGAACTTCCTATGTTCCAGCTTGTGCCCGTTGCCCCTCGTCCTGTCACTGGGAACCACTGAAAGGAGTCCGGCTCCATCCTCCCTCAAACCACCCTTTAGAAATGTATAAGCATTAATAAGGTCTCCCCTCAGCCTTCTCTTCTCCAGGCTAAAGAGTCCCAGCTCTCTCAGCCTTTCCTCATAAGGGAGATGCTACAATACCTTAATCATCTTTGTTGCCCTACGCTGGAGTCTCTCCAGTAGTTCCCTGTCTCTCTTGAACTGGGGAGCCCAGAACTGGATGCAGTATTCCAGTTGTGGCCTCACCAGTGCAGATATTCCAGTTGTGGCCTCACCAGTGCAGAGTAGAGGGGAAGAATGACCTCCCTCGACCTACTGGTCACACTCTTCCCTATGCAGCCCAGGATTCCATTGGCCCTCTTTGCGACAAGGGCACATTGCTGGCTCATGGACAGTTTACTATCCACCAGGACCCCCAGATCCTTTTCCTCAGAAGTGCTTCCTGGCAGGTCCATCCCTAATCTATATTGGTATCTGGCATTCTTCCTCCCCAGGTGCAGGACCCTACACTTGCCCTTATTGAACCTCATTAGGTTCTTCCTTGCCCAGCTCTCCAGCCTGTCCAGGTCACGCTGGATGGCAGCACAGTCCTCTGGAGTGTCAGCCAGTCCTCCCAGTTTGGTATCAGTGAACTTGCTGAGGATACACTCTGTCCCCTCATCCAGGTCATTGATAAATATGTTGAATGAAACTGGACCAAGTATTGACCCCTGGGGGACACCACTGGTTACAGTCCTCCAACTCGACCCTGCTCCATTAATTACAACCCTCTGAGTCCTGTCACACAATCAGCTCTCAATACACCTCACTTCCCCCTCATCTAGCCCACACTTCCTCAGTTTCCTGAGGAAAACTCAATGTGGAACTCAAAACATCAGCTTTGGTGGTATTCTTTGGAGGGCAAGAAGGAATATCCTACTTTCATGTGGACCTTAAAATGGCTCTGTTTTAAATTCTCAAGACCTTTCCACAGGGTGGACTTTATTGGGATAGGATATAGTGGCTCAGAAACTGAAACAAGATTACAAAAATTGTCTGGAGAACAGCTTGCAAAGATTCTGTCAAAATACTCAGCTTCAACAAGAGGACACTTTTAACTGTGGTTTCAGTTTTGATGCATTATTGTAATAAAAGCTACTGTCAACACAAGTGTAACACAACGCTTCTCAGTGACTCCAGAGCAGGACAGACTAGAACACTTGAAAAAGACTTCTGTGAAATACAGAGATCAGAGTTCAAAATTCAAAGCCAACAGACAAGGCAAAAGAATTATTTCATTAAAATCTGTACAGCATTCTTCTTATGATTATTTTGCTTGACATTTGTTCATGGTTTAGTTGATGATAATTATTAATTTTCATTGGCTTGATCTCTTTGAAGTATAAGAGCTGCACAGGTAAAGAGTTAGCTGCATGCAAGGGCCTGAAGGAAAAAGGATGTCTTAATTTCAGCATATTACCATTTTTAGCCAGGCTTCCAAGTACCCGGTGAAAAAGTTGCTAAGAAGAGTAAGAACCTGTTACTTTGACAATTTTGCACAGAATTGCCTTTTAAAAAAGCGTGTCATCATTCAAAACTGAACACACCAACTAAAACAAAGCCATATGTTTCTCATTTCCCAACCTGCATAGGGTTGATCTGCACTGAACGTTCAAAGCACTCCACACATTCCCTGAATTCCCGGTTGCGGAGATGGAGGAGGCCTTTAGAGCGTTGGGCACGGGCGCTGCGGTGCCTGGAGAGCTCCCAGGCCTTGTCATAGTACTGGTGGTCTTTAAGAACATCACCAAGCAAACAATATAATCCGGGTGTTTCCTTTTTCTCTAGCTCCCGCCTAAGTATTTCTTCCGCCTGTTAAAGAACAAAGAGAAATCAATACATAATGGGACAATTTATTTTCAGTTAATCACCCACCAGAACAAATACCTCTTTAGAACCCAGCAATCATCAGTTGAAGACTAAGAAGTAAGGATAGTAAGGAAACAGTATTTTGATCCAACTCAGCATCAAATATAAAGTCTAGAGAGAATCTGGTTCCAAACATTTGTTAAAAATACACACTTCAGCGTCAACATAATATGGTGGGTTTTGGTTTAATGCACCACGGAAAACCTAACCATTAAAACAAGAAGCAGCTTGCTCCTCCTTTTATTTCTTAGGTGTGTATTCTGTCCCAAGAGTAAATATCAGTCCTGGACATCACACCTACACCTACCTCTCAGCAATGCAGTATCAGCACCATTAAGGTATGTGCAATCCTAATAGTTTATAATTCATGTTTTTTATAAATCCTAATAAGTACTCTTGCGATGACTATGATTCCTTTTTCTCTCATTGCTCTTTTCTGAAAACAGTTATTTCCATTCTGTTACGTCTGAAGACACATCCACTTTCATACTTTTGGTTTTGGAAATGCTAGTCTTTTACAGAAAATGCACAAGTATAAATTTATCTAAATGTTTGAGATAAAATATACTCAGAATATACACAGCATTATGGAAAAGAAGACACGAGCTGGTGCTCCCAGACACGTTTTCTGAGCTGTAACCAACTTTCAAAAGCTTTTTATCTCAGGGTCACTATCTTGTTCTAACAATAAAATTATTGTTTCTCTTTTAAACAAGATATAGTGTGTTTTCTGTGGCTTTTTGAAAAGATAAATACACTGGACAGATGATCTGTTGTTCAGACCGACCTCTTACCTCAGTCCCCTGCTGCAAAAATGTAACAGACATAATTCAGCTTGTTATAATTTTTCTGTTAGGTAAGATCTGTTTGAAGCATCTGAACCAAGAAAGATTCAATGCAGCCCGCCACAGAACTGAAGTTTGACATTGTAACAGTAGTTAATTCTTCTATCATAGCTACTTTATCAAAAAGGAAAGCTGACTTCATCTCTGCATTTAAATTATTACTGCTTTTCTTTTTTCTATAAGAAATATTTTCCTTGCCCTTCAGATGTTCTCTAGAGAATCAGTCACTTACTCCTCTTCCTCCAATCATTAAAATTCACTGGTCCTATCTGAAAATCATCTTTAAAAAAATGGCTTTGTTTTGCTTTGTTTTGAAATATTTAATGTATTGTAATTTTAACACTTAATTCTTACTATCATTTTAGTTAAATAAAGTAGCAGTAAAATTCTACAAATATTTAAAGTGCACAAATGTGAAAAAGGGATGTATTGTTTAGATTTCTAAAGGGATCTTAAACTAGCAAAAATGGAATCCCATTAAGAAGAAAATTAGCAGCAGAATATTAGGAAAATAACTTAATGGCAATTGTTTTTAAGTGTGTATAGAACAGTCTCCAAAGAAAGCCAAAGAAACTATTACTTAAAATCTAGAATCAGCCTAGTCAAAGCACTAGAAAACCTCACCTAATAAGAAGACTGCACGTGCAGAGGGTTTGGTTAAGGGCAGTTTACTTCCTCTTCCCTGCCTCCATTAGTTGCTATGACAAGACTAAAGGAGCCCGTATTAATAATAGATCTTTAAGATTATTTTTTTCTAGAGCAGAGAGAACTGGGTGCTTTTTTTGTTGCAGTAATCACATTAGGCACCAAAAGGTAAGGTGTTTTTTTTCCCTTCAGATAAAGAAAAAAGACTGAAGAGTTGCTGTGTAAACAGCAGCTACGAGGTGAAAAGTGCACTGCATGCTGCTTCTTTACCTCTTCCTCTGCAGGGCACTCCCATGTTCAGATTGCTTTTCTGTGGCAGTGCCTAGTACTAATCATACACTAGACTAGAAAGCCAACCATTCACTAATTGCATCTCACATTTAGGAGCATAAAAACATCATGTTCTGGTCTAAACTTACAAGAATTCATTGCCAACATAAATATTTCAGCACACAGATAAAACAGAGAATTAAATGTCTGACTTTTTCTTCATCTGATTAGCTATCTGATCACATCTCTGGCATGTCACAAACCTTTTTACTAATTAAATCTTTAAATGCTAATACAAAGGGGATCTTAAAAAAAAAAAAAAAGGTATGCTCAAAGCATTTGTCATTTGTCTTCTACAAAACCAGATAATGCTTTAAAACAGGATTTCTAATTTTGCCTATGTTTTTGTGAAGAAAAATATTCCTGTCCCATAACTTTGTAGTAAACTGTTTTCAAAAATGCACATTTAATCTTTGATAAGAAGCCTGCTTCTGCAAGAAGAAAATCTTCCTCTTAACAAAAAATATTATCAAGAAACATTTTTCACGCAGCTCAGGCAATGTACATAAAAGAAATACATCCACTAGAGATTTATTCTTACTCGTTAAACAGATATTAATGATTAATTCACATGCTTTATAACTAAAAATGTATCTACATTAAATAAGCTTTGATAATAAAATTATCAATTAAAAGTTACCTAAAAAGAAAAACATGAAGCTGTATAACCCTTGCTGACTGACACAGATTTAATTATAACAACACTGATTTTCACAGAATGGTCTGTACCAGAATGGATGGCATTCAATACTCAGTTCAAAAGTCAGTTGATCTAAATATGAGAAAGATTTAGGCTGGTATCTTGCTTTCTGGGCTACTACAATTGGTATGGGAATTAAACAGGCAATGCTTCACAAAAATCCACAAACAGTAAAAAGGGTTTGTTTTAAATAAAAGGTGGTGCCCCTTTTTATTATTCAATACAGAGACTTCTGGACACCAAGTTCAAGATTCATCCTGCATTTGGCTTCCCAACCCTAAAATTCCACTTGCCGACCCATCCACGTGTGCCCGTGCTTTTATTTATTTGTTTCCTAAAAGGCCCTATTAGCCTCAGGCCTCACAGATCTACCAGTTCTATTATTTGACAGTTCATCCCCTTGCTAGTTCAAAGTATTTCCTAAAATGCTGTAATCTTCTTCTCTGCATGTTGTTTGCTAGGCTACCAGGGAAGTTGCATGAAGCAGCAGAACAGATGAGCATGGAACGAGGTAGTGAGAGAAAAGGAGAGCTCTTCAGTTTTCATTGCTTCTTCCCTGTAACTTCATGCATGACCTTGGCAAAGCATTTACTGCTCATTCTCAATTTTGTAGCTACACATAGGAGTGCTTACCTACCTTCTATGTCTCTTATGATACGTAGTGGAAATCAACCAAGTTCTTGAACGATCTCATGCACTAATCAGTGTAGTACTACTTGAGCTTGCATCTGGGAGGCATTTCCTGAATTTAAATGGGAGCTTCTGAGATCTTATCATAATTATGTTTCCTCACTCAAATGTTTTAGAGATACCTTTGCCATGTCATGACAAAAAATATAACTCTGTAGAACGTGGATTGCTGGGTACGTTGGTCTAAAACCATGTGTTTTAGACCAACATACCCATGTGTACCATGCTGTTTACTCTGAAGAGATGATGGAACAGGGAGAGGGATGACAACTCAATTGTAAGACAGAATACCTGGATAAAAGGTAGAGCTCATGAATTTATCAAAGGTCAGCAGCTACCATGCTCTAGAGCTCCTGAAAGCGAGAAAGGCCTCACTTCAATTGGAAGAATTGAAAATTCACATCTCCAGTTTATCCTTCCTTTTTTTTCTTTAGCAGAGAAATAGGACCATTCTTAGTGTATTATCCATTTCCAGTGAGGTTGAAGAGGGCCTCGTAGACCTTAGCCGAAAAAAAGTTGTCTGATGTCAATAATACTCTTGAGATCTCTGGGTCCTCCTCACAGTTAAAAGAAAGGAGAAGGACACTTTTCAACACCAGTTCTCACTACACACATGGGGATTATAGTCTGCTTTTGCAACAAGTCTGTTAAAGGAATACAACGAGTAAAAGACTGGAATGAGAAGACAGCAAGGTAAAAGCAACTATCAACATACTGTGCATTCAGATTTTATTTTTTTGTTGTTCTGTGCCCTTTTTGCGCATCGCTTGGCACTGTTACTCTTCTCTTGACTCATGTTATGATACCACTTTCTACTACTTTTGTTCAGATTACGAAACAAGTGAGTAGAGCGCCCTATCTAGCAACAGTAGAAGACCCACAAAAAAAGTCTGCTAAACGTTAGTGACATCGTACTCTGCAAAATTTGTACTGCTACGTGGCCCTGTTATAACTGAGTGAATAGGGAACTGAGTATTTCCCAAGTGCATAATGTGGAACCGCACACAGCCTTATCTACATGTACTATTTCTTTGTCAGTGCATAATTCAAAAGTAGGAGGACGGAACATATTCCTTTGATGCTCAAGTACTCATTAAATGCATTTATATTGCTGATATCTGGCTGTTTTACTAGATTTTTCAGTATTCAGGTCTTCTATATAAAAGCATTTGTGAGTGAAAAACATGCAGAAGTTTATTTAATAGAGTTTGTTGTTTTGGGGCACATATATGCTAAGTTCTTTAATGACATGAATATCCACTGAACAACACATTGCTCTAGTAGATTCTTGTGCATTTCTAAAAATAACTACCATATGTAAAAACATAAAAACATTTTTGACAAATACAAGCAGTTCACACACTGAAAGCTTTTTGTTAAGAAGCACAAATAGTCACTCCCCTTGGTGTACAGCTAAATGTTTCTAATTTTCTGGCTTTTCTGATCTGAATCTAGCTTTTTTCCCAGCACTACTGTTACTTACTACTTATACAGCATTTTCTGTTTTTCAAAGCACAGCACAAACTCTCATTCTGAAAGCATTTCTAAGCAGCTTCCTGTGTCAGATATCCTGTCCTATTCTCCAAGTGCCATTTTCATATCTCCCTAAGGGTAGTTTGTGAATGTAAGTAGGACAGAATGCATTTCCAGGAAATGGAAAATATTGACCTCTACTTCTCCACTGTACTGAAAAGATAAGGATATTTGCATACTAACCCCGAGGCATGCATAATGTGACAAAGAATTTGCCAGCAAAACATATCTGTCAGTTTTAAATGACCAAAACCTGGGCATTGGTGCACAATAATTGGAAAAAATACGCAAGTATGAGAAATTCTGCATTTTTTCTATTAATTGAAGTTATAACTCTCTGTTCTGTAAGCTTAAATTAGTGTAAGCATAGTCTTTGTGATTTTGTCTTCATAAAGGCACACATACATTCATATATTTAATGCTATCATATACCAAACAGAGGGAGAGAACAGGGAAGAAAAGAAAACCCATTTTTATCTGAAAGTGAGTATTTTTGAAAACTATATAAATTGTGAAAACAATGCCTGACAGCATAAGTTCCTGTTATTGTCTTTAGGTGTGAGAGATTGCACCAGAAAGAGAACACAGCTGAAGTTACACACAAATAGGCATTGTTTCCAGGTATCATTTTCTAAAATCTTCCTACCATTGCTGTTACTATTAACCAAATAATCAACAATAGGAGGGCTGCTACAGTCTGCTAGCAGCATTTTTAAATAATACTGTCACTGATACTTAAGAGTTAGCTGATGGCTTTAAATTGTCTTTGTCTGGAGCTGATCACATGTAGCTGCAGCAGTGTTAAAGAAATCATGGGAGAAGTTCAGGAAAACATCAACATAGACTTAACAAAATAAAGCCTTTTAATATTACGCCACTTGTCTGATTCTGTAACTACAGTTAATAGGTTGAAATCAAGTGAGAAAGAAAACTAATATCCCCTCCAGACAAAGCTCCAAGATCCCATCATGAATGACTGCTACAGCCTTCTTGAAATGTCCACATTACACCTTGCTGTGCATCCATAGCTGTCAATTTTCTTTGAATATTTTCAAGAATGACTATCACAATCGTCTTGCTTCCCAAGTTGTTTCTCATTAACCAACTTCTATTTCATGTGGTCATTACCCTAAATCTTTTTTTCTTTTAGCATTCACAGGTTATGACAGTCATGTGTCCATTTTTCCCAAACAGACTTTCCACATGATACGTCTGTACAAGTGTCATTAGTGAATTGACAGCTCAAGCCAGTCTTTCATACTTCAGATCTTATTTCAAGACAGGATCTCAGTTGTAAAAAACATTTTTATTACCTTCCCATGCTGTCCTGCTCTTTCATAGCAGATCACTGCATCTTCCCACATTTCCAGCTCCTCAAATATCTGTAAGGCAGAGCTGGTGCATCCCAGCTCAAAGAGCAAGGTTGCAAGCTGACGCTGGGAAGACAAGAAATTGCAGTTAACTGAAAATAGGTAAGAAAATACAATTTACGTTTTTAAAAGATGTTAGAAGCATTTCTGACATCAACAAGAAGCAGACAGATAATAAGGAATTATCCTCTTGAAACTTCAAGCTGGAGCCTCAATCAATGTATATACCTCAAAAAAACCCACCGACAGAACAATAATTGTTTTGATTTGACTTTTGTTCATGTCAGGAGCTTAGTTAATAATATAATGCAAAAATGGAAACAGACATGGCAAGGAAGAATTGACAGAGATGAACTTCCAGCCCTTAGAAGAGGTGCATAAGTCCATGCAGTTTGAGAGCAGCTGCAGCAGGACATGGGGAACACTAAGAGTAGGAAACAGAGGCTAAAGGAGGGCATTAAAGCCTCTTCTTGCAATGCTTTGCCATAGTAATCTGTACATGTGCAAACACAGATGGAGAGAAAGGCTCTGATGCAATTTTGTGAGGTACTCATGAGAAATCACTGTCCCAAACAGCCACTGCCAAAGGGTGTTAGTTTTTAGTCAAATCAATATTGGATTTGAGTTCAACTCCCTAGTTGAGTTTTCCTCACAGATAAGCCAGCCTCTTGTTATTTCAAATTCAGCTATTATTTCAGTGTACTTATGAAAATAAATGAGTAATCTTTTAATATAAAAATAAACACGGTATGTTTTCATGACTTTGAAAAGTTTTCTTTGGTCTTTTATTTATTTTTTAAGAGGAGATTAAAATCACGTATAGGTTTTTCATCTTTGAAGAAAGGATAACTTATTTACTATGTGTGACATACACAATTTGCTTTGCGAAAACAAATGGGAGCTTTCTGTATAAGGACACCTAACTATGCTATGAGCTCCCATACAGTGAACTTCTCCAGTGGTTTTGGTGATCCTGAAGGGATTCCCTCAAGTTCTCTGTAGATGTTGTGAACCTCTCCATGGGTTCAGTATAGGCTTGGGTTCAGTATATGTTACAAATCCAAGGAGTCACTATATAGGAATAGACTGGTAGTCAAAAAATTAAGAACTGGATACAGTTCTTTGACATAAGTATGTAACAAACTGAAAATCTGCAACAAAGTAGTTATTTGTTAGCTTGATATTAATTGCTTAGGAAAAAACCTGCATTTTTCAGTGTCTGGAACTGTATCTTATTTATGTTTTATTAAATTTACTCAGAGTCAAATTTGGTAAAATCTATATATGCAATGCCTCTTTCATTGCTATGACTAGAAGACAGCAGCCATCTTCCATTATAAATCCCTATTTTAGTATTTCTATCTTTGGCTTGGAAAATTGGCTTGGATTGAAAAGTGCCACTCTTGACAACTGGCAATGAAAACCACATTTGCTAGTTTTATTGCAAGTGCCTGTTGAAAGATTGTGTGGAATAATTTGAGAATGCTAGGAGAAGATATGATTGGTTAAAGCAATATGCATTGAGGTTAGAAATCAAAAAGGAATAAACACCATTAAAAGTAAACAACATGAACACCTTTGGAGTTATGTGATGCAAAAAGTTTTCTTAAGTTTGTTAAATCAGATCAGTTTGTTAAATCACCAGGTAAGACTCTAATGTTCAGATTTCTGTTCTAGAAAGAGTGAAGATGAACACTGTAGTTTTCGAGAAAAAAGATCCTGTCAGCAACAGTAAAAAGGAGCATGTCCTGAAAATAAACGCTTTCTCAGCTCAAGGAGTTCTTCAGTGTACTTTTGACTCCTAATGTGGATGCTGTGGCCATGATAGAATCATAGAATCACAGAATGGTTAGAGTTGAAAGGGACCTTAAAGATCATCTAGTTCCAACCCCCCTGCCATGGGCAGGGACACCTCCACTACAGCAGGTTGCTCAAAGAGCTAAAATGATCTACTTCCTGAAAACAACCTAAAGTGAGTGATCATTAAAAGATGAGAAAGGCGCAACTAACTAGCATAAGTAAACCAGTAATAAATAGTAAGACAGCGGCAAGATTATTTTTACAGGAGATATGTTGGAAGCTTGAAAGTTTTGGTCCATTTTTTACTGAATGAAAAGTGAAAGTAAAAAAGAACTGCACTACAAGCAATTACTTCTGTGCATTAGAGAACATGATATCTGAAAACAAAAGACTGTAGAACTTGATTTCTTTCCAGAAAAAAACCTGCTGTTTTGTTAGGTTATGCCTTTATTTCTACAGTGTTACAACTCAAGATCATATCACACTCTCTTGACTTTGGAGTCATGCAGTATAAAAAAATAATAAGAACCACAGACTTTTAAGTAAAGCTTCAGATGGGATTGCTTCACACCTGTATGGCCCAATGTGGAGGCACCTGACAACAGTAGAAAATCTTCATGCGTTCAGATACCAACGTATTTGCATCTTCAAATTGGTCTGCAAGTGCCTGTAAATGCAAAGTATATTCTGAATTATATTTACTTAGAATTAATCAATCTAAAAAAATAAATTCAAAGCATTCAGGATTTTAGGCATGCTTGACATAATGGAGAAACGATATTAAATATAACACTAAATGCCAGAAAGCTTACACCATAATATGCTATGAGTCTTTTTATTACCCCATATAAGAAAATGTAATAACATTTATGTAAAAACTCTTTATTACAGCTAATAATAAATAAAAAAGCTTTGAAGAGATTTAAATTTCAAAGTCCATGTAACAGAAATAAGAATCAAATCTACAATACCCAAAAAATGCTTGCAGAGTAAAACTGTATCAAATATTAAGGTGACTTTGCCTAATGCATTTCAATCCTTTAGCTAGTTTTTCCCTGTCTAGAATAGTATTGATGGGCTTTAGGCATGAAATTTCTTATTAAAGAGAAAGACAAACATCTTTGTCCACAAAGTGGAAAATCCTTTCGGAAGCCCAATTCTATTAATAAAGAATAATAATAATAAATGGTTGTGACTTGGAGTACAAATCAATTCAGACTTTTTTTTTTTCTTTTGATGGAGCTTTGAATTGTTGAAATGTTTTCTTCTGAAACCCTTCGAAAGAAAATGGTAACTTTCATAAAGCAGAAGTCCAGCAGCTTCAGCATTAACTTCTCTGAAAATCCACTATGAAGTTAATTCAATCAAAATTCAATACCAAGAAAAAGAAAATATTAAACATCGCTAGAGTCATAAAGTTGGTTAGAAATTTTAAGGTGAGGGAGAAACTCTCTTCCAATGCCAGTCATCACTAAACTAGCAAATTTAAGGCCAGACGTATAAATAAGGGTACATTAAATTACTTGCCTTCACATGATTCATCTATCCAAGTCTCGCATACAACTCAGTCAAAAATTTATAGAAGGAGTTAGACAGGTTCTCAGACTTTTCTCAGCATGGAAAATGAATGCAAAGATTCCCAAACAAAAGGAAAAAACTGGATAGGATTGCTTCTTTTTCTCTCTTTCTAAATTCAACTGTTGGCTACCCAACCTGTATCAATAATGCAATAGTTTTGTAAAATTAATATAATCATTTATGTGATTTAAACTGCTAAGCATCTTGTAACTGCTGTTGATGTTAGTGGGATTTATTAGGTGCCTTCATTCTTTTAATAGGAAAAAATGACAACAGGCAGCAATAATTTAGGTTTAAATCTCCACTTAGCCTCCTAATTTTAAATACTGATATTTAAAATATTCAATCTTATTCATATTCTCTCTCATAAAATTATCTCCAGACACCTGTTCCTATAGATTATCCAAAAACCTACCCCAAGAAAATGGTTGAGGTATATTTGTAATATGGAAAGGGATAGACTAATAAAATCACATCCCTTTACACAGTTCCAAGCAATCCAAAAGGAGTCAGATTCAAATAAAACCTTTAAAGTAATGTTATTTAATTACAGAGTTTACTTGACTACAAACTATATAACAAATCATTTCGCAGTTTTAGTTTTGCTCAAATGTTCTAATGCTATGCAGAACTACATTTTTCTATATTCTGTTGCAACAAATATTAAACTGAAAAATTGTTCAATTCCTTGGGCAATCATTTTACAAGACCAGACAAAGCAGTAACCTACAGGTGGAAAATTTAAAATTAATAATTGCTCTAGCCTGAGAAAAGCCAGAAAATCCTAAATATGTCCTGCAAAATAATTTTTTGAGAACAGGAAATGGATGGCAGAAAATGTTTTAAGTCAATGAAAGTGTTTTGTTCTTGGTTTAGCTTTCTTTTTTTTTTTTAATTATTTCTATAGTTCCAAAAGAAAAACTGGAATTCAAAGAAAAACAGTTTTTCAAAAGCAACATATTTTATTGGAAAATTTGTGGCCACATCTTTTCTACAATTCCTAAGCAGAAAAGCCTAATGTAAATTACATGTTGTAGGAGAATATGATTTTTAGCAAGTAGAATTCTCTCCCTTCCCAAAACAAACACTGTACTCTGCACATAGATCCAAACCCTGAAAATGTTGGTAGAACTTATGAATAGTACACATTTCCTAAAAGGTATAAATGCTAATGAACTTAAAAGTTATTAAAACCCATGGTTTATGCATGCCCTCATATATTGAAAAAATAAGCTCTGACAGTTCTGCCTATTTGTGAACTATAGAAAATGAGTTACTAAAAAATTGCTGAATTTATGTTTCTGAATTATGCTTGAAGAAATAAAATTTGGGTTGCATTATGGTGAGAAAATGAGAATCCTAACCATATTGCACAGCTAATATCTAATCATAGAACAATAAATCAATAAAATGAGCAAGATAGCACTGCCAAGAGAGCATTCTTTCTCATTAATAATCTTCAGGATAAATATTATGTGTAAAAAAAATAATCTATGCAAACATAGAATATTTGCAACACAATCAAAGAACATATGACTTGGTGTCTTAGTTTAACCCAAACCTCAAATTCCTGCCTTGAAACTTGTTAAATAGAACTAGAGCAGAAACCAACGAAAATTCACAACTCTAAATGATACATGAGTTCTTCCTCTGCAACATTTAAAAACATTAAGTTTAACAGATCACCTCCCCCATCATGTAACACACCCCTGCGCCCAAGGCTTGATCTGCCATAGATAATGAGTTCTGAAGTCAAAAACGGCAGTACAGAGAGATACACTAATCTAGTCTGGAAACAACAAAAACACAGATGGTTTGGATGGACTTTTATATCACAAGCAAATACTACATTATTGCCACTTGAAAGCAGGAAAAGGCAGCTCTAGAAACTACAATTCATTCTCCCATTCTCCCCATCTCATACTTAAATCTTTGGTAAGAGATGACAAAGTACAATAAGTAGCCTGTGTTTGGGATAAGTACACCATGTTAATTTGAAATGATCACATTGGAGTTTTTCTCACTTTACTAAGTAATCAACCTCAGTCTAATTGCTTTACTAATCAAACTCAGCTAGTAATTATCCATGACTTGAGTACATGAAGTTTGCAAAGGATTTTTTCCACCTTGGATATAATTTCCATATGTTCATTCCCATTGCACATCCTTGCTTTGCCTCCATGTTCACCATATGTATAACATCACTAACGTCCTGATGATAAAGTATCGGTTTTGATATTGAGCCTAGCTAAATTTCAATCTCTTTATCCTCTCCGCATTTTTAATGTCCTTTTCTTCTATGGCTGACAGTCAATAGTTCCAGCCACAATTGTTCCACCATATTTCTTTCATCTGCACAAAAGCTTGTTTCACAGGCTATGTCAACATCCTGGTACACTTGATGTTCTTCTTTATTTATGATTTTGTAGTCAGGAAGATTAGAGAAGTTTTTACTAGTCTTCTCCTGCTTCTCGGTCTAGAGATCTTGTCAGTCTGCCAGAATCAATCCCTGGGTAATAGCTCTGGGACTCCAGTGGTGACCATCCACCCAAGAGTCCATCCCACCTACAAGAATGCACCCTACAGCCATAAACCACAATGTTTCTCTATCACCTAATCCCAATTTGCATGTTCACTGTGGCATTATCTTACCTTGCTTTTGCCTTCCTTCTCTAACAACTCTAAGACAACAACTCTAACAACTCCACTTCTTACAGGTTTTTACCATATGTTTATCTTGATTTATGCCAAAGGAAACTGATGCTATCATATGTTCCGCTTTCCCACTATCGCCATGGTCCAGCACGTATCGCCCAATCGGTACCTTAACTCTGGAGACAGGGGAGGATGAATGGAAAAGTACTTTTCAGTCTTTCCTAACATGGAAACTCCAGACACACATTTTCATAATGTTCTTGTGATTCTCGGGTCCTTTCTCTTCAATTTCTCCCAAGACTGAAGATTCCTTCTGAAAATCCCACACAGCAGCCTGACCTCTCCACACTGTGCCCGACTACCTATTTCCATTTTCCTTGCCCTGCTTCTATTTCTCTCCATTACCTCTGTATGTTTTAGAATCAGCAAGTTGATATCACAACTCTACTGCTCTTGTATTCTAGATGCTCCCATAGGTCTGTAGTTCTTCCAGTAATTCTCCTGCCGGCCGTGTGCTCTATGGGTAGGTTTATTTAGTGATATTGAAATACTTGTCTAACAGAAAACCTCCATAATTCTTGAAGCTTTAAAACTGTAAGTGACTTTATTATTTTTAAACTGCCCTCTGCCAAATTACATTTTCTAACAATAAAGCCTGAAAAACGCTGCATAAGAACTATAGTCCAAGTTAATTTAGGATGTATTAGGACAGCAATTGTTGCAGCCTTGCTTTGCAATAGTGTACTTGGTAATACATAAATGCAGAATTAATAAAAAAAACGCGCTCGCCCTGAAGAAAATATCTACTGTATAATCAGTGTCTAAAATTCAGAAACACTACACACATTAGAAAGCAGGTCACAAATACAGAAAATTAAATATACAGAATAATTTGAGTTTTACAAATGTTCTTTCCTGTGAATTAGGTAAGATATTCCAGGCTTTTCTAATGTACTATAAGTATGTTAGTACCTTATGGATATGCAATTAGATCTTGAGTTACACTCATTTGGTAAACTTACTTTAAAAAAAAAAACCAAAATTATATTTACAATCCAAACAACAAACTTTTTTCAGCAGTTCTTTGTCAACTCAAGGCCTCCTGTAACCAAGACCACTGGGAGAAACTGAGACATACCCGGACTTCTAAAATCCAATGGTCAAAATACTTAATCTTCCAGTGAAGCAATGCCAGAAACTATGAAGCAATAAAACCAGTTTTCATATAACAATGCAGTAAATCTGGTTGATAAATATGGATATAATGTGGAAAAAATGAAAACAGCTGAGATTAGCCTAAACTTCATCAGGGAGATTATGTCAAAATAGTGATTACTTTATTGATTGTCAATTTTATCACTAGATAAAAAGACATAAACCCAGTACATTTGGACTTACTACATTCAACCATTATTCAGAACAGTATTTTGACATTAAACACAAGATTTTGTTGCTTGGAAACTAAAACGACTTAAAGGAAATAATGAGTTATCCTTTTAAAAAACTCACAGATTATACATTTCTGTTAAACGATAAAAATCTCTGAATAGCAAAGAACTAAAGCATCCAAACACAAAACAAAAGCTATTAAGCAAGGATGTATTTCAACATCAAGAAAGAAACCCTCCCCCTCATTTATCTAATTTTCAAAGGGGAATTATGACATTAAATACTTGAGGAAAATTTATTACAGCGATCACTATTATAAATTATGATTTGTGATTCATGGAAACTCAAAAAGACCACTTCTTATATTGTGCAAAGATGCCAAGATGAAGAGCACAACTTACTGGAGATTTTACATTATTCACATTCTCTGGAAGATGGAAATGTTCTGTGAGAACACTGTGGAAGTTCAATGCTTAAAAGGGCAAAAATCTTACCCTCTTTTTATCTTTCATTCAAATATAAGTCTTGGTTTCATTAAAATCTTGTAGCCTTGAAGACTTCCATTTTTGCTGACTTTGCAAGCTCACCTTTTCAGTCATTCTTTCAATGAGATTCTTGCTTGATAGGCCTGACCTCAAATGGTGTGTGTATTTAAACCAACTAGAGGACTATGTATCCCACTGCTTCTTAGGAAATAACAGCTGGTTTAAAATTTGCTAAAGCTAACTTTAGAATCCTGTATAGCACTGACTGCCTGATTTGTATTGCAAACGAATGGTTACAGGAAACCTGGAACTCAGGAGCTGCAAAGATGTCTGGATGCTTCACAGAGAGAAGCTGCTAACAAGTCAGTGCAACTCTAGAACTATAAAAACAAGTAACGCTTGAAACAAAATTAACTGAAACATTCAAGGAGAAGGCTTCAGGCTGCAAGTTTTCAAAGCTACCTCTGTTTGCACTGAAAGTGGTTTTAACTGCTTTGCTCAGTTTTTTGTTAACAACTTCTTCATTGTACGTAATTACTACATTGACAGAAATCACAATGTTCAGTGTCCAAGGTTATTTGCCTTTTTAAAAAAGTCACAAGAAAATGGCCCCAATTTCTAGCAGCTTTACACACAGAAGCAAGAAGGTTGATTTCCTTTAACTGAAATGAAAACAAAATTTTTCTATGCATATTCTTTCAAGTTAGTGTAATCCCTTTTTAAACAGCAGACTAATTCCCCAACTCCTACTTTGCTTTTTTTTCCTCCCACCCTAGACTAGACACAGAAGTCTCCTTGACCTGTAAAGAAAAGAGGCCTTCTTGTACTGGATTCAGCACTACCCACCCCACAGTATTTTTCTAGTAGCTTATTTTGATGGATTCTTCAGTTATGGTGCTCCATCTCTCAAGAGCACAAATATTCATAGTATTGAGCATGCAATGTTTGTTTTATGGCTTCTCCTCTGCTATCTCCTATTTCCTTCTCCCCCTAAAACAGCTAAAGGAACTTGGCATTAGCTATCCCTCAGCAAAAACTTAAAAGTTTAACGTTTCTGCACTGAGAAGAAGCCAGTAGAGGCTATTTTAGGACAGTCATCTCTGTGGCATTTGCACACAGGTTTAATTTCATTGTCTGTGCCTGACATCAACCTGAGAATCATGCAGTACTCTCTCTAAGATAGATTATGCCTGGAAAATTTTCTAAAGTGTTTGAAGCTGATGCATTTAAGGCTTCTGCTGTTGGTCCCTCTAAAAGCATAAGCAAATAAACTTCTTTTTTTGAACAAAGGTTGTCTCCATATTTTGGCAAAGGAAGAACTTGCTTGTAACATGTAATAAAGATCTCGCTGATCTTGTGCCAGAAACTATCTGTTCTGCTGTACTGTGATCTTTTCCCCCAACCCTGTCAGTCATTACAATAAAGTGCTATACAGAATAAGTTATGTCAAACATTTGTGTTTTGTAATACATAGCAGGTATATTCTTTGAGAGATGTAGTTCTGTCTCAGAAAAGCCACAAACACAAGGGGATAGTCAAACTGAACCCTTTAGTTTAATAACGTCTATATGCAGTATTTCATTGTTAATTTAGGTATGATACTCATAAACATACATGATTCTTTATGACCCATTTAATCCAGTCTATATTCCAACTGGAATTCCAATCTATTGGAAACATCCTGTACCTTTTCTATTGCTGGAAGACTTGAGCTTACCTCCCATATACCACACATTTGCATTTTGCTTAGTGTAAATTGTACAACAGTATATATATACACATATATATAAGCACAATAAAAAAAAGACAAGTTTTCTGTAAATAGCAGAAACTGCCTTATTCAAGCTTTATCACAGAACATATTATAAATATACTATAAATAAATATTAAAAATAGAAGTTTATATATGGCAAGAAAAACATAATTAGAACTTAGGAATTAGATGGGCATTTCTCATGAATGTAAACAACAGATACTGAAAGTAAAACAAAGAATTTCAGCGGACAAGTTCTTAAGACCATGTTATTAATTGCAAGCATGTAAACATTTTCAGCTTCCTCACCTGAGGTAACACAAAGAGAAATCTCGAGGAAAAAACACAACACAAACCAAAATGCAATGTATTCATGTCATTCAGTGCAGTTTTTTACTGGCAATTATACCAAGCATAATTCTTTTATGTTACTTAAATGTCCTTAGATGCCTGTAAGGGGGAAAAAATATTGTCCAGTCTTATCTAGATACCTGTAAGCTGAAACCACAGATATTCAGGAGCTCTAATCACTAAGGGCTCTTTTGGCAGTATTAAAAATAGCCAACTTTTTTTTTTTTTTTTTTTTTTTTTTTTTTTATACCAGCAAAGTGCTCTTTTGCTGAAATCTGCTTTTCAACTACTCTTATTCAGTTGCAAAACAAAGAACATCTTTAGTTATGTGGTGAAGGAGACACGAGTATGACAGAAAAGACAGACAAGTTCAGTCTCTTTTGTCCTGAATTTGATCAGAATGTCTCAGATAACATCCTGGGACACCCACTGTTTTCTCTTCTTACAAAAAAAAAAAAAGAAAAAAAAAAAAAACATCTTTTTCCTAAGAATAGCTTCCCTATAGAGTGAAACCTTGACTGATACCCAGTAGTTTCTGTTGAAAAATTACTTGGCAGGAAATACACATTCTTCCAGTAGCTGAGCCTGACCCAGCAACCATAGAGTATATGATGGTAAGTACATTAGAAACATGACACACAGGCAAAGTGTTTAAACTTTAGCTATCCCAAAGAAAGGCAATCACATATCAAGAAGTCTGTTTTCAATATATGTATTTTCTTGAAAGACATCCAATCCAGTTCTTCACATGTTCCTGGAAAGCTCTCTATACGTCAGGGAAAAACAAACAAACCCCCTATCATTCTCTGTTAATGATTGATCTACTCACCAGAGGAAAATAAGCATCTTCAGCAACAATTGGCTTGAGATCAGTTCGATTTCCAGGAAAAATGAAAACACTAGAAATGCATTAAATATTCCATGCCTGATTGTATGACATATTCAAATAGAAGCACATCAAACTCCCCTGAAGACTCAGTTCTTCTTTATCAAAAAAGGAGGAATCCACAAAAATACAATTCTTTTCACAATCATGTAGCAGTATTGGGCACAGCCTGTCTGCTATGCAACCAAATAAGAAACCAAACCAAAACAAAAAAAAACCAGCTGGACAGTGCTGTTCACTCGCACCAAACAGGCTGAGGGACAGAGACTGGACAACAACAAATCTTCTGCTACTTCACAGAAGAGCAACTAGAACTAAACATGGACTGAGGATACTAAAAAACCTTGAGGATACTAAAAAACCTTGCCCACCAAAGCCATGGACCGTAGAAACAAAATGACAGGCAGTGTAACACGTACACCCATGTACATTAATAGACTTCAATTACTTAAATCAAAGACAATCAGTTGCAAGTTCTAATGGTACCAGTCTTGCACTGGCGGCAGTTTTCTTGCTGATCCTCAAGAAGAGGTAGCACACTGCTGCCAGAGGAACAGATGCACTTTGCTTTCAGCTGCCCCCATTTTACTTGAGATACTCTAACCTGGGCCTGAGGGAGAGGACTGAAGGACAAATTAACTCCTCCACCAGCAGTTGCCACCACCTACTTCCTGCTACCATTTTTTCCAGGGAGAGAGGAACATGAGCCCAGGAGTCAGCTGGACCTCTGGTTGTTCATCCAACCCTCAGCCTGCACCTTTAATGAAGAAGCAGAGGGAGGAAGGCAGATTTCAGACCAGAGGAATTGTCCTGGCAAGGTGCAGCTTGAGAGCTCCTGAAATAGCTTAAGATTGCACTATAATTTGGCATTTTATAACTTTTAAGTGTCTGAACTTGCAACATTATTAATGACCTTTGTTTGCATGCATTTTGCCCAGGGGAAAATGGAATAAAGCAGGAGATGAAGCATTCTGTGGTAGAATCATTTGCTGCATGTTTCTATTTCTAGGCAACTTCAATGTTTGCACAGATCTGCAGCTGGAAAAATGGGCAGGTATAGCACAGCGATGTGCGTAATAGCTCCGAACAATATTATTTATGCCATTTAAAACCTAGTTCAGGCATGGCAGGTCGTATCGCTTACAAAAACATCTCCACATCTGTCAAAACGCCCAAGTCTTATCACAAACCACAGTGCTATAATTTACAATATTCAGACAGACAGCAATACTGTGAAGAAACAGGGTAACTGCAAAAGCAAATGGAAATACTGAAAAGAGCCAATATCATATCATCATAGAACTCTCCATACACAAATCCAAATGATTATTTGAATCAATGGTCCTTAAATCAGTTTGGAAAGTTCAGATGCCAAATATACTCCTCAATTTATAGTTATAACTGGAACAGGAACCAAATGAGTTGAGTTAGGCCAGCAAACAGTTCTCTGGTTAGATGCCACGTCCAGCCCACGCTATTGCAAAGTTTGTCTCCAGTACAATAGTTTCCAATCAACTGATTCTTTACATAATAGATTCCCAAAATTTCCTACTTCTGAATACTTAGAAACCACATACAGTTACCATATTAAATATTTTTTTTAATAACCCAACTCTCTCTGTAACTTACGGGAGAGCTAGGCCCTTGGCATGTTCAAAATTATTTTGGTAGAAACACCTATCAGAAAAAGCAGTTCTCACTCCCTACTACAGCACCACAGTTACAAACTAATTTCAAAGCATGAACAGTTTTGGAATTAGTTCCTGTTTTTGTAAATTATACAATCATTTAATCTAAAAAAAAGAAAAATAACATTTTCCCTCATTAATTATACAATAGTCTATTCTTTTCTATTTTATCTTTTCAACAAGCATTATTTTTCTTCCCTATTTCTAAATTTATCTCACAAATATTTGTCACCACTTCAATGACCTTTTTTACAAATCCCTTCACCCCACCTTCTGTGAATCCATGCTCTCTAGGTCAATGATTACCAATCTCTGCGGCTTACACTTCACCATATTTATTGCAGAAACGGATCTGTTGAAATCTTACTCTTAACTGCTGCTCAAGAAACGAACTGACCAAAGCATTCTGCTTGATTATCCCTGGTGTTGACCTACATAATAAAAGTAAAGTGCTTCCAATGTAACGTTCTCAGACTCTGCCCTCTTTGGCTATACAACCACTTTCTTGCCCCTACTTTAAAATTTGGAAGTAATTATTTTCAGCTTTTATTGGATTTCCCACTGAAAATTTCCTTTGACAATAAATGCATTGGCTTCTCTTAAAATCTCAGCTTATATGCTGACCTGAGGAAGTAAAATATTTTTTTCATATCAGGAGAAAAGAAAAGCCTTGCAGACAGACTGTTTACTCTTTCTTTATTGAGTGAGTATATAAGGACAAATGCAAGGACCACTAATTATTGGGATTTACTAAGTTGGCTTCGACTTATTGCCTATTCCAACTTTTACAAGTATTAAAGCACCACTATTTCCATATTCTTTCACTTTAAATACTTTTAAAACTAAAACCAGTCTCCAGTCTCTCATTTCCTGCAATGGTTAAAGCAGCACTAAAATACCTTCTAATGGAAGAATTTTTCAGAACAATGCTGGATCACTTTCAAAATCTTAAAAAATACACAGACACAAACACTTCTATCAATAACATTTGTCTCATTGTTATTCTACTTATTTCCCAGCAATTGTATGTCTTAGCTTCATTTCAGTAAATAAGAAGGCCCTATCTATAAATCAGTCTTCAAGACTGAATTCATCCTCTGTGTTTTGAGGGACAGATCACCGTGGCACTGGAACTTCTTGAACTACAGTAAACTAAGCGCTTAGTGCCTTCTCGTCATGCTGAAAAACTCACTTACTTGGGTGGCTTTGCAGGGGAAGACTGGGGGTATATTCCTCAGAGGAAACTGGGAGAAGACAGAGAGAACTGTTTTATTTTATTTAACTGATTTAATTTCTTATCTGTAATAAAGTGATCACCACTACTGAATTATAACTGCAAAACTATTGTAATGAGGGCATTTTAAAATTGTTCTGTATATAATGTTATTGTTCTTGAAAACTATTAAAATCTAAAAAGAATGCAAAATTCATTCTGTTTGTCTTAATTTGGCTCTTAAAAAGTCATTTTGTGGAGTAAATAGTTTTCATATTTCTAACAGACTACTGTCCTAATCAATCAAAATATGAATATAGTACTGTGTCATTGAAAACGAAGCATATTTGAGCCAGAGAGAACTTATATAAGTTTAGGCAATTTGAATTAATAATCTTCAATATTATTTTAGTCAGCAAATAATTTTGGTGGGGATTTTTTGGTTTTGTTTCATTTGTGTTGGGGTTTTTTTTGTTGTGTTTTTTTTTGTTTTGTTTTTTTTTCTTAACATTTGTGACTTCTGTTCTTTTCCTTTAAAAGATTTTCATCAGCAGTGAGAATCAGACTGTCCTTCAATTGTACATAGCCTTATTTCTATCTTTTTTTTTTTAAATCAGAAGAATCCAACGTGAATGTGTTTAAGACAACTGTATCTTTAGCATAAAATTCCTGTTGTTTTTAAATGTAAATGTTAGAGAATGATGAGTGGCATTTCTCATGTCCAAAATAAAGAAGTTAATTTGCCATTGTTTTAAGACTTTTCTAGATGGAAATGGAAGTGCGATTAGCAAATAAAGCAAATGTACATTATTATATCAATTACGAAAACTATTGGCCTTGTAACCAGACAGATAACTATCAAAATGTGTTTTGCATTTACAACCTGCTCCTTTCTTTAGATATCTTAGAAATACATAGGTTCTGAATACACTGTTTTAGAAGACATTAAAATTAGTAGACCTCCGTGTTTCGGGCCTAATTTTATAGTGCGAACAAGAAAAACATGCCTTCTTGTCTTACCAGCTCCTAAGGAGTTTGCCAACTCTGAATAAACTAGGTATTGAGCTATGAAAAAAACCATGGCATTGCACCTGCATGACAGCTGTTGAAGGCTGTTTCACCAGTTCAACATAGTCTCATTCCAGGTACTTCACCAATGATTTTCACCGGATCATGCATCCAATTTTGAAACCTCAGCATGAAAACATGTCCTGCTGGTAAATTAATTTAGATTACTGATTATAAGTGTAGGTTTAATAAATTTTAATAAAATACCTAAATATTAATTGGATATACCAGTTTTTCTCTACCATAGCTTACATCATAACTGTGTTATCACCTGGACTTTTAAACTTTGTTGTTCTACAGGCAGTGACTGCATCATCACCAGAGATATTGAATGTATAAAGTTATTAACATTTTTAAGTATTCAGCATTAAACAATTCAGCTAAATTACCAATTTTAAACAATTACTGTACACTTCCTACTCAATAAAAAATAGGTTTACCACTTTTTGTTAACCTTACTGCAGAAAGCAAACATATAGAAAAATTACACTTGTTTTACTGCCTACCTTTAGTAGGCCTTTTATCTATGAGGTTTTTCAGTTTAATTTTCTGGTGTACCAGTTAAAGCTGTTTCTTTTTTCTACTTTACATGGTAGAAAACTGGAAAGCTACTACTTATACAACATTTCCCAGACCCTTTTCTTTGTGATATTCTGGTAATTCATTCTTCCTCACTCCACTACTACCTTATCCTCAGGCAAACTAATAAATTCTTCACTTTAAACTTATTCCCTAAGTATACCTATCATGTTAAAGCAAGATCACCATCCACAATTATCCACATCATAATGACTTCAAATTCCAGAATTATTCAGGAAGAGACTATCTCTTGAATATAAGGTTCTGGTTTCACCTATACAATTACTTTGACAGCAGGAAAGAGGGATGGCCAAAAATCTATGCAGAAGAACTTGCTCTGGACTACCAATAAGACTTAGTTTATGCATAACTCCAGGTGAACTTTTAAGATGCAAGAAGATGTTGATAGTTGTAAGGGGAAGTATGCTGGGGCAGAAGTTATTGATTAGGGTGCTGGAACTGTGCATGTGTGTAGTTCTTCTAAACTGAGTCATGTAGTAGATTCTTAACGTGAATGTTTTTGTTTGTTATATCAGGCCCTACAGATGTGTATTTTGCTTTGAAAACAATACTAGCCAACTAAGAAACAGATATTCACTTTGGTTGTTAGTGTCATTTTACTAAAAAAAGCTTCAATTTCTTTATAATAGGGCTTTGGCAGCTGGGTGGGGAAGGAAAGCACACAAGAGGAAATGAGCCCAACAATCCCAAATGAAGTATAAAGCATTCTGATATCAAAATTAGCACAAAAGAGGTCAAGGTCATGAGTAGAAGATAACTGGATTCATGAATGCCTGACGCAGTATTTCCTTTTTATTTGAAACTGAGAGCCAAGCAGTATACCAGGCAATTTAGAGCATCTCCTATTCAATTGCCATTTGGAATGTTTCGCTGTAGTCAAACACTACCACCTAAAGAAGCATGATAAAACAAAGGAGGCCTCTATTAGCGCAACAGCATTATTGACTTTCAAAATGATTAGCTGACTCTCCTGGACAAATACTGAGCCCAAACTTACTAAGTGCCAGTGCTTAGGATATGGGTTTCTATGTTAAAACCTGTTAATGACTTAAGCCTCAGGACAAATCCACTTACAGAGGCCACAAAACCTTCAGAAGAGTACTATGCATATTTTTTTATGCCATTTACATTTCTTTTTTACTTATGTTATTATACGACACCTAATCTTATAGTTATTACATTATCCTTATCCAACAAGTGCACCTTCTTGAATGCTTTTGGTTTCAAGGAAAAAATATGTCTTACCTGCCAATTATGTTATTCATTTATGAATATCCCTTCCAATATCTGAAGGGAGCCTACAGGAGAGCCGGAAAGGGACTCTTTGTCAGGAAGTGTAGTGACAGGACAAGGGAAAACGGTTTTAAATTGGAAGAGGGGAGATTTAGATTAGATACCAGAAAGAAATTATTTACTGTGAGGGTGGTGAGGCACTGGAACAGGTTGCCCAGAGAAGTTGTGGATGCCCCTTCCCTGGCAGTGTTCAAGACCAGGCTGGATGGGGCTTTGAGCAACCTGGTCTAGTAGGAGGTGTCCCTGCCCATGGCAGGGGGGTTGGAACTCGATGATCTTTAAGGTCCCTTCCAACTCTAACCACTCTATGATTCTATGATGTATCAAAAGATGGAAGTAGAATTTCCCCTAAAGTCTCTAGAAGCTAGATTTATAAGCTTACTTGTGAAGGATGGATTTAAAAACAGACCATTCATTTTCTGTTGCAGAAGCAAGAATACTGATAGCATCCATCAATTCACCACGACAATGCTACTTTTAAAATTAGTCCAAATACGGGCAAGATCATTTTGCATTTGGGGAAATAACACCTCCATTTCCATAGATGCATCTTGCCCCCCTTTTTGGTATGCTTGTGGCTTATTTGTTTGTAGTGCATCACCGTGGTCTCTCTCTTACCCTGCAGTCTCAAATGCCAAATATATCTGGCTGCCCTTAGCTTTAATCTGCGTCTTTATATGAGCCAGGAAGAGGAGAGGCAGTTGTAGTCCCTCACCCAAAGTGATATGCACTGAAGGTTCCCCTTTCCTATCAGATGATTTGACATTTTTGTTACAGCTCAATATACCTGCATACATCTGCCCTAAATCAGTAGAGATGTCTCATGCAATCATACGTGTGGAGACTCATCCAAGGAGGACAAAGAATTTCAACTGCCTCTTATAGATGCAAGTCCCCTGTTTGTAGCTAGTTAACTAGCTGTGAAAGTGCCATTGGTGAACAGTAGTTATAAAACACTTTGCACAGGGTGCAGAACCTGCAGAGGAACTGCATACACTTCAAAATAGCAAGCCTGCATAAAGTTCCAGGCTGTTGTGGTTACACTGCTTTTATAGTTCCCAAATCAGCTTGCTCTGGGGGAAGGCACAACTGCAGTCAATGCTGAAAAACAGATCCAAAGGCTTCTTGCAGCAACTTTGCTTTCTGTTTTTCACTAAAGGAGGAAGTAAGCACAAGGATGGGGAAAGAAATCAAAAGCAGAAAAGCTATCACTATTAAGTTAGTGTTGAATTACAATATAGAAGGCACAGACAACTGCCTTAACAGATAAGGGAAAGTCTGGTTTGTAGTACCTGGCATATGCATTGGACAATGAGACTCAAAAAAATCCATCTACCAGTCCCGGGCTATTTCAGAACATGGCTTGTTAGCTCACCTCAGGATACCTATCTCCAAATTTCCAATGATATTTATGACATACAGCTCTGAAGATTTATCTAGTCAAATTTAGCAACAGCTGTAAAGCTTCATTGATTCAATTTAGCAATAAGTGGGAATAATGCTTCCTCCATGCCTTGTATTTGGTCTGATTACATGTGGAACTTAATTATTTTAATTGTTTAGTTCGTTGAAGTTGAGCTTATAATGCTTATGCCTTCCAGTGCAAAGCTTAGGCAGAAAGATGTGAATGTTGAGTCCTGGAATCTGTTGCTATTCATTTTTTTTGCAACTCACTGTTACCACTTTGTCTATAATAAAAAAGTGTAATATTACTGTTTAATATGGTTTAAGGATTCTCTTATCTGACATTATGACTCCTAATACCATCATTCGAATTTTCAGGACACTGAGTGAAGAGACTTTAAAAGGAGAAAGCTAAATGCCTTCAGAGCTAAGATTCAGTGGGAAACATTTAGAAAAAATGGGAGGCTTAGAATTTTTGGCTGCTTTTAGAAAGTGTATTGACACTAGAAGTGGAACAGCTCAGGTACTGAACGTAATTCTCAAATGAGTAAAAAGGTTTGTACTTTTAAAGTACTAGCTGAGAAAAGATGAGGAAACTTTAGCACAGAAAGAATGGTTTCATTCTTTTCCCCACACCAGCGAATATTGCTGATCCAAACTGGCAAATACAACAGTGCAGTAGAAAACTTCTAGGCAGAAATCATTACCTGGAAAATTATACTATTCAATATTCTCTTTCTTGCCAGTGGTACAAAAACACTTCAGTTATTCCTGAATAACTCTTGGCAGACTGAATCTCATATTCCTCCCCCCCCCTCAACAAAAACCATAATTGCATAGCAGAAGAAAAACAGAGGGAGTCAAGCACCACCATGTTAATTATTTTGAAGTGTGCTAATGAGTTCAGTGTATCCCCAGAATTACTTGTGCCATGTAACATTTTCTGTCAAATCTATCATCTGCTTAAGCAAAATGAAATATATTCTGGAAATGTATGTCTTGAGACTGAAAACCTATCACCAAGGGGTCACTCTTGTGATTGCTTTGTGAAGTAGTAAGTTTTATTTCTAGGGTTCTGGAGACCTTCTGATCTTGCCTAGAATTCATTAAGGAGAGGGTTTATAAGACATCTGCCTTTTCTCCTCTTTTTAAACACTTTTTAGAACATGTGTTCCAATAATAAATACAATTCATAATAGTTGAGAACTACTGGGATACAAATGCAGGATCTCTATAGGATAGAAGCGGTGTGTCTTCCACTTATTAACCTCCTGAAGGAAGTAAGTGAAATCTCTCTCAGTTCATCAGCACATCTCACAGATCCCAATAACTTTCTGTTAAAACTTTCAACAATGTGAAACAAATTTATTAGCAATTAATTTTTCTCCTCCTTACCCTTCCTCTTCCATTCCATACACCACTAAATGCAACTATTAAAATCCTATTTAATGTATCCTAAGAGTACAAGAGGGGGTTAAATAATAGGATAGGAACTCCTAGTGATCTAACAGTTTAGCTGGACAAGTGCTGTCATTCCCTTGGTCATACTAAAAATCTCTATATTGCTCCAACCACGGTCTTGAGAGGCTTGATCAGAAAGATATATGACTTGAGAAGCAAAAGAACTGGGAAAAATCTGTTAGCCTCAAACCTCTCTAGATCAGCCGAGAGGGAGGAAGAGTGCTCCCCTCTTCTTTTTGAACTCTTCTCTAAAATGTTGAATTTGTCCAATGTAGAACAACTGCCAAATAAAGCAAAGCACAGGGAGCAAGCTGGCAAGGAGGTGACAGTTTAGTTTTGAAAAATAAAAAGGATATATTTTCTATGATAAATGACATAACTTTCTTGCATAACCATTTAAAGACCATCAATGTGAAAATAATGAAACAGCAAAGTTACATTCAGGGTCATAGAGCTCAAGATGCTGTTCTGTTAGATTTGTATCAGCCTTTTCTTTTGATAGATGTACATAAACTCTTCAGATTTGAAAGAACTGAAGACGAATTAGCATGTTTCTATAGTAAGAACAATTGAAACAAAAAGAACCCCAAATCATTATTTCCCTTTGTCAGAGACACAGAAAAACATTAGTTGCTGGAGAAAATGACACTCTGAAGTATTATTTAAGTGAAAATTACAGGGCAGTTGACATAGAATTCCCAACCACATACATCTGTGTATGACTAAGGATATAAAACAAGATCTCATGTGACCTTTCAATCTTAGGCATAATGATTAGCCCATAATATTGCTAGTCTGCTCCCAGCTCTCCTGAAGTCTTATTAAAAAAACCCTTTCAAGACATGTTTCTCTCCCCTTAACAGGCAAATTCCTTTGCTGCCAAGAAAAGCAAGCAAGGCAGAACCGTATGAAATGCTGCATATGTCGTACTGCGTGTTAGGAAAGCCAAGCGATTAGCTTACAGGCGTGCTATCACCAGGTGCAGTGAGCAGCAGAAAATACAATCACAAAAGGGGCACAGAACAAGCTGATAAAAGCTACAAGCATAGAGGTAGCCACTGTAACCACCCAGATCAAGTGGCAGGAAGTAGCTGTTAACGAGTCACTGTAGGATAAGCCTGAGCAGGCTACTGGTGTACTAGGCACATGGCAGCATCAACCGCTTTTGCTGCCTGCGTAATCCAGCAGTAAGGATGCTCCCATCTCTACCCCACCGTCCTTTATACAAAGCATGGCACTTTAATTTGTTTTGCTTCATTCTTAAAAAGATTTTAAAAATCTACTGAAAGGGAAGAGTACACTTATTTCACGCATCAAGAAACTCCAGTGGGATGCTATCCTTTACACGCTTTAAACTGGTTTGTTGGTTTGGTTGTTTTTTAAATCACCCTTCCCTTTTCTCTTTTTTTCATAGCTCCTAGACCACTCAAAATTCCTTTCTTCTTCCCCATCCTATTACTTGAGCTCTGGCTGCACTTTCAGCAGTAATTTGTGGTTTAACAACTTATTCCAACCTATTTTCCACTATTAATAGTTTCTGAATTACTTTATTATAATAGAAGGTAGTTGAAGATCCCAAAACCGATGTAGAAATGGCAGGTTTCTGGTTATGTGGAGAGTTATTTATCAAAAACTATCTCTTTTTCTTCCCGTTTTCTCTCTCTCCTTCTTTCTGTCTTAGCACCCCTCCCTCACCTACATCCATATGGAAAAAAAACCAAACACCCAACCTTAAAAAATCGTACTTTATCCAGAGGCACATTTTGGTTGGCAGTACCTTGATCCAGACTTCAATATATGTTATACTGGTCATGATTAAATATTCTAGTGGAATGTAAAATAACTGTTTTAGCTCTCAAATACTGTTTCCTTTTCTTAGAAAAATGGTTGAAAAAAGTACTGGCTTTAGAAATCTTTAACCTTATTTTTCTGGATCCAAACCTCATTTAGGCAAAAGCTGGACAGAGACAACCAGTAGCATCCAGAAAAAGTTAAGAAAAAAAATCTCTCCTCCTCACTTCCAGTTAGCTACTAGCTGAAGTACATTCCAGAGTACCCAGAATGATCATTTTAAAACCTCTTCCAAAGATTAAATTATCTGTAGTTCAGATTTTCAAAGTAATCAGGAAAAGGTTTTGAAAATGATCATTCCAATTCCTTTTGAAGCTTTCCAATTAGAAAAAAATAATCACAAAATAATTTCACAAAAACTGTTTAATGTAGAGATATATTTAATAATTAGAGCATGGCAGCTAAAATCAACTATTATAACCTCATTTCAAAAATAGCTGCAACTACTTTCAAATAATTAAGGTAAGATAAACAAACATAGCCAGGCCCACAAAAAAATGTAGCTGAAAAACTCTTTGACAAACCAACAATGCAGCCTGGCTTGCTTTAGGGCTGAAAAGCAGCATATACCTGCATAGTGATATTGATCTAAAAAGATGCTCATCCGCTGGTTAGGAGGATTTGCAGACCCAGTGTTGTAGCAGGCAAGAGTGGAAACGGGTAAAGGAAGGAGGGTTACAGTAGAAGAAGACAGAAGAGTCCCAGCATCAGTAAGTAAGAGCTCACGCACTCTTCAGACAACCCTAAAGTAAATAACTTAGAGGATTTAGTTTACCACTTCTTATTCAAGCCATCTTACAAGAATTTTTATAATTACTTAAAAAAATTGATATTGTAAACAATAGGGGGAATCTAATCATATTTACACCCACCTCCTCCCTTAATCTGCAATATCTAATCTTCCTACAGCAATCTGAACTAGTAAACATGAAATTGTAAAACAAACAAACAAAACCAACCAAAGAAAAAAAATCCAACCCCAAACCCCAATTTGTATGAAAATTCTATGGTTTTGAAATCCATTTCCTACTGGATAGCTGCAGAACTCGCTAGCTCTTTGGCATCTTCATGAAGATGCTATATCAAGAAACCTTGTGTTATGTATGAAAAAAACATCATTCACCCTATATTTTCTGATTCCTTCTTACAACTGTTAGAAACCATGATACTAAAAAATTCTGATCTGATGGAACTCAGGAATGAAAACCTTAAATGGAAAGTTATTCAAGTTATTTGATTAATTTAACACATATCAATCCTTAAACTTCTTCTATTTTTGGAAACTGAGCTTGATACTGTATCAAATCAACATAAATATGTTATTATATTCAAATATCTAGAAAACTTAATGAAAGAAAATATTAACATAGGAAGATTAAAGGTAATATTTTAAACCACAGATTCTGTTTCTACTGTGAGGTTACCTCCCGAAATGTCACAGTGCATGCTAATCAAATCCTTCGCATTGCTGCAGTTCCAGCATGCGATGAAGCCAGATAAATGTACTTGCAACGATAACCCCTTCATGAAGATTTCCGTCATGAGACTGTCAAACTGTGTAGCATAACAATTTCCAGTACTCAGGTTTAATCAAACTAGACAAAAATGTTGGAGACGCTCCAACTGTTTTATGGCTTAGAGCATGAGGGACCCTGAGATTGCTTCCCAAATGCTGTCAGATGCTACATCTCCCAGACTTGGAGTCCTGGCTTCCTTGACACTCTTTTACTGATCCCAGGAAATTCCACTATAGCAACTCTATGCCTCTCTCAGCAGAAGAAAAATGCACATCCAAGCTGCACTCCTTCAGAGAGTGTCTATGCATCAATAATTACTTTAAATGAAACATCAGCTTTTCAGGATTTAATTACACAGCACCACAACTATAAGTTTTATACATTCCTGGCTGTTTTAGTCAGCAGGACTGTTGCCCGATGGACATACAGAAACACCTGCTATTCATGTGTGGCAACAAGACTTAACAGCATAAAGTTGAAAATGGCTAACCAAACTCTGTAATAAGAAGGAAAAAAAAAATCTTTATACTGCCTACAGACCTTTCCTTTGAAAAAATTATTTTTTAAATAAATGCTATTAGCTGACATATTTCAAAGTTTTAAAACTTCTATTTTGTATTTGAAAACTGGTCTCTTTGTTTGGAACAAGATTATTTAATCACTGCCTCAAACTTGCAATAAACATACTAATCACTAAGTATCGCATTAAAACAGTAAATCAAAAGTGCTGCTTTATTCACAAATACGTTTTCTTGTTCTCACAATACCAATGACTATTTACAAGTTTCAGTGTTTTCTACTGATGATTTACTTGAGTAAAAACTATTTAAAAATATGATAGCATCTTTAGCTATTGTAGCAGCTTTACATTCATGAACTTCTACATAAAAAGCTCCTCAGATCCGAAGTCAGAAACCAGAGGTAAGAAAACAGATTTTCATTTCCAACTTCCAAAACTTGTCACGTTTTTGAAAGAAAATGACCATTTATTACTTGTACATACAAGAATTTTTCTCAAGAGTGGCAGACATAAAAGGATTTGTGATTTACGTATCTAATTTAGAGACATAACTAGAAAATTATCTCACTGTACAGTTCACAGAGAGGAACTACAGAAGTCCTAACTTCTGCCTGTTTCCATTTGACATATAAAGAACCCCTATTTATAACAAGGCAGTTCAGAAGTCTTACCTGAGTCTGCTTCATTGCTCGTTCCATTCTGCGAGTACTTCCTTTCTCAAGCTTGGTCCGAAGGAGTAAGGCTGACGTCTGAATGGCCCAGAACTTTGGCTGAGAGAGCAAGCACTGCAGAGGAAAATAACATTTATTATTTCATTTTAAAAGACACCGAAGACAGTAAAGTTTTTAACAGTGTTCTCAAGCGTGAATGCTCTTTCCTATTCCGAAAATCAAATATGTGGCTGTAGTTCTTATTTAATGAATCGAAGGCTGTACAGATTACCTTAATCTATTTTCAACACAAACGGTGGCCATTGAACTATCTTCTCCTCCTCAGCTACCACACTGTGTGTATATGTACCCATATGGTGCATACATCAAACCGCACCAATGGCTATTCAGAAAGAAAGGAAAACAAAGAATTTGATGCTGAGCAGTCTGGCTTAGCTTTCTCCACACCTGGATACTGGGATAGTTGTAGATAGCAGCAGGGATCCTACCTCTTGAGGCTGAACAGACCCAGCTCTCTCTTGGCCCCTCCTCGTATCTGAGGTGCTGCATTAACAGCACCTCCACATTAAATAGGCTGAAATTGCTAAGAAACTGAAGAATATTAATTAATTTAGAATTTACCATGACTTGAGAAAAACGGGACAAATTTTTGATGTATAGTAGATGTATAGGGAATATGGAATAACCTCCTTAAAAGCTTTTCTAAAGACGTGGTAGGTTATCACTCGAATGCCCTGCCCTGATGCCAGGAACTTGGTGCCAGTCTACAACCACTGATTTTTAGGAAAGCCTAATAGAAGATCTGTAGCCAATACAACTTTGATATCCCTTAATAATATACAGACCATCTGGATTCTTTCCAGTATGGTTTCAGACAGAGTATACCGTTTTTCGTTAGATATGCAATTTGAAAAGGGAGACAGCAGGAAAGCTTCCTTGCTAATTTTATTGACACTACAAATACGATCCAGCTTCTCTGAGAAAATAAATTTGTCTATAGGTATTTGTAGACTGGAGAAAAAGCCCCAGTGGTTTTATTCGTTCCTCTCAAAGATCTCCCAAAGCATTAAAAAGTATACTTTGCTAGTGGTTTGTGTGAAATGCCTGACAAATTTCTGTCATATTGTAATCTATCTGTTTTTCTTTTCCCTAGTGTTTTCACAGGAAAGGAAGCAGAAAGAAACAAGCTAAACCAAATTCTCTTGAAGGAAAACTACAACAGGAAGAGAGGTGACAGCAAAAGAAAGCATAAATGAAAGCAGTATGAACACATGTACAGCCACCAAACACTTCCAACATCAACTGTTCCTCTGTCTTGTAACCAACAATCTCTGCACTGAATCTTTCATGACTTCTACTCAGTATTACATTAAGAAGTACCCAAAGGCTTCTATACCATTCTCCACGTGCTGAGGACCTGGAAGTACTAAGGGAATGCAATCACAACATTCTATATTCTGTATATCTCAAGTGCCCTTTTACAGATTACGAGCAGTAAATCTGTTAACTAGTTCTGAGAGCTCATCTGTCTCCTGTCTCATCATGGGAAGTTCAGTCTACTACCTATTTTTGGTCTTAAGACAAACCCTCCGCTTCAAGGCACGAGCAAGGCATTCCTAACAGAGGATCATGATTTCTGAACTTATTCCAGGTAGCTGCTAAAAAAACCCTTAAGGGATTGTTAGGGCAAACACTTGAACAACGTTTACTTTAACTCAAAAACTTCTTTTGTGAGAAAGGGTACCCTTTCCCCATTTTCTCCACTATTACTATTCTGTCATGTTATTTTATTTTTTACTTAAAGGGAATTTTTTCTCTGCTACATGGCGGTAGATACTACTATTCATATTCTTGGAACGAACAAAATATCTGTCAAAAGAATAATGAAAACTAAATAGCTTGACTAAAAACGCTCCTAGAGATATTTTCAGGTCCAATTACAGGCCTTGTCCAGCAGCAGAGCACGTGTCCCCTCACTCTGGTTCATCTTAGCAACTGGCACAAGCAGGGAATAGCACAAAGCCTCTGTGTCCATGCCATCCAGCTCTGCAAAAGCTCAAGCAAGCCTCTATGCAAACCTCCTACACACCACTGTCAACGCAGTGATTTAAGCAATCATGCTGTATGGGGTGTGAATAAAGTCATATTGGGAAGGAGGGGAAGCAAAGAGAGATAGGGTGGAAGAGAGGCAGAGAGAATTACATTTCACTCCTCTGCAGGAGCAATGACAGTCTTATCTTGAAGAACAATCCTGCTTTCTAAACGTATTCATAAAACAAATGTAAGGTATACCTGCTATACAACTACAGAAGAAAAATTAAAATTCTCTAACAGTTTTATTGATACAAAAAACCACTGCAACTGTGCAGGACAATGAGAAGCAGGCCTATTTTTCAGTTAAGAAACTTGTAATTTTATACCTGTACTGAGCTCAGGCCCATGCCAGAACTCAAATGCTCACCTCTCCATTGCCTAATTGCAATGTTTAAAGCACCACAGATACATGTATCATTTTCTATAAAGGGCACAAATGTTTATACTCAAGGTCTGTAAAGAATAATTTCAGAACACGTAGCCATAACTATTACACAAGCTTTAATCTTCTGCCCAAAATCTCCACATATTCCAGATAATAAATATTTTCTTGTAAGTCTCAAAGCTTCATATTTTCACCTGAAGCTAAATCTAGACTCTATTAATGAGACTATATGTTAAAATATAACATCTGGCAAAAAGAAAAACTAAATCAAGATTATGCAAGTTTTGTCAACATATCTGAAAGTTTATTGTACTGTTCCAAAAGCAGCCATGAAAATTAACAAAATAATTCTAAACCAGAAACACTACTGAGACTCTTCAAAAGTCATCTGTGTTCTTACTTTAGGGAAAGAACAATAAAATAATAATAAAAAAAAACAAACAGGAAAATTAGGTGGGGTGAGAAAAGAGCAAAGAGAATAAGGTTATGCAACATTTTCTGCACTGAATGGAATGTTTTCACATGGGAAAACTCATTTCTCCAATTCTTCACCACAATTTTTCCTACAAACAAGAACTTTTTATATCACCCTCTCCCATCATATCAAAGTGTAAAAAGGAGATTACCAAAAAATTACAAAAACCAGAATATTTCATTCAATATATCATCCCTACATGACATTGGAATGAAACAATATGATCCTCAAAGTCTTACTAACAAAGAAGTCCATTATTGTACAATACCTTTATAATACCCCCATTACTGTGTAAGAACAAAATGGCAAGTGATACCTGAATCATGAGATATGCGCTCATTACTAATGACATCCAGATCAAACTCAGGCTAAATCTCAGGTACCATTAATGAATGATTCAGCCTCATCATTATTCAGAATTTAACCTAGGCGTGATGCACTCCCTGATTACTCTAATGACTTTCTGTCAGAGAAACAGAGAAAGAACGGTTGCACAATTTGCAATGTCTATACAAAATTCAGAACAAACTAACAAGAATCTTCACGGAAGATTTTGCCATTGGTATTTCATACATATACATACATACAAACGTACCTGTATATTATGAAGTTACAATGTTTAGTTTTAAGGAAACTACACAGAGAGAAAGCAGCCTGCAGCTTAGAGTCAAGAATGTAACATATTCAAGATAAAAAAGAAAATTTAACCAAAGAACCCTGGGAAAGCTGGGACACGCAGAGGAGCGTTACACAATACTATAAGATGTCCAACTTACAACCCAAACCAAAACAAAGTCTTCTGAAGGGCAGATGATTAAGACTGTATCAGTCAGCCATAACTCATAAAAGGTATAGGTCGTTCAGAGCAATTCTTCTGCAATACTCCATCTGCTATGTAAAAAGGTAGGAGTTCCTATAGGAATTCTTTCTAACATCAAAGTCAGGAAGAGCTTATTTGGTCTTATTAGACACGCTAGTCAAGCTGGAATAGGTAAAGGTGATCCTTGTTAACTGTAGTTCTAAATAATTTGAATACTTTCCAATTTTCCCTTATTACAAATCTATGCTTTAAGCAATCCTATTCTTTTATTCTTGTACCTTGCTCACTGATAAACTACCAGCAGCCTAGTAAACTACTATGATTGCTACAATGAAGCTATCATTTGAAAGAGGACTTTCAAACTCTGAACACTTTTAATTGCAACCAGCTGTTGAATTCCCAAGAGTTTGCACATCAGTCCATCACTGAACCAAAAATATTCTGCTTATGGGCCAAATTGCCAGGATGTGGTGAAATGACATGCTTGAAGGCACAGGCATGAGGCACCCTGAGGATTGCTCTGTTCCTCTGTCCTCCCCTCCGAAGAAATGACCTTTAGTTTAGATTCACTCAGGTATTTGCTAACATATTTTAAGTTACAAACAAAAAGAAACCAGAAAACACTGGGAGGGATTTAGAAAAACTGAAAAAAATTAAAATCTTTCTAATTTCTTTTCACTACCAATTTCAGTTAACATACTGCAGCAGCTTTGTTGTTTGGTCTTCCAGAAAGCCACACATAATTAAGATATCCACACTACTTATGTAGATTAATTCCTGTCTATTTATCGTTAGTCTTGCTTCATATAACCAAGTATACAATTATATGATGATTTTCATGAATTCATTCAGATAATTAACTTTAAAACCTTATTTCTTCAATGTAACCAAAGGCAAAATGACAACCCTGTAACTCATTCTATGCTTCTCTGTAAAATGAGAAAATACTGTGGCTTCTTTTCAAAATCCCATCCTATACTGTGCACAGTAGTCAAGTGAGTACATTAAAAAAACTAGTTGGGAGGGATATAACTGAGGCATGAACAGGCAAAATTCTTGCTTCTTGCAGCTGCTTTGCAGAGATATCTGTTAATCTCTGGTGAAGGACTCTGTCAGTGAAAGCTACCTTACAAGTGCTTAATTTGTTTTTAAACATACAGCAAAGGATTCTTTGACATAAAAAGTTCTATGGAATTCAATTCCAAGAAACAAGAGAAGAAAATTAGTGTAAGATTAGGTAGAATTTGATTTTGTTTTCCACAGTCTCATCCAAATAATGTGATGCTTAAATTCCTGTGCAACTAAAGGAAGTTTATATTAAAAAAGTCATGTTCAAATGACATGTTAAATTTGAATTTTTTTTTTAAGTTTCTCCTAGCACAGATCTGGTGACAAAAAGGTAAAATGAAATAGAATTAAAAATAATTGACTTATGGAAAAACCTGAAAGATACCACAATATTGTGGAAAAGTTTCTTTAAATTTTATCTACATATTTTCCACAGAATAGTATTTTATAAAACATACTCCTTGCAATTCTGAAAAAAGTATGTACAGGAAACTTTGCCCTGGGAAACAGTTAGATGAACTTTACAAAACTAATTCTAATTACCTAAGAAAGATTAAGGCAAGGTAAGGTCCAGAGAAAAGCAAAAAGAATACAAGTTTTGAGAAATGTCCTTAGAATATCAACTCTTCTGTTAATTGAGCTCGAAAGCAGACGATTTCCAGTAGTACTGGCAGCTCCTGGTTGAAATGTGATTTGTAACTTTAAACAGTAATTCTGTTAGAACTCTATAACGTAAAATAAAGTACATTTCTGACTAAGTGGTTTCCAATACGAGTGCATTTTGTACTGAAAAGCATACGTATCAAGAGTATAAGAAAAATACTAGATTTCTAGTTACAATTAAGCAGTAGAATCATGGCTTGGCAACAAAACAAGCCAAAATAAACACTTTTTGGTTTTCTCCTTGATGTATTAGCATGTAAAAATTTCCTGTTTGCTGAAACAGAGCAAGTAGCTTCTCTGTTCAAATCCAGCACACATACCAATTCTGCTGTACGTGCCCATCCCAGAGATTTAAAAGTAAATAAGAATCAAAAGAAGATCTGATTATCTATCATCACCAGTAAACACATGACACTGAGGTTCTGCAGACCTTAAATTCCTCCTGGTAGCATTTTTATTCTTATCATAACACTTAACAGTTTACTAATCCTTCAGTGACCAGAAATTAAGAGGAAACCACAATAACTATGCACATACACAAAGCCTCAAAATATTGTAAATACACAACTAAAATACATTACTGTTTTCTAAACAGGCAAAAGGTACACAACATATTTAACTGGAGAAGAAGTAGTATTTGATGTTTAAGCTGATTTTAAAACATACATCAAAGGATTGGTTTTAGGCACTGAATCCTGTTCTGGTGAATATAAATATTTTAAAGCAAAAAAGTTGCTTAGTAACGACTTAAAGAAACTGCTACCTCTTTTTATCTATATTCAAATTAAAAGTTTGTATTTCATAATTATCACAGGACACATGCTTTGTATTCTCAGAGACGAAATCGCCAATAAACTTTAAAATGCACTTAGAATTACAGAACATTGAATAACGACTGGAATACACAGTTTTTTGTCTTTGATCCACCATTGTCCTCAGTTCAATGCTGCTCCAAGATTTTTCCTCTTTTTATTTCCCATCATTGTATTATACACAAAACCTCTCTACCTCTGCATATAATTTGTATTGTTATATATTATGATATATAATTACTGTATGTAAATTGGTATTATTATGTAACTGTGTTAAAATTGAACCCTTAAACTAAAATGTGTATCTGTAAATCCCCATCTAATTCACCCCAGAAAAAGACTAAACACAATCATTTTGGAGAGGTTATGTTTTATTCACTCTAACAGGAGAGTTCCTCCAGTCTCTTCATAAACCATCAGTTTATTGAAATTGAATAATCTGACGTTCATATGGAAACAACTCCCATTCCTATATACTTTTATAGATATATATGTGTGTGTATATATATATTAAAAATATAGAAGACTTTCTAGTTGTCTGAGAGTATAACCTTAATGCATGACGACTTGACTTTGTGTTCAAAATTCAAACATAACCTGAAATAAAAAATAAAAATTCCTCTAGACATTGAATCAGAAAAGGTGGCAACAAAACACAATAAGCCAAATTCAAGCCTACTGACTTCATTGATTGTACATGAGAATTTATACTACTGGACCCTGCAGTACAAGCCTCGATTTATATATAACATCATGACTACATGATAGTTCTGGACAAACAACAGTGGTTAACTAGGGAGCAAACAGATAGGATGCCAAGGCAAATGATTTCAAACCACCTTCTCATTGAAGTTTCTGCCATCTATAACCACTGGCACTGCAGATAACATGCCCAAATAATAATTTTGGAATTTACACCACTAATCAGGGTGGTAATTTGAGCACCTGTGATTTCCTCACCTTCCTAAGTATTACCAACAAGAAACATTTGATATTTGATTGCATGTGTCAATAGTTGGATAAGCCTTACTAATCTGAAAAAAAAAAATTTGGGCATCTGTTCAAGACAGCAAACCTTCAGATAAATAAACTATTAATCTCTAGAAACATTAGGATTGCTTTAGACACAAGCAATTAGAAGATGTAAGGCTGTATATTCTCCAGTCACATTTTATTAACTATTAACACCTTCTTATTTTCTAAGGCCCAACGAGAAAAGAAGTACATTAGGATTTAACTTCAGATGATTTTTCTTACAATTTGACAAATCCTAATCCTTTTTGGCATAATTATGTCCTTAGAGAGCAACACATACAAGATGTTCACAAACAAGGAAAAGAGTATTTTCATACCTTGAGGATGCAAGGCTTCCATAAACCTTTTAACAGTGGATATATTTAGTGGTTAGCAGGCAGAAAGGCAGAGAAGACAGTCTGTAATTCATCCAGTAAATCTAGTTCCTAGCACGAGCTAGCCAACAGATTTAGTAGACTGTTTTGTTTTTTTTTTTTTTAAGATCTAAACAGAGGGAACACTTGTGTTACTGTGTATTCTAGTCCACATACATCTCTCCTCCTCAAGGCCAAAAGAATTGCTCAGATACCAAACAAACATCAAAGGCCCTGTTGATATCTTTTAAGTTATCAAAACCTGTGCTGTATATGGCTTGATGCATCTGTTTAATTTCCCACTTTCACTAAACACTGAAATCTATCCTATACTTGAAGTCACTCTAAGGGTGATTTGGACTAGAAAATCAAAATATTACCAACTTATCCTGCAAATTAAAAGTGCATATACATCAACACAAAAGCAGCTGGTTAAATTTTTTTTTTTTAAATTTCCATTAAACAGACAGAAATTTTAGCTGGCAACTGACCACATCTTTTTTTCATACGGCTTTGACAATTATAATTAATTTCTTTTAAAAAACCCAACAATATTTGAAGTCTTTGGAGTTACAGACTACTAATTGATCAAACAGTCTTAGGGCAAAGCTATAAAGACAAGTATAATTTACATTTTCTTTGCAAACACCACAACTACGCTTAAAATGAATTATATTTCAGGCATTATTCCAAGTCCTGTGTTAGTGTTTCTTTTTCAATGTTGCATGGGGAAAATGTATGATTATCTGGTTAGGTCTGAAATATTTTCTTGACTTCTACTATAAATTCTACATGGCACCTTTACAGTATCAAGCCATGACCTTTGTACTATAACAAGAAAACAAAAAATTATGCAATGCTTAAGCCTCTACAACATGCATTAGCAGAAGTTCTGTATTTTCCATTATTAGGTCTTTCACTGATTTTTAATGAGTTGTTACATCAAGATAGCATGTTACAGTCAATCATATGATCACCTATGATTTTTTGTTTTAAGGTCTCTTCAAATTATCATGATTTAAAATCTATCTTCTTTTTAAACAAATTGTGTCTGACTGTCAGTTAGGTAAACCAGGGAGACAGGCAGAAATCTTGAAAGCATTAAAGTGACAGAGGAGGAGATTTACTTTCCTGCACTGGCTGAGACATCAGCATATGCACAGAGCTGTCTTCCAGTACTGCTTTAATATTCCATATATATTTCAGTAGGTTTAGACCACACATTCAGCATATTTTTTCCAATCTCTAAAGTTATTCGCTCAACTGTACGACAAGGGTTTATTTTGGTCTATAAAACTAATCCTGGGACTGTACAACTAAAATAGCTTTTCACCGCAACAGGTGTTAGCTGATCATGAGCAGAGCTGTGCTTAAAACTCTTAGCCGCAGCCATTAGAAATATCTCTCAGTGTTAAAAAGTCAAAAGCAAGGCCAAAAAACAATCGGTGATCCGCATCAAGGGATTAGTTTAATTAGAATGGTATTTTTAAAATTCTCTTTGTCTAGTCTTGTCTGGTAGCCTGGCACTCAAGTTGTAACATTACATCATGGTAAATACAGAGTACCTTTTGTTGAATTTGACTGCTAAAACAAGAAGACACTGCCTGATTTTTTTGCATTTTTATATACTTCAATGTGTTCGAATGAGATTCTTTCACATACGTAATTTCAGTGTCTTGGATAACTGAATGCATTTGAAAAAAAATATTAATTCTGAGAGTTTTAAAATGAAATATATGCACACACACACACTGGACAGTTCCTTTTTTCCCCATCTGCAGCTATGAAGAGTTGTTACAAGTTTCCCTTTTTGTCTGTCCGTACTATAAAGAAAAATGTATGCAAAGATGTTAAAAACCTCTTAGTTAAACAGTTAATTATTTAGACTACTAGATTGATTTAGAAATGAATGCTAGACTCAATATAGCAGCAATTACATTGCACTTACCTAAATGCAATTTAAAGTTAAGTAGCTAATTTAAACTGACTCTGGAATTTATCATATCTGGTATTTATCACATCTGAAGGTACCTTTAATACAATATAAAGGTTACTCAGTAGCTGGCTTAATCAATTGAAAAGTTAGAAGGGGAGACTGGAATAAATTTTCTTCTCACAAGACTTACAAAATATACCACTAGTGCATACCAGAAGGCTAGCATCATTTCACTTTATTTTCCATAGCTTTTTTTTACCCCACTCAAATAACGTTCTGTAGCAAAGGGGTAGCTCTTGGTAACATCCACTCAAAGGAATCCCAATATTCCATCCTGCTTATCACTCTAATATAATATATTGGTTTAAATTAATATTTTATATTAATATATTTAATATGTTGTATTAATACATATTTTCCCTCCATGGCACTGGTTTTAAGCAGTAACTGCTACTCCTTCTGATATCTACCTTGCAAATAACAGCTTCTGGTTAATTATTTATGCTAGGTCAGTTGGAAATCGTGCTGGCTTTTGTGCCATTTCTGTAGCACACAGGACTTCAAGGAATAAAAAAATGAGGCAGAAAAGCTTAGAAGTTAGTCCCCCTGGGTCTTTTTACACAGGCAGCGATGACAGGAAGGTTCCCTAAAAAGACCATTTTGAACAAGTATCAACCTTAGGGGCTCCCTGAGAAAGCCTCTTACTCTCCATTGACTTTAAGAAGGAAACTAGGTTTCTAGCTTATGCACATCGGTTAGACACCCAACTGAGGTGCTTATTGCCAATGATTCCTTTAGACAGGTTCCCAATAATTTTATTGTATCTTCCAGTCTCAAATCTCATTTGGTTTCCTTGAGTTTGCCACAGGGCTGCAGACACCTCTGGAATGACTGTTTCATCTGGGTGGGGGAAAAGATACGCTCTAAACCAGACTTTCTCTATAGACCACAGATGTAAAGGAATATGAATTAGTAGTCCCCTTACTAAAGTGAACTGTCTCTTTAAAAAGAACAAAACACCCGATTGTGTACAACTCTTCTTAATTTCCTCTAAAGAAAGACAATGAATCATATTTCTGTAGATCACACTATAAAAGCCAGCCAAAGAAAGTCAAGAATAACTTGCATTAAAAGCACTACACATTGTCTCTTTTTCCTGAAGATGTTGGAAAGGAATATTGGAAACAGAATCATGACTAAATTTTTTGCAAAATAAATGCATCTGCTACTTTCAAAAGTTCAACTCTGCCAAAACATTGCAAAGACTGTAATTTGTTTCTGCTCAAAGATAGTGTTATTATCCTCATTAGAAACATCAAGACACTTCAACATCTTTCTTCAGCTATCTCTTCTACCTACCCTTAAAAGAAAGTATTCTTTGTTGAAAAAAAAAAACCCAATACAGCTGCTTCTCAGCAATAGAGTAACATTACTCCATATTCACCAGAATCCTCTTCCTCTGTTCAGTCAATACTCAGACTCAGCTGACAATATGTCTAGAAGTCCTGATGGGGAAAAAGGATGACTTCCCAAAAGAAAACATCCTCAGGCTTCACAGCTTGTTTGTTCATCTTGTTTTCTCTAGTACAGGCAACACAGGTAACATTCAGATAAAATGAGGCTGCCTTACCTCTGGTTCTTGTAAGTATTATTAGTTAGAAGAACATCCAACTTCCCTTTACAGTCTCCATCACCATGTCATTTGAAACCTGAAGTTATCCCTACGCCAGCTCTCCTCTGCTGTGAATTTTATTTTATTTTTGAAGGACAGGGAGCCTTCATAAAAAGAAACATAAAAAAGGTCTACATCTGCTGCTTTTACTAACAGATATAAAAATGTTGTTCTGTAAAAGGCTGCATCTTTTTCTCTCCTGCTTCCATGAACACTTCTTCACACGCAGAAAGAATACCGATCAGAACAACTCCCTCTCCCTGCACCCAAGGAAACTTTTCACTAGTGTACAGAGAAATGATTAAGCACTTGTTAGAACAATGTTCATGTCCAAAGCTCAGTCCATATCTGTTTCTTCTTCTTCCTGCTATAGTCTTTACGTCTTCTGAACACACATAAAGAATTTCCTGAGCTTTCTCTTAAATTGGATGTTTCTATGGTTGTTCTTGGAAAATCTCCTGTCTCACTCCATAACCCTGCAACTCAGAAACACGCAAATATTGTCTGTGTTAAGAAAATGAAATTAAAGGGGGTCATTTGATGTAGACATAGGTATACTGGAATCTGATCTCTAGTCAGAAGTAGAAGAAACAAGCAAGCAATGATTGTCTTGCCAGCTAGCTCTGAATGTAGCTCTGCAGATAGAACTGAAATGGCAGCCCAGTGTCCCCTGCATTATACACTTCACAGAGAAAAAGGTCAAAGACAACAAGCACTAGAGAAACATTCCCTTGCAAGAGAAGCCTCATATGTTCCACAGAAAAAGCTACGTGAAAGGAGTACAAAGATTTACGCTTACTGAAGAATTTTCAGTGGAAACAAAAGACTCAAAGAAAGCTTTGTATGGATTTAAATAGAACAGAAACACAAAAAAGCAAGCTCACATTAGTTTGCATGGAACAAAAAGAAAACAAAAGGTAGAGAAACACTTTCAGTGAGCTATAAACATGATTCTTTGATTCTGCATAACAGTCTTTTATTTAACTTCCATGCATGCAGGTACTTAACTTTCAGAGACACCTATGCAGGGAACAAAAAATCACAATCCAAAGTAATTTCAGACACATTGGAAAAATCAACTTAAATCAGGTTCTGCTAGGAAACTCTTTAAATGTTTTTTTCCCCTTTGGATTTTCTACTTTCTAATAATAGTACAATGGTATTCTCTGAGTGTCAAATTATTTGTTCAGTTCTACTTACACATCCAAACTGCAGATTTATCCTGGATGTCCAAAATTATTTAAATTTTTTTCCACGTCAAGAGGCATCAATGGGCTGATATTCAGAAAGTTTCTAAGAGCTTAATGCTCTGCGATGATACTAAGTGGTATACATATTGTATCCTCTTGTAAGTGTTAAAAAGAGAATAATTTTTCATGCTGTTGCTTTAAACTGGTTTTTGGGTTGTATTTCAGTTTGGGTTTTTTTTTCATTTTGAGAGACTATTTAAGTTCAGAAGTAAGTTTTCCTTGGAGGGTCTCAACCAATTTTTTTTTAGAAGAAGGAAGAAATGAGAGAAGAAAAGGAAATGTCATGAAGAAAGAAGATACTGTTTTATTTAAAGGAATCTGTTTTCAATGACTAGCGAAGGGTAAACCACATAAGATATGGCTCCTATTTTCACTTAGAATGGAGTCCAGCCATATTACTGACACTCGCTCCGCTGCGCCAAACATATCACTTATTCTGTGCTATGCTGAAAACAACTTCAGCCAGATTTGACTGTAGTAGCATTGTCTTTTTCAGGTCTGTGGTTTGGACTTACTCCTGAAACAGCCTAAGTACAGACTTCCACACCACATCACAGTACTGCATTTATTTCCTAAGGCCCAATCTCAACAGTAATAAATTAGGTTTTTGGATTCAAAAGACTAGATTTTAACTCTTTGGTACCAATGATAAGGATTTCCCTAGGTATTAAACAACAGCGAATTTCTCATTTTAACTGCTCAGCCTCAGGAATTTCACCATCTATGCCAAGGTTCTGAACACATCATGTGCTCTTTTGATAACATCCTGAAAACCAGAAAAGCACATTAAAGGAATTGCGCTCTGCACAGGTAGTAAAACAGTGGATTTTTTATAAGAATGGCTAGAAAGCATATTTTAAAGACAGATAGTTTCAGGACTATATGCAATGGTACATACTGTCTGAGAGCTTGCTGTCTGATTAGCCTCAAGACAAACAAAGCAAATGACTGAAAAAAGGGTGAAAGATAGAAAATCAGTGCCAATGGAGAATCTTTTCTAACTTGTTCCATTCATATTGGCCATGTGGGAAAACATGCCAGGTATTCCCTTGGAAACTACCGCAGTAGGGTCTTAAATCCTCTGCCTTGCTTGCTCCATCCTACCCTCAGCCTTGCCTCTCCTCTGACAAGGAGCATTTTTGGTTCAGAGAGTATAGGTTAACTTACCCTCTGCTGATAGATATTTATTCCTCAGGGAGACAGTTACGACTTTTCATCTTTCCACTTCTGGTACTGCTGCCTGTGGCTACAGGCAAGAACCACGATTTCACAATATGTTCCTTCAGTTGGCCAACTCTTTCTAAGCATGTTTGTTTGGTTTTTTTTTTTGTTTGGGTTTTTTTTTTTTTTTAAATAGTACTTCTTACTCAGCAAAATCAAGGTAAGACTACATATTAAAGTTCCTGTCACTTTTTTTCTGCTTCTTTGCTTGTTTGAACTGTTCAGGGCAAACTCAATATTTGCAGCACTCCAGACCACTGGAAAAATCCCTTAGGTCTGACATCTGCAGATCCTGCATCCTTATGCGACTGCCCCAGGGTAGTGGGTTGTCTGTTCTGCCTGCCTACTCGCATTTATGAGCTCACCACTATGTTTTTTCCATCACTATGTTTTTTCCATAGACTGCCAGTAATGCTTCCTGTTTATGTGGTCTATCAACAGCCGCTGGGAGAATACTGCTTTATATACTGCTGATATCTGATGCACTCTAACATAAACTTTTATCTTTACTTTTGCAATGATAACATTAGGACAAATGTCCACTTATAATAATTATCCTTGAAATACCTTATCTGAGTATCTTTTGCAGGAAGAGAACATAGGGTAGCAAGAATACTGGTTCTCAGACAGATTTGGAGCACAACCATAAAAATTATACAACACAATGGAGCCCTAAAAGCTCCCCTCACAACCTCAGTAAAAGGTACAAAATTGTCTTCTTGAAGAGAACCAATTTAAATGTTTTCATAATTTCAAAACTTCAAGATTAGTCAATGACACAACAAGAATACTTTAACAGTTGCATACAGTTTTTACATTATAAAAACAGCATTTGTGAACTCATCCTATAATGATGTTAACTAGTCAAAATCAGCTATCACATTTTTTTTCTGTAACAGGAACAGCCAAAAAAATTAGGAAGAATTACATGCCTAAACCAGTGATTTATAGTAAGTCTTCCACTGACTTTACTATTAAGCCATGTCAGAACAAAGTACGGAATTTCTGTAAAACATCTTCACAACCTTCAGTCTGTAAGAACAGCTGTCTGTAGAAGAACAGTGAGGCACAGCAGAGGAAAACCCACACAATGCCAGACAGGACTCTAAACGGAGTGTGTCATACCTGGTTTTCCCCTGTTTTGAATGCCAGCATCCACCACAGGAATTCTGCCTACAAAAGTCTCTACTATTGAGTAGTCCACATATTGCAATACTAGGTGTTCACAAATATGTGTAACGTGATGAATGCAAGAGGCATGCCTCAATTACTGTTTGGTGGCCTAAGTGGCTAGGGTCAAAGTCTGGAGATGACAATTTCAGTGAGAGTTCTAGGATGGTCTCAGCAGTTTCCTAGGAAATAGCATATTAACAAGTCTCTGTGTCCATTAAAAAATATTTGATTTCTGATTTCTTCCAGTTCCTGACTTCACCAGTAGAAGTATTCCATCTCTTTAATGAGCCACTGTTCCTATTACATGCAACAGGATCAAGCTGCTGGCCTGGCTTTAAATCTTATGTACAAAACCTTAGTTTCCAGGAGCAGAGCAAAGCTGTAGCCACCTTCCTTTGAGAGACTGAGGACACAATGGTCCTGAAAGACTAACTCCTTACGCAGCAACCAAAAGCGAGGAAGAAAAGGCATAAAAATAGAGTCAGAACTATGTGACAAAGAAAGGAATTAGGGAAGACAAGAGCAAGAGTGAAAGTCAGATAAACAGGAGGCGAGAGCCGACAAAGGAGTGCTGAAGGGAATATGGTATAGATGAGTAAACAAAAAGGGAAGCTGACATAGGCACAAGTGACTAACACTGAAAAAAATGAGTGAGAGAGCTGGGGAGCATGAAAGAAAATCCTGCCTTGGCAGGCAAAAGTAAGTAATGTTCCTAAATTTGACAGAGTTGTGTAGAGTGAAGCTATATTCTGAATATATTTATTAGAGACCAAAGGCAATATCTGGGATGTGCTTGGACTTGAAAGAACTTGAAATCATGAGCTGTAATGGATTAAGATTCAAACACAACAGTCTAGCACCTGTCCAGTTCTACTATGCAACATAAACAACAGTAGTTATTAAAATAACTGTGAAAATCAGGTGAAGAATCATGGAACAGTTTGGGTTGGAAGAGACCTTTAAAGGTCACGTAGTCCAACCCCCTGCAATAAGCAGGGACATCTTCAACTAGATCAGCTTGCTCAGGGCCCCGTTCACCCTGGCCTTGAATATTTCCAGGGATGGGGCATCTACTACCTCTGTGGGCAACCTGTTCCAGAGTTTCATCACCCTCTTCACAAAAAATTTCTTCCTTTTATCTAGAGTCTGAAGAAGCTACAAGACATTTTCCCTAGACAAATGAAAAAGGCAATCTTTTTCGTTATGCACCTCCAAGCTTCACATTTTCCCAGCTCTGCTAGAGATTCAACACATATATAAATAAACATTTGCCTAACAGATAAGGGAAAGCTACAGAATCTACAGACAAATAAATACACACACTGCAGTTCTTAGACAATAAGATGTAGGATGAGAAATATGACCTTAATCCAGCCACTAAATGATCTGCTTGCTCTCTGGATCTTACTACTAAGCTATTACACAGCTTCAAACCATGCAAGACGTTCAAAACAAAATAAAAACCAATTTTCTAAACATATTTCCTTCCTTTACTCTGGAACTGAAAGTTTTAGAATATATGAATATATGTTCACCAACGTATCTAAACTAAAAAGCAAAGAAAACATACTCAGTTTCAGGCCACGATAAAGAACAAACCGGGTATGATACTAATTTGGGGGAATGCAAATGCATACGCTCTTCCTCTCCGAGTGTTGTAATTTTAAAATCAAGCATCTCATACAACACACAAAAATCTTTCACAGTCTATTTATAGAAATCTGTAAAAGTTCTTTTCTCTCTCATCTTTTGTCTAGACTAGATAGAAGTCATGGCAGAATGTGTTGGCCGACATATTCTGACAAATGCACTGAAGAAAAATCTAGCTGACACAAGACATGAAATTTTTCAAGACAAAAAGCCCAAGCTCCAATTCAATTAATGCAAGACATGCTTAAGGATAATATAGGCAGTAAAATTTTCTCAAATACACCAACTAGTATCTAGTATAACGATTTTTATTTCAGTTTAGAAAAGACCTCAAATCTCAGCTTCACAGACAGAAAAACATTAAATAGTTTAAATATTTTTAAAACATTTTTGCAAATTGAAACAAATAGAACACGATGCTTTAAAGTATTATTGGCATTTATTTGAACAGTCTTCATAACTAACAGCTCTACTTGCCATGATTAACACAGCCAATTCAAACATGTCAAGAGTATTTATGCCATACTGTATTATCATATATGCTAACCATATAAATTATATGCAGAAAAAAAAGTCTGAATTTTCTCACACTAATCATGAGACTCCTTTATGATATACATTGCATGAACAGTCCACTAAATGAGCTGGCATTATTTCTATTTCCTGATGCAATGAGCTAGCCTTCATAAACAGAATATGAATGTTTCCTATTTATGTATTCACACAACTGGAAATTAATTTTCTTAAGGGTCACAAACACCTCATGTACATTACCTTATAAAATTTTCTTGTATTTTTGATGTTACAAGTAATTATTAAAAATAACACTTTGCTTATCAGTATATAAGTTATCCCAGTAAAAATGTATTTCTGGAAGACAAAAAAAGAGTTGAGTGATGGGATCTGCTGGCAACAATAAATGCTTTTTCTCCCCCTGTTAGCCATAATATACTTTTTAGTACATGACCAGTACTAGAATTCAAGCACGCTGTAAATACAAGTAAAAGAAATGTGTATATAACCTCCATGCAGATGTATTTAAATGTTTCACAAATTAATTTAATCTTAACATCTTAATTTCTGATCAACAGCACTTGAAAATTCCACTTTACTGTTTAAACTCGCTGCTTTTAATAAAAGACAAGAAAGGAAATACTGTAGAAATACCAGAATCAGAGCTGCTTAACCTTTGTCCTTATATAACACAGATGGCACCATGCATTTCCACAACATACTGAAGCCAACTAACTACTTACACAAGGGCAGCACACTGCAAAAACATACCCAAGATCATGGCTGAACAGAATGGGGTTTACTCAAATGAGGACAGCTAAGCATGTAAATGGATATTTTGCTGAATCTAAGTTATGAGTGTTTGCTTAGGAAAATTTTCCAAAAATAGGTAAAAAAATCCCAAATCTTTCCCTTTTACATCTCCTTTCAATGTTTTATAGATTCAGAACTTGATTAATCATCATTTTTCCCACAAAAATCTTAAATTGACCATCAGTAAATCCTCAGAAAAAAACCACCTTCCTCAAAAGAAATCCGTTCTGGTAGCTTGGATACCCAAAACTTCAGGATTAAAAAGATCAAAGGAAGAAAAAAACCTGAAATCATGGGAGACATTTCATTTGTTCATCCCTAGATTTGGGGAAATACAAAAAGAAATTCATGGAGAAGCAGGGTAAGATAGATTTATTTCTTCTTGAGTTCATCTTATATTTTTCCCAAAGCAGCTGGAACAGAAGAATAGCTAGAATTTACTGCAACTGTTTTTCTTTTTTAAAAAACCAACCACAAAACAGTGACATTTTAGTGATGATAAATGAATCAGAGTATCAGATTTGCACACTTCAGATACCTTGTGGGGGGAAGAAAAAAATACATAGTTCATGACTGCAATCAAGGACTATGGCATTCTAACCAAACCTGTCCTAAATTGCATAGTAAGTCAAAAAACTTTATCAATATTTCATCTTTCATATAGACCAGAAAAAACGTTTTACATGCCGATATGAGAAATGTTCTACTTCCAGTCCAAAATACAGATATAATACGATCAGAGAAAATTAAACTCAGTTGCTTAGAGACAGTAGCAAGTTGATCAGAAACAAGAATTCAATAACCTTCATTTTTTTAGATGCTATGGAACAAGCAAGATAAAGTAATAGTTGAAACGTTGGGTTAGGAAAGAAAACAAATGAAGGGACAATACTCAAACTAGGCAGAGGAGATGAGGGCAAGACATTGGGACAGCTAAATAAACTTTAAGAATAATTCTCTCTCACATACGGTAAAACAAAAAAAATGTAAGTTTACTTTGAAAAAAAGGGAGACTTCGATTTACCCCTTGCCTAGTTCATCTGCCCCTTCCCAGCAAAACAGGCAGATCAGTAGAATATAAATCACTAAAAAAAAAAGTTTCTGCTAGTACTGATAACATTAATTGAACTGATCATCTGAATATTGTCAAAAAGGGAATATTAAGCACTACACAGAGTAGTGAAAATGTCTTATTTCCTTCAAATGATACCTCAGACAGCATTTTGTTGAATAAGGGGTTTAAATTCATCTTCTTGTTGCAATGAAATCTTTCTTGCTGAAGTAAATTATAATAGTTATAACTGGTGAAGGACACAAGAGGGGGAAGGGAAGCCTGCAACATGTCAACTGGCTGTCAGAGAGGTTGCTAGAAAAAATGAGTGAGCTGCTGATAGATAAAGAGGAAGGAGGAGGGGGAGAAGAAAGGCTGCTGTGGGAAAAATGTTACTAACTGTCATCAAATTTGCCTGCTTAACTTCTCAAACCTTTAGACAAGCAAATAATCTATTAATATTTAAACATGATTTTCATGTTCTCTAACCACTGCGGTTTCAGTGAGACCACTAAAATCTAATGCTTGAGTAATTCTGTACAGATTATACGAAAGAGCAGATTATTCTAGAAAGGAAAGGCTCTCCCAAATTTCTTCCTGCTCAGAAGGCACACAATAAATCAGGAATCATCTCCTGTAAGATATGATGCAAGCAGAGTTGTGGATCCCATGGACTCAGGGAAGAATGTAGACCACAGAGGAGAACAAAGTTGAAAGGGATAAAAGTGTCAATTATGTTGAAATCTGATATTTTGTAAAATAAAACAACTTCAAACAGACTGTTACTTAATCCCAGTTTTGGAATGGAATGCAAGCTTCCCCCCTGCCCTGCAACACATGTACTATAGCAGCCAGTTTTTTTACCCTAAAACATCTAAATGCATACAACAGCAGCAAAAATAACTGACAACACTAGGTTAATTTCCTATCCACAATACATTGTAAACATAAGTACCAGATGCTTTGTGAATAAGCTTCTAAGAAATCTAGTTGAGTCTTTGCGCATGATACTCCAGCAGGAAGAGTAGCTTCTCTTTTGCTATACTCAATCCAATTTCCCAGTAATGTTTGATGGGCCACAAAGCATACATGCATTAAATTAGCAGCAAGTATTTAGATACTAACATTCCTGGAAAATGATTCAGAGTTTTGAATAAAAGTGCTTAGGAAAAAAAAAGGGGAGAAAGAAAAAAAGAATAGAACAGCTTTGAATTCATTTACTTAAAAAAAAAAGTCTTACTAGTACTCGTAGGGCTTTGCTGAGAGAAAGTCTTTGCAGCGTTATAATCTTGTAACCAACAGAGGCTATTCAAAATGGGCAACACAGCTTAGGAAAGAAGTGAAAGAGACTTTTTATAAAGCCACAAAAGTTACAGCAGTAGAGACACATGGCACTCTTAATGAGCTTTTCAATACTCTTGCTGGTTATAAAACATAAAGAAAACTGCAGCCATTTTCTCAGCAGAGAAAAATGCACTGCTTTTATTTAAGCTATATAAACAACTTCTCTTTAGAAACCAAATTGGCATGTCGGTTTTATAGAGATTTTGATAGGAAGGCTTAACATTAAAAATATCATACGCCATGATTTGATTGCTCCCTGCTTCCACATTAATATCACAAATGCCATACAAAAGATGAGAAAAAACAAAGCATTCCCATTTCTACCCTTCACTCCCTGTTCCCAAAGCCCCCTTCCTACAGTGAAAAGTAGAAAAAGTATTCATATATGCATATACACACACACACTCTCAATAAAATGTGCACTATAATTCTTTGCTGCAATTTTCAAAGGTACCATAAAACATCAGTTTCTATTACACTCAATAAATGCCCACCTCTGACAAAAAAAAAAAAAAAAAAAAAATCTGTCCAACCACTCTCAAATTCCTTAATAAAACCAGCCTCTTATGGAATCAGTAGCTCAACACAGTGGAAAAACAAAAGACATGAAACATTCCCATCTGGTCCATTTCTGGAATAAACAGTATTCCTTACATTTTGACAGACTCTCTCCACGTTCTCCAAATCCTTGATCAGATCTTATTATCCTTCACGGCACTACTGGAACAATTTCAGAATGATCAGGTATTTTTCGTTAGAAGATGGTGAATAATTTTTAAGTTTTGTTCTCTGAGCAAAATTAAAGCTATTACACTTCTTTTTTTCTCTTTAAGGAAGATATCCTCACCTGTTCAAAGTATTGATAGACAGAAGAGCTGCCAGAGCTTCCTTTTTCCATTTTTCACCACTTAATAAAGAAACCAACTGCTCTACTATTCACAAATGATAGAAGTCTCAGCAGTATAACAAAACAATGCAACTAAATTTTCCCTTCTCATTTTCTATGGATTCCAAAGGATTCAAATATGGGGCTAAGATGTGGGAAGCACAAAGCAAGAGGCTTCTCTTCCACGGGTTCTGGTTGCTTTTTCTCCTCAGTCCCCAAGTGGTAGCGACAGAATTAACCTATAGAAGTCCCTTGATCGTAACACGCTAATAAGGGAAAAAAGTAATATTCTCCCACACTGGGCTAAGTGCTCACCACATTTTCCACAAAGCCCATTTTCCCTGGACAAAGTGAGGACTAGGACAGATGTAAGTGGTAATGTTAAGGTCCAGCTGCAGCTCTTTAATCCTGCATGTTCTATTGGAGTGTCATATCAGACTATGAAATACTGAATTGCCTCCCCAGTACGTAAACTATAAACTATAGTATAAGCTTTCTACAAATCTGTAAAAACTTGTATTGCAGAGTCTAATCTTATTCATGTTTTTTTTTAAAAAAACCCATTTTTCTCTTTTGTAAGAGAAAAATGCAACATCATCCAGTATTTATTTTATTTAATCCTTCTCCTATTTCCCCGCAAGAACTGCATAATTTTGCCATTAAAACATAAGGAAGATTTACCAGTTCTTACATAGAGCTTTCATGTGTTCCTGGAACTCTATTACATTTCAGAAATACTTTTTAGCCTCCTGTTCTAAAGTTTATGTTCACATGACGGACATCTTTTATGAAATTTTAATGTAATTTAAAAAAAAATTCTTTTTAAAAATATACTGAAATATCATATACATTTACATAACAGTGTTGTTAATTAATCTCCTCTTTGGTATATTGTCTTAACTGCATTACCTATACAAAATAATGCAAACAGCAAATATTTACTAGAAGTGATTTTAAGACCTTACTTTTGCTCAATTACAAAAAGGATTATTTTTTCTAAAAAAGTATTTGGGCCACTGATACACAGAGATCAGTAATGTACTCGTGAATTTCTAGGGAAAAACTGCTGCCCACTATAAAACCCAGCAGGCTTTAGATTCGTATTTTTACATTAAAAAACAATCCACTGAAATTAAAGATGGGATAAGGAAGCACATTTAGGCATTGTAAAACTAACTTGGGGGGCTGGGAGTAAACTAAGCTACAAAACCTCAATGCGAAAGCAGTACTGAGTTAGTTCTTTGGTTTATTGCATTGTATATTTCCTACTTTCTATACAGAAAGCTCTGAAAAAAGTTTATTATAAGGAAGAAACCAGTAATCCTAACAGAGAAGCACTGGGTTTCACTGCTGGTTTACTGCCCCTCTTTTCCTCTCTTAAAAATGGCTTTTAAATGCAATATTCAGTTAGCTAAAGCAGAAAAATTTGTCAAATATTATATGCATTACTATTTCTCTAAAGCAGCTTGTGTGACATCTGATTTCTAAACAAAATCTTAGCTTTCTTAGGAGTCCAAGTGCTTACTATAATGGAATTAATTAAAAACATTATAACTATTTCCCTAAACCACTATGCATAAGAAAAAAGAATATTTAATTCCTCTTAAAATCAAATGTTTAATTTTGTGCTTATTCTTAACTGCATGATCTTTACTTCTCATGTAAAGATATCAAATCAGCAATTTAACTATAAGCAGAAAAAAAAAGAAACTGAAATGCATCTAATTTCAGCTATTGATTAACATTTTAAAAGTTGAAATATTATTCTGATGACAGATGAACAGATTTGACGAGAACATCTCAAACACAGAAATTCAAATTATTGTACCAAGAGGAGCTACCCTGCCAATGAGATTACATACACAACTACACAGGATTTGATACACCCCCACATCTTGCTTAAAAAATTAGCAATACTAAAAGTAATTCTTAGTTACAAAAGTTGGTGCTTTTAGGACAATGGCAACTATTCCCAAGCGACTTCAGTAAATCAAAAGCAGCAATTCTTTTGTATTTGACTGCAGTCACCAAGCAGTGACTAATAGTGATTTAATACTGTTATTTTTAGGACCGTAAGCTGCATTGTTTAAAATATATCTATCTATCTATATATATCTTAAAGATCTAGCAATTTTCAACTTCTACAGATATAAAAGGGAGTTTAGAATGCCTGTTTGCCAAATTACAGCTAGTATGAGGCAGGACCACATCATCTATTTGAGTTCAGTTTGATCATCCGTCCCCTCTTGTACTATCTGGACCTTAATTTTCTCTGCTTAAGAGAAATTGCAGGTCACAGGCATTTGTTTCGCAATATCCCAAGCAAAAGGATCTCTTGACGATTCACTGACCTATTAAAAATGCTTTACAATTTTTCAAGTTTCCTAAGATATCTTGAAATGCCCTCCTTTCTTCAGGAAACAAATTTCAGCAGATAGCAGATGAATGCATGACAACCATCTAACCAGCCTGCAGATTTAGGAATCCACATGTAGGCTGAGAAGATGCCTGCTCACACACACACACACACACAGAGCAGTTTAAATGATGCTAAAGAAACTACTAGAGCAGCATTGATAAAGTGCTTATTTGCCTGTTTCACTAGGTAGTACCAAAGCTTGGTAAATACCTTAAATACCAGTGAAAACATTTGCAGTGCCGCTTATTTACTCAGCTAGCAGACACCCCAAGAACCAAAGGCTGTGTTAACGTTCACACGGAACATCCCTACTGCCAGGGAGCACAGCGATGGATTTGATTGCCTCCGTGACTCGGAGGTGAGAAGCAGAAGAGCTCAGAGATTTTATCATGAAATTCTGCAGTGACTATCCACAATTTTATGCTCAGGTGCAAACTCCATAAAAGATGCCTTTATTGAAAAGAAATTATATAACCTAATATCTGATTCCTGTTTTCAGTTTCCAGGAAAGATTTGGGATGGTAATGCTATAATTCATGCTTGTTCTTGTTTGTGTCTTGGGAGCACAGGTCAAGATCAAAAGAGAAAATAATGCTAAGAATTAATTGTGTCCCTATATCCAGTTAACTTTTAAACATTATGCAAAAGTTTAAAAGAACACTATTCTGATAATGAAATTTATTATTTCCCTAATTTTTAGGCTACCATCTATTTCTTTAAGTCACTGCTGGCCACTGAATTCCACGCTATTGGAGAGATCTACATTCCTGCTCATTTATCGCTACTCAGAGCACAAAATGATAGGGAAGGCTATGCATCTTTCAGCTGGGTTTCTCTGGAGATCTATCCTGATAGTGGCTGCTGATCTTACAAGGGTGAAGCAAGCTCTAGCTGAATTAGAGGCTCTATAAAAAGACAAATAAATAAATGAATGAAAACATAATCTCCTCACAGTCACTGCAATAAATATTTAAGGAGCGAGTTAATCAGCTCTCCTTTGATTTTTGAGGAATCAGCCACTAGATGGCAGAAAAATGCAGCTTAATTTTCTCATCATTATGAAGAATTCACCCAACAGATCCCTTGTATCTCAGGCAACAGGTAATATGATCTCTCAAGCAATGTCAGACAAAAGCTAACAGTAAAGCTGAGTTTTTTTCTTGCCTAGTATATGTGCTACCTTGACTTTCTCTCCTTTACTGTAAAACCTGGAGTGTTTATAAATGTTTGAAAATTCAAGTGTTAAAACAAGTAGACCCCGCTCCTAATTTCATTATTCTGGAAAATACACAATTACAGGAGTAGGGCCAATCTTGTTAAAGATGTTCTGTTATCACAATATTACTCCATTTAATATTCAAAGGATAGAATATGTGGAGAAGTTATTTCAAGATTCAGGTATACAACATCTGCTTTTCCACCCAAGAACTATGCAAACAATAGTGGGTAGTGGGAAGACTGAGCAGGCAGTATACAAAAAACATCCAGGGAGTTTGACAGGAAATAAAACATGAGAATCAAAATTCTGAGTTTTCACAGAAAACCGTCAATTTAAAATATATTATTTTAACAACAAAAATGGCAGGGTTTGTTTGAACGAAATCATATGCATGCCTTGAAATTTCATACATTTGCATTAACATTATTTTATTTTTGCATAAAAAAAATTATACTGTATAGTTTCACCATTTTTTAAAAAGTTTGCAGTACTCAGTTCACCTTTTTTTTTTCATTCCTATTGCCTTTTCTACATCTTCATTTCCTTTCTTTGTACATATTCATTCTGTCTGCCAGTTTTTTCCTCTCCTTTAATGATCATCGTTCTTTAATATTCTTAATAAATTACTAAAATATGAAGTGAGAGTGGACAGTCTCATTATCTCTACATCTACATTTTTTCCTGCTCTCTATTCCCATCTTAAAAAAATCCAAACCAACAAAACTGCAGTTCAAAACAGAGTATTTCAGAAACTACGAATATATTATGAGAAAGCACTATGATCATTGTTGCAACAAATAGAAAATCTACATAAACCAAACTGTTTTACAGTGATTCACTCAGCTCCCTCATGCATATCTTACATGTACTGTATTAGCATAGGGACCTAAACAAACACTACTCTAAACCCAGCCTATTTTGCATCTATTTATCTAATAAAAAGACTAAGATTTTCTTTCTTAGAGATTGAACTTCCTTTTATGATCACAAAAAATCCCGAACAAACATTACCAGTACCTTAGAGTACTGTCCACAGTACTTGCACATAACTACAAGAGTCTGTGGTAAAATTCTAGCTCTGCTGAAATCAAAGGGATTTTTGCTGAGATCCTATCTGCCAACTTGTAACAAGAATTTACTTTCTCAGATGGCACTGCTACGGCTAGAGGGTCTCAGACTATAAGGCTTGGTAGGAGAGCAAGCCCTCTTTATTGCACCAAAGCTGAAGGCTAACATCGTGGAAAGTAAGCAAAAATGGCAATATAATCACTGGCCTTTCTTCCTTTTTCCCCTGCCCCATGCCATATAACCTAATGTCGGAAAACACACAAAATCAGAAAAGATTGAAGAAGAAAGCAAATTATGTTTTGTCTTAAGTAAAAAAAAAAAAAAAGAAAAAAAGACAACAAAACCCCAAATATTTAAAAAATACTGAGTTAGAATTTTCAAGGTTTCTTTGGAAGTTATAGAATTGTTCTGCAGCAAACGAGCTATTGAACTGAGAAGAAACATATCTAAGCAGAACATTTGATACATAGGCTGAATAAATCTGACAGAATAAAGCTGAAATTCCTTTTGAACTCCATTTAAACAATGTTCAAAGAACACCACTTTCAACACTGGTACCATAGGAAGAGTTTGCTGTAAAAATGCATAGTTTAACATTACATTATAATCAACATAGTTTATAAAAACTAAAACAAATAAAAATGTTTTGCGCATGTTTTCAGGGGAAATTAAATTTTTAGATGTCAAGTTTATCCTGCATGAGGATGGCTCAAAACTGGGCTGAACTTCAGCATCACTTTAACTTCTAGAAATCAGAAAAAGTTAATAAAATAACTGAGTACTATAACAGATTTGGTTTACAAACGGTTTCACGACTAATATGATTTATAGGTTACTGCTTGGTACTTAACTTAAATATTAAGTGTTTACTAAGAAGTCCAGATAAATTACTTACTGAAGTAAAAGCCAGAAGTTCCTCTTCAGTTAATTTGTGTATTGGATTGTTCTTTTGGAAGTCTATACTGTAAAGTAAAAAAAAAAAGAAAAAAAACCCCAATGCTGATTTAATCTTTAGAATACCACTATGCAGAACATGTTTTTCAAACTTGCAGAAATCTAAAGGACATCCTGGAAAACTGTTACAGTGACAAATTAGAGTATGGCATGTGCAGAAGGCCTAGACCTAGGAGCAGTCACAGAAAAAAAAAGAATCATTTAGGGGACCAAGATATTTTAGTATTGCCCTTCCAAGACCATTCTAAATCAAAACACCTTGCTCAGCTTAAGCTTACGGGAATAATAATTTTACAAATCCTAAACAGTTTGAAATCCATTCCCTGCTTTATAGAGGTCTGTTTCCAGTTAAAATTCTATAACTAATTGAACACAGATTCTGAAAGAAAAAAAACACAAAAAGTGCTGAAGGGTAATCTCAAACACATACCCTCTTTCTAGTTGCTCAAGGAACATGACCACAGGGGTGCCTCTCTCACTAACCAGCATTATCACTAGCTTGTGGTACACAAAGGGGGAAAACCAGAAGGATACACAGAGATAAGTATTAAAATTACTTTATTCACAATTAGACATGTTCACAGAGATGATAAACTTGGCTTACAACTCTACATGAGTGGATGGTGGATGTTCTCCTTAGACAACAGCCCATGAACATTTACCAATATACTACAAGAGATATCTACAAGTGGCACAAAGAGCAATAAGGTTACAATTCAAGCTCCCAGTGAAAACAAAAGATATCAAATGAAAATATATTCTAAATCATACCACAGAGTAGGGATCATCACTAAACCTATATAATGGCTATATACAAAAGCTTAAATTCATCACAATATTTGTTAAACTTTGTGGCAGGCTTCATGCTATAGGTTAAAATTGTAGATTGCATATTAATTGTGATGATAGATCACAGATTGAAATGATGCTCTATACTTTACATACCTTATTTTGGAGATGAGACTTTGTCCCAACAAGTTGCACAACATGGTGGACTGAAAACTGGATGAACTGCCAGTCTCAAAATATTATGACAAGCAGCATGAAGTCTAGCTGGAGGCCAGTGACTAGTGGTCTATGCCAGGGATAAATAACGATTAACACCTTCATTAATGGTCTTGATGATGGGACATGATGCAAAGTCCTGTGCTTGGAGAGGAGCAGATGCATGTACCAGTACAGGTTGGGGGCAGACCATCTGGTAACAAGCTTAGCAGAAAAGGTCATGGTGAAAACCAAGTTGAACACGAGCCAGCAATTTGCCCTTGTGGCAAAGTCAAGATTTGGGCCACATTAGGAAGAGTGCTGCCAGCAAGTCGAGGGAGGTGATTCTTCCCTCTACTCAACACTGGTGAGACCACACCTGGAGTGCTGTCACCAGCTCTGTGCTCCTCAGTTCAAGAGAGATGTGGACATACTGGAGGAAGCCCAGCAAAGGGCCACAAAAATGGTTAAGATAGTGGAGCATCCGACATACAAGGAGAGAGAGAGAGTTTAACCTGGAGAAGAGAAGGCTTAGAGGGATCTTATCAATGTGTATAAATACCTAATGGCAAGGAGTAAACAAGACAGAACAAGACTCCTCAGTGGTGCCCAATGAAAGGACAAGAAACAATGGGCAAAATCTGAAATCCAGAAAATTACATTAAAAAACAGTAAGCAAAATCTTCATTAATGTGAGGGTAGTAAAGCACAGGAAGGGGTTATCCAGCAAGGTTGTGGTATCTCCATCCTCGGAGATATTCAAGGCCCAATTGGACATGGCCTGCTCTAGTTGACTGTTTCAAGCAGAGAAGTTTGACTAGATGATATCTAGAGGTCCCCTTCCAATCTCAACAATTTCATTAAGTTTTCATTTAATGATACTTAGTTTATATTTTTCAGCCTTATGCTTTGTTAACAAAAGGAAGAACGGAGTATATTTCCTACTGAAAGCTAGAAATAAGCTGACTTTTTTTTTTTTTACACTGTACTTAAAAATTTCTCCCTACATTGTGCATGTTACCAGGTATCACAACACTGATCTCTCTTGCCATCCTTTTCCAACTACCTCATGTAGAATACAGAAAGACTTGTTTTTCTTTTTTTTTGGTAAGGTTTTTTCCCCCTTAATTTTAGTAGAAAAAAAAATTAATCTAGTTTCATTTTTCTTCCTGAAGAATAACTAATGTAATATTTATGCTCTGTCCAGGACATACTGTAGGCTCAGAGGAACAAAGGAACTGTCTAATAGATTTACACTGTCTTCGTACCCGAGTATACTTAATGAGACTATACATAAGCTGTGAGAGTTGAAAGGAAACTGCACAAAGAAAACAGTTTGAGAAATGCAGTCAATTGCCATTTATTTATAGAGTGACTGAACATCCCAAATGAAGTATGAATCTGCTTTTCAGTAGAGAACACCGCTCTGCCTTCTAGTGCTTCTAGTCTAAAATGGTCAAGATAGAAAAGGTAAACACATTGATTTTCTTTTGGTAAATTCTACCTAGGTGTACGAAGAACTCATTCTGAAACTTTTTTTATATTATATTGCTTTTTACTTTCAAGTTATCTCCCCCACCACTTGCTTATCTGTCAGCTGTGAAAGAAAGGCCAGAGTGCCTGATGTGTTTTGGTTCTTCCTTTAAAGAAAAGACACAATAAAGTATTAAGATATAATAGAAGAATTCTAAGAGTAAGCAGCAACGCACTCAAGATAGCAAAAAGAAAAATCGATGCCATTGAAGCGCTCTTATCTCTTTGTTTTTGCAGGCCCACAAAAAGAAATAGATTTGTGTAGCAGAGTGCCAAGCCTCCTTCCTGATGGCGTAAGTCCCTGCCACATTGCACCCCCACTACATGGAGGAACAGGGCCGGGAGGGGGGGGAATGGAACCACCAACCCACAGGAAGGGAAAGTTCTTTCTGGAGAGCACTGCTTCAGGATTTCTAGAACGGCTATTCTTTAGGAACCACCAATATTCATCAAACTCGAGCAACCTAGGGATGAATACAGATTAAACACTCAGGAAATTAAAGGATGACTCTATTCTGCCAATGCAAATGGCATTTATTCAGAGGACTGCAGCCAAATACAGGTAGGCTGAGAGACAAAGCAAAAGGATAATTACACCCCTTTCTGAGATTCAATTTCCTACTTCTATTAGGAAGTAGGATTCCTTTCCCCCTCTTCGCTTGTAACTTAGGAGATCTACTCTTAAATAGTGCTTTTCTTGATGCTTTCTTATCAAACTTTCCCAAAATATCTGGGAAGTGGGGGCAATGATGATGACATACAACTACAAAACCCCAAAGCAACCAAAATTGTTGGTGTGCACAGTGAATTTTTTTAAGTGTATTTAAAAAAAAAAAAAGAAAAGTTATCACAGAAAGTAAGTGGCATATGGCAGCTGCTCTCTCAATTTATTAAAATGGGGGGGGGGGGAGGGGGGCTGACCCTGTCTGGATGCCAGGTGCCCACCAAAGCCGCTCTATCACTCCCCTCCTCAGCTGGACAGGGGAGCGAAAATATAACAAAAGGCTCATGAGTCAAGAACAGGGAGATCACTTACCAATTACTGTCATGGACAAAACTGGCTCAACTTGGGGAAAATTAATTTATTACCAATCAAATCAGAGTAGGATAATGAGAAAATAAAAACTAAACTCAAAATGCCTTCCCTCCACCCCTCCCTTCTTCCCGGACTTAACTTTACTCCCAATTTTCTCTACCTCCTTCTCCCCAGCAGTGCAGGGGGGATGGTGAACGGGGGCTGCTGTCAGTTCATCATATGTTGTCTCTGTCACTCCTCCCTCCCCCTGAGGAGGACACCTCAAAACTTTCCTTGTACTCCAGCATGGGGTCCTGTCCAGAGGAGACAGTTCTCCATGAACTTCTCCAACGTTAGTCCTCCCCATGGGCTACAGTTCTTTGTGAACTTCTCCAGTGTGGGTCCGTTCCATGGGGTGCAGTTCTTCAGGAGCAGACTGCTCCAGTGTGGGTCCCCCACAGGTCACAAGTCCTGCCAGCAAACCTGCTCCAGCATGGGCTGCTCTCTCCATGAGTCCACAGGTCCTGAGAGGAGCTTGCTCCAGCACAGGTCCCCATGGGGTCACAGACTCCTTCAGATGCACCCATGTGCTCCGGCATGGGGTCCTCCAGGTGGATATATCTGCTCCACTGTATGTCCATAGGCTGCAGGGGCACAGCCTGCCTCACGACGGTCTTCACCACAGGCTGCAGGGGAATCTCTGCTCCAGTACCTGGAGCACCTCCACCCCCTCCTTCTTCACTAACCTTGGTGTCTGCAGAATTCTCTCATATATTCTCACTCCTCTCTCTGGCTGAAATTGCTGTTGTGCAGCAACTTTTCCCCTTTCTTAAATATGTTATCCTTGAGGCACTACCACTTTCACTCATGGGCTCGGACTTGGCCAGTGGCAGGTATGTCTTGGAGACTGGCATTGGCTCTACTGGACACAGGGGAAGCTTCTAGTAGCTCCTCACAGAAGCCACCCCCGTAGGCCCCTCGCTACCAAAACCTTGCCTTGCAAACACAATACAAATGGTAACATCTAAAGTTGTTATGTTATATAATAAAGAATCTAAAAGCATGCCAGGTTTAGAGTTGATGATTACTCACAGCAACAACAAGTCAAAAGAATAAAATGTACCTATTTTTTAAAACTATTGAGAGATTTATGTGCAAGTGCAAACATCTGTGTGAGCTGACATAAAATAAGTAGGTTGCTCAACCCTGAACCAAAATTAATATAACTGCAGTTCTTGAAGGTTCAGGGTTTCATGAAAAGGGTTTTTTCCCTTCTTTGATAATAATAATCCTCTGACTAATCAACCAAGTAGTTTTTATCCTGTAACAATACAGGCACAATACAGCAAATTGGGGGGGTGGGCGAGTGAGAGGAAGAGCATTACTGACCAGAATTTTTTTTAAAAAAGATTTGCACATTATTGTAGGGAAAAACATCACCAGAAGAGCTAAAAGAGAAAAATTTCTACAGAGGAAAGCTTAAGAGATCTTCTAAATCTTCTTCCTGCTCTACAAACCTCTAACTTCAGACAACAGTTTATCCAGTCTATTCCTAAAGACCTCCCATGATGGAGGTTCCACACATGCTTCATACCATTTATGCTGATGTTTCATAGTATCATCAGTTTGAGCAAGCTGTATGAGCATGGCCACAACGAAATAACAACGATGCTTTTGATTGAGTACTGATGAGAATGGGCTTCGGAAAGCAAGTGAAGACCTTGATATCACATTATATTCTTGTTATGTTCCATAAAGTTGGACTCTGCCAATAAGGAAAGCTATTATTCCTCCTTGCTGATTTAACTTGTGTGGTTCTGAATTTTGGTGGAGACCAGTTGAAAAAAAAAAAAAAAAGAAAAGTTTATTAACTATTAGAGTAATGCATTTCCCCTCATCTTCCCACAGAAAAGACATGATGTTATTGGTGGGCTTTTTTGAAAGATTTAGACAACACTGCTAGGAAACAATTCTGTCATATATATCACTGTCTTTTTCCTTCCTCATGAAAATTGAGAAAGTAATAAAGAATTTCTCTGCTTCAGTTACTTCTTTCCTTGTCCAATGTCAGCTGCCAGCAGAAATACTTAAGAGTCAGGTTGAGGTAGTCAACAGAAGTCACTAAACACCAGTCACTAATACAAACGTGACTTCAGGTGAAAAATAACACATTTCTCTATCCATGGGGGGAGAAGAGGGAAGTAAAAAAGGCAACAAGAAAACTTTAAATATTACAAGACCACCACCACAGCAGCTAGGCAACCAGAATGTTAAGTGACATGACCATAGCTTTTGAAAAGCATGGATAAACCAAGTGACAGTTAAATTTTGACAAAATTAGGACTTATTTTTCAGCATCCTAAAGATATATTGATTCAAGCAGAAAGGATTAATCCTCTCCTTATTCTAGAAAGATTTTTGTCACAGCTTTTTGAAGCATATAGATGCAGTTCTTTCAGGTCAAAGCAGTGATAAAATAGGTCTCTAATTTACATTTCTGCCACATCCATGTACAATGCTTTAAGATATGTAAGTACAAGTAATGCAAACCATGAAAGAGAAAAATGAAATTGTTTTAATGATTTTCCATACAGAATCAAATCAAACTTAAAGCTATATTTTAAATCTGCATCTGAATCTAGAGTAGAATTGTAGCTTGGTTTTAAGTATTTTTAACGACTGTGTTAGCTATTGTCTTTATGAACATTTCATTTCTACGCCATGTATTCATTCTGATTTCAAGGACAGATTAAGCAGTTCACCCCAGAGAATTCCAGGAGTAGAATTTAGGATCTGCTGCTATAGGATCTATTATCAGGCATCTTTTCACAACAATATGAAGACAAGTCACCAATCACCACATCGTTCAGCTATGCAAGGTCCACTCTTGAATCCTGTCTTAGGGAGTTGAATGGAATAGAAGAGGGGAAGAAAACAAAAAGAAATAGACATTCTTTAGACAGATAAAACAGAACCTTAGAGTAAGATCTACTCTGCAGCAGAAAAAAGTATTTTCTAGTAAATCAGTAAAAGCTACTTGCCAATAGCTTATACTTTACAACCAATTCTTTAATCCGATTAATCAGAACTACATTGGCAGCCTAACGGGTAAAGTATCCAGTTTAACTAATTAGTTATATAGTTTGGGATTTAATTAGCTATAATCTTTGTAACAGTGGAATTAATAGCAACCATTCCAAAGTATCTCTTTTTGGATTATTACTGAATATTTCTGTTCCAAGAACTGTTTTAGAAAGTTGTCAAACATTAAAGAACATTGTTAAAAGCGTTCTTCAGATAACTGAAGTTGTATTAAAATGCGGAATAATGAAATATCTCTAAAAATATAATTACAGAGTCCAAAAGGTGTTTAAGGAGCAAATAACTAAAGAGTAAAAATGAGTGCTAAATCCTGCTTCCAATACAGCAGGAATGAAGAACTGTGAGAGTCCACAGGACCAAAGTGACAGCCCTGGTATAAAAGCCATTGCAGAGAAACTATATGAATTCACTGCATTAGCATTAATTGCAGAAGAATATAGTAAAATTCCCACCAGAGAGCCTTTTTGGGTAAGGGAGAGAATTACAGGAGAGAAGACTCTTTCTCAAATTAAAAAGCTGCAAAAGAGGTTACATGCTAAGAGCTGGGTGTTAAGAAGTTAATAGGACCAAACAATATTCAGAAAAAAAAAGTTTAAAATTAGTTTTGGGATGAAATAGCTGAGACACTAAAAGCCGTGTATAAGTCCTCATTTAAAACTACCTCAGAGCCTGAAGACAAGAGCAACAAAAATGATGCCAGCCTTCAAAACCGGTGTCAGGGGATCAGTGTAACTACTGGCTTGTAAACATATCATCTGTTGTAGGTAAGTAAGGAGAGACTATATAATGAACAGAAGGACTAGAGGTACCTGGACAAATACAATGTGTGCGGGGAGAGTCAGCCAAGCTTCTGTACAAAAAAACCCCAACTCCTGCATTACAAAAGCTGTTGGGGGCTTTTAGAAGGTTTAACCAGTGTGAGGATATACATAAACTGGTTGATGAAATCAACTTGGATCTCTGTAACATTTTTTGAGAAACCCCTCACCTAGAAGAACTTTCAAAGAAACTGAGCATTCACATGAGATAAGAGGGAATGTCTTGGCAAAGGTCAGTGATTAAAAGATAGGAAATGGTATGAGAAAAATAGTCAGCCACCCCAACAGAGAAGGTCACCAGTGTAATCCGGTGGGTTTGGGCTGTGATTTGTGTGCTATAATATTAATAAATAAACTGGAACAGGAGAATGTATAGTGGGCTGAGAAAACTTGCAAATGATATGACATTCTTTGAAGTAAGGATGTGAATAGACAATAATGAGTTGCAAAAAGACCTTACAGGATAGAGCAAAAGGGTAATAAAATAAAAATGCCCAGTAACGAACAACAGAAAACAGTCCTCACTTCACAATAAATGATGGGCTCTGATCTGACCATTTCTATTCAGAAGCAACTCTAGCACTGCAGCTGCATGAAAACATTAACTCAGTACTAGGCAGCTGTTAAGAAGGCAAATCAAAATGTGAGTAATTAATTAGGAAAGTAATAGAGAATAATGTACTAGGACATACCACATGAAGTATACAAATCAATAACATAAAGCCTACATAAAATATGACACAAAGCCTGTCCTTTGTCCACCCATGAATAGTATGTTCTGTTCCAAACCTTTCATTTCAAAAGCAGTAATTCAGTATTGGAAAAATTTCAGAAACAGACAGATTGTTGTTTTACGATGATGAATAATGATGTTCTATGCCTTATAAACATGTAACAACTTCTACAAAAGGAATGTCTGATTAGGCTAGAACTAACCAAAGAAGGACATTGCAGAAGTTTTCAAAACAGTTACGAAATAAGAGAGTTAAGTCAGTAGATGAAGCTACTGGCAACCAAAACTACCTGGAGGAAGTCTTTTTGAACAGCAGACACAAAATATACAGACAGATACCTTTGCCAAAGGATGCCGCCGATGCAAGAAATTTACATGGGCTCAGTGGAAGACAACAAATATTTGAGAGATCCATTGAGGGCTGCCATGCAAACAGGCCAGATTAGACTCAGGAAATCACTTTTTAGAGGTTGAGAATGGGAGCAACACATGCTTACCCGTATTATTCACCCTTAAGTAGCTTCTCACAGTCACTCCTGAAGACAGAGTATAAAGTTAGATGGATGAAGAAAACTGCTGAGTTTTTGTTTGCTGGCATGTTACCTCTCTGCAAGTGCAGACAGTGCAAATTCCAGTTCCTCAGGTAACTGCTTAAAACTACAGTTAACGTAGCATGAGACAGACGATGAAGAATAGATAGGTCAGACTTTCCAAATATGTATTTTTATGAGTACTTGCTGTATTTCTATGCAGTTTTACCAGCTGTGTTAATTTTGTGAATGAAAAAGAGCCAAACCCAACAAATTGATCACTTTACAAGCGTTTTCAAAGTTTCACAAAGGTTTTTCAAGTGACTAATGTTTTTTATGTGAGCATTCTGAATAGCAAGACAGGAAGTTCATCTCCCCAGTGGAATCTCTTCACACAGCCATATGTACTGGTGCACAGAAATATATTTTGTAGCAATGGTTTTAAACAGCCATAAATGGACCGTGGTGAGATCACTATACTGTCTGGCACCTGTAATTGGTTTGCTTAAAAAAAAAATAAGGAAAAATTACATTTACATGATATGTTTGTAAAGATGCATCAGAGTGCCAACAAATATTTAACAGAAAAACCTTCATCGCTTTTAATGCTATCCAAGATTTTATGTCCAAACTTTTACAGAATCACAGAATAATTCAGGGTTGGAAGGGACCTCTGGAGATCATCTAGTCCAACCTCCCTGCCAAAGCAGGTCCACCTAGAGCAGGTTGCACAGGAACATGTCCAGGCGCATTCTGAATGTCTCCAGAGACGGAGACTCTGCCACCTCCCTGGGCAGCCTGTTCCAGTGCTCTGGCACCCTCAAACAAATTCCTCCTCATGTTTACATGGAACTTCTTATGCCCAAGTTTGTGCCCATTTCCTCTTGTCCTGTCACTGGGCACCACTGGAAAAAGACTGGCCTCATCCTCTTGACAGCCACCCTTTAAGTATTTATAGGCATTGATCAGATCCCCCCTCAGCCTTCTCTTCTCCAGACTTAAAAGGCCCACGTTCCACAGCCTTTCCTCATAAAAGAGATGTTCCTGTCCTCTAATCATCTTTGTAGCCCTTTGCTTTCAGAGGACAACATGTCTAAGATCTGGCCTTCCAAAGTCAGTTTAACATAACCTTTTCCATCTCAAGCTTGGAAGAGAGAATGCTCTCTCTCAAAAACAAATGAAAACAGTTGTTTACCTGCCATTGCCTTGTACCTGTGATACCAGCTACATAGCACGTCCTTGCCATAAAGCGCAAAGGCGGCTGCAATCCTGTATTTATTTAAAAAAATCTTAATAAGCACACGATCCATCTTGCTTAGCTTTAACCATATAAAATTTAGGCCTTTAATCTAGCTAACTGTCTATTCTTCCTTTCGAGCCCATGCAAAAACACAGATAAATGTAGGGAGTGATTCTAATCCATTGTAAAATAAGTGCCTGAAGTGAAATGAATCACACTCTGCAGGTGCTGATTTCTCCATTGACTAAAGAACAAACAGCCAGCTAAGACTAGATTCTCAAATTTCATGTAGCTAAATGTTTTCCTGTTTCACCTACCCAAGTCCCCCATTATGTTTCCATTGCCAACATGTACATCGGGATTTTTTTTTCCTAATTATTCAATTGATTCAAAAGCTCATATTTGGTAATTCTGTTAAAAATCCTTGAGTCCTAATGCTATTTAGTGTTTTTGCAGCTGTCTCAAATACGCTTCTACAGCTCATTGTAGAAACTGTATAATATATTATTATGCAATGTATTACTGTATAATAAATGTTAGGCTTCCTGATGCTTTCCTTACCTGCTGAAGACTGGTCTATAGTCTTTGACTGAGCTGAGGTACCTCCAGTATAACACACGATTTTGACCTGATTTGATCCTTGAGAGACAGTAAAAGATTAAAAAATAACCAGCCACTGGACATTTCTCTTTGGTTTCTTAAGAGTTTTCTATAGCCACACCTAAGTTAAAAAATGGTGAATCAAGTGATAAGAAGGGATTTTCTTCCCAAGCTGCTAACACATAGCTGGTGTTGTCTATTCTAACAGTGATCTAATTTGGGCTATTTCCAAGTGACAAGGGAAACACATTCCCCTCTCAGTTTCTCAGCATTTTGGCATCTATACTACATTAACACATTATTTAAATCATACATTGGCCCATTCTTGGGTTTGTTTGGTTTTTTTTTATATATATTTTTATTTTATTTTCACATTGAAATTTTAATATCTTTTTCCAACAGACTCTGAAAGTTTGGACTGAGTCTCTATACAAAGTTCTGGCCACAGTCTTAAGGCTTGACTATAAAATAAATTTTATACCATCATGACTGGTTATTTTCATATAAAATATCAAAAAAAGTCATAGCGAAGTGATGCTTCTGCAGTCCCAGGAGTTTCTTTTAATATTTACTTTAGGTTGCATTACTCCTGCAGTGAGATGATCTGGAAACACCTCTAGACACTTTCTTCATATATAGATACTACAAAATCTGGATACAATGGAATAGGAGTGTAAACAAGACAGGCTGATTTGGTTTTTTCCCCTCTTCTACATTTTGTTTTAGCTACAGTTTCATTATCATAAGAGGCAAGTATCTTCACCTAGACTTAGTTCCACAGACTGTTCAGTATTTGGAAGAAAAGGAATTTGCAGAGAAGAAACAGAATACCCAAACACTTTAAAGTAAACTGCTTCAAATTATAGATGTCACAGAGAACTGCCTGAGTACAGTTTACATTGTTACTTTCTTATATAACTGGTTTACTGATAAACAAGTTGTTCTTTCCTTACATTGGTGAACAGATTTAAAATAAATATCTAATTGATTCAGGCTCATGCATGTTGTAAATTTACAAGCTGGCTTAAGCACACTGCATGAGATGTTGCTTGGATTTTTGTAAAGACAGCTGGTATGAGATATTTCAACACTTCAAAAAAGATTTTATATCCTTTTAAAACGTTATTGTGGAGGAGGAGATGAAAATGTTTGTATTCATACTGTAATAGCACTTTGTTTGGCCAGTTGATCATTGTAACCTACTTAAAATGAAACTTACTTCACAGCATGAAACATTATGTGTATTCAGGTAATTCCAGAGGATCCCATGTAATTGTCATGAAGTGTTTTCTTAAAGTTCTAAAAATTTTCAGTTTGTTCTGCTATCCACAAACATTTCTGCCTCCTGCCGATTTTGAGTTAACATCATTTAGCTACAAAAATCTCAGCTGAATTAAGGGGCATTTCTGTGACATTTGCTGTAAATACTAGCAAGCACAGTGCAATGTATAGGAAACAATTTGCTCACTTTTACTCTTTTACTTTACCTGCAGGCTGCCTTTCTTCAACAAATCAGGTCAGTCTCTAAAACTTTATTTGCATTAGAAAAAACATCCACTGCTGACAATGCCAGTCAACAACAGATACCTTTAGGGTTAGGGTGGTGCTACCCATAAAACAAGGTCTAGTTAGAACTGCTTTGGAAACTTAAAGGAATTCTAAAGCCAGGTATTTACTCTACAGAACTGCAGCCTCAAGCATGAAAGAGAAGCAAGAGATTTGCTATAGCTAAGGTTTGAGAAGTATGTTTTGCTTAAAAGCCAACACTAAATACTTTAACATGTATATGCTTCCTTGCAAATTGATGCGCCAATAGCTAGTATAGATACCAAGGGTAGAGCCAGCAATCCAAGCCTGTACTCAACCCAGTCACAAGGGCTGTCTCCTAAACCCCCTCAGAAGAAGAGTTCTCAAAGCTGGCATCCTACTAACATTTCTGCAATATGACTAGATATCAAATCTTGTCTCCATCTATGACTGAAATAGTTTCAGTCACTTAACATTATCCCACCCACTGAATGGAATTTACCATTCCTATGGGGAAGTAACACTGAATTTATATTTATTCTGTTGGTTGCTTTTAGGTTCTTAAATGAGCTTCTTGCAGGGCCAACCCTCTGTTCAGTGAGAGAGGCTCCTGCCCGTACTCGTTGCTGTGGCAACCAGGGTCAGCTGACCTGGGGGTTTACCCTGTGGAGGTGTGGTAGGTCAGGTGACCCAAACTGACCAATGGGATGGAACACCCTACCTGCCATGCTCAGTACAAGAGCTGAGGCATCAAAGGGGTCAGATTGGCTCCTCTTCAAGGGCTCTTCCTCGATGAGGGGGACCCTGTGAGCTTGTCTACCTTGATCCCCATCAGTGTGTTCTGGAATCTAGATCCCACCACTGAGTCCAGTCTGGAACCTTCCCAGTGCCTGCCAGTGACATCTCCCTGGGGGCTTGATGCGGTTTTGTATATGTTTATATATATTGTATCTATTTCATTATTTTCTTTTTTGTTTTATTATTAATATTTCATTAAAGTAGTTTAGTTTTTTCCTGAACTCATAAGTCTCTTTATCTCTCTTCTTCCTCTCCCTGGAGTAAGAGGTGAAGGAGAGCATCTGTCATCTTGTCATTGGCCAGCCCAGCCCAAACCACGAGACAAACTCGCATGACGCTTGGATTATAATGTACACACACACAGCTGGCAGTCACGATGGTTTCTAGTCCCCATTCAGAGCATGACAGTGGCGGTTTCAAAAGTGACACACTGTGGTCAAGAAACCTACTGTGCAGTCAGCCAATGTAAAATTCAAATTCTACCCTTTCAAATAAAACAAAAAAAAAAAACCAAACTAAAAGAGAGATACAAGAGAAAGACCAATAGGCAAAATTTCTTTCAGAAGGGTGGAGGCAGGAGGGATGATATAATCTGAGTATAAGACAATATTGTGTTAAAAAATGAAGTGCGCTTCGAAAATGCTTGTCAGGAAGGGGAAGGCTTTGCCTTGCCTTGATTCAGTATGAAAGACTAAAAGTGACTGGATCAAGAATATATGTCAACCCACTGATCACTCCATTCCTTGGTCCTCAAACTGGATCTAGATGTGGCCTTGAAAAGAAAAGTTTAAGACTAGGGGAATAAAGAACATATGAAGCCACAGTACATATTCCACTCGTTAATTCCCAATTACAGCAGATGGGCTGAATGGTTAAAGGGCATAGCTGAAACCACCGACATATAACTTCACATTTGACTTCAACTATATAGCCAAAGAAGTACCTGACCCTTCAAAAAGCCGTGCTCTGAGAAATGGGCATATGCAAGGAAACAATCTTCTCTCCACTAATGACTTCTGCTGAATTTTATGGGACAAGAAGGGGAAAAGGAACTGGAAATTTTGGTGACGGGGAAGTGGGGGGAAAAATATTATAACACGTGCTACAAAACAAGCAATAAGCCTCACACTGCAAAGGAACTACTACAAAATGCTGGGTTGTTAGCTTATGCCATTGAATTATCTGACTAACCTTTCTGTGGCCTGTTATTGTTGTCACCCTATCACAAAGATCTTGTAACATCTGTGTGCCCCCGCAGAGAAAACACCAGACTTGGGCACTAGGATTCACTCATTGTTTGGCTCCTGGCCTTTTGGCCTGGGTAAGACATCTCAGCAGTACTGCAGATTCCATCATTTTGCAACTCACAGATCGGAAAAGTGCTTTGAGAAGTATGAATGATGAACACTGCATCAAAGCCACCATTTTTACTTTGGCATATTAATACTTCTGAAACAAATCACACACAAAAAATTGCATGATAACCGTCATCGGCTAAATGACCACTACATCATAGAGAAAAGTATTAGAAAATGAGGATATTCATTAGCAGCCAGCTTGTGATCCTCAAATCTCAAGCTGCTTTTTGCTCTTCTGTGCCATTTCCAAAACCCACGTAAGCTTATAATTTTCTGATAGCCAGGAAAAGAAAAAAAACTTAGGTACTTAACCATGAGGACTTTGTATTACAGCTTGTAACTAGCAACGGCCACTCTGAATTTATACAAGTATCTCAATTGCACTGAAAAGTAGGGCAGTGTTTTGCTTGAAAGACATGGCTGATCATCATACAAAGCTGACCATTGCATACTCTGAAATATGTTTTCAAAATTTACTAAAGCATCATCACCATATGGTGGCTAATGCCACCTTATACTTGAAACATGATTAACCTGAGGCAAAGAACAAGAAGGTTTTCTGGATAAAAGAACAATACAATAATTAATGAAACACTGCTGAAGTTCTGAACTGGACACTGATGCTCACTGTGAGAGAACTGAAAATGCTATCCATCTATAATGCGAGTCTTTTAGCATTTTAGCCAGACTATATGATAAGGAAGGAAAAAAGTTCCATCAACTCACCACTTCATTATTTCATTATCACAATGATTCATGCAGATTTTGTTTGTTTTTTGTTTTGTTTTTTTTCTTTTTAAGTAATTACGAACTAACTTACCATATCCCAAGGATTACAGCAAGCTCCTCTGCACACAAATCAGGTACCTGATACTGGTCAGCATCTGCTAATTTTATCTCATTCAGCACTGTATCATCATTTAAATCATAATTCTGTTAGAGAAGAAAAAATTATTTTAAAATAGAAACAGTCGCAGCAAAATTTATGCCTTCAAAACACAAAAAAAAATATAGACGTGCTTAAAAAAGGTTAATAAAAACATCAGAAAAATGATACAATGGAAAGTAATTTACCGTGATTACGACAGAATAACTGACTAAGCCAGTAGAATGAAGTATCATCCAAACCACTTGTGCTACAAGTATACAGGTTGCAATTCAGGAGGAACAGCATTCAGAGCAACTTTAAGGTTACCTCAATAATTATTTTCTACTTAAATAAGGGCTGAAGGGGATTTTCCTTTTCAAACTTTTGCTCATAGCATTATCAACAATTTCTTCCTCTATTTTTATATACATATATATATAAACACACACATACTGACAAACTGAAACAGATTAATGTTAAATTCTTTCTTAACATGCAGGTTTTCAGGCTAGTGACCACAGACCTCTGGGAACGTACAGATTTCTTTTTAAGTATCAACAAAATGCAACTAAATAAAGCATGCCTTTTGCCAGTACAGTTACATTCCTTACACAGGGAAGTGGTGGTGGTGCTTTTTATTTTGTTTTGTTTAAAAGGAGTTCTGCAAATTAAAGAAACACAGATTGAAAAAACCCCACTGACCCAGCACCTCCAGACACTTTGTCCCTGGTAAAGGCAAGAAGGGGTATTACGAAAATGTTTGCTCCTGGACAGGTACTTGTGACTTTCCATCAGATTTCCTCTGGAACAAATTATTTGTGTTCAAATGTATTCAAGTTAACTTTTACAAACAAGTATGCTACCTGAAGTTCACTGTCTGTCGTTTAACTAAAAGAAGAAAGTAATATAACCTGTGGCTGAAAAGTATGAATTACTACATTGATAGAATTTGTGTTTGTTCAGAAAGAACAAAAGATTCCTTTGACTGTGAGCAAGGAGGAGGTAGCTGTAACACTATTTCTCCTTCACTTGAAAAAAAAAGCCCCAAACCAAAACAAAAACCCAGTCCTTAAACCAATTATTGTACTACTGGTTTTTAGTAGACAGTAGTAGTTTTTATAATCTATTAAAATCATAAAATGGATTTATATTAACAATTTTTTGACCTTCCTATTTATTTCCCTTCTTGTAGTAGTTGTTTCCAATTAATATCTTTCATTGACAATGTCAAAACAACGGTCCACAGAAGAACAAAAAGCAAACAGGAATGCTTCCAAGTGGGTTATCTGCATTCATCACCAGTATTTTATCACTATATAAATGAAACTAACCTGTGATTTGACAGAGAATGTGAAGAAAATAAGTTTATTTTATTTTAATGGGATAATGAAGATATTCCCACTCCTAAAGGCATATTTAATACCATCATTTTATTCTCTTACTAGATTAGCATATATAAGGATTATCTACCACTTCCAGATTAAAATGATTTTAGAACCAAACACTATGCTAGTATAATGATACCACTTCATTAGATGTAACATAATTTACAATTTAATTTATAAGGCAATTAGTTAAAAGCTTCCAGATTCTGGTCTACATAATCTTTATAATCTAGCTTGTATAAACAATACTAATTGCTTTAACTTCACTATAAATATTGATCAACTGACCTGTACTGCAACTGTATGCTAGTTTTAAATTATGACTTCCATTCCCAGATTTAAAACTAAATTCTTCATCTCCCAAAACCATAAAAGCACTTCTGAATTTTTTTTAAACTAATCAAACTATTTTAACATACCACTTCATATCAAGAGTCCTTATGCATCACCTCAAGCCTGAGGTTTTCATTTCACGCAAACTGGTCTGCGAGCAAAGCTTTGAATTTACCAACTCAAATATTTATTTTGAAATGCAAATAGTTTTCCTTCTAGTGCTATCTGAGATAACGTCATTGCTCAGCACCAGAGGGAAGGAGAAAGCACTTGACCAGAAATCAGCCCAGCTACCAGTCCAACAGTCACATTGCTATATTGGTTGTATTTTTAGTGAAAACAAATTATTGACCCCTTAATTGCAAAATAACCTGTTCAGTCATCTTACTGAACAATCATAGGGGGAGAACTTTAAGACCATAGAAGTAAGCACTCCAAAACAAGAGATGAAAATTAGGTGTGACCAGTCTCAACTTGGCCTTTATACATATTGGCAGAGTTTATAATTCTCTTAGGAAGTTTCCCACTCATCCAGGACAATTCCTGTCTTTAGACAAATAGAGTATTTTCCTTTATTTGCAAATGGCAGATGTAAAATAAGAACACTGGAGAGTGGAAGAAAATTTCCCTGTAATAATTTTGCAGCATGATCGCAGGCCTTCTAGCTTTCCATATGCATATGTTAGTTTTGTGGAGATTCTCAGTACCCGTCAAGACTTAGCTAAAAGACTCTCATTATAGATGGATAGCATTTTCAGTTCTCTCACAGTGAGCATCAGTGTCCAGTTCAGAACTAGACAGAGCTTTTTGCTCTTCTGTGCCATTTCCAAAAAGACATTTGCCATGAATAGTCTTTTAAAAGTACACAAGATACATCAAGCATCTGCCCTAAACTTAGACAGAGATGCAATGATGTTGTTGGCAGTTTTTGGAAGACGGAGAATATCATTAACTCCAATTCTAGCTAAAAGAACTTCAAGATACACTCAAGGCTGACAAATTTGAGACTGGACCTGGCAAAAGAAACACTAGGACTCACTGTTAAAGCTAACATTGACAAATTACATGAATAAGTTTTATTTTGATACTACATTATCAATAAAGACATGCTAGAAAAAGGTGAAAAAACCCAAAACTTTTAATTGGTAATTCAACACACACGTGAATTGGAGAGTCTGCTTAGTCAAGCCTGGTCTAATATCTGTGACAGAACACTCAGACACGATGTTTATAAAAGTCTGAACTTGAAATACCTCAGGTTTTCCTCCAAGCAACACATGGTTCTACTAAGATTACATTCTAGAATTTCTGACACACACAAAACGCAGAAATAAAAGGTTCTGATTTTTTTTTTTTCTGAAGTAGACTGTGGGAACAGAAAGCCTAGCTTTCCTTAATAGGCAGCCCGAGTAACTTATGACAGAATTATATGACACAGTTGCTCAGACTTGCACAAAATTCACTTCTCTCCCTGTAGCATAAACCTCTCAAGTCCTTCCTAGCATCACATTTTTACTTTTCAGAAAAAGCAGATATGCTTAGTTTCTCTAGCATTATTTTCAAGATATATTCAGTAAATTTTTAATAGGAAAGTGTGGATGACATAAGCATGACTAATTTGACAAATACCCCGATTTTCTTTATCACACTCTCTGCTAGACTTACTTCAGCAGCTTTGAGTCTGTTCACTAAAAGGACATATGAATATAGTATTTTATTAGCAAGGATAATACATTTCATTCCAGGTTATACCTACAGTTTAAAACAGTGCTGCCATTTTTATTGAAAAGATATAATTACTTTATTCCAAACCAAAGTCGTTATCAGATAAAGACTACAAAGGCAAATTCTGCAGAAAGCTGTGAATAACTGGAAGAAAGTTATGCAATATCCCAGTTATGGACTGAGAACAATGCATCCTATCATTTACTTCTCGGTAAGTCTATAACTATAACTAAGTCTGACACTCACGAAGTGGCCTCCCCCAAGCTCTCACTACCCCTTAAATGGGTTGCTATACATAGTTCTATCATAAGCACAAGTTGTGACATATATACTAGTCAATCTCTTTTCATAAAATCAAATACAACACTAAGGACATACTAATACAGAGGAGTTCCTGCTTCAGCAGGGGAGTTGGACTAGATGATCTCTATGGTCCCTTCCAACTCTAAAAATTCAGTGAAATTCAGTAATGGACAAACAACAAAAGCTAGGATAGTCTCCGAAGATATTTTTGTATTCAGTTTAGAAATAGAGAAGTGTTGTCAAATTTTTTGCTTTAGATTCCTGTTTGACCTGGAAATCTGCAAGGCATAACCTTTTGTTACAAAAGCTTTCCAACCTGAAGAATAAATCTGGGACCATAAAGCCTTAATTTATCTCTGACTTCTAAAGAAGTTCAAATAACTTTCAATCCTGACCAGAACTTCTCCTCATGAAGGGAAAAGGCCATCCCAAAACAATTCAGTGGTTGTTTAGCAATTTAAAAGTGAAGTCATCATGCACACCCTTAAGATCAGTAGGGCCAAGTCACATAATTCATGCCAGTAGGGATACCTAGACTGATTTCCTATCTTCACACTGTTACTAAACATGTCTGTCAGTCCTTAGGAATCCGTGCCTTTCTGTGATACCTTGCAGGCTACTTTGAAAATCTGTCTCTCACCTGTTTTCCTAACTTCATCATTCTTAGTCACCAGAAATTAATACATAAACTGTAGATGATCATATTTGCAAACATGCTTTTAGTTGAGTAGCCCCCTCTGTCTTGCAGACAGTCGTCATATGTTGTTTTACGGAATCATGGAATCACAGAATTGTCAGAGTTGGAAGGGACCTCTAGAGATCATCTAGTCCAACTCCCCTGCCAAAGCAGGATTGCCTAGAGCACATTACTCAGGACTGCATCAAGGTGGGTCTGGAAAATCTCCAGAGAAGGGGACTCAATGACCTCCCTGGGCAGCCTGTTCCAGTGCTCTGTCACCCTCACTGGAAAGAAGTTTTTCCTCATATTTAAATGGAACTTCCTATGTTCCAGCTTGTGCCCGTTGCCCCTCGTCCTATCGCTGGGAACCACTGAAAGGAGTTCAGCTCCATCCTCCTTCAACCCACCCTTTAGGTACTTGTAAACATAGATAAGGTCTCCCCTCAGCCTTCTCTTCTCCAGGCTAAAGAGCCCCAGCTCTCTCAGCCTTTCCTCTTAAGGGAGATGCTACAATCCCTTAAAATCCTTAATCATCTTAGTTGCCCTACGTTGGACTCTCTCCAGTAGTTCCCTCTCTTGAACTGGGGAGCCCAGAACTGGACGCGATATTCCAGTTGTGGCCTCACCAGTACAGAGTAGAGAGGGAGAATGACCTCCCTCGACCTACTGGCCACACTCTTCCCTATGCAGCCCAGGATTCCATTGGCCCTCTTTGCTACAAGGGCACATTGCTGGCTCATGGAAAGTTTGCTAACCACTAGGACTCCCAGATCCTTTTCCTCAGTAGTGCTTTCCAGAAGATCCACCCCAAAGTTTTACCCCATGTCCTTTAATATTAGGCAAAAGACTGCCCCACATCTTTTCCAAAAACTTTCAAAAATCATAAGTAAGTTTCTCCTAGACATTACATGCTTTTCCCTTGCAGACACGCAAGAAAAGCTTCAAAGACTTTCATTTTAAGAAATTAAAGCCGCTTTTCTCAAATACATACCATTGTTAAGTTTTCTAAAGGTGTTGGAGCCGGACTTAATTCACTGTGAGGAAGGAGGAATTCATCTGGTCTTTGGACATCCAAAATAAGCTGTGCAACATATTTTTCCTGAAATCGTGTTCTCTTCCCCAAAGCACCTACAGAAAATTAACGTTTATATAATGAACACTAAAAACCAGTAATCCTATCATATATTAGAAAGTTGCTCACAAAAATGCAAAATAAAGAGAGAAAGACATTGAGAATTAACCTATGAAATTTGGCTTGGTTTAACTCTGCTTGATCTCTTTGCAGTGAACTACATGTGCTCTCACTGCTAGCTATGACAAAAAAACCATATTACAAATACACAAACACAGCTAGATTGGTCTTACAAAGCCACTTTTAAGTAAATTCCCCATAAACCACCATATTGTCTCTTAAAAACTCACAGGCATCAAGTTTCATCAGTTCCCTACTTATTCCCTAAGAATAAACCACAAACAATTGTTTGATTTGCCTGCTAAAAGTTAATGACAGCATGGAGACATTCAGACAAATGAAAACCCCGTAATATCTTAGAAGGCCATAATTTTAAATAGTTCAAATCTTCATTTGAAGACTTAGGTCTATGAGGAAGGATCACAGACATGACGTTACCGTAAGACCTCATAAGAGATTCTGTAAAAGTAGCATGGGAGAGAGTGAAACAGCAAACCAATGAAGGCTGTTTACTGCATTAATCAATATTCAGAATGCACAATGTGAAATTCCTCTCAATGTTCTTTCTTCAGTTTTAGGGTGGAAATTGACATTTATATCAAATTGAAAAGAAAACCACGTCTACTCTTCCTCTGTCAGCAACCTATTTGCAAGCTGCAATCAGAGAAATCATAGAGCAGTTTCAGGATAGTAACTTAAAATAACAGAATCCTAACCAGAACCAAAAATTACTCTATAAAATTTGAAGGTTTGCTTGCTTATTATTACTATGATACAATGTTCAGATAGTGTGAACTGTGAAAGTCCAGTAACAGAAATAGAGGACTGAATGTTGATCCACTGTTGCTTTTGCAGTGCCAATTAAGATAGAGTTCTAAATTTCATTATAATTTTGAAAATTTTGCAGGACAAAATCTTTAAGGTAAAGATGATTGACTGTTCATGTGACAAAGGCCTGAGGATGAGGCCATTGTCAGCAAGAATCACCTGGCACAGGCACTGAAACAGTAGTCACCCTTCTTCTTCCTGGAGATGGAAAGAGAGCAGTAGGGAAGCCAGAAATTAAACTGATTTCTCCTTTTCCAGCACTTACACCTTTTAATGGGAAAGCCCTGTATTAAGAGTTTATGAAGAAGTGAAATAAGTTCTAAAAATATCCCCTTAAAATCGCAAGGCACACTGCGGAGAAGAGAGCAACACACGGAGAGAAATACTGGGTAATGATTCATACTATTTTTATGTGGTAGCACTCAATTCTCAATTTTATTAATGCTTGAAAATCATTATGCTGCAATTCACTTCCTATTATGTCTTACTGCTTAAACAACTGAATAAAACACTTACAAAATTATGCTGGTTACCAATAAATTTATTTGCTACCACCCAGAAACTGTGATTTGTTTATGCTCCGAGATGCACACCTGCCCCACCCCATTTTCTAAGCAAAGAATTCCTTGTTATTACAAACATAATCATTTTTATTTGGAAAATATATATCCCGTGTTTAAGCTGGGGGAAAAATTTGCTTGCTTTAATACCACCATATGCCTCACAAAAGAGAGGGAGTCCACACAGAGACTTTACTTTCTGTTCCATATTAAAAATTCCCAGGGATGCATTACTGGGCATGAAAACAATAAGCAGACAATATGCAGATCTCAGAGTTCAGCATTATTAATCCTCCAGATCTGCTGATGTTAAATTTATTTTGGATTACCACCCTTCATTTTAGTAAATTTGTATGCACGAAGAACCACACTCTTCTCCTTTACTGGAAATTGTTCTATGGAGTTATTGATGGTTGTGACTCATTGTGAGGGACAAAAGGATGCTTTTTAATAAGTGATGAATATAGCACAGACCTGAATTAATGGGACTTAAAAAAGTAGACAAGCCAAAACAAGTATAATTTATTCACACATTTCTAAAATAACTTTGGAAAGTACTGGTTCTAAATTCTCTCTTTAAGAACAGCATGTATTTCCATGCCACAATAAAATGTTCAACTAGTAAGGATTACAAACATTAAAGTATAAAAGCCTCTTAAAATCCTTCCCTAAAAAGGAAATTCCTTCCAAAAGCCTTAAAAATGTCTTTGCTAGAGGTTGAATTTTTACATTAAAGCAGTCTTTTTTGATGATGTAACATTCTTTTCTTTTAGCTCAAGCATGCATGTCAAATGACTATGTCTACAATGCCAACAATTCCCACATGTTCAGTTCAGTTCATTTGCCTTCAGGTTAGACATCCTTCATAACTTTTCTAGTAGATTTATGGAGGTAAACCACAGAACTTCTAGGAGTTTCACAACATTTTTCCAAGAGACTATATCACCACAGTCTCTCTCTGGGACTAGCATAACCTCTTGGTAAAGTAATCAAAAATACAAATAATTCTACTGCATCCAAACTTTTCTTTTTTCCCTTTTCCTTTGTTAGATTTAAGGAAATCATTCATCCAAAATCTAAAGATCTCCTTTAGAGGGAAAAAATCTAACATGTAGCTGTAAGTTGAGGAGTATCAGTGAATAGCCACTTGCTACTTTGATTTTACTTGTTCTTAGTTAAATTTTTATAGCTTGAGTATCATCACAATCACTGATATTTTTAATAAAATACAAGAAAAAATTAGGATAATTTTAAACAAAACTACCTTGTAATATCGAGTCTGGAGTACATGCCACACATGGAACACATCACACATACAGTACACATTGCGTATAGGAAAAAAGTGTAGGATGAAATGAAGTGGATGGAATTCCTTCAAGTAAATATAGGGAAATTACTCCTACACTTTAAGCAGATACCATTGAATATAATCAACTCATGGTTACGCAAAAACATTATGCCACAAGATCTTCACTACAGATTTTTCAAAGTAAACCCTTAAAGCCTTTGAAGAAATGAGCATTGAGTTCCACAAAAGTTGTTTGCTGTTGTGGTTCTTGGGTGGTTTGGTTTTTTTTTGGGAGGGGGGGTGGTGGTGGTGGTGTTTGTTCGTTTGGGGTTTTTTTTGTTTGTTTGTTTTTGTTTGTTTGTTTTTTTAAATAAAATATTGTTACGGTTTGAGAAACCTACAACAATTTATTGTCATTGAGACAATTATTCTCTCACTCAATGACCCCTCCTCACCCAGGTATGGGAATGGGGGAAAAATAAGGAAACCTGAGGGTTGAAATATAAACAGATTTAATAGAATAAGACTAGATAATTAACATTAATAACACTAAAGAACCAATATTGATCCCAATACCAATATAAAATATGCAACAATTAAACTCAGCCAGTAGGAAGCTGTGCACTCCCAGCAGTGGACAGCAACATAAGTGCTATGGCTTCGGGAAGAAGGGAAGGGCTCAGGGGTCCGGCACCAGGGCAAGGAGTTCTCAGTATTGTTGTCATCAAGGAAGAGAGAGAACTCCTCAGTAAACTTTCTAATTTATACTGAATGTGTCATTTGTGGTATGAAATAATTCTGTTGACCAGCTGGGGTCAAGTGCCCTGGTCTCGCCCCTCCTCATGCCAGGACTGCCAACTTGAAAACACCGAGAGCTTGAAACCTGCATACCACAGTCAGTTATGAAGGAAATATTTTCACAAATTCAGACACTAGAGTCTTCTAAAAGTACAGTTTTCCCAAGCATGAGAAGAGACTTTACTGCAAAGTAAAAATACTGAAAGAGAAATCAGTCCTGCGTCACTCAAACCAAGACAAACATTAAACTGACTCAGGATATAAAAGCAGCTCCAATCTAAATACAAAAGAACAGTTAGCCTTGGGACATACAGTGGGGTAATAGGTAAGGAGGCTGCAAGTTTCAGTTCCTTAGTGCTTTGTACTAATGAGTCTATAGAACAAAACCTATATAAACGTTTTTGCACTTCGACTCAGGAACAATCAAAAGTTCTCACACAGAAAAGGTGTGCATTTTATGTCATTTTGATTACCTAGCAGAACCAGCTGGACCAAACAGTCCCATATCTATGCATGTAATTTTAACTGAAGTTGCAAGCGCATCAATCTGATCTGCCTGACTCCAAATAATAGGTTCTGAAAGGATAATTATAACGCCTCCATAGTGATTGAATCCTTGATATTTCTGTTCATCAGAAATTTGACTTTTCTACTTATTTCTTCTGATAACAAAAGTCCCAGAAGTGACTTTTAAATGCTATTTACATGGAGTAGGTCTAGGCCAGTGGCATAAAAGGTGAAAGACTGCATCAAATCATCATGCAGACTTCTTTAATAGTGTCTCCAAATAAACAAACATACAAAAAATTATTCATTATGACACCAACTAGTTTCAGGAGTCCCGTAACAGAAAACTAGACGTAAAATTTTATATGAAACATGAGAAGGAAGGATTGTAACACCACAGCTGCTCAGAAACCCACATTAGGTATGATATTGTAACTGGATGGCATAGGTCTCTTCCCATTTCCAAGCAATGCTAATTCTTAGAAGACAAGTGAGTTCTACCCACCAGAAGTCAAGATTTTTAAAAATACAGTTCTTTTTTACTTGGATATGTAAAAAAATCCCCAACAAGCTGTAGGTTAGTTTGGTCCAATCAACCATCCTCTTACGCTGTACAAGTAAAACTTACCTGTAAGATTAATCTGCAGTTTTGTTATGTCTTTGGCCGTATTGAAACATTGTTTAGCTTTTTTATACTCATAGTAATACAAAAACGTATAGGCACACTCAAGATGGAACTGAACTGCTAAGTGCCAGCTTTCACCACCTGTGAACAACGTTTCTGCTTCTGTCACTGCAAATTAAGAAAAAGAAAAGCTATCAGGATGCAGTCCAGGAGAATGGTACTTCACAAATACATTTAAAATACCAAGAGAGAAAGTTTGTTATGCTTAAAGCAAACCTGTTGTTCTTTACACCTCTACATATTTAAAAATCCAGAGTCAGTGTACAAAAGGCATGCACTATCTAAAGCATTTTTCAAGTTTTATATCTAAAGATTATAATTAGAACAAACAAAAATTTGTTCACTTATATTTTACAGCAAAGCTGAATTGGGATATGTTACTTTTGCAGAAAATAAACAACTCTAATTGTTTGGACCTGCTAAAGAACACAGGAACTCAGAATACAGAATACTGAGGTAATACCCCCACTAAAGCTGCGGGCTTCAAATGAGAACGTTTCACTAGCAGATTGAGCCTTGAATGAGGACTTAGGACTCTTTAGTGGGTTTTTGTTTGTTTGGGTTTTGTTTGTGTGGGGGTGGTTTTTTGTTGTTTTGTGGTGGGTTTTTTTTGGAGTTGTGGGTTTTTTTATAATTACTGATTTGCTGAGTGATAAAAATCATGTTCTCCATCTGAACGGGAGAAAATACCTTCATAAATAAGTCTGAAATCTTTAGGAAAGAAGACATGATATTTTTTCATCTAGCACAGAAGCATTTGTATTTCTTATGTATCTGAATTCTATCAAAATACAGTAAATGGCAAAAGATTATTCTTGCATAGTAAAATACAGACCATTAAGTTGAAAACAATTAATGTGAATTAGTCTTAAATAGAAGTGGTTTTTTTTTTTTTGCTTTGGGCTTTATGTCTTTATTTTGCCAGAAAATATTTACACAGACGTCTTTAAAAGCTCACAGCATCACAGTACCTAAAAAGACTGGTACCCAAGATTAACATAGATGTGTTACTAATGGATGCCTAATTTTTCAAACATGCTTTATTAAGATTAGTGAAAGGTCTTGCTATATGAAAAACTAATATTATCAAGGATTTTTAAAACATTTTTCTAAGACTTTTGAATTTCGAGATTGGCAGTGAACTCTAGCCAGAACAGATTATATTGTTTAAAATGTAGACCTTTTTTTTTTGGAGTACTTGTTAATCCTCAAAATCTTTCCATTAATATAAAAAGCTGCTAAGTCTGAACATATTTTTACACAGCTGCTTTAATTCAGTAAATAAGAATTTGCATGGATAAATCCTGCCTAGTAACAACTTTTTTCAAAGCCTGAATTTAGTTATTTTGTTTAATGAAAGCAAATTAGTAATTTAAAAAATATTACTTCAATGCTTTTCAATTATAGTAGGATAGAGAATGCAGTGGGTTACAACTTAATCCCTAAAAAAAAAAACCCTCAAGAGAATACAACTTTTTAAAAACAAAGTCTGTGCGATTTAATCCCCGCTTTTAACACAAAACCTATTTCAAATACATTACTTCAAAACTGAGAAAACTAGCTGAATGTTAACCTCACATTTACGTAGTGTATACTCTTGATTAAGAAAAGATCTGAGGTTTTAAGGCTTTTGTCCATATTTATCATTAAGCATGTTCTCTTTTTAAACAAGAGAATAAAGCCCACAGTACCACAGAACATCTGCCTTCCTAACAAAAGCACTGTTTTTCATAAAAAGAGTGAAAAAAAAATTTCAGTAAATGATTTGGGACATCTGCCATCTTTACCTGCTTTTCACACTCTATACATATACAATGCCACTCTGATGGTTTTCCAAAGGACAATAAACCTATTTACATGAGGAAAAAATAAAATGGGTTTTTTTCTAAGTTATCATTAAAAGCACTCAAAACCACACCGAGGGTTTTATACAAATGTAAAAATAGGTTTGCATTGACTCTTCAGCATAGTTTCAGCCACTAAATCCTGAAGGCTGTTGTCAGTGCAACAAAGCCTACAAGATACTGAATGTGCATGTACACGCATGGAAACTGCACAACAATGCAAGTTTCCAATTGAATGATTTTGATACAATTTCAAAGAACAAAAAACCAACAGATTTTAGTCTATAATCATACACGACTTCTTGATTTTCCATAGCTAACAAGTTTCAATGATCTGAATGTAAAATTACTTGTACTAAAGCCATATATACTGCTATAACAAACTAAAGTGATACATTGAGCATCTTTCTTACCATTCTCTACCTAAATACCATTTACTTAGTGCTAATCCTCAAACTTGATAACTTCAGGCATTTGAGACTTTGAGGACCTTTGTAGGAAGCTTCACATCATTACTAGTACTGATGTAGCTGCACAGAAGCACTGATGTCCCAAACTTAAGACATCCCTCTGGCATCCCGTGCCGTGGTTGTCACAGGGCCAAATGGGTGTGAAACCGCACTGAGCCCTGTTGGTTTTGCACAACAGCTGTTTCGGAACTGCAGGGAATCACTGCAGCTCTCTTCTAGTCAGGTGATGATGTTGACCTTACACTTGAAAACAATGTATTTTAAATAGAAAAGATAATTTCTCCTGAATTTGAAAGTCTCTTTCTCTAGTAATTGAGACACAGTTTTTCAGTCAGGTTTTTGATACAGAACAAACAAGGGGGGTTTTCAAGCCCTAATCAAAGACTACTGAAAAGGTTTATTATGTATTTATTTTATGGAATATGAAGGTACTAGTTTGAAATACCAGATGGCTTTAATTAGAAAGTAAATAAACTGCTAGAGGCAGCATGCAGTAAGAACTATCTGGAAAGACTCACTAAAGATTCAAGTGTACTTTACAACATCTTCTCCAAAAACCATATCCAGGAGTTTCAAAACAGGACACTGAAAATACACATTTTAGTACTTAGTATCTGTGCATATGCAGCACCATCCTCTACACAGATCAAGGCTGCACAAAATACTGTATCTCTAACCAGTATCATCTAATTAATTTTATGATTACTTCTCTTTCAGTTTTGTTCCAAGCTTTTAGGTATTTCCAAGAGGAAAAAGTAACAGTCATGTAAACGTGCTACAGATTTTATCTACTTCAGAGAACCCAAAAGTGCTTTCATGTGCTCTGCATTCTCCGAAGTTAATAAGATAAAACGATTCTGTCAAACAAGAATTGCAATACTTTAATAGAACTGCAGAACCACTGGCATCTATATACCTTTGATGCTGGGCATCTATGGAACACATAGTCAGAACAACAAAAAAAATTACCTAGTCATGAGCAGAAGACTATTTACAGATTCTAAGCTGTAAAATAAACATAATTACAGTCATATCTCCCTAACCTTCCCTATCTGAATGAAGCACACCAGCACCACTTATTTCATAATATAAAGTGTCAAAATATAAAATATTTTTAGGTAAATATTTAGAAAATATACATTCTAGAAGTACTGTACAGCCTGACACACAAATATCCATGCCTTACTACATTAAAACTAAGCAACAACAATTTTGCCTCAAAAAGCTTACCCCTAACTGTCAAACTAAACAAAATAACCCTCTCTGGAACAGTTAACCACCACTATGCAACTCTGTTTTTAAAATGGCTATGAGAAGTAGGTGTGAGATCAGCTTTTACAATATATCTTGGAAGTCACATTTAAGGAATCTTTATTTTCAGTACAAGTATTTAAACAGGCTAAACTTGTAAGATTAACCACTACAATGACAACATTCATTTTTGAAGTAAAACTCAATTTGCTATAATTTAATTTAGGAATTAAAATTGCAACTTAGATGTCATTCTTTGCACCTGTTAAGTCCAACCCTCATCCCCAGTCCTTAGCCTATAAATTAACATGCCAACAGATTTATCATGATGTGCTTAAATTACGCCTGTCAATTAATTTCTAATACATGCATCGAATCAGCAACAATTCAAACTTTCCAAGAACGAGAAATTTTAAACTTACAGGCTAAAGAATAAGCAGAATTTAATCTTAAGATTACCATATTTGTGCAAGATAACTCTAAAAGTTAGTTTAAAATTCTCTAATAAAGTATAAAAAAGAAAAAGTACAAAATTCATACTTTACATCAGTTCCAACAAAACCCTTCCACTCCAGTACTTTTAGCGTCCAGTAAGAGCATAAGTCAGTTGTTTCCTCACTGCAGAGGACCCAATAAAATCCCCTGCTCAACTTCATTATTGCACTAACATCTTTGTTAAGTGCATTTTTGGAAGTTCTTCAAACCCACTTCATATTTTGCATATAATTTGCATGGTCTGATTCCAGCGGTTCAGATCAAAAATGTTCCATTAAGGTGTGGCAGGAGAGGGAAGACTTGAAGCTTTGGCATTTAAGATTGCTGCCTTTGTCAAAATAAAACATACATGACAACTCATCTCTAAATGCAATAGAAAATGTCTTACATGTAATTGGTTGGAAATTTCAGGTTTGTGAAATTAAATGAAGAATCCTTAGCTAACTAAACTGGTGAGGGGTTTGCCTCCTTTTCCCAGCTTTATCAGTCATTGTAGCAAATGATATAAACAGTCTACATAAGAGTTTATTCCTCTTATAAAAAAACTTAAGTGATATAATTACACTTGACATTTTAACTTTCTACATTATGCTTTTGTAAACATCAATATATATATTACGTAATTTAGTTTTAATGTTGTCTATTTTATCTACATACAATGCAGAGAAGTAACAAATATCAAAACTTAGGTGGGGATAGAGAAAAAAAAGGAAAAAAGAAGTTTCTCCCCATGAAGATACAGAAGAACAAGGACATTCCCTTTCCAAACTCAAATAAGCTCAGTTAAATAAGAATGAAAATTGCACAGGATGGCTTCAAGTGTGATAAGTTAACAGTGCTAAGCATGGGGGAAGAAAAATTTTGTTTACAATCACATATTCTCTTTTTCATCTTAGATGTTGGAAAATAGCATGTGCCATACAAGTCCGTGTCAATTTAAGTGAATTCTGTTCCCTCTCTACTCTGTGTAGTTACATAAGCATCTGCTAAGCATCTTGTTGTGAGAGCTGTGTCTTTGAATTCCCATCCCTCATGATATCTTATAACTGATGTTGTGGGCCAATAAACCAAGTAATTAGAAACATACCTTGTTTTATACAGGTCTGGGCAAGAGTAAAAAGCTCAAGTGATCTCTCTTCTAACAACTGCTGGTGAATATTCACACATCTTAGAGTCCACCAAGATAACGTCTGAAAGAAAATACGGATACTTCAAATTAGTAACAAGTATAGATCCTTTTTAAAAAAGAAAAAAGATAAATGGCTTTAAAATATAGATTTTGTAACCAATTCTAAATTCTGAAAGATATAAACAATCCAAAATAGCTGTTTTATATAAAAGTGAGCACTAACCTAACATAAAGATTAACATATTCAACAGCTCTACAGTGCTCTAGGAGTTTGATGGGCTTTTCCTCTGTTAATTTATCTAGCTACTCTTTGAACCCTGCAAATCTTTAGGACCACAATCTGGTAAGAAACTCTGCAAAGAGAAGATAAAAGAAATACCTGTTGTGCACGCTTATTTTGGAGCAGCCACTTGCACCTTTGATTTCATATCTCCTAATTCTTGTACAGACAAAGACCAAAACTGCTTATCTTCATGTCACATTTATGATTTTAATAGACAGCCATGATCTCATTCTTCAGTAATCTTTCCAGCCTGAAGAGTATGGAAGCCATTCAGTATTTCTGGTCATCCAGTGTTGACCTTTTACGCATTTTTTTTTTCCTGTTCTGTTTAACCTTTTTTTTTATTTCCTCAGATAGGGGTAGAAAGGAGATCAAGACAGGTGGAAGAGGACCAGAACTGCTCATGAGAACACCTTACAATCACAATTCAAGTATTAATGTTTGTAGGTGGAATTTCAGAAGGGCAAATACTAAGTAATTGTTCTTTAGTAGAGCCAAATCACAGCTCAGGAAATAGAAAAGCTGCGTACGCAAAACGTTAAGTTCCTCAGCATATTTTGTCCCTCTCTAGCTGCACCAGGTGGAAATGCATGAAAAAGCTAACTGATAACATAAGTATAATTTTAAGAATAGAATATTAAGAGCATCATCTGTGAATGTAGGGCATACCTCTACACAGGCTCTGATGACTACCAGTTACTTTGCTACTGTTAGCACGCCTGTCATTTTCTACAAAACAGATGTTTGCTTCTAAAAGGCACCTATCTTCTGAACTTTTTATACAGGTGTGCTTACATCAGACTGACCTAAGGGCTGTACAGTATTCAAGCACAAACATCTAAACCAATCACATGTAGTTGACTGTAATGTCCCTAGAAAGGAACCATCAAAAAGAATAGCATCTGTTTCAAAAAGCAGAGAGATGACTTTTGATATCAAGCTGAACAGAGTAAAAGCACACAAACAACAGACTTCGTGAAAAAGGTCAAATCCCAACATTTCGTCATTTATTTAGAAACCTAAAGGCAATTTAAATATGAAGTTTCAAATTACTTCAGTTTAGCTTTATATAATGAAGGATTAACTTTCCCACACAACTGAGTAACCAGCTTAACAATACAATTTCTTGAGGCCTGATGCTTGCCACTCAGAAATGTTACAATCAGAGAAAGCATATTTAGAAAGTTTCAGGTACAGCAGCTGAGCTCTGTAGAATATCCTATCAGCAACGTAAGATTTTTGGGAGCCAAGTTAGGAATTTTTGGACAATTTTTAAGCATTTAATTATCCATGTACAATAGCATTTTTGAATAAAACAGGGCTTTATTAATGCTTTAGATAATATATTTTGGAATATTTTACCCTGTTTTAAATTTATTTGCACTAATCTTATAGAAGCAAAAGTATTTAAATCAAGCTGAAACAAGACAGAATAGCAAGCTTTAATTGCTATATTGATCTGTTGATGAAAGTAGCTTTCTTCAGTTGTTGCCTTTGAACTACTATCCAAACTTGAGGTAGGCACAAGTAACTGAACCTCCACTGTGTAGACAGTGGCACCCAATTATGTCAGTATGAGGGGAGGCAGCAAGGGAATTCTCTATACCAGGTACATTTTCTGCTTCCCTGACTGACCCAATTGCTGAAATTCAACAGCACTCATGTGTACATAACAGGGAAAATGATGGAAGAGCTTGGCTTCCAGAAATGCAGTACAGCCAACATCTCCCACAAAGTTTAATTCATCACTCATACAAAGACCCAGCTGGGAATAGATGTTGTCAGCCAAGCATAAAGAGGGACCATGTGGCATTTTGATCTCCAGCCAAATTCTGCTCAACTGGAATGCAATAAAGAGAAGTTGCTGCTCTTAAACGTCCCCCAGTTCTAGCGAGTCCTGCTACCAGCCAGCCTGCTGCTAAACTACAAAGGAGGCAGAGACAAAAACCCTCTCAAGAAGAGTTTCCTCTTATATTCTTGTTTTCAATGTACAAGCACAACGGAGAATTAATGTAGCCTCCACATGAATGCCTGCAGAAGAAGCAGATGACAATGACAAACAGAGAGGCATACAGAACTCATGGCTTCGGATTCATACAGTAATGGTTAATGCTATCCCAAAGCTTGTTAAAAAGGACACAGTATATGTATGCTGCATTATAGGGCATTCCTCCTCACCTCCCTCAAATAATGTCACAAAGTATATGTCTTTTAAAAAAGTTCCTTCCTATCAAATTTTCTATTTTTTTCCAGGTAACGAGGGCATCTTTCTTCTTTTTGAGGAAGACAGTAAGAAAATAGCTTATCTTTAAGAAAAAGATACTTGTGTTTAATTGTAATCACTTTGTCTGAATTGTTTCTCAGAGGGAAAAACCTCAGAGCTACAAAAAAAGGAAGTGATACCGATTCAATGAGATATGAAGAAAAGAATGAGAGCGCCAACTAATGAGTAGCTGGCAGTCATAATCATTAGTCACATGTTTCTCACCTTAAGGGATGCAAGTTTGTGTCTTGAATTCACAAGGATTATCCTGGCTATAAGCAGCAAAATAGGATAAGAAGTTAAGGTATAGACTGCTTCACCGTCTAGAACCAGCATCTTCAGTATAGCTGCATGCAGCATTTTTGGCTGAAAGAAGAATGAAAAAAAAAAAAAAGACGACAACTTTCAGGAAACTTAGGTAAGTTTATAAACAAATCATGTAATGCAGAATTAAAAAAAATAACTATTCATGTATTTAAGGAAAAAGTCTGCTCAAAACATTGAAAAACATAATAAATCAACATCTCTTGGAATCTCAACATTTTACCAAGTCATGGTGAATTCTGCCTTGTTTCTTGCTGTCCTGATACACTATATCAACATGATCTGAAAGACTCTGATTTCCTCCCACCTGAAATGCCTGTGTCCCGTCAACACTATCCCCAAACACATTCCGGTAATATAATCCTTCCCATGATCTAAGGGGAAAAACTTCTGGTAAATCCATGCCATTCAATTTCTAATCACAGAAATAAAATAATTTATTAGTTAAATTAATCCTACAGCTCTCAAATACACTAGATATTCCTCCAGTGATTTCAATGCATGTTTTCTTCTTTCCCCAGAGGGAGTTTTCTGTTGGAGTGGCATGAGGGCAGCAATATTAGAGCCATTCTTCCCTTTGTCCAATAAATGAAAACCTCTCCCTGGTTTGGATGCCCTCCTGTATGATGATCCCTACAGTAATTCTTTTCCTTAACTTAATGGGCTTCAGGTAGCTCTCCAGGGAATCTGTCTTTCAGTGGTGACTGTCATCTGACAGTTACCTATTCTTCTCTCCCTTTCAATACAATGAAAGCATTCAAGCAGTTTATCTTCAGGCTCAGGGAGATGTCAGTTCATCAGTTTATTCCTGGTTCTCATATGGCAGGTTACCTTCACAAACCAAAAGAAGTAGAGCTTTTGTTTTCAGTTGGTACGAAAAGGGCAAGAAAAGGGAATGGAAAAGAAAGAGAAGAAGGTTAAGCGACAGCTTGCACTGAAGTAATTTGCCTTAGAAAGATTCTTATTCAGTCTACACAACCAGGATAGAAGTAATTTGAATCACATTTCAGCTTTTTAGACTAAAGGACTAATTTAATTCCCAAGTTATTGAAACTCTTTTCAATGCCTTTACTAACAGGTTACATTGAAGACAAAAGTTGTTAAACCACATTAGTCTGCTATTCAAAAGTGAACTAGGGGAATAAACTTCAGGCTTTTTTCTGATTTGCTTAGGTTTGTTAGTTATTTATCTTGCATTAACATTGAAAATACTTTTACTTTGTAGACTATGACTCAGGACTTTAAATTATTTACTCAAAGTGGAATTCTTGCATGACATCACTGCAGTCGTTTCAATCCCACCGTAGAAAACAAAGTTTATAGTAGTCTGACAAACCACTTGAGAATAAAGGAAAGAAATTGCCAAGTGGAAGTATACCAGATCCCTCCCACCTCTAGCGATTCAGAAAGCAACAGCCTTACCAACATCTCTATTTTGAGATGAATCTTCATTTTTAAAATACACATGCACGCACACTCACACATAATAGGGCACAATGTAATTTTCAGTTTAACATAAACATTTTTCCCCCCGTCTGCACCTTTTTGATTCTTTCCATAATCAAAGTAGACCACACTTAAAATACTCAGTGGGAAAGTAAAGAACTATAAGCTTTGTTATAGAACCATTTTCTAAAACAGCCTTGCTATGCTATAGTAAACTACACTTGTTCAAGCACTGTAGCAGGCAATTAATCTCAAATTCATGACGTGAACTTGAAAGTCCTTTCACTGGAGAGCTCAGTCCAGCTAATGTAACATTACAAGCAATGTAACAAGGGAGGAATGGTATCTCAACAGCCATGACAATAAGCCAACAAGTCTCAGAGCCAAAGAACTGCTATATTCTATTTTAACAAATCCATACTCTTTTCCATGAAGCAAATCCTATACAGGAAAGCAGGCATCCTTTTCTTTTAGCTGAGAAAGCCAAAACCAACATTCATTCTTCTAGCTTCTGCTCTAAGATCCCATTATCACTGCAGATTCTAACAACAGAATTTACTGCCCTAAGGTAGTCTTTAAGAACAGAGAACAGCTCATATAAGAGGTAGACATCTAAGCTTCACAGCTTTAAGGGCTGAAAAGTTAGGAATCAAGTCCACAATGTTATGATTTGAGAAAACCCGTAACAATTTATTGTTGTTTAGACAATTATTCTATCACCCGATGACCCCTCCCCACCCGGAAAGGGAAATCAGGGAACACAAAGAAACATAAGGGCTGAAATATAAATAGATTTAATAGGATAAGACTACATAATTAACAATAATACTAAAGAACCAGTACTAATCCCAATACTGATATAAGATATAGAAGAATTATACTCAGCCAATTCTACAGCAGGAAGCTGTGTACTCGTAGCAGTGGACAGCAATGTTGGACACTGAGAACGCTGCAGCTTCAGGAAGGGAAGGGCTCAGGGGTCCGGCACCGGGGAAAGAAGTTCTCTGGATCACTGTCATCAAGGGATAGAGAACTACGCAGCAAAAATTTCTAATTTATATTGAATGTGACGTTCATGGTGTAAAATAATCCTGTTGGCCAGCCTGAGTCAAATGCCCAGGCCTTGCTCCTCCTCGTCCCTGCACCTGGCAAGGCTCGAAAACACTGAGACCTTGAATCCCACAGAGTCTAGCTGACTATAAAGTAAATATTTTCCCAAATTCAGACACTAGAGTCTTCTAAAAGTGCAGTTTTCCACAGCATTAGAAGAAAAGTTAGTCCTCTGTCACTCAACCCAGGACACACAAAAATCCCTAAAACATTGGCTAAAAGTAAAAAGAAGTTTTGAGCTTGTCTTCTTGTGTTTAAACACTGAAATATTCAAAGCGTCGAACCTATCTTATATAGCTCAAAAACTTCACATATCTCAAAACAGCCACAAGCCAAGACTTGCTAACACAATGTTCCTGATCTGGGTTAGACTGTGGAGTCTTTCTATTCTTCACCAGCCTTGCCAGGAAAAATCTTAAAGATTACTTTATGAACATAAGCTGAGAAATCCTGAGGTAATCATCCAGTTTCTGTTGGACATGTAGGTGGTTCCATTTGACCACCTCTGGAGTAAATACAGACAAATGAAGCTCAGTTCACTCTAAATAAATATTTTTTAATCTCTGAAACACAGCTGGTTATGTATTCAACTTCCAAACAGTAACTTAATGGCTACTGTTAAGTAACTACTACTAAAGCACTAAATCAACTGCAAGCTGGACAGTACTCTATTTCAGTTTTCACAGTATTTCAAAAGTATTTCCTGGCACAACTGTTACCACCTGAGTGATGATGATAATAACCAGAAGAAAAGCTTCTGCCATTCATGTTCAATAGCTACGAGAACAGAGTATGAGAATTTTAGTTTAGGAGCTTCATATTCTTTTCTTCCTAATGATAGTGACTAGAGGCAAAATGAGCATTTGTTATGCTTTTACTTTTGTGTCAGGAATTGCTCCGAACTGGTCTTCCTAACATGTCATCAGGTCTTTCTCAGTCTCAGGAATCCTTCCCCTAAATCTTAAAAATCTAAGTGCAGACATACAGAGAGGTAGAAAAAGCCAAACTAAAGGCTTGGGAAGACTTGATTAAAAAATGGATGGGGGAGGAACAAACAAACTATCAAATAGGGAATCTGTCCATATGTGGCTACTAAGCCTTATATACTGGGGCTTCCCAGATTTTAAACAGTACAAAGGCAACTGAACAACAATTTGTCATTTAGCAAAGCTAAGGTGGTATATCTTCCAGAATAATGGAAGATGTACCAAGGTTGCCAGCCAAAGATTTGGTCCTTTGGAACAGAATTCATTCTTTACTCTGGACTTTAGGGCATGGAAAAATCGGTTTTGTTTGTAACAGCTTCTCTCTTCAACTTTCTGCAAAGGAGCTAAATTACAGTGGAGGCTGTTTCCAGTTTCACAATCCAAACCAGCAACAGGGAAGCCATGCAGAGCTGAGTTGCAGACTGAAGATGATAAAGGTGAGGTAGCATAAGCAAGTCTTCCCTGAGCACGCTACATGTAGAAGTACTTAGTTATGAATGCTCTTGTTCATACTCCCTATGAGGGTGACTTTGCTCCATTTTTAAGGTATTATTTTCCAAGTAGCTGCATGGCAAGACTGTAGGCTACTTTAGCAGATTATCTCTGCTTACAAGACTCTACCTCCATATTCAGCCTTCATCATCCATCCTTATATTCCCCACAAGAGGGAGAAAGTTGCAAAATCTTCAAAGCCTGTATGTTGCTGGTCACTGGTATTCAAACAGCATATTAGTCAGCCCAAAATTCAATTTTCTTCTCTCTGGCTAGTTTATACTAATAGAAGCCAAGCACCTGGGTCTGAAAAAAGAAATTCCCAATAGATTGAAATAACGAGGCTAAGGAATCATATTGGATTTGTGACAGTAGTACTACATAAGATGTTGGTGTTTTTCATATGAGTTATGAAAATGGCTATTGATATCAATAGAAGTGTGGCGATATTTTAGTCTCTTCCAGCAAAAGGATCAAATAATGCATAAAAGAAGCAGTAATACAAGTATAAGGAAAAAGAATTATTCAAATGCATTCCAAAACTCATTATTTGATATCAGCCTGGTAGTTACAAATAAGCCTGCAGGAGCTGTTGATATATGTATTTGGAGGATTCCTACAAGTTATTTACATGCATTATCAATTAACACATGGGATCTTCTTCCAGATGGAGCTTCTCACTGTTACCAAACATATCCTACTTGCGAATATGAAATCAGACAACAAACAATTAAAGCAGCTTGTCCTCGCAACATTCTTAGAGTCATCGGTGGTCTTAACTAGTCCCAGTTTTGTCCAGTTCATCCACCGAAAATAATAAACTCAATTGTATGAGCTAATACACAGAAGCTCTGAAACTCAAGGCAGAATAAATATGTTCTAAGTTCAACAGGTCTATACCTTTCATTGCCTTACATGCAAAGAGACAGTGACAGTTCTTTAAGATACAAGGAGCCCATTACTTACACAGCTCGTTAAAAATGTTTTAGTCTAATCCCAGTAAACTCAGAGCCAGAACTGCTAATCCTTTTATTAATCCATAATCCATAATTCCAACTGAAATGCAGTACTCTTTAAATCTTCATTTAACACAATACACTAATTAAAAAACTCAAGGTAGTATCAGTCAGACTATTAACTGGTGTGGTAAAGTCTCAAAGTTACTTTAGAAAACCGAAAGACACCTTATAACTAAAACACTGGCTGTTTTTGCTGTTTAGAAATTACTGAACTACTTTTATGTGTGGACTTATAAGAGAAAGGAACAAGCCAGTTCTGCAGGACATAAAAAGAAATCCTAATAGATTACATGAATGTAACTGTAATTTACAGAGAAGGCTGGAATCAATTTGGGGGATGGGAAATAATGTACACATACTCATGAATATTGTTCATGGAAAACATCCAAGAGGCCCCTACCAGCAACTCATCTAAAAGGCTATTTTATTTGTTATTCACTGAAATGAATTGTAGTCTCATGCAGTCTTAATGCACTCATAAGAAATTAATGATGCATTCAGAAGTTATCTGGAAGCAGAAATGAAACTATGCCACTGACCCAGAGGTGAAACTTTCAAAGGATAGAAATGGCAGCAGTTACATAGCCTGAAAACATAAAGTTAAAACTAACCCAATAAAGTGTTCTGAAAATAAGAATAACAGTTTTGAAAATATTCCTGAAATAAATGAGACATTGCAAGGCTGAAAGGTAGTGATATTACTTAGAACAGGTTAAAAGAAACATGAAGACATAATTTTTTAACCTTGACATGGGAAAAGAATCATTTTAGTCTGAAAACCTGAAAAATGGAAGGTCTATTTAAGGAGGGATTGTATCAGTCTTGATGACAGAATATGGAAGATTACAACAACAGAGAAAGTTAGAGTTATATTTTTAACCCACTTTTTCTGAATATCTGTGTATGCAAGAGGAAAGCTGGATTAACGGAAGCACAAAAATATCAGTTCATTGATATGTTCATTTTTATGGAGTGTTTATATACTTAGAATCCTTGGAAAGAAAAGTACATAAAGATAATTCAAAACATGCAAAAGCTTTTGAATTAAGACTGAATATTATGTTTTAGCACGTAAGTGTTTAGTGCTCTTGGAAAGACACCCACTAACATTTCAGAAGAAGATAATATAGATAGCAGTTATATAAAGTTAAACTTCTGCCCGAATGCATAAATAGCTAAACCTTGCAGCAATATCAAAGTCTGATGCAGTACTCATTAGAAATCAAGTATGCTCAAGTTTGTTCTCCTTTATAATCTCTTGCCAATTTAGTTTCTGGAATACCACCTCTGTGTAAGCAAACATGGTTCAATGGATTACATTCACTGACACAGCAGAAATGTAACAGAAACTAAACAGAAGACATGTATTCCCTTATTCAACAGGCAGTTAGTATCTCATTCTTCCATTAAGACAGACAATAAATAGGATGGTTAATAGAAATTATGAACACTGTGTTTTACAGGTCTGTGAACTCTGTCAATGACAGCAGTTCGGTGACCACCATCTCGGGCTGCAGCCTCTGTGTTAGACTGCTGCCTGCACATACACACTAACACAGAATATTACAGTTCTTCAGTAAATACTCTTATAACCTGTGGGTTCTTTTTAAGTCCTACAATCCTAAAGACTATAAACAAATAAGGAGAATGGAAGACATTAGTTTGTATTTATATATATATATAAATATATATATATATATATGCACACACACAAAGGCAAATTGAACTCATTTTCCCCTCAGAAGTAGCACACTTTAAAATCTCTGCTAACTCATAGCATTAGCAGAGTCTAGTGATATGTTCTTCCCTGACACGCTGCAGTAATCAGTATGTTACCACAGCTTTAATTCCAAGGGAAAAAATAATGCTCAAGAAGCTGTGCTGAACCACAGATGCAGGAGAGAAATGAGATGGAGTGTGGTACTGCCATGAGAAACAATATATGTGGCTCACTAAAAGGAAGTTATGGTGTTGATTAGTTATTTACATTAAAAGATGCCAAAGTAAACAGAATTGACAGTCCTCAGTTTCACCTCCTACATTTCCCTCCTCTTCCAAAAGCTCTATTTAAGTTAGCATTTTTGTACTAATGCTACTACAATTCACTTGGCATCACCCATGAGCCTAACAGGATACGGAGCATCCAAAACTTCTGTCCTCTTACTATCTACCAGATATTCTGCTATGTGCAATATATGCAACTTCTGCCTTACCCTAAGGAGGGAAAATTTCTAAGCTGTTTATAAATATCTTTCTTTGATCCAGCTAAAAACACATCCCAAAATAAATAAATAAAAAGTTTATTGACTGCAAATGCCCTTCGAGTAAATGCTCCCATATCATACCCATATCTTCGCCACCCAAAAGCAACATCTCCAGCAGGAAATCTCTTAATAGAGAAACAGACTAACTACTTTTGGGACACTGTTTATAAAACCAACATAGCTGAAGATGCTCCCAATAGCAGCCAGCAGAATCAACGACCAAGGCAATTCATTCTAGCACTGCGCCTCACAGATGTGCCTTCTCTGACACATCTATGTAGTATGGTTATTTGTGAAAAGCAGTTACAATAAAAGGACAGCTTATTAAAATCCAAGTATACCTCACAGAATTTCTGTAACAACGCAGGTGGCAAAAAGTCCTGAAGCTTTAAGTGAACAGGAGGCCCAGTCCAATTGCTTTGAACAAAGAGCTGCAAACTGCCCACACCAAGTAGAAACATCAGCCTCTGCCTGCAAAATAGACAAGAAAAGCAATTAGCAACATATTAAATTTTTAATTAAGGCTACAAGATCTGATTAATTCTAGTACTAATTCAAAACCCTCAGCCTTAAAAAAAAATATTAAAAAAAAAAATCACTCTTTTGTTAGGAAAATACAATAAATGTAGTATTCAATAATTCACACAGAGAACGAAAAGGCTTGGAAATATGTTTGTTTATAATGGTTGTGATTAACGACAAACATTTTGGAAGCAGAGTTAGTTCATATGTTTTAAAATTTAAAGCTGTATCTAACTATCAGAGATCAGAAGCAGATTAACAGAGGATGCAGATTATGCCATATTTGCCTATTGCACGGTTGTTATATTTTCTTATGATACATCTAATCCTCATCATTTTCAGAGAAAATATATTGCATTATCATATGTTCCAAAACAGCATGTTTATTTTTGTTTTGACATAGCTATTTATTTCCACTCCCTCTGTTAATAAAACAATGAAATGAACATCAAAAAAGTTCACATTATGATCTCCAAGGTGGTTCAGATACTTTGGCAGCAAATGGTCTCTCATTCGATCATGCTTTTTAATTTGAATCATAATAATTTATTTAAAGATGGAATTATGAAACTTTGTTTCATTCCTGCAACTAAGTATGGTAAAATTTTCATTATTTACAAGACTAAGCTCATCTAACATCATTATGACATTTCTTTATGCACCTACAGTAACAAATAATCTATGTCATCTGCAGAAGGCAGGGCACAATCCCTCAAAATTTAATGGTCAATTTAACAGGTGTAGACTTTTATGAGATTTACACAAACTTTTAGTTTGTTTTACAATTCCTTAATGACCTAAAACCTTACTGTGTTATAATTAGTCATGTGCCAACACAGGCCCTGTCACATACATAGCATGCCTCCTGTATAGAAAAAAATTAACATTTTAAGCATGCTGGTTTGGTATAAAACTTGGTACGCTAAGGACCATAACTGAACTGGAAAAACCCTGTCTTTTTTTTTTTTTTTTTTTTTTTTTTTTACTGTAGAACAGGGACTTAAAGTTGCAAGAGTCCTCCAAACGGAAACAAAAGGATGAAGTGTTATACAACCCCTAAAAACACAAAGTCAAATAGAAAAGCCACACACAAACAAGCAGCTGGTGGGCAAGAATGTGACAAAAGATGTAGCATGAGAAAGCAGGGGTGGGGAAAAAAAAAAACCAACCACCAAACAACTGAATAGAGCCTTCAGGAGGGTTAAGGAACAAGGATTGGTCTAAAGAGTTCTTGTCAAACAAGACAACATTTACTAGCTGTCATTACTAGCCAGTAACTATGGGTCAGCAAATATTATTTGAATACATTTCTAAGGTTACCATTAAACTTTCAAATAACTCAAGAACCTAATGCACTAACAATCACTGTACACTAAATTATTGTCATTACACACAAAACAATCACACAGACATACATGTTCTAATTATTCTCCCATGATAAACAATGCTTCAAAGCTTCTGAAAGGAAAGATATCATACATACAGAATATACAGAATAACCAATCATCTCTGCACTGTGATTTGACAGATGCGCTTCAGTCTTTCAAAGACTCATCTTCATTACTTTATCATTTACACTATTATTTCTACTAATCTTTATTTATTTATTTATTTTAACATTACTAACATCTATCTATCTGACAAGGCAAACTTGCTTGAAGTCTTGACACAGTTATATCCATGCAGAAGACCTCTGGAACAACTGATAACCAATTCCATTACTTTGGCTGGGATACTGTCTTTCCACTGGTTAATCTGTCACCACCAACTGACTTTTTTTTTCCCCCTTTTCAGATCCATGACCATCTTCCAGTCACCTTATCACTTATTCTGTATCTGAAAGTCAATTCCAAGCTCTAATCCCCGCAAATGCTAATCTCCCTTGCCTATCCCCTACTTTTTTTCCATGAAAAAATTCATTCTGTCTCCCTGACTGCCCCTCACGCTTACAATGCAGACCTGCAAATGCTCACCTCCCAAAGGCTGCCTGAAAACTGCTCTCCTGTGCTTCCTGAAAAGCAACAGAGGGACTGCTGCTAGTGTCCCACTTACCATGGTGACCTACGTAGTTTAATTTATTTCTTTATTTCCTTAGACATAAGTCCATATCCATCCATCCTGTTCTTCCTTTATGTGAATGTGGGGGTGAGGGGGCGGGTGCTGTCTTTTTTTTTTTTTAAAGCACTGTTTAGACCAAGTCCAGTAGTTTTGTGATCCATGATGTAAAATCAGATGCTTATATACACCCACTGTAATATTCCTACTGTTATACCTAATCTTGCTCAAATTCAAAATAAATAATAATAAAGCATTTGTATTTGGAAAAAAAAATGGATTTGCATATAATGCTAGAATTCACAAACAAAAAGTAAGAGTGAGAAAATACTCAATAGTCAGGCTATGCTTAAGATGTGATTAGGTTACAGGTTTGGGGAGTGTTTCTTTTCTTTTTAGTGAAACCAGAAATTACAGAAGAGAAGTCAAAACAAAATCAGACACTGAATAGTTATTTTTTTCAATTCACATACATCAAAACTAGCCTCAGAAACAGCAAGAACTTCTTCATTTTTGTTTTTCAATATATATAGCACACCACCAATCGTCAGATGCCCCAAGAGAAATACCAGAAATACCATTCAGTGTTTCAGGTTGGGAAATCATAACAAGTTTAATTGTATGGATTTGTTTTGGAAAGTTTGATATTCATTTATATGTTGAATAGGGTAAAAGTAGTAAATACACAGTCAATAAAAACAAGTGTTCATTTCCTTGTTCCTTTAGGTTTTGGAATAAAACATACTAAGAGACCTTCAAGCTCTTTTGAAACAAGGTCTCTGAAAATTTTGTTGTGTTCTGCACACTATTTCCTTCCAGTCTTTAGAATCAAACAGGCAATGAATGCACCTCCTTCACATGCAGCCCCGGAAAAGATAAAGAGGCATTCCCCCTCTACATGGTTAACACATATACTATTGCTTCATCCTCTACAATTTGCTGATTTAAAATACAGCTATGAAGCTATGTTTTCTGTAGAAGATAACTGTTAACCACTGAAGTGAGTAGCACTAGCAGGAAAAAAAGTAAGAAAAATAAATCTCCTATTCAATATTTATTATAAGGAATGCTTTGAGGCTTCACTTTTAAGCTATAAAGGTTAAAAGTGCCATACTGAAAAAAATGTCTGGGACAGGGAAAGGAGGGAAGAAAAAAAATGACAGAAAAAGTTGCAGGAAATTTTAAAATGCTGTTAAATATTTTCCTTACAGAACCATGGATTTGAAAGTGGAAAAAGTTAGAGGCTACGTCCAAAGAAATTACAATCTAGATCCGAATTTTGAGCTGTTTTGCCCTCAAGCTGCTCATCTTTAGCTTCAGAAAAAGAACTCCTTAAGAGTTCTTTTAACACTATTATAAAAATTGTACTTTGTGCTGTGTTTATATTGTTCTAAAAGAGCAAGATTAACACTATCCAACTTTCTGTTTCCGATTGAATTCAACTCCCATTGAGTTTTTTAATATCCAGAATTAAAACTTTCAGTTCAGGACAAAAAAAAACATATATTTGAACTTATCCTATCTACTAAAAGTCACAAGAAAACCAGTGTCTTACTGAATTTTCTGAGCTAGAACTTAGAAGTTTGCTGCTCTTCCTTTGAATCACTCAGCAGAAAAAGAAAATGACGTTTTACCCACAAAAAAAAATTAGACAAAAACATTTTCACCATAGGCAATGGATGGTCAGTGTGCAAAAGTTGTATTACTTCCTTCCATAAGGCAGTCACAGGGCATTGGGCTTTCAGGTAGGAAAAATAACTGTGTAACACATTTTAACCTAGAAAGTCATTGGAGACAAACCAACATGGTACAGATTTAAATGCTATAAGCATTTCCTACCTAAAATAGGAAATGATCTGTCTTTCAGTAGAAGTTTATCTGTCAAGAGAAAGTCACAAGTTACTTTCTTCAGCACTAACATAATTCAAAATTTCCTATATTACTATTAATGGCGCTTGAAAAATTCACTTGACTGCTACAAACAAAAAATGTTTCTGGAAGACACTGATACATTTTGAAGACTACCTCCTTTCATTTTTAATAAAACTCCAGGCTGTAATTTCAGTCAGAAAACCCTCTATCTGCTTCTGAAAGGCTAAATATTGCAGATCTGCCTCCATAGCTTATGGCAAGGGGGCTTTTAATGCTGCCTAGAGTTGCAAAGGGAACAAAAAAAAACCCTTGAAGACCAAAGAGCTGGAGTATGAGCACCTGATGAACAAATTGCTTTGCTGTCTGCAGTAGGACAGCAGCAGTAGAGTCCTGTAAATGGCAGATAGGCCGATAAAAGCTCACAGGGGGAGCAGGAGAAGATGACACATCACCACAACAGGATATGTATAAATTATTACTGCGTGATATAGATTATGATTATTTTTAAAAAGCTGATTAGTTCATAAAGGCAGAAACACATTTCAAGCAACGACTAAAACCAGGACTGGGTCTGTTTCAAGCTCTGACGGACCTTTCTTTCCTTGCTGCATTATTCAGAATAAACTATTGCAAGATGACAAAATACAGCAATACTGAAAAACTTCTCTGGACTATGTTATCATCTAAACTCCAGCTAATATTTAACAGGAACAGCACAAAGAAAGAAAGAAACAACACAAAAAAAAAAGAAAAAAGAAAAAAGACTCTGAAACAAAATGCGCAGGAACAACCTCTGAACATTCCAACTCAGAAAACAGGAGTGCATCATACTGTGTATCACACCAGAAGATAAGCTTTTGACACACTGTGATCACTAACAAATCTCAGGTCAATATTTTAGAGGTGCCAACTATTTGTTTCTCTCTGATATTTTAGTAAAAACTCTTGATTTTACATCTGTCATACCAAAACGTAGGCATTTGTACGCAGCCACAATTATTGGCAATATATTACCTGCCTCTTACTTTCTTTTTACCTTTGTCTTATCTTTTGTTCTTCTTTCAGCAAAACTTCTTCCCACCCTCACCTTTTAAATATAGATACACATACACACATACATATATACTTTTCTGCTTCTACTATCCCTAGTGTGATAGATTTCAGTCTATTCATTATTTACATAGCAAAATGTAAACACTGAAGTCAGACTCATAAACAGCCAGAATTAGCATATGTAGTACAATTAGGGAGAATCTATCAGAGAAAGTCTTGTGAAGAAAATAACTGATTGATGAACAGCATCCATGAGTAATACCTTATTCACTTCACGTTAAGAGTAGAAAAACCTTACTATGAATCAGACTTAGAAATACAGGCATTGCTTGATCAGTAACATTACATGGTACTTCAAGCAGTCACATAAATGTAATGCAACTTTTCAGAGAGAAAACTGTTAATATATTGTTTGATAATACATGGCAACATGAATTTACATTTGTTGGCTTCTTTATACCAGCAGCTTCAGAGGTAATAACTGTAAATAAAGCTAGTGTTTTCAACAAATGCTTGTATCACAATACTATCCTGTGAAAGAAACAATTATAATGAAGAGATCCCCCAAGGGAGCAGGAGGAACAACCGACAAATCTGTTTTCTGATTTTCTGTCAGAACAAGAATTTTGGAGGTCCTATGTCACATATTATAAAATTTAAAAAATGTCTTTTAGAAAAATCAAACATGGCCTCTAATAATCTTCCATATAATAAATAATAATTCCACCTTTCCATGTTATCAGCCTCTGTAGAACAGTCCAGGTATGCCAGAATCTGTTTCTCCAAGTAACTGTCAATGTTCTCCTCCGTCATAGAAGACGCACTGAAAACATTCTGGATGGCTGAATTTGAGAATATTGCCTCGTATTTCCCATCAAAAATCAACTGCAATAATGATCCACTTTCTGAAAAAACAAAAACAAAAAACCACACCAACAAATCAGTGTCAACTTTGAAAGAACTTTGTCTTACAAGACGTATTCAAATCAAAACACATACCACTCCTCTTTCACGGAACAAATCTTCGTTTACATTGCAGGAAAAGTGCAGTTGCATTGAAACTAAAGAACAGCAGCAGCAGGTGCCGCTTTATTAACAATTAATTTTACAGAACTTGTGTTAATGTTATAGTGAAATACAAACTGCCAGATGAATGTAACACAAAAGCATGCACTGAAATTTCAGGGGAAATACATAGATGGTCTTTCAAACATGTACACTACAGTTATTGAAGATTACTTCAATTATCACAAGAGGGTTTTCTTCCTCCAAAACAGTTTATATGAGTGTGTTACAGTTAAATCCTACAGATAACACAATAATTTCACAGACTAGAGAATCCTCTTCGGGGAAACCAACAAATAAAAATGGTTCAGTATTTGCAGAGTTCAGTGAATAAATTCTCATGTAAAACTGCAAAAACTACTCAGTTCTTCATTTAAATGCTTACAACATTCACAAAGAACGGGCAATGTGATTTTATCTTTACAAAATAATTATTTTCCAGTGATAAGTTTACTATCTCAATGAGAAGCCTGCATACGGAGTCAGATTCTTACAAGTAACTACTAAGGTGGATTTAGATCTGTGAATGTTTCTCCACTGAAGTCTTTCAAGACAAACAGAAGTCATGAAATGCTATACATTTAATGCCTAAGAATCTTCAAACCCGTAACATTCCTGACCCATGCTACAACTTTGTTCACAGAAGGTATCTTCCCTTCTTTTTTCAGATATGTTACACTGCAATCAATCCAGCAACTGTCAGAACAACTTCACCATGTTAAAACCTTCTATTCTTGAGCAAAATTAGTATCTGCCTACGCTGCAGCTATGGCTACAACTCATGTAAGATGTACTAGGTTTTAAACTAGCTGATGCAGATGCTGGCAATGGCACAGCTGAGGAAATGCAGAGGTCTGCATAGGATAGCCGCCTTAATATTAATCTGTGATTCCAGTTGGGGACTGCAGCTCCCATGTACTCAGTGTTACCATAGCTACACTAATATTAGTACCTAAGCTAGCCAGTTTACCACTAGCACAGGTACAGATCCACACAAGCAGCAACTGTGCAAGGAAGTGAACCTAATACCAACCCCAAGCTCACCCAGCTAAAACATATATTCTAAATTTCAGACATTTGGGAAGAGTGAGCGTGGAACCACCTGCAATAGCAGTGATGGATGACTTGGTAGGAATGGATGATAGAGAGACATTCATTCTAATCTTTCTGTACCAGGCTGTTTATCACAATTTACTTCTGTTCTTTACAACAATGATCAGCTGAATGATGCAAGAGAACGTTTGTGCTAGATGACTTAAAAAAAACCAAAACACAAAAATAACCCAAAAACTTTAAGCTGTAACTGGAAGGGCATACGTAAAAGAACAGTAATGGTTCTGCAGCCCTGCTGACAACATACTCTCACTGAGAGCAGAAATAACAAGAAACTTTCTCCAATCTATGCTTTTGGGAGACTTGCTTTCACCAAACGACAACTTCTTTATATTGGACTATAGTTGGCCAGACAGGTGATGCTGTAGTTTGTAGAATAACTATTGGATGTGAGGACACTAATGAAGAATATTGAGGTTTTCTCTTTCCGGTAACACTGTAACATAACTGTAAGCATATTAAATCTGCTTTTGATTCTGTTTTTAGCTTCTTATAAGACGCTGTACAAATTCAAGGTCACAGTCTTTAAATTTAGTTTCAGGATCATCAATAGGAAGGACTCATGTAAGCAACAACTAAGAATCACCAAAACCCCCACCCTTTTCTACCTGTAATGCAAGACACTTTTTTTCAACAGCCTTCCCCACATATCTAATAGCAGCACACTACTTTAAAAAAAAAAAGAAACAAATCAAACACACACCCCCCCCCGAAATCACACACCACATGTGTGATCACAATCACAATCAGCGTACATGACTCTCAGTGAAAAGATAAGGCAGATCTGACAGATGTCAGCCACATCACCTAATGTTCCTGGACAGCACAACAATTAAGGTTAAATAAGAAGTAACAAAAGGAACTAAGAGTCCAGTACCTCTGCACAGTTCTTTTCCAAAATTCAGTAAATGCTTGGGTAAGTGTAAATGAGTCTCTCAATATGCTACAACGTTTAAATGTCTTAAACAGCACGGCACACGAATGAGCACAACTGTATTTCTAGCCTGTCTGAAATACTGAAGTGCCTTTTCATGACAAACGTTACGTTTTAAAAGCTGCTGGTTCTCCTGCTGGAAAGCTGGGTCAGTAACAACCTCATCGAGGCCTCTCAAGAGACTGCTTTCCCTTGTTCCCCCAAGCAACTATGACTCAATAACTAATAAAATATAGAACAGGTAGCTCGTGCCAGACTTTTTCTTCTCACGTTTTGCTGGAAGAGCCAAATTCAAACAGACAGGTTGCCTTTCGCTCCTGGGCCATGAAGCAGTCGAAGGACTCGCCCTGACTAAAAGCCTCCAGAGCGCTGACACCAAGGGGGCGGCGGGGCCTGTGCCGGCCCCCGGGCAGGGACTGCTGCAGCCCCCGCCTCTCCACCCGAATGAAGCCCGGTCGGACCGGCAGGTAGCGGCCGAGAAACTCCGAGGAGTGTCCCGGCCCGGCGGCCGGACCTCTCGCCTCAGCCCCGCCGGCACTGCCGCTCCCGCCCCTCAAAGCTGACGAGCCCGACGGGCCTCCACCGCCCCGCGGCGCCGGCAGGAGCCCCCCGGACCCCGGCAAAGGGCAGACAGGGCAGGAGGAGGGGGGACAGAGAGAGCCGCCAGCCGCGGTCCCGGCTCAGCCTGGGGCCGGCAGACACGTTGCTGGTTCCGGATACCCACAGCAACGACCGGGCACCTTCCCTCCCCCCCGCCCCGCCGTGCCGGGACCTCCCCTCACCTGCCGCCGCGACTTCACCCTGCTTCCACTCCAGGGACTCCGCCGCACTGAGGAAGCCCCTCAGCAGGGAACGCTCCAGGGCCAGCATGGTCCCGCTCCCCGCCACTGCCGCTGCCGCCTCGCTCGCGTCTCTCGCCACCCTTGGGCTGACAGGCGCTGCCGGCCTCCCCTCAACCCATGTGCAGGAACCGGCCGCAGGGAGCCGCCATGACACTGTCGCCGGGCACGCCGGGAGGACGCGGCGTCGCGCAGGCGCGGCAGCGGCCCGGCGGCGCACACCCCTCGCTGCTGTCAGGGCGGGGAAGGCGGAGAGCGTCGCCCCCCGGAGCGATAGCGTGTGGGGCCGGCGTGGGCGGGAGCGGGTACATGTACATATGGCGTCTGCCTGTGCGTTTCCCTGTGGGGAATCCTCTGTGAGATCCCCGGGGAGAGCGGCCGGTGCTGGCAAAGGCGCCCCAGCCCTCCGGGGCAGGGCCTGGTCGCGGGGGCGGTGCCGGGAGCACCTGGGCCGGAGAGTTTGTGGGGGAGCGTCTCTCTGTCCGTACGAGCTCGGCTCTCCTGCTCACCCGGTGGTGCCTTCGTCGTGTTTTCTCCCAGACGACCCTGGCACAGGATCCGGACGTTAGAACGTGAAAAAACAATTTTTCGTCTGCGTAGGGGAGAACAACGATAGTGTTTCAGATCTAAAGCAGTTTAAGAGAGAAAACCTGAAGTAACCGGTAACCAGTAACTATTCAGTAACTATTCTTTTTGAATAGGTATGGTCTAGGTACCTGCGTGCCTAAAGGTGGTTCGGACACAGGCAGCTGAATTGGCTTAATAAAATATAAAAGGAGGCAAGGACTCTACTTTGGACTGTTTCTGTATTTATTTCAGCCCCTGTCCAGGAACGCATAGGAACCTAATTCTGTCCCATCTTTTCTGAGCTCTTCACTTCTATCACGGTACTCAAGGCCAGGTTGGACCTGGCTTTGAGAAACGTGGACTAGTAGGAGATGTCACTGCCCATGGCAGGGGAGGTTGGGGTGAGATGATCTTTAAGGTCCCTTCCAACCCAAACCATTCTATGATGATTCTGCGTGCATGTATATCAGAAGAAGAGCGGGGAAAAAAGAAAGGCCGTCTTCCCACTCCTTCCAAATTGAATGAAACAGTTGAAACAATAAAAACATTCTCTCACAGCTGCTGCTGAAACTTGAAGGCGATCAAGTCAGAAACCAGAAGGCCATCACAACAGGGGACAAATTCTTGATATGAAAAGATGAATGTTCTCAAGCCGACTGTACTGTAAAGGTTGTAGTTCATCTTGCTATTAGGCGCAGCGTGTAGTATCATGAAATAGAGTATTTGTTAACCTTAGTTTGTTAATTCTTCAAAAATTAGAAGTCTTTTCATCATGCTTCCATATCTAACATAATAGTTAAAATTTTAGGAATATTTAATGCAGCTTTTTATTTAGATGGCTCTAGTAAGTTATTGCCTGTTTGGGCTTTGATACACAGGCTGTTAATTTCAAATTTAATTTTAATCTGATTTACAAGACCAAAATGCAGTTCAATAAAAACATTGCTTTTCATCTTATTTTCTGACCCAAACCAATCCAATCTATTTATATCAGTTTTGAAAAGCAAATTGATAGAAATTTATATAGTTAATAGATAGCCATCAAGAAGCTGTCAGTTCCTGGAACTGCGAACCAAAAATGAGTGTTCATCCTGGAAGTAATGTGTTAAAGAAATTCTTAAAACATAGTAAATAATTCAGTTTCCATGTACCGTGTTAGAAAAATAATGAAATTCCTGAAGTTTTTTTTCTTAAATTCACTGTTAAAAAGTAGAATATCTGAAATCAAAACATTTTTTGTTGCTTACTCTGTGTGTGTTTAGCAATAGAATTGTGATTCTGTATGAAAAGTAGGAATTAGGCTAATTCTTTGTGTTTAAGTGTAGCTTGCACAGTAACAAATGTCTTTACCTTCTAAGTAATAGAACTGCATTAAATGTACATAGATTTTTTCCAAAATTAAATGGATAAATTCTTAAGTGAAGTCTAACTAAAATGTAAAATAACACATACTTTTCACGACACCACCACCACCCCCCCCTTTTTTTTTGCAGGGAATTCAGAATATCTGTCAAAATACAACTAAGAATTTAGTAAATAAGTGAAAAATACATTTGCATGGTCTGTTGATAATACTAAAATAAAAATTCCTGTTGTGAGATTTTCTGGTTTTTATTTTCAGGGAAAATTGGTAAAGTAAAAATTTCTGGGGATTAATACTTGGTAAATATAATTACTTAATAAAAATTAGGAATATTTTGCTGTCTTTCTCACCTCACCTCTGCCAGTTCCCCAGCTGTGTGAGGTTTTTTCCCCACTATAATTCAGTTCTGTAGGCGTCTAGAAACTATAGCAGGTATGTGGGCAGGAGTAACACCAGCAGGAATTAGTGGACTCCTGACTGACAGTGGACTGATGTTACTGCTGATGTAAAAGATGTGTTTGATTGTTTCATCAGTTGCCGTTTGCCACAGACTTACTGAAATCTGCTGCTTAAGCTTGCTTCCCTAAATGATTTGAAGAATATACATGTTATTTCTCAAAGAATAGTCAACAGGTTTTGTTTGCATTTAAGGATTGCTTCTGCCAGTTGGCTCAAAGGGAAGCAAGACTTTTGCAATATTGTGTAGTACAGATTAACCTAGTGCTGCTTATTATTTCTAAGCAGGAAGTAGATAATCAAAGCTGCTGAGTTTTCAGAGAATAACTTTCATCTTTAATTTTTTCCAAGAGTGTAAGAATATTATCCATATGAAGTGTTGTGCTGCTGTGGTATCTGAACTAGCACATTTAATGTCACCTTGCAAGATACCTTTGCTGCTGTTTTGATGCAGTATTTATCCTCTGTTGTAGGTTATTTTCCCTAAAGACTTTTGAAACAGATGATCTCATTGTGGACCACTAAAAAAAAAGCTACCTGTGGTAAAATATTTGGTAAGTTTAAAGTAATTATTATTAGCATAGACATTCATTATGACTTTTTTAACAATAAGCTGCTGTTTTTAAAAGCTGCTGCTACAGGAATCTTAAATTCATACTCAATTCCCTGTGCCTAGGCCAGACCTACTGATTTTAACTGTGAATATTCTCTCCATCCACTTCCCTCCACTATAATATAGTTATTTATTTTGCTAGAACCTTCTTCTTTGCAACTTCTAACATTTGCAGTCAGTTTTGCCTGCCTCGAACTTTGGAGGACCAACAGGTGAACTGAAGATGTTCCATGTTATTCAGAATCACATTTGAAAATACTGTAAAACATTAACTTCTCATAAATATTGCACAAGTGATTATCTAGGTTAAATTTACTAGAGCAATTGAATTCCTGTCATTTCCAGACACTTCCACGATTTGAGGCCTCCTGCCTTGACACGTAGTTATCATCTTCTATAACCTCGATGGCACTGTGGGTGATCTGTCCTTCCTCAAAGTCACTAGAATCGTTACTCACTGCATTGTTCACAAGGACTTTTCAGGTGTATGTTAGTATTACCGCCAAATTCTTGTCAGCATACTCAAGCTAAAAGCATACGACTCTTGATGTCTGGCAAAAGTCCTACAGGATTTGCTTCTAAAAATTGATAAGCCTGCACAAGATGAGGAGAGATCAGGTCAAAGAGGCACAGTGATAGTGCCCTCCTGAATAAATCATCTTTTCATAGAACTTCCAAGGAATAGGTTTTGGGTCTCCGCTCTGCTGCTACCTGTGTAGTGTCTTGACAATATTCTCAGATCTTCTTGTCCAGATTTTCTTTTTTTTTTTAAAAAACACTTTATGAACGCATGTCTTGCCTTTTCTTATCCAGGAAATTAAAGCTTAGGTTATTTGAATCAAGTTTTCCTTTGGAGTTGGCAGTAATTCTAAGGCTGAGGGCCAATTCATTGTTCCCACGCTGGGTGCTCCCATGCCATTTCAACCTTTAATGCAGTTAAACTTTATAAAACTGTTTAGCTAGGGTTTTCCCTTATTGTCAAATAATCCTTCTTAGAACCCATTTACAAATTCTTTTTTTCTGCAGGAGCTTTTTGGAGTGGTGAAAATGCATTTATACATTTATCCTTACATATTAATGATTATTTTTTAAATGACAGGAATAAAATACAGTAACTTAAAATTTCCTCAATGAAATTAAGTAAATTTGTCATCACAGGGGCTCTGAATGCACAGAGGCAAATTCATTACGATTTCTTGAACCTTAGGGACAGGTGGTTTTGGTTGTGGGTTTGTTTTCTTTTGTTTTGTTTTTTCTGACAGTGGCTAAAGAGTTAGAGAACCAGAAAGTTTGACTTAAATTTCTTAGATATTTTTTTTTTTTCCTGTTAATCATTAATTCTCAACTTTGCTCTGGTTTCTTTCTCAGATTTTGTTCTTTTCTTTATGAACTAGCCTATGAGAAAAGACTTCGGATGGTATTTAGTCAAAAAAGGAGAAGCCTTAGAAGAGTTCATGATAGTCTTCCTATTTGTAATAGTTGCAAAAGAGCACGTACAGGATGTTCAGCACACACATTCCGATTTTTGTGGTTTCCTAAGTGATCTCCTGGCCTCCCTGATGAAGTTTTTTCCTTGTGATTTTTGTCTCTTTTTAAGTTTTTCTCTGAACCTTGAATCACCTTGATGGGAGAAGGTTGTGTTCACATTTGGTGGCTGCAGAATTCACTTTGCAGCTGTACGGGCATAGAAACAACTATTACCAATATAGAGCTTTACTGCTCTGCTCTGTTGAAAGTGTAGTCAGGAAAAGGGAGATGAGATCTTTCCATAGATGGTTGTGATCTGATAAATAAGCATGTATCCCATTTGCAGTGCTGCTTTATCAGACTTTAATACTTTTTAGTCTAATAATAGGCTAATAATTTTAGACAAATGATTCAAAGCATTTAGTCAAATGCTTCTCAAAAAACCCCCAACCAACCAACAACAAGCCCCCCCAAAAACCCACTAAAATTTTTTTCCTTCTTCTCTTTTAGCTCATTATCTCAGTCCCCACTCTGCACTCAGGCAGAGCCCCAAATGAATAATAAGTCTTATTGTGAGTATGACACTTGCATGACCTTAGAAAGACTAGGTAGAATTACAGCTTTGATTGGAAATTGCTGTTACTCTTTTATTAGTGTTTTTTGAAGTTATATGTTATTCAGTCTGAATGGCATTAGGCATTTCAGCTTCTAAAAGAATACTTTATCACTTTTCTGTAAACTTAGAAAGGTTATCAACAATTGTGTGTGTTGCTTTCCTTCTTTTCTATAGATAAGTATATTTTTCTAATAGCCAAATTTAGATTGCAGAGGCGACATTGAGACTAACTGGCATGGAGCCAGATTTTGATAGCATCACAGCGTGGTATATAGGTCAAGACTTAATTTAGTCTGGCTTCTAGTGTGAACAGATTCTCCTCTAATGTCATCTCTTTGCTCCTGACATAGAATAATAGCTATTTCTATTTACATCTCATTTTCAAGCCATAAAATTTCTATGCTAGCACTAAAAAGGGAAGAAAGGTAAAGGATAAAGATGGTGTCCTTGCTATAGTTGAATTGTTTCTGGAAGAACAGAAGTAGGTGTTGGGGACTTGATTTTTGTCCTGCTCTCTTAAAAATGAATAAATAAAGGTAAGAGAAGGCTTGTATCTTCAAGTCGCCTAGTTAGTGTAGCAATATATGTTCATTTATGTTGTGAAGCCCTCCAGTTTCTAACTTAAATGAATCTGCTGCAGGAATTTACTATGTGAAACCTGAGTTTTGCAGAGACTATAGGTCCTTGTTAGAGAAGTTGCACTTAGCTTATGCTTGGAAGTAATATTGTGTCTTGATTATTTTTTTTTAAACCTGTAGTAGAATCACAGGCACATTTTCCTACCTTCTAGTTCCTTATCTCTCCTTACAGTGATTTTCTCATTAAAGTCCTTCTTGAAAAAGTCACAAAATGTATGCTGTCTCTCTCCCTCTGTTTTTTTAATAAGCCGTACTGTCCACCATTTCTGGCAGTCAAGTTTCTGGTCTTTCCAGGTTTTCAATCAGTTCCTTGGGAACTCCACTGCTGGTTTTGTTTAGCAGTATTTGTATCATCTTCTCCTTACTGCTTATTGGGATTTGAGTTTTTTTTACGCGTGGGATCTTTAATCACCGTTTTTTGGCATCTTAACATCTTGAATTAATTTAAGCAGATGAAAGAGATCAATAGGTAGGCTCTTAAATATTCTTGATAGCCAGATGCTCGTATATTTTGCATGCAGAAATCTTCCAGCTGCTGTCAGGTTGACAAATGAACTGAGTTTTCAATGTGTCCCCTGTTTACTTTAATGGCCAAGTGTTCAGGTATTCCAAACCCCGTCTTCTGTCTCTGCATTGAAGTGTGTAGGCCTAATAGCAGGGAAGCTTCATATTTATTAGTTTAGTATATAGTACGTTTCTGGTTTAGTGCCATTGGAAATAGTTAATTTTAAATGTTTGTATCTTCAGACTTACAGAATCATTAACTGCTTCAGACTTGCACAGGGGCACTTGGGGTAGAAGGAGCTTATTTCACTAGCTGGCTTTTGAACCCTTAAATTGAAAATGTAATTCTGTGTCACCTGTGTTACCTCGAAACATTTTTTGAATTTGCTATAAAGTTGCTACAAATCAAAACTGTCTTGCCTTAGCATGTATACGTATATTTCAGTTAGTCTTAGATATTATTGCATTATTCCAACCTTTGCAAACAAGCTGAAAAAATCCCAAAGCAGTTACTGTACTCCCTGATATTATTTATGGTAAGGACTAGTATCAAAATACACTTCCTACTGCTGTAGGATGGTCCCACACCGAGAATAGTGCCTGTTGTCACAACGTAAAGCCTTCAGATTGTTGACACAGAAGTTGTAAGGTAATGCAGCATGCGGGAGCAAAATTTAAAAGACATTATAAACTGTTATCATCATACTACTAGAATAATTGTTGTAAAATTCAAGCCATTAGATATCATAAAGATTTTATTGCTGCTTAATGACTTAGAAATACAAAAATAGCAAAATCCCATGGGTCTAAGCACAGCCAAAATCTCTGCCAAGGTGCAATTTGGAAAGATGCCATTTAACCTCCAGGAAAAGATCCTGCCAGAAGCTTGGCCTAATAACAGAGTGTTCAGACTCACTGCCTGAATAAATAGACTTTACAGTCTATTGGATGATAATGATACATAAAAATGTATTAACAAATCCCAATAATGGGATAATACCAACATCTTAGTCCTACATCTGATTGAAAATAAACAGAACACTTAACATAAGGGAGCAGAAAGGAACTATCCCACCCCTGTATTACCGTTCTTTCTAGCGTGATTTCCTAGGGAAAACAGATCTGCGCAGTCTGGTCTTGCTGACTGTCCTCATTTAGTACATTCAGAACCCACTGGCCACATTCAGCCAAACTTGAACAGAGGCATAACTTGTCTCTAAGATCATTAAGTTTTTTCTAGGTTTTTGAAAAAACTGGATAGTAAAGGAGAAGAGAAATATGACAGCTCCAGTTTGTGTTGTGAAAACTTTTGTATTATTATGTAATAGAAACCTCAACTTGGGGGAGGGCAGCAGAGGGGATCCATTAAATGCCCAGAGAGCAGAAAAAGCTTCAATTGCAGCTTGCATTCAGCTGAGGCACAAATCACTTGTAAGCCAGGCCTCACTAACTCTTGTGTATGCAATATGCCTACTTTAGTTATATCACTGCGATCCTTAAAATTTCTGCTCACAGTACATGAATTTGGAAACTCCATACTTTTCCCAGTAAATTTTTCTCTCTCTTAGTTTCTCTTCGTGTAATGTAGTTTTTTTGTACTTACACCTAATACTGCTTTTCCAATGTCATCATATTCACGTACATCTAGGCTAAACTCTGCTGCCATTGGCAGTGCAAGCCACTCTCATAGTTCACTTTTGTCCCCTATTGCAATTAGCAGTATTATTTTCTTTCATTATATGACAAGCTTACATTCAAGTCTTCTTTTCATCAATAAAAAAGTGTAGCTTAAAATCTCCATATTTCAGTTCTGAAACAGAATTTGTGACTATAGCTCCTGCTGATGTCTTCTGGGGAAGGAAAGGAAGATGGGATTCTCATGTACAATGATTTTCTTTGTAAAGTTTCTCTGTGCCTGACATTGTAATGCTAGTTTTTGCAATGTGTGTTTCAGACTTTCTACCATGGAGGATTTGTTGCTTTGCTTCAGGGTACTAGCACAGTCTTAAAAAAAAGTTCTAGAAAAACACTAGCTACAGAGAAAGTGTGAGAGGAAGAGATGAAAGGGGAAAGGGTTTACATTTTCTCTGTTGGGTCAGATCTGCCAAAAATACTTGGATTGCAAAGTTGTCAGTGATTTTTCTTTTGGTGTTGTCTTAATTTCTCTTGGGACGCAATATATACTCTTACATAAAGATCTTTGGTAGCAGGGGCTAACAGGGGTTTATGTAAGATATGTAGTATCATCCATGGACTTGCAAAATTTATCATTTAAACTAAAAAAAAAATTGGGAAAAAATGAAATCTTCTCGTTAAAATACTCTTGCTGCACCTGCCCTTGCAAAAAACAGCTGAATGTTACCAGTAGGTTCTATATATTTCAATGAAATTAAAAGTTGCTCTGGAGTTGCTGCTGCCACACAGACACCTTCATGGTGGTTCCCAGCTGCAGCAGCACTGCCCACTTCCTTTTCATAATTTAATGTTTTGTCTGAACCCAGGAAAAAGCTGTGACTTTTTGGAACAGAGTTTATTTAAGGAAGGTGTTCCTGTTCTTCACTGTGCAAGACATCGCAATTCTAAGTTACAATTGTAAAAACGCTGCCAGGGAGGGTAGGACTTCAGTTTCAGGATGAGTGTTTGAAGGTACAATTTTCTTTTTTGAAGCTAATCGTACTTTAGCTACGTACTTTAAGCTAAAGTAAGCTAATCGTACTTTAGCTTTTTTTTTTTAGCTAAAAAAAAAACCAAACCAAAACCACAAAAAAAACCCCAAACAAAAACCAAAATAAAACCAGCACCCAAAAAAACCCCACAACAAAAGAAAGGACTAATAATTTGCAGCAACAGTAACAGATTCTAGGCCATCAGAAATAACCAGTTTCTGTTGAACATTTCTTTTGTAAAGAAATTATTTTGGGCATCAGAGCTATGCTAATAGTGGAATTCAAATATAAAACACTCTGTCCTGTTCCTTTTCTGTGAAGAAACCTAAAGCAAATTAGTGAACATAAATAAGATGTTACTACTAGTTTATTCATTTACATAACTTGCGGGTCTCCTAAATCACTTTGTACCTGGCTCCACATATTAACCCAAGGGAATGTGAAATTCAGCTTTCGTGGCAAGAATGATTGTAGGTGACATTCAAAACTTCTCTTCCGAAGGAACCCATCAAGAGCTTGGGGCCAGCCAAGCTTTTCTCCTCCTTCTCATTTATACAGGAGAAAGCAGCAGCTGTGGCCATAAGTAACTGCTGAAAAGGATATACTGTGGAAATCTCCAAGCTCTTGAGGATTCATAGAAAAATTGTTTGCCGAATATGACTAGAAGATGAGTTACTGTCTTCTTGGTTCTTTTTTTAAAAAAAAAAATACAGCTATCCCTGTTCTGATCTTTTTTTATCCTAATGAGGTTTATCTATACACCAGAACTAAAAGTGAGATAGTGTCCTTGCTCATGTATGTGTGAGAATACAATTGAAGATGGAAGAATAGTCAGAGACACAGAAAAACGATCAGTTCCCCAAAAGAATGATCTCCTAGTACTTGTACAGTCTTCATAATTTCCCTAGGCATGAGTGAATTCACAGCTTCTGTAATGTGTGACTTTTTGAAGAAGACGAAGCAAAATATAATTGAAATTTAAATAAAGTCTGTGCTAAAGCTTACTGCTTTGTGTGCTAATGCAGCAGCAGCCTGTGTTTCTTTTGCAGCACACGCTTCAGTGCTACTAGAGTCAGATATCTGCCCTTGGAAAATTTTACAGATTTCTCAGATGGAATACCTTTAAGTTTTCTTACATCTTTTGTATTCAAATGACTAGTTGAAAAGTGAAAGAGATGTCTTGTTGATAAATATCACTGTATGCTGCAAGGCATTGGTTTTATGTATAATTTTGGCAGCCTGTAGATTTCAAATGTGAGAAACTTGGCAAGTTCAGCACAGAATAATCTTCAAACTGCAAGTAGCTTGGACGAAGCCGCAGGATGAAATAAAAACAAGAATGACTTCTCTTAAAAGTGATTCATCTGCATTCACCAAATGTAAGAAAACAGTGATGGTTTTTCCCCTGATGTTGACAGTGCAGTTCAACTGCCACCAGTCAGAGCTTTGCTTACATAGAGAATGTTCACATAATAGAGCACTTGCAATTTTTCCTATTTGTAGATACAGTAACACTTCAGTAATGGTTTTCAAGCTCACTTAAATGAAGGATGAGGCCCTTTCTTTTTGAATTTCCAAAGTTGCATTATTATTTATTCGTACTAGGGTGGCACCTCTCCCAGACCCTGCTGTGCCAGTCACTATACAAACTCAGTATTAAGTAGTTTGCCCATTTCCAGAGACACAGTAGTCTATATTAAGTACTGTGTTGGAATTGCTTTGCTTACTCATTGCCCCGGTTAATTTTCTTATTTTTAATGAACTGTATTAAAATAGGGCCTAAAAATCTTAATCAATCATAGCAGAAGGCAGCTATGGTCAGATTCAACCGAGCCCAGATCAGCATGCAAACTCACAGTGAGGAGGCAGGTCCAAGGTCAAGCCAGCCCAGAGGTTGGGATCCGCAGGGTCCACGGCTGTGACAGAGCTGGAGACCCACGCTGTGACAGCCTAGCTCAGGCAGAGACTGGTGGCCCTGGGCTGGGCTTAAATGGAGCTCCTGGGCCCATGGGCAGAGGTGCGTGTGGAGGCCCCAGGTGGGACTGGCCAGGGCTGTTAAGGCCTATTAGTGCACAGGGAGCCCTGAGAAGAATTCTTCCAGGGTTTAAGATGGGGAGGTAGGAGTAGTTGTAAGATGTGCTTGGAGATGCTGTGGAGAGCTTATGTAGTAAAAGGCAGAGAAAACAAAGTTTTCATGAGCCAGCTGTGTGAACAGCTGCATCTTGTCTGATTTTATCTTTTTAATAAAAAGATCTGAATGCTACATAAATAACGGAAATTGCTGCAAACCCTCTATGCGTATACAATCAGTACATTGCGGGAGCTGTCAGGGTAGATATTGAAAAAAGATGAGAGAAAGAGTGTTGAGAAGTGGCATTGCAGACAAGCCTGGGAGGTTTTTTTCGTTATTTTGTTTATAATGCAGTGTGAAAGACAGCATGAATGTGTTTGTGGAGCAAAGGGTAAGCGGGCAGTGGAAATGGATGTTGCTAGCTGAGGGAGGGATCAGGCTGTACCAATTTACATATGTATATATTAAAAGCACTAGTATCTTATTCAGGAGGTGATGGAAATTTAGGAAGTCTGATACATTATTGTCACTGACAAGGAAAATAATTATTAGTGGTAGTATTTTATGCTGAGAGGTACGTTCTGTAATAACCACCTGGTAAATTGTGGCAGCGTTGCTGGTAGAGGTTAAGCATCTGGACAAGATGTGGTTCAGTGGTTGATCGAGACTATTTTGAAGTTTGCTTTGTTTCTTTAGAGTGCAATAGAATTTTTCAAGCAAATGAAACCCAGTCCGTGTTCTTTCCTCCCACACACAATTTACATCTTTTTCTCCAAAGACCTCTTGGTTGCCTTGGAATAAAGAGCATTTCAGCCTTGTAGCTCAAATACAGGGCAGATGGTGCCCTTGCAGAATTTAAACAAGGTATCATCAGTACGTTGTCACCTGTATGTGCAGTGGTTTGAGCAGCTCTGCAGTGCAAAAACAGAGAAAAGAGAAGTTTTACTTTAGCAAATGCTGTGTACAACAGTTTTGCGAATTGGTTAATGCTGTTCTTTGGCTTGCTGCGGTGCACCTGGCAGAAACCAATTAGAGTGAGACACATGCACACTGAAGTACTGTGAGTTTCAAAAAAAAAAAATGTAGTTGGTTTCAGCATGTAGTAGGTTGAGGGAATTAGAGGGAATTTAATATATCCATAGCTGGCAGGTTTTAATTTGTCAGCTTTTAGCGTGGCTTTAGATGACAGTGGGCCTCGGTATGAATTTAAAAAATATACTACTTTTATCAACATCAAGGACTATAAAAATATGATTACTCCATTTTCTTGAAGTAAATCCAAGATTGTCAGCTGCAGTCTGTTCCTAAGTTGAATGCAATATGGAGAACGTGTACATACATTTCCCTTTTCATTTGTATTACTGTTGTCATTATCATTTAAACATTACATTAACATACTGCTCAGGTAAATCATTGTTTCAATTACTGAATTCCATTTTATATTTTTTCCTCTTAAAAGGGGCAGAAAGGTGGAGAGCTTGAAAAATAACTTAGATGGAACAGATTTATTTATGCTGCCATTTCAGGAAAAAATGGTGACGTTTTTACTGTTAACCTAGGAAATACTGTAGGAGTTAAGAAAATTTAGCATCCAAGTATGAGGTAAGTACTAAACACTGGGGAGAAGGACCTCACATTACCAGAAGAAACATTTTTTAAAGAAAGAAGTCTCCTTGCATAAGCAAGGAGAATATAGAAGGGAAAGAACAATAGAAACATTGGAAAAGTTTTGATAGTTTTTGCAGTGAGAATAAGATAAGTGCATGGAAAAACCTATGAATCGATAAAGGGAGTCACACAGGGAAACAGCGCTTGTGAACACTGTGTTTGTGTTTAAAATATTTTAGTGAGAGGAATTCTTGTTTTACTCAACGTTTTTCAGATCCGATTCTGTGTTGCATCTCTTGAGAGTCAGCAGTAAAGATTCCGTTTTGGGAGTTACACTATCACAGATCCTGACTGATTGCTACCAAGGGTTGTTCTCATTTAAGGTGGCATCCCCCAAGATGCCACCGAACCAATATGCAGCTATAGATAATCCAAAGCACTTGATATTGCAGATTAATCTGTTTCCTTTCCCTTCTTCCATGTCAGTATAGACAGACTGCTGAAGCTTACCAAAGCACATCAGAAGGAAAGGGACCATGGCATCTCTGTCAGATGCAGAATTATTTGATTTTGGTTTTCTGTCACGATCAGTGGGCTCACACGCAGATACAACTACAGAAATACAGTCTCTTTCTTTATGAAGGATAAGAACAGGAGGAGGGGAAAAAAAAAGATTTTTTTTTCCCTGAGGTGGTTGGTTTTGATTTTGATGTGTTCCTGGACAGTATGCAGACGTATGGAAAAAGAAAGATTTCTGTTTGGGTTTTTCGTGTGTATTCAGGAAGATGCTTTACTGGTGATGTATTGTTTGGATTTTTGTGGGGGTTGTTTTTTTTTTCCTGTATGTATTAAGGTTTTCCTGGTGCAAGGGCATGTTAATGATATGTCTTACCCTTAAAATGTATTTCAGAGCACATCTAGAAGAATTTAAAACTGATGAGATAATTAAGCTGAATAAAAATGAACAAACATCACTGGTGAAAAGATTACGTTGAATTCACTAAGAAACTGCCTTGTGCTAATGAATCAAATTACTTTTAGGATCTATTAAGATCTATAAATAGGGGTTTTTTAAATTATTTTTCTTTTTAAGAAAAGGAAACTGACAGTTATAGGGTAAGTTTAAAAATTAGCAATGTAGAAGAGCTGAAGCTGTACTTGCATGAGCAGCTCAGCTGGCCAAAGAGCTCACTGCCTCTGAAAATGAGAGCTCTCACCACCCTGCTCTCCTGCCTTGCTTCCATCTGCACTGCCTGCCCTTTCCTTGGGAGGTTGCTTTGATACCCAGGAGACCTTGCCCTTGGTAGGACCCAGTTCCTGACAGGTTCCTCTTTGTACAGGCAGCTTTTTGTCAAGTTGAGGATGACACTGTCACGGTGATGGCAGTGGTCAGCTGAGCACTGGAGCTCATCTGGCAGCTGAGCTGTAAGAGTGCAGCTCTTAAGTGAGGAAAAGGGGACCATCCTCGTTCCCACTGTCTCACACGGCTGTTTACTGTCCTTCAGGATGAAATGGGTAATTAAAACACTTGTGTTCAGTATCAAACCTGCTTAACTGTTTTACAGAAATAAACTGCCCTGACAAAATTGCTTCTCCTTTGGATTCAGGTAATTTGAACACAAAAAGAAACAAATAATGAACCAATCCATATTTTTAAGTGTTACGTCTCTTTTGCCCAGACTAGGTGTTCTGCAAAATGGTATTTGTTTCTTTGGGGTGTCTAATTTGTAAGTGAAGATCTAAAAGTCTTATGTTCAAAAAGCTGGCTTTAAATGAGCTGATCGGGAAGCTGATGGAGCTGCAACCCTGGCGCTCATTACAGGCCGAGAAACCCATTTTAAGAGCTGGATAAATGCCGAGGGGATATCCAGCTTTATGTTTTATATGGATGTGAAATAGCTGTTCTAAAGGGGACTCGCTTCTTTCATGGCAGCTGATGTGTGTGGGCACAGCTCTGATCAGATCAACTGTGTGGAAAGAGGAGCGCTATGCCTTACCCAGCAGGGCTGTGGCTGCCCGGTATGCATACCCACTGCTGCATTAAGGAGTATGGGTTACAGCTATGTGAATCACACCTTTTGATCTATTTCCCTCAAAAGAAAAAAGAGCAAATAGAAGCAAAACAAAAAAAAGCTTTGAATCAAACCAAAGTCAGTAATTTCTTCCAAGGCTTGACTGTGAGAGATCTTATACAAAGAAACAGGGAGTAACAGCTTTGACTTCTAGGTTTTGTCGCAGTCCTTCCGTTCTCCATGATGCCCTATGTGTATTTGTTCTACCATGCTGTTGAAGGATTTCCCTAAATAGTTGCATTTTGGTTAATGCATAGACTGCAATTCAGGCAAGGTTGGTTACTTTTGGGGGGAGAAATAAAATTCTGTTTCTCTCCTGTACTACTGTTTAATTGTTTGTGAATTCTTACAGAATTCACATAGCCAAATTAGATGCAAAGCTAATTTCAGTTAAAAGAATCTGTGTATTCAACTATATGTCCAGGTACAAATGGTGAACATGAAGGGCTGAATTATTGTTCAAAACTTGTCTTGAAACGAGGAATGATATTATACAACTTGCAAAGTTAATTTTTATTTTAAAGGTCTTCGACAAAATTCAGAAAATCATACTATTAGCTGGAGTTGGATTTTTAGTCTAGAAAGGTCTTGGGTTCTTACTGCTCCAGTATTAAGTTATGGGTATATTCTCCTCAGTCTGTAAAAGCATGTCTGTGTCAATATAGTATTTAGGTCTATTTTATGAAAACGAAGGCCAAATTTTTCTTACCAGCAGCTGACATCAATCATGCTCTGCCCCCCCAGTAACCTTTAATGCTAAACAATGTTCCAAAAGGCAAATTTATTAGATCACCTATTTAGATTGTCTGACATCATTCTGTCATGGCAATGAAATGATTTACATGGAAAAATGTATTACCTCTGCTTTTAGACAAAATGAGTTTACGATGATTAATGGTTTTACTGCAAGTATGAGATAAACTGGAAATGGCCAGCCTTTTCAAAGTGAAACAGGACCTGTGCTCATTTTTCCTCCTTATTTTCGTCACCTACTGTAAAATGGTTTTGGTTTTGAGTAAATTAAAATGCACAAATTATGTCGTGTAACTGAAGTAAGCTATAAATGCAGGGTATCCATGGTAACATCACTGCATAACTGGGACCAGAGACAAAAGGCAGAAAGCAATTACCTTGAAGCACAGAGTCTAAACTCTCGTGATGGCAGGGGACCTACACCACGTATCCCATGAGCAGTCGTAGCTGTTGAGGGAACAAGACGTTTCGTCCGGGGAAGAGCAAGCTAAAGGGCGATCACCTCCCGCTGTCCCTCCTGGTCAGCATTTCTATGATTCTATGATAAAACTGACGTTGGGCAGAGGACTTGCTACGCAGAATGGTCATACGAACGGCAAAATAGTATTTTAACAAGAAAGGGAAGAGCAAGTCATCTTTTCTGATACATGCCTTAAAATGGCACTCGTAACATTTCCTTTAGCTTCGTAAGAGCTGTCTTTTTCCTTAGATGTCATATAAATAACAAGTCATACACAAAGGCCTAAACGAGGATGAGAAGATGATGCTGAGTAAGAACTCTGAAATATTTTCTTTACATATGCTAACTGAACTAAAACCAAAGGCCATTAAGGCATAAGCTCTTCAACTGCGGAAATACTTAAATACTTAGGAAAAATGTATATAGTGGCATTTTTTCCAGAGGGCTTATGGAACAAATTCAGTCTGATAGAAAAAAGGCAAAGGTTGAGGTGAGCACTGCCGGCAATTTAATCTGCATGGAAACTTTGCATCAGTCACAGGATGTAGTATTTGGGAATAAATAGAGAATAATTTCTTTACGCCAGCTTAAGCAGGCTTTGCTGTGGGACCCCAGATTCTGACCAGCAGGACGCGTAATCGCAGCCCGTGATGAATGCCAGGGCACAGAGTGCTGTTCTGTTGCCTCGGTGGAGCTTTGATGCATAGAAGGTCAGGGTGTTGAAATGTGGAAGATGAACTATCAGGGGAAAATGAAAAGTGGATGAATTTACAGTCATGGTTTGTCCTTAGTGACATTGACTGGACAACTGTCTGTGAGGGCACGCTTGGCAACGGAAAATCACTTGCTGTTGGATTCTGTGCCTGAAAACGCATTTGCAAGTAAATGTGTATTTAAAGTAGTAATTAAAAATACACTTACGCAAGCCATACTAACATTTCCAAGAAGACAGCAGTATCACAACAAGCATTTTAACTGTGTTATTTTTATTCAGATGATTAATCCATGTCTTGCATTAGGCATACATTGGATTTAGCATTCCACTGCAGTTCTCTGTATGCAGTCTTGAAATTTCAGCACTATCCTTCATTGATTTCTGCCCGCAGTCCAGACTCTTGAGAGCTCTTCAAGATAGCACCATCTTTTCTGAATTACACAGCTGTTTATCAGGAGCCATGTACCGTTGTTCTCCTATTCTTTGTTTAAATGGCTTGGCTTCTCCTCTGATACAGGTTATTGATGTTCAGTTCCCTGCTGTGTGTCATTTGTTCATCTGGCTGTTTGTTTTCTAACATGAATGATTTCCTTGGAGGAACAGCTAGAAAAGAGCTGAAGGAGGTTTAACACATCAGTAGGCAGCGCGGATACAAAAGGATATTATGTTCTCTGGAGTACCTCTGCTTCAGTCTCCATTTGCTGTCATCAACAGCAATTGTTTGTGACTGAGCGTTTATTTGTCGTGTTGTTGGTTTGTGTTTTGTTTTGTTGTTGCTTGTTTTGTTTTTTAAACTAGAGTGAAATCGGTGTTGAGCTAGATGATCGTTTGGATATAATTTCCACCCTTGCCTCCCCTGTCCTGTCACATGAATCAGGTGGTCTCTATTAGATCCTTCATGTTGCTCAAGTTGAGAGCCTCCCAGGCAGCTGTACGGCAGCAGGTGTTTCAGTGTCGGTGCCACCTGCCTGCACACTCTGTCGCCTTTACTGACCAGGCGGCAGACGGGAGATGTGTCGAATCGAACCTGGAAGAAATTTTTGTTTTTTCCTAGTTTAGGGCTTTTGTAATGCTCTGGGACTTATCCAGAATCCCACGTGCTATGGCAAACTTCAGCCAGCCAGATGGTCGCGTGATTTCTCTTGTGACTGCTGCTGAGCTGGAGGCAGCCTCTGGGAATTCCACACATCACACCAACTTTCACTGGTTGAAACTGCCTCAAAATCCAGTTGAGATTTGCCCAGTGAAAACGTGGTAGTTGAGAGGATGGGTCCTGGTGGCAGACGTATCATTTCCTTTCCAGCAATCCTGCTGTCGGCTATTAGTTTTTGATCTGCCATGTCACCTCCGTTTCCTCTTGAATCATTGCCATGGTTTGCTGCCAGCAAACCCTTGCAAGGTTTTCAGGAGAGCCTGAACTGGAGCTGTAGCCAGAATGGAGGCTGGGACTCGCATCCCGCAGGACTTTTCCCAGCCAGCGTGCGCAGGGATCTGGTACCCTGGCTTCCCTAATGTGGGAATGCTGGTGCTCGGCTAGGCTGGTGTCGCTCGGCTATGCTGGTTGTGCATATGTAATGATAATGGCCTTGTTACATCCTAAATTAACCACACTGGTACCCCCTCGTGCAGCGCTAATGAGCTGCTGTCATAGTCCAGGCTTAGAATTGTGCTGCGCTGGGCTCCAGCTAAGACAGCTGTACAGCTGCGTGGCGTCCCACTCACTGCCACCTTCTTACAAGCTGCTTAAAATAACTGTAGAAATAAGCTTATTATTATTACCAGAGGTTTCAGTCAAAGGCATTCTGACTGACAAAGTCCTGGAAGTTTGCACTGATGTGGTTATTGCTAGTTTAGGTACCGGCAAAGGTTTTCTGTGACTGAAAGCTTGCAGTTTCAAAGTGAGAGAACAGGACTTCTGGAGACGTCCAAACCATTGTTTAGGAGTAGGTTGCAAGACTTCTTCCGTTGGTATTCCTTTTCTGAATTACATACTTGTTTGAAAGAAAATAGAAAACATGTAAACACGCATTTTGCTTTTCCCATTTGCTCTCCTGGTAAATGAGAAAATGCTTAATGAAGGAACCGAGGAGGTCTTTAATGATGCCAAATTGAATTTTTTATGATGAGATTTTAGTTTGCTTTAATTTTTCTGGTGTGTGTGTAGGAGGGGAGTTGATTATTTTTTTTACTTTAAGATGCGTTCATATGTTTGCTATTGGGGGACTGGGTTGTGGTTGCTTTCTACCCATAGAGCTTTATGCAAAGAGTTTATAAACTACTGAAGGCTTCATGCATGTCTGTGGATGTGAGTCCGTAGGCGAGAAAGAGAACAATGAATGGAGGGACAGGACAAATAAATTTTAAAATATGCAGTAAGTGGTTAAGCTGGAAGTACGGAGCACAAGTGGCAACAGGAAAATGACTGCAGGTTTTTAAATGCAGTGACACGATGTGTTTGAGAAGCATGTTCCTCATGTAAAACCATGTCCGACTTGTTGCTCTGGCAACTTTAGGAGATCAACTTGCTCATTATTTTTGCAAATACACATTTATATTTGCTTTAAGTATAATTTTGAGCATTACTCTCAAGGTTTAACAACTTCCGTTGTGTGCAAGTCTCACCAGTTACCTCATTTCTAAATGTCTTTGAGAGGGACAGTAAGATGCCTTTTCTTATTCCCAGATTTTCTTGGGGCTCTTCTTGCACTGGTTCCTAAGATGAACTGAGGTGTCCTCCCACGAGAAGCAGGGCTGCTGAACGCCTTGCGTGGTCTCTGGCTCATAAAGAACCTGCCTCTTCCCTTTCTGGATTTTTAACTAAACAACCTTAAATACAAAGTTTTGCTATATGAATTGTAGAAATGTTACCAACTCTAGTATTAATATTATCTAGACATTTGAGGATGCATTATTAAATGATGCAGATATTATAGGCACTCTTAACGTAAAGGATAAATAGCGTTAATGCAGCTGGAGAACTAAGTGGTCCAGGTTGTCACTTTTCAAGAGCCAAAAAGCTGCTTATGAGGCAAGAAGCACAGAAAAGAAGAGATTGCAGCCTGCAGAGGTGGCAGGTCACAATATGCAGAACTCTCTCGAGCATTGTGGTTTGGGATTTGTTTTGCTGAACCTTTATTAAAAACAGAGGCGGTGGTGAGATTACTTTAAAGCTACACTATAGTAATTCACTGGGTAGATATTGTATTTTCTACACTCGTGTTCTAGGAGAATAAAACAATGGCAACAACAAAATCTCTAGAGAATGAAATGTTTTTTACCTGTGATTTGTTTTAGTAATTGCGGAACTTATGTTTACCCCCATTCAGCTTACTGTATTTCAGAAAGCTTACGTTCTGATATAAACACCTGCACATTCCTCCTGATGTTGTCACTATCTATGGAAAAGGAGAAGGAAAATAAAGCTCCGAAAACTGTTTTTCGAAAACAAATAACTGCCGGACCTAACACACATACATATATATAGGTATGGGTGTATATACAGGGTAAAAAAAAAATAATTGAGAACATATATCTGAAATACCTTCTGTACCTTATACTTGTTCCTTATGGTAAGATGATAAATGTAAATCTGTGTCTCCTCTCCATCGAAAAATACTTCTAATTTCTGTTTTCTAACTACAGGGTGTTGACAGTCCAGGGAGACGAGTCCACGTGACGGTGACTGACTTCTGGAGAAGACAAAAAGGGCAGCGTGGAGGTAAAAAATGAAGACAACATATCTGAGAAACTCCAACTAAAAACCTAAGCCCAAGTGATTCTCCTTCACAGGGATCAGAGTAACATAGTAGAGTCCTGGCTTAAATGTAGGTCAGCTGGATTTGTATTCAGATATTTATGGGTAAACAAGGTAAATTAATAATAGGGCTGTTTGCTCATCAGGTTGTTTGCCTCGGGGTGTAAAACAGAACATTTGTTTATATAACGCTAGAAACATTTTGGGGCAGAAAAGCCCACCTAATAAACATCCTATGTATAGCATTACAGGGTTGCATGGAAAAAAAAAAAAATTGTTTTGTCCTAATGTTTTCTTAACAACGTGATTCTTGCCAGAAACGGAATGTCCTATTTGCTATAGCAAGCAGAGGTTAAAGCCATCACAAATAGTTTAGTACACATTCCCTGTGTTGTACGGGAGCTTGATTTTTATTTTTTTTTTTAACTAAAGAATTCAAGCTCCACTGCTGCTGAATAGACGACCATCCAGCCACAGTACTGACCACAGACACACTGAAGCTCCCGAGAAGCTATCAGTAGTCCAGCACCTTACCTGAGTTGGCATGATTTTACTTGCTGCAAGGGAGTCTCCTCGACAGGCGAGCGGACGTGCACAATCTCTACCTTGAACTTACGTCAAAGAAAACCGGTAACAAAACCCAACCGACAACGCCAGACAGGCTGCTGCAGACCCTGTCACTCTTCACACATACTTCATTCTGACAGTACCTAAATATCTAACAATTATTGGAGGGAAACTTGAGGTTGTTTACAGGGTTCTTATGTCTCAAATTTTCTAGTTTTTCTAGATTGTCATCTTTGGTTTTTCCTGTATATATATTCCAGCAGTAGGGCTGCAGAGAAGCATTAACCCATACCTTTATGCACATCTTTCGCCCAAAGGTAACTCCAGAGGAAACCACTAAATCTTGCAGCGATACCATTCATGTCTCTATACAAAGAGTACTCTGTCTACAACTGCAAAACGGCAGTTGTTTATGGATAGCAATCAGTATAACGAGCGGTTGGCTCTCATCAAGCACAAGGTCTCACAGATTCCTGAGCCGTACCCTCTGGTAGACGGGGTAGACCGAGTCAGTCAGAAGAGCTGGGCGTTGTTGTTTGTGAAGCCTCAGCAAAGACTATTGACGACTTACTGTGGTGCGCTCTTCCTCTGGCAGAGCAGCTCCAGTGATTCCAAGGGCTGGTAACATCCCACGCTACACGGCGGTGTGTCTGCAGTGAATCTTGGGCCAAAGGCAGTACCAGAAACCATGGGGTAAAATTCCATAATGAGCTGATTAGCAGTCTGCTGCCCTTTGCACTTTTGAAAATAGTTTCTCTTGATTTTTTAAAACATTTTCTACAAAAACAGCAAACAGTTAACACGCAGTACTTTTATGTGAAGGCTAGAAACTATGATCTATCTATACAGGTTTCTATTCAATTTGATGAAATGGTTAAAGATGAGGACTGTTTAAAAAAAAATATTGTTGTCTACATACCTCATAGGATTTACTGTGATTTTACTGCAAAGTACCGTAACTACCTCGTGTGTTATACCTAAAAAACTGGAAATACGTATTTTGTATCTGTTGCCAAGTTCACAATGTAGTTACTAGACAGGACCATAGGTGCAATTAAGGATCGAATCTCTGCATGAATTTGGTACAATACCATTCTAGCTTAGGTAAGAGCAAAAAAATGCTAATTGGTACGTGGATACAAATTAAGAGTTTAATATCCCATGCAGCTGTTTACATCTGCTTAATTAAGCAGCAGTGACTTCACATTAGCATTGCTATGATACCATAAATACACACAAGAGAAAAAGGTACAATCATGTTAGCCACCCTCTTAATGTCAAATCAACGCAAGTTATGTACTTTTTATTTCAGTGTTGTTTTTTAATGGTAAAAAAAAAGTCTTCACGGTTAAGGGGGATCTTCAGGTCTGATACATTTGGTTTTGGTACAAGTGCCAGGATTTTATAAAAAGACTATGCTCCTGTAGGCAGACAGTTTAAGCACTAAATGAAGAGCTCTAATGGAAACCGCTAACTTAAATATAGTTGGAAGTCAGCAGGTAATTTTGCTTTTTGAGCCTTTACAAGAGCATCACAGTCATTTTGTACAGTAATAGAAGGTAAGTAAATTCCCATCTAGAAAAACGCAGTGCTCTTTTAACACTGATGAAGGTCTAACACTTTGACTATGTGGCATAAACTCTTTATTTCATGTATTTACCGGCAGCTCTGGCCCAGAGCTGCTTGTCTTGCTTTTTGAATAAGGATCCCCTGAAGTAACGCAGATGTGCCTGTTGGTATTTTGAGAGGTACGTACAATCAGGACGGGCCTTGGATTAACACAACATGTCCATATAACAGAAAAATTGTACTTTGGTCAGAACTATCAAAGTCTGTTAACCACCAGCATAAGAACACAACCTCAGTTGGTGCCGTTTTTTAATGATTAGAAATAATACATTGTAAAACAAAAAGTGTAAAAAGTCCAGCGTGATACTTATAAACAAAGAACAAACAGAAAACAAAAAAGCTTCGGTTTTGCCTGATTTATAGTATTTATAATACAACAGATCATTAGTCCGAGGTAATACCAGTAATAACTTTTTAGTCCTTCAAGGACTGCTCAAAAATTAGGAACAGTGTAATAGTAATGCATGTCATGTTAAAAGCGAGACTTGATCGTTAAACGGATCCCTTACCCTTTTTAATTAGGGATCGGTGGATGCAAATATAAAATCGGAAATAAGTCTATACAGTAGGAACTATGGAAGGTTAGAGTCCTGCGTGGCGCGTCGTTAGCCCCTGTCAGTACTCAGGAGTACAGCTGCTTATGTAAAAATCAGACATTTCAACAGCGAAAAGACTTTGTTCCAGAATAGCCCTTAAGAAATTTAGAATACTGTTAGTTTGCATCAAATAGCCAAACAAAAGATGAATTCAGAAGTCCGAATTTTGGCATGAGGTAAAACCATGTGCATTTATTTCATCTGCATTTTAGAATTAGTAAGCATAAAATTAAATATGTTGACTGTAATGAATTCAGTCATACAAGTGCAAGTCTTCAGCTAGAATGTATTTTATGGCAGTTTATTTAAAAAATGTACCAGTAAATCATAAAAGAGGGATCATGTCCATTTAACGTTTATTGAAGTATACAGGAGGTTTTCTTTAGAATCAAATATGAGCATGAATATATGGCCAAACGTAAAATCTATCAAATTCAGTGAAAATTTTCTGACTTTAAATAGTTGCTGTAAGAATGACCAATATATATTCTTTGTTACAACCGCCCTCACTCTACAAGTAAAAAAAAATAATAAACATTCAGTAAACATTCTTTCCTAAGGTAGTTTCCCTTATATAGCAGTGATTTATCCATTTCTTGTATACATAACTTTTTAAACATACCAATCAGTGGTTCTCACAATTGAAAAATAAAAGCACAAAAAAGTTTACACTCTTGTACAGGTAAATAAAAGATCATCTTGAATTAAACTGTATATCCTTAAGGGCATAGTATAGTTTCAATTTCATTACCTATTACATAATTAGCTTCTTACATACAAATATTGACATATTTGGCTTGTGCTTCAAAGCCTTTGTGTCTAGAAAGTCCATGTCAATGCAACTCATAACTTGAAATCAGTGGGGAGATCTTTACTGCTGCTGGGTTTAACCTGTTCGTGCAACATCGTCTCTTCGGAACTAGTTGTGGCACCGCATTTTTCCGTGGAGTCCTCAGTGTCTGGATCCAATCCTTCAGGACAGGGAAGTTTGAGAAGTTCTTCCCGCAGCTGAGCTGTGTGACGCTGAATGTACAAAAAGAAGTCAGCGTTGAAGAGACCCTGGTTAAAACGTTACTTTTCACAAGATGGGAGAACGTAAGGCAAAAAAAGGAGGAAGTAGAAAAGGTGTAAATGTGCTGTTTCAGTGACTGGATAAGCTCTTGCCCTCTATTTAAGGATCGGTACTTTCCTTGTGCTGACAGAATAATTAGCAAAGGCTGCTCTTAAAGGCAGTAAAGAGAACTGCAGCAAACAAGGGCATCAATATAAATGCTACGCTATTTGTCTTGCAGTTGAGTCGTATCTGTGTCCTGCAATCACAGCAGAAACGGGCTGGCACCAGGGGGGATCGTACAGTCAAAACATGACTTTATAAAGAGCTCCTGGGTCTTGAAGAGGTCTGTTCCAGAGGCAGCTGCACAGAGACTTGTATTCTCATCACAGCAACTAACGGCAACTTCATTTTGACCACCTGCCGCATTGAAGGAACTCAAGTCTAGCAATAGAAAAAGGACGACTTTTTTTTTTTTCTCCTCAGGGGAAGGGGAATAAAAAAAAGGTCTGTTCCCTTTGTGGACACAAACTACACAAATGAGAGTATTTGGCTAGGAAGGAAGAAAACACTATATTGGTTATAACTGAGGATAAAAATTTAACATGGGGTAAAACTAATTGTAACAGACCACAGTTTAATAACTCTGCTCGTCTATTCAAAAAGCTTGTTTTCTGGAGAGGTACGGGTAGTAGCGCAACTTTATCATAAACCCCCACCCAGCCTTAGAGAGAACAAAATAAACTCTCTCTCTCTTACATAAGTATTTACAGAAAAATAGGCAGGAGAGGCCCTAAAGGAAAAAATCTAACTCGGAGAAAAAAATACTGAAGAAGTGGAGTGCACATACACATTACCTCTCGACAGCTGGGAAACTTAGGTTTGTTTAAAGTTGCTGAGGTTTTCTATTATTGTTATTACAAAACTCAACTGCTGAGCAATTTCTTTGTCATTTGTAATTTTTGGATTAAAGAACATAAAATTATAAAAGCAAGTCTCACCTTTAGAGCGGCTGCGTGATGGGACATAGTCCTGCCAACCCGCTTGTCACTGCTGTACTGCTGTATGTCTGCTATCCACTCCTCACACTGAGCCATGATCTCCACTCTTTTCAAGTAAAAATGTTTGTGGATGACCTGCAAGAAAATATTCCAAAGAACAGCGCGTTCATCGTTTTCTAAGAACCATAGACTTTAACAGTACAAAATCGGCAAGACCCCTGTGAGCCTAAGGGGATATAAGGGGGAGGAGGGGGGAAATCAGTATGAGGATAATTCAGCATTGAACCAGGTTGCAGATAAACTGTGGAATTTTTGTCCTTGGAGGTTTGGGGCAGGGTTACACAGGTACGGTATTTAGGCTTTTATTGTTGGTTTCGCAATCCTGTTGGATTAAAGCAGCACAGGTGAGACGTGTATGCACTGAGTCTTCCCCTCTCACTAACCGCTTGCTGCCTGAACGGAAAACAGAGGAGCAGAAACACTGTCAACACGACGAGCAGGGAACAGAACGTGCCTCTGCACAGAGAGGGATGACACCAGCTGCTATGGAAGAGGCACAGCCACAGCCGCGTGCCCTCGGCAGAGGCCGCTGGGGACAACTGCAGCTCCCAGGCAATAGTAGATGAGCCGCCCCCAGTTTGGGTGGGAACCAGCGTTTGGTCGCATCGTAATTGTGGTCTTTCTGTACAGATTTGAGTTTAAAAAAAACAAAAAAAACAACCAATCAATCCTCAGACAAAGTTGTAAAACTGCTCAGTGTTGGCTTTGTCTTAAATGGTTTTCTAAAACTCTGCCTGGTGAAAGAAACAATAAAATCAAAGAAATTTTATTGAGCACAGAGAGTTCCTGGCAATATTGCAACATAATTGACAAAATCATCTTTCCCTCTAGACGTTACAGAATATAGCTATCTGTCTAAAGAAAAGCTGCATATTGAAAGCATAATTGACTTCAATTCTGGATGCATTCCTTATATCCATTATGGAGCTTGGAAGAACTCCCAAAGACCAGCAGTTTAGACCTCCTGAGCCTACCTCTCATTCAAGACACTGAAGACAGCTCAGATTTGTGAAGACAAAAGATCATAGGAGCTGATCTTTCATAGCCCAAAGTTGTCAGGATGCCTTTGCATTTATGTTACTGAATGATGATCGTTGTTAAGGTTCCTACAAAAAAACTACAAAAAGCCTAGAGGTCTCAACAAGAAGCTCCCCTCTCAGAGCACGGCTCAGATCATCTATAGAAGATACGCGTTTTCATTTGGATGGGGCTGCATCTCTGACTCTCTGGAGTCAGTTGCCCCAGGGAATAAAGAGGAGGCTAAAAAGGACATATCGTGCATGATGCTTCCAAACATATTTGCATTATTCTTAACACTCAAACAAGATAAATCAATGAAGAAGGTATTTACTGTGTTTCACAAAACCTACCTCCTTAAAACAGGGTGATGGGTTTCTGATTTGTTCAAGCATTGCCCACTTGACCGTTGCCTGTCGTATATTTCCATCGTATTCTCTGGAGCTCTGGGTACCGCTCGGGGTACCTCTGGATCGTTCGTAACCCGGTTCGTTAAAATATGGTTCTGCTACCAGTATTAGGGATTGGACAGACACTAACACCTGTTAAGAGAAGAAAATAAATACTAAAATTGTGCCACCCGATTGTTTTTAGAAATGTACATAGTTTTGCTCACCTTATGTGCAAAACCACTTCTCTGGCAAAGTACTGTCATTTGTAATACAGGCTACTTGCGAGTAGGAAACATCCATGCTTTTAAACCAAAACCACTACTCCACATAAAAAACGTATGTCCTATGACTGCGTTTAGCTTAAACGCTGAGAAAATGACAAACGTAAGGTAAAAAATAACAAAACCCCCAAATATAAGAAAATGTTTAAAGGAAGAGATTTCTGATCGCAGCCGTTTGTGAAAGAAAGTGTATTTGTCAAGTTGTCAGTCAACAATTCTTGAACTTTGCCTTTACTAATTCTTCTGATTCCGAAACCAGAGGGCAAAGGAACAAGGAAGGCGATATATGAACCACTGAAATTGAATCTTGGTATACACACTCTCCCATTTTTTCTTTCAAATGCATTCAATTGATTTAGATATGTTTTTAGCTCTTTAGTTTCAGATTTTACACAAAACCCCATGTGTCATATGCCATTAAAACAAAACCTCAGTATTTCTCTTGAGATTGGAAAATAAAAGTTTTCAGTACTATATCAACAAAGCACCAACTATTCAGTGATAAGGAAATGGCAGTTTCCCCCCTTTCAATTTTATTATCAACTACACGTGGGAATAGATGATTACATACATACGAGGCATGTAACTATACACCCAAGTATTCGTAATATAAAACAAAGAATTAAATAGATACATGGGGCACTTAGGAATCCAAATGCATATGTATTGCATATTCATGATTTGATGGCTTGCTAATTTTTCCAGTATTAGAGTGTTTGGCCCTGTCAACCTCCGGTTGTACTTTAACAAAACTATGTTACATGCAAAAACATTGTTATGTAGGTAGAAGAACATCACTGGCTTTTTTAAAAATTTATTTTCAATGAAGGATAGTTTTTTCTTACGTATTTAGGACCAAGTTCAGCAAGAATTTTAGGGATTACACTTCTGTGACACAAACACAGTGCCAGAACTGTAAAGAATTCAAAAAAGGTGCTTTGAACACTTACGCTTCCTCAAAAACCGATGATATGTTACATGCCTCAGAATGGCGTGGCCAGCACCCGGCACACTTAGGTGCAAGACCTCCCCCGCACTAGATAAAAAACATCGGGGTAGGTGTTTCTGGAACCGACTCTCCTCCCACCCTAGATACAATTTAAAGCCTGGAGCCATCCCCTCATTTAGCAGCCCAGTTTGTGCATTGGATATGGATGACCACAGTCCTCCTCTTCTTGGAACATGCAGAACGTACAGCTCACATCAGACAGACACCATGACAGTGACAATTCAAGACTTCGGTTCTTTCACAGGGCAGCGCCCCAACAAGTAGGTAGTTGTGCTCTCGGCTTAAAGGTGGCGTTGTCTCAGAGTTTCTCTTGCAGCAACGCCAGCACAAGGCAGCCCATAGCTGTACTCTCTGCTACGTGTGCTCACCCCAGACACAAAGCAGTAACTCGTATCAAAGCAACAGCCCGAGAATCAGTTGAGCGACCCAGGTTAATCTCATCCCCCCACCACCTCCCAGAAGCACACCCGTATTGCCATGGCAGCGTGTTTGTGGTTGTGTAGTTGCTGTGCTTTAACGACAGCATAGAAGGGTAATCTCGGGCAGCTCGGTCTTTATCCTGATGGACAGGCAGGTGGCCGTGCAGTGGGAAATGTGAACTAGCATCCTCCTTTGGGCTGAGTAAACAAGTTTTTGTGTTTCCCAGGCAGGCGCTGCAGTTAGCTGCTGTTACACGGGACGGTGTGCACCGTCACTGTGTCTCCTGTGCCTTCAACTAGAAGCAGCCATGGCTGTTTTGAATTACACTTAAAAATTAAAATATGGATAAATGCATTAAAATATACAAAATGTGCCTCGCAAATCAAGTTCCAGAAAGAAAATGGCCACTTGTGATACTAAAAAAGGCAGAATATTAATGCAAATGTGATAAGCCACGGCAGAGTACCTCAGCTCCAACGCTTCAGGTCCCTAAGGTGTTTTGGTGATCTGTGGCCTTTACATGTGTCTGGAAGTAGTTTTGCTTTTTTGAATTTTATATTTTAGAGATACATGTCTTTTTAAAGAGCTATGGTAGAGAAATTTGACACTATGCAGCATTGTACTTTCTTGGCCTTAATAACAAGTTGTTACTTTGAATTATAATTGTAATGAATTAGAAACTCTAAACTGATGTTCCAGTTTCATTTGGGTTATAAAAGTTAATTTCTGAAATATTTTGGGTGGTCTGACAATAGTTTCATCTTTGAGCCAGAAAAAACATGTAGAGCTTAATTCTTTCCAAGCAATTTAGTTACTCCTACAGCTGTTTTCTATTTAAAAGCTACAAAGTGTTTTTCTCCCAGAATGGGGGGAACTTTTTCCAACAGCTTTCTTACTATTTTCAAAATGATACCCTAAAAACCTTTAAAATTTGAAACTTAAATGCTGCAGAAGATTTCTAATAATCAAATCTAACATTTTAATCTAAGAAAAAGGACTTTAGTGAAAATAAGACTTCATAATACTTGTACCTTTCTACACTCATTTTATAGTTACAGTAAAAAATTTCAGTTCATCTCTTGATTAAGAAGTTGTATTTTGGGAAAGTGACACTATGTAAGGAACCATAACTTAGATCTCCAAATCATAATTGTCCCTTGAAGGGAGAGGGAACATTAATATCTCCAAGGATGGAAATTCCACAATTTCCCTTGGACGCCTGTCCTAGAGTTTGATCACCCTCAAAGTGAAAAAGTTTTTCCTAATAGTTAATAAAAATTTCCCGTGTCCCATCTTGTGTCAACTGGCACTTGTCCTAGTCCTCTGCATCTTTAAGAGATGTCTGGCTCCATCTTCTCTATACCTTCCTCATTTAGGTACTGAAGACAGAAGTTAAGATCTCTTTGGTCCAGCCACTTTTTCACTGACATATAATGCACATCCTGCCTATTTGGCTACGAGCTACTACGGGAGCCTGCATCAGAGGTCTCGCTGAAGTCAAAGTAAGCACTGCTCTCCCTTTGTGCAGAGCCAGTCGCCTCACTGTAGAAGGCAAGCAGGCTAGATGCGCTGTTTGTCCCCAGTTAAATCCACACCGGCTGTACTCCATCACTTTCTTGTCTTCCATGTACGTGAAAATAGGTTCAAGGAGTCAGGTGGTGCTGACCAGCCTGCAGGTCCCCAGATCCTTCTTGCCTGATTTGGATCTGAGTGTGAGATTTGCCAGGAATCAGATTGTTCTGACCTTTTAAAGATGAGAGCTTGTGGCTCTGCAATGACATTGGCTGGCTCCCTCAGCACCACCTTATGCATGGGATTTGGTTCCATGAACCTGTGGGTCCAATCAGCTTGAATGCTGTTTACTGTGGTTAATTCCTCATTCTCCCAGACCTTCCTAGAGAGGGCTCAGGTACATGGGAAAGCAAATCCGCCCCTAAAGAGTGAGGCAGAGATGACCCCTGCCTTTTCTATGTCCTTGTCAGTAGGTTCCGTGCCCCGGTGAGCAGCAGGAAAGCCTAAAGGAAATGCGTTCTTTTGCTGCCAGCTTATAAAGAGCCCTTCTTGTTGCTTTTTATATCCCTTGCCATATTCAACACCAGCTGAGCCTTGGTCTTCCTAATTTCTCTGCTGAATAGCCAATGTCTTTATTTCTAAACGAGGAGTCCATCCCCTCCTCCCACCTCCTGTGTACTTTCTTTTTGCAGTTGAGCTTAGGCAGGAGTTCCTTGTTTACCCATGCTGGCTTTCTGCCACGCTTGCCTGACTTCCACACACTGGAATAGACCATACTTGAGCTTTTAGGAGACTGGTCAACCAGCTTTCCAAGGTAAATTCCCCAACAGGCTGAAATCTGTTCTGCTGAAGGCCAGGGTTGTTAAATCTACTATGCTGAAACAAACTTTCCTTTTAGGATTTGGTACAGAAAATGTACCTTGTGTTACATAGTACTTCCTCCAAGGAAGGAATAAATTCAGAAAGCGCCATAAGGAAAAAAGCCATTGCAAGCTTTACTTTTATTTAACGTGTGTGCTTATTAGTCAGTGCATTTCTATGACATAAAGCTGAAAATGATAAGGACTGTATGTCCTCATAAATTCAAGTCTAATTTAACACTAATTGTTATTGAACAGAGAGTATGCACACTTTAACTCCCTTCAGCTTTATTCTTCTAGTCAGCTTACTTGGAGACTTTGAAGGACTACTTCTACGGTTCTCACTACTATACTTCACTTCCTCGTCTCTCACCATGAGGAGCCTGCTCTGTCTTCACCACAAATAGCTTGTGATAGAGAGTTCCAGAAGGTGATGCCATCTTCCAGTCTTCTTTTTTTGTTTTTTATTTTTTACAGAAAATATTTGAAATCATGCAAGCGAAGTCCAGGCAGTGCAGGAACGAGCTGCACACGTGAACAGCTACTCTTCAAGACAAGACCAATAGAAATATTGGTTGGAAAGAGCATTTTGAAGAACTTGTCTAACTCCGCAGTGCTTCTTTTCTAGTGTTCCAAGGACATTTTCTGGACTTCTGTCTTATTTATGCTTATTTAAGAAAATTCTGGTTTAAAAGCACTAGAAAAAGAATCCTTAGGACTGACAGACCACTTATTACTCCTAAATGACGTCCACTGAAGAGAAAGAAGAAATGCTTACCTGCAAAAAACTTGATGTTTGGGGATTCCACTTCTCTTCTGGCCTCCCATGCCATGTGTTAAGTATGCTTAAACACACCTGAAAAGGTGACATTATTAATAGCACAGACAAATATTATGATGAAATTGTTCTGCTTGGGCACAAGAAAAAAAAATGTTAACATTACATTTTAACTTTTATGGGTTTTTTTACAAACTTTTGTATAACTTGCATTCTAAAAGATAAATTTGTTTCCTATAAAACTAATTTGAAATGAAAGCGGATAAAAATAATGCGGATAAGCAAGAACAGCATGTTACTAAAAATTCTTCAAGGTAAGCCTATGGATTCTAGTGGCTTCAAAAATAAACTATGAATACCATCTGATTCTTTGCTTTTTTCTTAAAATACTTTTCTAACACATTGTTGGGAGTTTTAAAGACAATCGTTCTGTTTAAGCATGTGAAAGGTGGTTTGTCACACAGACTATCAAGGAATTGAAAATATTCATCAACTTTTATGACTGATCTGGACTTTAGGGACATCTATGGAATTCTTGAACCTTATAAAAAAGTGGAACAATCAAAGAACACAGAGGCAAAATAAATAGAAAAAATTTAGAAGTGAGTATTTGCCAGGACTTAATGTACGTTGGACAAAGAAAAAAGGAGATAAAAGTCTCCATATGAATTACATTCTGTGTCCATGTTAAGAGAAAACTCCATGCCTAGTACTGGAAAGGAGTATTAATAGCTTGTGAAAATAGGGAGCACAGGGAACCCATGAACGACAGTGGAATAAGGGAAAAATGTTAGCCTATGGATTCAATGTTTACACACACACACACACAAAAAAAAGAGACTGAAGGGGTGCCACAGTGCTACGGCCAAAGCTGTTCTGTGGGTCTGTGCTTTGGTGGAGACATACACGTCACCATCACTACAGTTCTGCAGAAAATTTAATGTGTGCTTATTTTTAATAGAAATAGAAGTTACATCTCCCTGATAAGCACTTGACTTTTTGTTAGCTTTTTGGAGCCTTTACAATGAGCCACAACATACCGAGGAGATGGGGAAGAGAAAGGGGAAAGCTTGTTTAACTTTTATTTAAAAAAACTATACTAGTTTTTGAGAAAACTATCGTTAAGTCTAGAGTTATATTTTTTAAAATAAAGGATACCGACATTAAGGGAAGTCTTTATCTTCCCTCAAGAAAAAACACTTTTGCATGGAAAAAGAGAGACAGGGCACTTGGCAAACACATTCACTTGCAGCTGATACGAAGCCTGCTTGTCCATGGAAAGGAACCTGGGTATTTCAGCTACTCAAAATAGATTTCTGCCTGGTTAATTTAGCAAAGAAGATGGGAAAGAATTTTTCTAGGTCCAAATTACTCACTTTTTGGTCCAATCCATCTCATAAAGGCTATTAAAAATCTCCAAGACTATTCAGAAAGGAGATCATTCCCATTTGAGACTGTTAAATCCCTCTTCATTTCAGTTTGAAGACCAGTTTTAACCAAAGAGCTTCCTGCAGTATGTCAGGAGCCGACGATCATTTGATTGTAAAAGGAAAAAAGTTTCTTTCGTTTCACTTCTTGTTACCTCTATACATACACAAGAAGAAAGTTGACCTACCTTGCCATCATTGTAGAGGTTTGGATTAAATCTCACACTGTGGCCTCCAGTTGTTTCCAGATTCACAAGTGGAGGGGAATTAGGATAGTCTTGTGGAAAATATACATCAAATTCAAAGCAACCGTTTGCGTAAGGGGTGTCTGCAGGACCAGTAATGAGAACCTACCATTTTAAAAAAAAAGATGACAGTTTTCAAAAAACCAAAGCCAAAGAGTTGAGGTTTTTTATAAGTTATATGAAGCATGCTACTCATCAGAAAATACCATTAGACATCGTCATCATATGCAGGCTGTCAGTCTGTTCATTTTGATACTCTGGGTAAGTGAAGCTCTCTGCTTATGTTCATTTCTCCAGATTACAAATGTAAAACAAAAAAGAAGGAGCTAAAACTCTATCCCCTTTGGATGCTATTAACAGAATTTTTCCTCAGACTTCAGGTCCAGAGATATTCAGTGTACTCTCCATGGCTACTGCTTTTAATTGACTTAAATGGTCGTATGCAAAGATATAATTTTGCCATAACGGAGTGACAAAATTAAACTTTTCCCTTCAGAGTAAGTGAAGAAGAATAAACCTTGTTCTGTGAAGTCTCCTTGGCCAACAGAGCACTCCTGGGGTAGATGGACTCTCCCTGGCCCCCGCCAAGTTATTGAGAAATCAGGATCAGACTAAAATACAACTACCTTACGTTAAAGTTTGGACGGCAATTAAAGTACACGTGAAATACTTCTGGTTTTTCTTAAGATTTAAAGCACCTTCTTAAACATTTATATGCCAAGCTGAAAGAGGGAAATAAAAATAACTTCGTTTCTTTACCTTCATAATGTCAAGCCGCTCCTCATCACAACGTACAAAAACGCTGGATGAAGATGAGAGAGGCAGCGATGTTGAAAGAGTCACAGCTTCTTGAGCGAGACGTCGGGCTCTGGCAGCACTGTTGGCGTCACTTGCATTTTTTACCTGAGACATGTAGTGGTAATTTACTTTAAAAACCAATTTTCCATCATCATCTTCAGAAACCATTTCAAATGTATCTAGAAGAGAAAGAAATTTTAATGCATCAGAACAGTGAAGTTAATAATGGATTAGTCTTGGATAAAGATTCTAAGTATTTTTATCAGGAAAGTTTAATTTGCATTATACTGATGCAAAAAATGCATATTTTGTGAGTTAGTTTTGTGAGAAAACAAAGCATTAACGGTCCTTGGTCAAATTAATCTCTGCAACAAATGTACAAGCTTTCAAGTGCAGCTTGTCAAATGTACACCATTTCTGAGTTGGAAAGCTACCTGCCTCTCCAGACCAGGAAACTAATGGTACTTGTGAATACATAATAATGCTAATAAGGGAATCAGTGTGAAGCAGAGTGCCAACAGTATTTACTTGTGTAGTGGTTGCAGTGTTATTAAAGAATCATAAAATATTACAGTGAAGCTAGTTTTCTTTAATCACTTCCTACGCCAAATCTGCAGCTTGGCTGCCAGGGTGAAAAGCCACCGTTACAAACTTTCCTACTTCCTATTCTTGGCATATGCTCCAAACATTTGTGAGGAAAATCCCTTACAAACACAACAGCAAAGAAATGCGGTTGCAAATGCTGTCACTGCAACTCAAAAAATACTCATAGAACATGTTTTTGCAATAATTTTATAGCTCTGTTTGGATGAGATACTACTTGTTCTTTATGAATTTTTTTGGTACGTCCTCCCTTTATGGCCAAAATAAGCACTAACTCCCATCACATTTTCCAAATGCAACATATTGCACTCCATGAAAGGACACAATGTAGTTATACTGCAGTTTCATTTTAAAAAACACATTTTAATCTGAATTCTATTCTGTTTAAAAAATAAAAGCTACATTAACAAACTTTATATAGAGAAAGTCATATATGACTAACATTTCAATATAATTTGAGGACTGAAAGACTCACAATCATTACAGGAATGAAAACATTAACATCATAATTGAATTCATCTGGTCCCTTGAATTAATCTAGTGTATGCTTAAAACATTTCTTATTAGTTCAAACAGTGCATTAGTCAGTAACCTGAAAATACAGACTTGTATCATTTTCCATATGTGAAAAGTGTCAGTGGTCACATATGTAAAAAAGTTGGTAACTTTCTAAAATAATTAGGAATTCAGGGCAAGAGATTGCATTTCTTAGTTATCTGCTTTCTAAGAGACAAATATTCACACTTCTCAACCTACCAAACTGGAGTTTTTTCATGACAGCCACATACTTTTCTTCAAGAGACCGTAAGACAGACAAAGGCTTGGGCTTCACAGCAGCCTTTTTGGAGTATTCAGCCATCTTCTTTTCTGTTACATAAAATACGATGATTATTTGTAGTTAACCATGTAATTCTGAGACAAGTACAGCAAGCACTTGGGGATTATTTAACTTGAAATGACATTTTATAGTGACATTGTTTGCAGAGAAGTCTGAAAACCGGGGATCACTCAAAACGTACAAATCTTTTTTTCCTCACACTACATATTTCATTATCTGAACAGCTCAAAGTAAATAAAGATTGTTATCTCAGAAATAATTCATGACTACTGCTATGAATATTCTTTTATTGTTTCTTCTCATTTTTTTTACTTTAAAGTAGACATACGCTTGTGTGAAAAAGAAAAGGTGCCACGTAATTTTGCTGAAAGTCATCAGATGTACTCTCACCTACTTGAATTATCCTATTCCCGACTGAAACATTTAAGACCACCACAAGGTTCCAACTGCCTTTGAAAATGTAGTCAGTGGTAGGGGGAAAGGAAGGAAGCATTTTTTTCTTGCTTTTAAGCTATTTTATAAGTTACCTGTTAATGAATGTATTAAAAATAAACACTATGCAATATTTCATAGCATCATAGAATGGTTAGAGTTGGAAGGGACCTTAAAGATCATCGAGTTCCAACCCCCCTGCCATGGGCAGGGACACCTCCCTCTAGACCAGGTTGCTCAAAGCCCCATCCAGCCTGGCCTTGAACGCTTCCAGGGATGGGGCATCCACAGCTTCTCTGGGCAACCTGTTCCAGTGCCTCACCACCCTCACAGTAAAGAATTTCTTCCTAATATCTAATCTAAATCTCCCCTCTTTCAATCTACAACCGTTACCCCTCGTCCTATCACTACATTCCCTGATAAAGAGTCCCTTTCCATCTCTCCTGTAGGCCCCCCCCTTTAAGTACTGGAATACTTATAAAAGTATTTCTATTTTACCTTGGTTTGCTTGGCGCAAACTGGTGGTAGCAGCATAAACTATCTCCGCAGTCTTTTGGATGTCTGGTACCAAAAGGGTCAGTCCTTCTGGTTCTTGATCAGAAGTATCTGGTTTTACTCCTGCTTTAGCTTTGTCTTTTTTAGACCTGTTTTTAGCAAAGAAATAGGATATAGCATGAGGGAATATTTTTCAACCAGTCATAAAGTATTCAGCATATTTGTCAACACGGAAAAATACCAAAGATTAAAGATCGAGATTAAAACAACTCTTCTGAAACGGGATGTCTCTATGTATCTCCAGGTTAATCACTGAATGAAGCAATCAGCTGTGACAGCACTGAACATACAGTCTTGATTTGACAAACACAAGTGCATCTGATACGAAGAGTAAAAATATGAACACAAAGCCAGTGAGACCAGTATACTAGTTTCTGCGTCAACCACTTACTAGTTTTGATCATTACACCTGTGTGCTGACCTTATGTTTGCACATTTTCAAAAAATACTAGAAAAGCTTACAAAATGAGCATAAGAAAGATCATGTCATGGATGTGCACTTCATCCCCCCATGTAGATCCTGGTGCGAAAATCACATTCTATAAGAGGAACACTCTTTCCTGTTCCACAATACGCTAGTGATTCTTTAAAATACACTAAGGGTAAAACACTAGGAAACCTCTAGTAAAAACTCACAGTGTGTCTATGAACTACAGCCTCAGCATCAGAACAGAGTGGGTCAAAAAGGAAGTTTGTGTCTCTCTGCAGTTCTCTTCTGGGCTATAATCTAAGACTTTTTATTTCAATAAACAGTTTAATGTAATATAGTTTTAAAAGTCTTACAAATATAGAAGACTCCTATATTATATTGGATGTTTATAATCAATGCATTTTGATTGGGATAACTCAGTCTTTACTAGCATATATATTCAATTGTTGAAATTAGGACATGGCATTTGATAACACTGTAACCTAAATGTATATATTTAAAAGCTACAGTGTTTTAAGAGCCAGCATAAATTTACAGTGTTATCCTGCTTAAGAGATCTTAATGCTAACAGCTCCCAAATTATTTTACTGTAATTTCTGTATGTTTTTTGTTTTAATAGCATTTGTTCATTTTAAGATCCAAACAAGTTCAATAGCCAAGAAGCACTGGTTTTCTCTTTCCCACTACCATACCTAGAAGCAAACCAGAAAGCTATCTACAGAAGAAAAATCAGCAATTTAATGCTTTGATGTCCCAAACATATTTTAGCAACTACCAAATACTATATCCTTTCTGTATTTTAATCTAGACAGAAATAGTGCATAAAGAATAAGTCTCTAACCTATTCAACAGAGGTGATCGCAGTAATACTGAAGGTCTTTGTACTGTACCTAATGAAATGAGAATATCCCTAGAGTGCATTAATAACAAAACTCATTACGCCATCAGGGTATATCTTCTCTGTTCCAGATTTACTCCAAAAGGATGTTAGCCCATTGTTGGCTTCAAGCAATTCTGAGCTTTCAGGTGCTCAAAATTCAGAGGAAAGCATCAGAGCCAGACAATGTCATCCAGCGTTTGAGGAACAGCTTAAGACAAAGCAGCAGCAGCTGCCTCTCCCATTCACAGTTTCCAAAATCATCAGTGCCTTTTCATTGAGGAAATCTAAGCCAATATTTTTAAAACAACCTAAAAACGTATATTTAAGCCCACTAAACCCCAGTGATACCTGTTTTAATATCACAGACATGCTAGCAGCAACCAGTTCCAAGAAAGGTGTACAGATTTAGAACTGCTTGCTGTTGATGTAGAATCCTTAAGTTATTTGCTTGGAGAAATTTTGAATAAAATGAAATGTCAATGGGCTTATCCAAAAGAGAGATGCATGAAAAGCAATTAAAATGCGATTGGTGAAGATACTGAAAGTGAAATGAATTCTTACGAATTTATTTTCAAGACAGTCATCTTTTAGGGCTTTTACCTTCCATGTGGCTTTACAAGTTAGACTACCCAGCCTTTTCCTTCTACTTGGTCTTAGAGTAAAACAAAAAGTGTTGGCCTCATTAGACAAAAGGCTGAACCACATGCTTAAAACCTACAGATATACTGAGTTACTGACAGTCAACTACCTAAGCAGACAAGGAATATTTATCTAGTTGAAGCAGTAGAAAAAGGAAGCATCTATTCAAATGCAATTTCTCAGTACCAGTAATAGAATTTTTGCTCGTTCCCCCTGCTGTCCAGAACACTTCAGCACTTTTGAACTATCACAAGAGAACATATTTTCTTGATGTACCTTTTACCACCGATACAACCATTCTGTCCGGTGTTACATAAGCGAAACAGACAAAATACCCCCACTCCTCAGAATATACCTTTTCAATCAAGGGTTGATAGAACAGATCTGCCTTGTCACCTGTAGGTATCTGGAGGTTGTGTGACGGTTTACGTTACCAGGCTGCCTAACTCCCCACTCAGGCCAGAACTCAGACTGCATAAAAGCAGTTTAGGAAGTGAATTGCAGAATGATTCCACACCTTGGATGCCATGAAGAATTCGGGTCTCATATTTGACCTTGATTCTGCCTAATCAGGGATTTCAGTCAGTGAGTATAAGCTAGCTGGCATCACAAACCCCCAGATCAGACATACGTCCTGCCTTATCAACATTTAGCTTCCTCATGCAAATCATGCCTGGATATTCTAACGATTAGGGTGAAGATATTTTATTGCTGTCTTTTGGGGAAAAAACCCAACTGATACAGCCATAACTTTTAAGACTCCCATTAATGATGACCTTGTTTGATTCAAATCTTTTGCTGTCTAAATAAGAATACCAACTTAGCGTGATTAATCGTGCACAGTTCCTAAGATGTCACTACATGACCTTCTTTACATATGTAGTGTTACACACACTTATTTGGAGATATTTAACAATACTTGACAGCTTGTCAATTTATTTACAATCAACATATGGTAAATCGGGTAATTCCCTTGACTCTACATAGGGAGATCTGTCAAAGGTTCCCCAGTGCTACATATTTTCATCCTGATTATAATTTTTAAAGTTCACACAGTTATGTCATCTCTAGCCATCTGAGACAGAACTGAATTTCATTGCAGACATGAGCTACTACACTTGATTTTATATTTCTCTACATTAGAAGACCACAGTAGCCCTTTCTAAAATCGTATCCTTACAATCATATCACGACTATTAAATAAATGCAATTTAAAGAAAATTAGAGTAAGTACACTGTAAGATTAAAATCTCATGCGAAACAGCTCTGGAACTGCAGACAGAGGTGTGCTGTTGGTCCATATCCCCATCTCCCTGATATAACAGCATACCCTGGTCTGGAAAATCTAAAAGTCTATATAGTTTCCTAACCTATATGGTTATAAAAGGGGAGAGACACAAATATAATTCAAAGCCCTGTGAAAAAGCTGAATGGGTTTTACATGTAACTGATGTATAGATGAATCTGACAACACTTGGAGAAGTAAAGGTCAAAGACTCTTGTGGCCACTGTAAGCCCGCTGTGGCCCATTGGCCTGCTGTATGGTTCCTAAATAATAAATACTTCAGCAGGTGTTAGGTTTGGTCTCGGAGGTGGGAAGCAGAACTTTCATGGTAGTGCAAATGTTACTCTAAGGACAAAATTAGAGCAATACAAAAGATGATTTTGTTTAGTCCCCAAACCCATTTCTTAGTGTAATCTGAAACACATGGTACTACTCTGTGTGCACATGAAAAAGCAGCCTGGTGACCGTTCTACCAGTTGTTAGCACGCCTAACGTGCAAACCAAATTCTTAGTTGAGAAAACATCATCCTCCCTTTTTGGTATCATCTCCACTTCTACACTGCTGCTGCTCTCCTGCCAGGATTCAGAGCCACAGTGAGCTGTCTCCAAGCTGTGCGTGACACAAGTGTTTCAGAGGGACAAGTTCAGTCCCAGCTCCAGAGAGGCAGTTTCTGGGAATTACAAGGCTCTCCCCAAAAAATATGAATGAGAAGATGAAATACAAAAATTAAAGTGATAAAACCAGTAAGATCCTTCCCTGCACTCTAGCAGCCTGCATATAAATTTAGGTATGCAGGTAAACTAGCAGTGTTAAACTCCTGAGCTCTAACTATATAGTATTCCAAAGAAACACGAGAATCAGCAATACTCATAAATAACAAACTAAGGTCAAATATGTAACCGTATGAATATTTTGCTGTGCATTTTATCTATTCTTAGAAACGTTTAAATGTCTGTGTTATACTATACTTTTCTTTCTGCCAAGATTCTGCATGTGAAGCAAAATTTAATGCAGTTATTTAATAAAGGCCAAACCTTTAACTAAATGTTACAATTTTCAGAGTGGAAGAGGAGCCAAATATTTAATTTAGACTTAGAAATTTCCTTATAAAGTTTTTCAACTATTGAAGAAAAAGCAGACAAAAATCATGTCAACTCATATTTAAAGGGATGACAGTCACTAATATATTTGCTAGAAGAGACAGCAGTGTACATGCTAATAATTTAAGCCATTAATTTAGCTTGTGCTAGAAGATGACAGCCTTCTCTTCATGCTGTGCTAAATGAATAATGAATGATACACTCCCAAGGCAACTTTAATTTTTAAAGCCAATACTGATACTTACTCACCCATGCCTGACAGTTAGAGGTAAGCGTGCTGATACAGAATGATACCTTTATCAAAGTATTCACAACATAAAGCCAATGAACCATTCAGCCCCTCTGTACTACAGAGATGGTGCTTACAGCAGAATTCTGCTCAGTGTCATATTGACGCTCACTGTGTTGGGACAGAACTGCCGCAGGTTTGCAACTGTGGTATCGCTCGGCTCTTGTGTCCCCCCCACCTTCTGTAGGTTTCCACAGGTACCAAGTAGAAGTTTGCTCCTTCCAGTAAGATTCTTCACAGATTCTTAAACCGATCTCCTGAAATCAGGCAAAAGCAGCAAGGAACCGTGCCTTTGCAAATAACCACTGGTGAAAGCTAGTAACCTCCTCTGAGCTGGCTCCACATACTCCTCCTCAGGGCTTCAAGTACTGTATTTACAGACATGAAGCCGAAGCATCCCAAACCAGCAAAGGCTGCAGGACTGCCCCCTGTAGCCAACCATTAGCTCCCAACATGAGCTTGAGAGTGCAGCAAGAGAAACCAACAGTTGTTTCATCTTTTAAAGAAAAATACATTAAAACAAGTTAGGCCTCAATTCTTGCGACAAAATTATAAAGAAAAATTTTTGTTTGCAAAATGCACCATTTCACATAGCATTTCTGCAAAATAACAGCGAAGACAATGAAAAGCCACAGCAGAGAAAATGCCTCAGGCCTACCAGGTTGTATTCTAGCATCGCCGTGCAACAGAATCACAGAATGGCAGGGGTTGGAAGGGACCTTCAGAGATGATCTAGTCCAACCCTCCACCAAAGCAGGGTCGCCTAGAGCAGGCTGGACAGGAATGCATCCAAGTGTATTTTGAATATCGCCAGAGAAGGAGGCTCCACACCCTCTCTGGGCAGCCTGTTGCAGTGCTCTGCCACCCTCACAGTAAAAAAGTTTTTCCTCATGTTCAGAAGGAACTTCCTGTGTTCCAGCTCGTGTCCATTGCTCCTTGTCCTGTCAACAGGCACCACTGAGAAGAGCCTGACCCCATCCTCTTGACACCACCCTTTAGATATTTATAAGCATTGACGAGCTCCCCTCTCAGTCTTCTCTTTTCCAGGCTAAACAGACCCAGGTCTCTCAGCCTTTCAAAGAGAATAATGTGAAGGCCATAACAGCAATGTGATGGGCAGGGCTGACACATTCAGACAACCTTGGAACCGGCAGGATTAACCCTTAGTAGCAGCACTGACAAGTGACAGAAGTGTCAAGAGGAGAGAACGCAGATATCCTTCAAGCAGTTATCATGGGGTGACATGAAAGGAAAAGCACAGTTAGGAATTTCAGCCATAGGCTTGCTGTACTCCATATTACACAAATAAGCCATCTGCTTATTTTGCCAAGTGTAGCAATTTGCCATGAAGCTCACCTAGCAGATGGTGGTTCAGATGAGCCTGCTCTGCTCCACAGCAGCAGCTCTCTGCAGCAGAGGGTTCGGCCACCAGAGCAAACAAATGTCTCAAGCTCAGCCCTTGTGGTAACCCATTGCACAAACCTGACCACTCTCAAATTACGGCTGGCTTTTGACTCCCCAGCAGTCCAACAGTCATGAGAAACCATTTCATACCTAAACGCCCTCTCCATTATTCAGAATTTTCCCAATTTTCCAATAGACTATTATGGCCATTGAAAGTAAATGAAATCAAATGCTAACTGGAATCCAAACCCAAAAATGTTCCCCTTCAAATTCTGGATCCAAGTGGACACCCTTGCTCCAACACGGAGATGACATTTGGTAGACATGCAAGTAGAACTGCTGTTTGGATAAAGGAAAGTTTTGTCTTTGAAAGCAGATGCCATAATTACGTTGTTCTGGCATTTGACCTAAAAGGGGTAGCAGATTGTCCCATTTAAGAAATTCATGCCAACACTTGCTTATATTGCTGGCAAACCTTCAACTAAAATGCTGAGAATTAAAACCTTCCACCCCAATGATTCCAGGCTGTGTAGGCTCTTGGTGTTGTCTATATACTGCTTTAAAGACAAACAGTATTATGCTTAAACCAACCAGTGAAAAACAAGATTTCTTTCTCTGCTGACATATCAAAGTAATAGAAGAAAATTGTACAGCTAATGTAACTGAACTAACCATGGAGTTTTTATCAAATTCATCAATTATTAAAATAATACCGACTGTGTTTCTGGAATTGTTCCTAGTTTTCAGATCCTAAACTGACACTGAAGAACTAGTCATATTGTATTTTATTTTTTCAAATTAAAAAGAGCTTATGACTAGTAGTCATGTGCCATTCTCACAAAGAGACTTTTTAGACTTCAATCTGGGTAAGTGATATGAGAAGATACAGGTTTCCGTGCCCATTAAATCTGAGGCTAACAGATGATCAGACTAGCAAAATAAGTAAGTATGGTGGAGAATGTTATACATACCTCTATACTGGAAATGGATTACACAGAAGCCAAATATATTTTCTTTTCTATTTTAAGAAGATTACATACACTACAATCTACATAATATAGCCAGGAAGCACAAGCTGACGTTTTTAGATGGGTATCCAACATAAAAAACTGTTATTTGTCTGTCTTAATTCTGGGGTTTTTTTTTGCATTTAGTCAGCAAAAAAATCCAACCAGATATGTGACTGGCTTGATATGCAAGACTAGCAATTGCAGTCAAGAAGGATTAGTGAAATTCACAGGTGAAGTCCACTCCATCAGGAGTTACTAGAAAGATTCCCAATAATGGGATTCCTGCTCAGAAAATATCTCAGGTATTGGCTGGTAAGTATTGTCAGTTTATAGTGGGAGGAAAACCATCATACACACGCCTTTTCCTGACACATTTACCTTCTTTTCATGATGCTTCAGCATACGCTTAGGAACAGTACTAAATTTTGCAGGGAAGGATAGGTATTATTTCCTAACAAGCCATCTTTAAATTGGAAGCAAGTAAACAGAATCGAGAAACCAATCAATTGCTGGAAGCAGAAAATTATTAAGAGGAAGAAAGGAAAATTTATATTGCAACATTTGCTTTTCCAGGTCCCTCAGTCAGGGCAGAAAAAGATGATTTAGGCACTAACCCCCCCCCCAAATCTTCAGTTATGGAAACTAGAGTGGTTGAAGACATACAGAAACAGAGATGGAAAGCTGGTTGTGATATCTGTACCAACTACAGCACCTCCCAGAGGCAGGAGGTATTGGGAGGCATGCTGGGGTTCCTCCTGCGTGTGCTAGTCTGGTGACTGTCCCTTCAAACAGCAACCACATGTAGCACAAACTTAATTAGTCACATGACTAAAAACCATGCCCTCTCAGGCTTGTGTCCTGGCTGTAACAGAAATGCAACATTTCACAGAAGGTGACAGTCAGATCTCAGTGACAGAGGCATTTCTGAAGATGAGAAGCCATAGTTTTGTGGTGTGAGAATTGATGAAAAGCAACCATAAAGTAACACTGTGTGAATCACTCAGAAGTGCTCTGAGAAGACGACTTGAAGGGAGTTACCTAGAGTCTATGGTTGCTGAAAGAAACTGTCATTCATGGTTTGTCTGCATGTGTTTCCTCAAAAAGTCAGCTGAACTCTGGAAGGTGTGCAGAAGAAGCTCAGACAGCATTACACTGCAACGCTTGCACAGCCCGCAAGCCCGATGCCATCACGGCTGAGACGGGATATTCAGATACTTTCCCGTTTGTTTGCTAATTGCTCTGCCAGACTGCAAGCGTTTGACAGGAAGTGTTAAACACAAAGCTTCTCAGAGGAGGCTGGAAGACCCTGAAGCCTGGCATGGATGTCCCCAGGGCATTCGTTTGTAATTTCACACCACCTTTAGCATACCTTTACCTCACCTCTGATGCCTGCGCTAATGGACAAATTAACTGCTGTAAAATCACTGACGCATGGAAACATGCTTTTCATCTGTAGCACCAATGGATACCACTAGTCAAAAATTTTCAACCATCTCTACAGTTAGGGTACTGGCTACAAATAATAACTCCTGAATCTTTACCTCCTGAACCTTATTCTTCCTGACAGAAGCCAAAGGCTTCTCTCCTAACCAGTTAGCCTCCAATGGAGAACCTATTCAGGAACCTGGCCCTTACTCAATGAGTAAAGCAGCACAAATGCACACAGAAGACAGCTGGGACGTGTCTTGTAAAAACTACCATTTGGTTTGGCCCTCCCCAGTCCCATTCTTTACAAAATGGGCTTCTTCAACAGCTCCCAAGGAACGCTCCTGTCTTCAAGCTGACAGCAAGAAATGCACAGTCCTGCAAACAAAAGATTCACCTCACTGAAAACGGAAAGAAATTTAAGACAGATTTGAAGCTCCTAGATTCTTGAGAAGCAATCCTTTTTCTGATCAGTGGGCAGTTACTGATGAAGACAGAAGAGTATGCAAACCTACCAGCTTCTTTGTGTCATACAAAAAAAAAAAAATCCTTGTAAATAATATAGTAAAACAGAATATATGCATATAAACAGAAATTTAGATCAATCTGATGGTGCATTCTCATGTACCTGTTCAGATAAATATACAGAACTGAATCTTTTTCTGCTTCTCTACTGCTAATGCATAAGTGCAAAATATAACTTGAAGATTAGAGGTGATAAAAGTGATTACCTCAGTCGGTTGGTATAGGTATCTACACAGGTCTTCATTTTAGCCAACAAAGTCCCAACAGAAGCTTGTGACTCCAACTGCTCTTCCTCCTCTTCACTATTTTCTCCCGACAGAGGAAGTAGTAATGGTACCATCGATGTGCAGGATGCAATAGCACGGAGTAATTCTAGCAGGGCTCGGTAAAGGGGAACATGCCGGGCCATATCCAAAACTAAGAGAGAAAAACAGTTACAAAAATTACTACAATTGAAGAAGACCCTTCCACTCTTAGTACAGATGTTTTATAGAAAAGTTAAATTTTAATAAGTATTAAAATATTAACGACATTTAATGATAAAATGCAGTATTTTAGAATACTAATTTCTAAGTTACGTTTTAACAGACTTGTCCAGAAAAATCTGCATAAGATACCTGGAAAACAAAGGTTAGCAAAAGACAGAAGAGGACAAAAATGCTAACAAGGAACGGAACAGGATTACCACATGCTATATTTCATTTCTAGTAGCTTAATATATAGTCCTTGCTCAAGTTGTATGCCCAAAGTAATAGCAAACAAGTATCTATGTAGGAAAAATTGTAACCTACGGTGCAGCAGGGTAGCTTTTGCTAATTCTAACAGCATAAGCATTAATAAAGAAAGACTTTCGTATCACCCACTATTTATAGTTATCTTCTCCTTTGGGAAAATTTTGTCTGCATTACTGCAGGAATATTTATGGTCATGAAATAAATGAAGTTATTACTAAGAAGTCTAGCTTGCTGCTTCTCATGGAGAAAGTGTCATTTTAAAAATCAGTATGCATTCTTCAGAGCATGCAAAGGCTCTGAAGACGATACAAATTTTTTCTACCTACATATGAACCACAAAACAATAAAGATGATTAAGAATATACATTAGGTAGGCAAAGCTTAGTCTTAGTGTTGCTCAGTGTGATGTATATGTATTACAGAAGTAACTGTGGGCAGAAGACAGCTATCAGCTCCTCTGACTAGGAAAGGCAGGCAGAGACACACAATTCTAATGGATTCTCTAGCACCACATTGTTTATTTTTCTTTTCCACTTGCTTGGACAAATATCTAATGGATGTCATTTCAACTGACTTTGTATCATTAATAGAAATCCTGAAAATGTAGCTATACGCAGATACTTTAACACAGCTGCTTCCTCTGTCCCTAGGACATGCTATTTTTAACCGAACTGCAGAAAAAAATTGCTCTAGTTCAAAGTATTTACAAATGACTGAGTTTATGATAAAATAAATCTATGCTTTTTCCAGCAAAAACCCCCCAACAAACAAAAAGCCCCTGACAACTCACATTAGGACAGAATAAAGCACAGAACTCTAATGTTTCATTTACCACATCTCACCCTCTAAGCTAAAGCATATCACAAACTCTCATTTCCCGTCAACAAACCCTTAGCTCTAAAAACAACACAATGGGATAGTATAAGTAGCCAAGCAAAATTCAGCAAGCAGGTTTATCCAGGTTTGAAGCTGGATTTACCTTTACCAAGAGTTCTTTGATCAACAGCCTGCTATTCATATTTTAAAACTATTACAATGGCACAAACTCTTAGGTTTGTGAAGTTCTATTGTGTTGAACAGGAAGAAGTTTTACTGAAACAAAGCCTTACTCTGTCAGGTCTAGTATCATGGCTCTAAAAAAATCCTGTGTCAAAATATTCCATATATTTAAAGCAACCTTCATTGAATTTGAACATTGGCATTAAGAAAACCAGTTTCAATTATCTGTCGATTCTTACATTTTGTATATAATTCTATAAATATATCTCTCCATCCCTTATTCTCAGCCTCTAGTCAAAATTGACTGCCCACAGAAGAATCCCCACAATGTGCAAAATGGCCTTAAAATAAACATAGATCTGATGATGTGTGAATTAAAAAAAAAAAAAAAAAAAAGAAAAGAAAAAAGAAAGAAGAAATTGGGGGGGAGAGCAGGGCAAAGGAAAGGGAAAAAAGGGCATCAATAAAACCCCCCAGTGTAGCCCTTGCCAGAAACCACCTCCCACCTGTAGTGCTAAAGATCAAGCAGCTCCTCAATTTAATCAATAGCTGTTTATTATGAAGATAGTGAGTGAAGGAGAAATATGACCTCTTAGATAACCAGAGCATTTCATTTCTGGAAAGCTTTTATTTATTTATTTTAACCATGAAATATTCATGAGGCCAGAATATATAATTTCATATCCTTCAGTGCTTGCTTGCCCTCTCCGTTGCTAAATGGACAGTTAAATTCAAAATTACTGTCAGGAGGGAAACTGAACTGACATAACTTTAAAATGGGAATGTTTTCCAGAAAGATAGGAGAGAATTTCTGGTTTTAGCAGATTAAACTCACTTGCACTGCTTTGTAATCGTTCCTGTGTGAAACAAATGAAAAAAAAGCATTCACTTTTACCTTAATGCTAGACTCTTCCAAACTCAATTTCTTGATACCATTATGTGTCTTACACTATTTTTGTCCAAGGACTTTATTATACTTACTAAGGATTATGACCTATGCAAGAGTGTCTGTCTGTCCAAAATGTCAGAATTCTCCCTCATCCCCAATCTAAATCCTAAAGGTGTTCATCAGGACTGGATACCTGGGTAAGTATCAGAAAAATTTGCTCTAAAGAACTCAAAATTGACAAATTACTGTTTATTACCTTTATATGGCAGTTCATCTACTTGTGCCTACTTGCCTTCAATTGAAAGAGAATGCCGTACTGACTACAGTATATGTTTTCTGCAGATACAGTTTGGCTTTCTGAAATAGGTTTGGAAGACTTGAGTGTTTTTTTTAATCTCTATATTTACATGTACTTAGACGTTCCCAATTAAGTAACACTCAATTTTTAAGATACCATGTTTAAGCCACTAGGACTACAAGACACTCCTTTGTAAAATAACCCTCTGGTCCAGATCTACTGTTTGCTGACCTGCCCATCTCCTCCTGGGGTGGCCGGCTGTATCTACAGATGTCCTAACAGCACCTTTCTGGACTGACAGAAGCTTAGCAAGCCCAGCAGCGTTCAAACTAGAGCCTCAATGTTCAGGCTGTACCACTCGGACTCCATCATCATCTTTACTGCTTTTAGTGTTGGCAGCATATTTAGTTGGATGGGATTTACGATACATTTCTTCCCTTTAGATATCCTTTTATATATATATATATATATATATATATATATACACACACACACACATTTCAGAAGAGTATTTCAGAAATAGAAATGATACAGCTTTGCAAAAAACCCCCAAACATTCAGATCCTGTAACAAAATCCTTTGAAGGAACTGAACTAAGGTAATAAAATCATGAAGAAAAAGATAAAGTACAAATCTGCAAATTAACAAATCCTATTTCCATCAAATAGAAGCAATGGATCATTCAGACTATCTTCCTCACATACAGGTATCTTACCAACTAAGATGCCAGCAATTTGAATTTTAAGCAAATATAAACTTCAATGAAGAACAAGTGTTAAAAGTAATCCACTGCTTTCTTCACAGTATGCTATTCCTTGGGAACATACCCAGCCTTCTTCTGCCTGAATCGGGCAATACAGGTATAGCATGACATTCTACTCAAAATTAAATAAGGTAGCTTCTTGTATAGGAAAGAAAATCCAACACATCACAAAATAGAAACAAATACTTTTGCGTACAGCACAGCTATAATTTAAATAGCATTAGCACACATATATATGTCAGAATTTTTTTATATGGGTACTTCAGTTGTATAAGCCGGCACTAACAACATTTGATTTATATGGGCATGCACATAAGCACACCAAACTCCAAATACACAGCATTCCTAAGAAAATGAAAACAGGAGATTAAGATTCTTGGCTTTGTAAAAGTGACAGATGGATATATTATCCAGGATTCTCTGTTATCCCAAAGTCAAAAACATTATTAAATAATGACAAATACCTTTTCCAAACAACTCCATTTGGTGCTCTCAGACTCCCACACTGAGTACACCTGGACCATCCTGGCTGTTAGGCACACACAAACTGTAGGATCTTTCACATTTGTCTATTTTTGTGCTCTTGGTGCTCCCTGATTCTGCGGGGCAGTGAATTGCTGAGGAAGGTCCAACCCCCAGTGCCAGGGACCAGTTCAGAAGCTCCCCCTTGTTGAATCTCAAACAGAACTGCTGCCCAAGAGAGCCTGTCTGGACTTTTGCTAGGCTTCCTGAGCATTTCTTCAAACGAATACTATATACTCACATCAAAAGAGAAGTAAAGATTAAATTATTTTATTACTAGACTTAGAGCAAGGATTTGTACTCAAGTTTTTATCCTGCTTCCTTGTCTGCCTTAAACAGGGCCAGCAGGACAGGGCTGCCTGGTGACAAGTGTTGTCTCAGAGAAGGCTCCAAAACCTTTTGCTCTGCCTGACCCAGTCTGCTTCCCCTGCCAGCTTTAATGTGCTTCTCAACTTGCAGTCACCAAATACACATCAAGGTCTCACCTTTTGGCTATACTAGCAGTCAACCAGTTCAAACAGTGGAGCATGACGCAGAGCACAAGCTAAAAACTGCTGCTAGACCTGGAGCATAAGCAGCCCGCTGCAGGAGACCTGTAGAATGGCCCCTCGATGGTGGCCAGGAGGTGGCTGTGACAGCCCAGGGAAGGGGAGCAGGGCCAGGAGGTGACAGAGAGCAGCAGGGCAACACCACCACAGGGTGGGTGGCAAGGCAATGACAGAAATGCTCTTGGAGGTTGGAATCCCAGCGCATCTTTATTACCATCTTTGTTTTATAAATTGTAGGAATTATGAGTTCTAGAAGGATGAGTGGATGTATCCAAAAAACAGACTGATGTCTTATTGTCCTTGGTAATTAGCAAGGAAGTTCACCATAGCCTTTCCGGACAATAGGCAGCATGCATATATACTCACAATTCATGTCAAAAAAGTGTCTTGGGTCTAAATTTATTCTGTTACATTTATGAAAAGTAGAAGTCTCCAGCAAGGCCACTGCCATTTACTAAGACAGGTAGGGATGGAAAACATCTGGAAAACATAGTTTAGCGGGATAAAGTCTCATCCCTCCCTCCCATTCCTTAGGGTAATAAAGGTCAAGTTTTACTGGAATCACTACAATTCAGTCAGTCTCTTGACACACTCTTTGCGATTTAGAAAGATGCTGAAGGCTAAATAGATAAAAAAATAGACATTTCATAAAACCAGATCTCCCTTATACGCTAATAACAAGCAGTTCTGATTTGGGGTGGTGGTGGAGGGAAGAGGAGTCTGACTGAAGTTATTGTAAGAAGTTTTGACTTTCAGAAACTGCTGAGCATCCCGTCTTTTGAAAACTGCAGTCTTTTACAAATGCCTAAAGATCACAAGATATTAAGGTGCTGATCACAGTTTTGAAAACTTCTAGACACAGTCTACTTATTCCTGGGAAACAACTGATTACCATTAAAAGATTGTGTGATTTAAAAACATTTCAATTGCTTTCCACACATCTATTTATCACCAATATAGATCTATTTCTTACAAAGACCTAAGGCTACCCATATGCAATTACAATCTTAATATAATGAAAAAGCATATGAGGGCAGGTAGTTTCATAGGATCAAGGTATGACCTTAAATTGCATATCTATCTGTAGCACGATAATGGCCCAACTGAGTCTAATACTCCTTTGCTTTCTTTTGATATTATACAATGTTCAAACAAAGAATAGCCAGACCTAATGGCCCATTAAATAGATAGTACTGAACAGCAATAATTTTTTTTTTCAATTCATTTAACATCCTCAGTACAACTTAACTGGCTATGAATAAGATTATAAAACTTATTTCCATTGCAAAGGATATTTAAAACGTATCGCAAAGAATACGCACATTTATTTTAAAATAAAGGCAATTATTCATGTACCATATCCATTACATCAAAAAATCTTCACACTTTACAGCAGATTAAAGAAACAAATAGAGAAGAATAATTTGTAACAAAATGATGAAAAGTTTATCTAATGTGAAGGCCTTCCCACCATGTTTCTCACTGTGACCAACCTAGGAATTCCCACCCCAACCAGCTTACAAACTTGATGTAAAATAAACCAAGACACACTTGAGCTAAAAAACCATGCATACCATCCCTGCTTCTTGGATGGTAGAAAAGCTGCATATAGATGCTCTCAATCTATCTCCTGTACATTATTTCTCATTTCCTAGACTCACTTCATTCCAGAACTTCTTGAATTTCAGTTATTTTAGAGGCCCACAAAAGTATGACCTTTTCAAATTATTTTTTCTTACATGCAATTTCTTTTTTACTTCTGACCAATACACAACTTACTTTCTGCCTTTGTTGAAAGAAAGAAGGGTGTGCTGGCAGCCACAGCAGAAGGCACCACTGAAAACTCTTTCCAAATTACAGACATTTTATTTGTTCTCTCAAAGAGATCTGCCACTGCAAACATGAGAGGGATGGTCATGAATGGACAATTAAAAGGAAATAACTGAAAAGAAAAAGGCATTCTGCAGAGAATGCATATCTAAACCAAAAAAATTCTTGCAAATGGCTACAAGTATGGCTTACATTTAACAGATTAGAAGAGGGGGAAAAAAACAGGTCAAAACTTGAAATGAACAAATTCACCTCTATAATCAAAGATGAAGCTGAATTCTAATTTTATAATTATGCTCTCATCTACCATTCCAAGAGGCCTCCTTCTTGCATGGGGTGGAGTTTCCAGTGACCCAAGAGACTCCTTCAAGTCTCACCTCTTATTTTGTTTTGGATCCATTTTTCTATTATTTCAATCAGAATTTATATCTTCCTGGGAAAATGACTGGTTGTATTTTATTAAATATTCATCCAAAAATAGCCATCTAATCCTGCCTCTGTTTTAAGTAACGTGAAAGAAAATCACTGACAGTGGAGCAGCTATAGTATAAAACTGTTCTATTCACATCATGCATGAATGCTCAAAAGTGTATCCAAACCACCCCTGCAAAAACCCCAAGAAAATACCTTTGTATTCCAAGACACCTATTTTTTCTTTTATAGTAATAAAGTTTAAAGGACACTGGTCTCATCAATTTAAGAAGCTAAAAGTAAAATAAGACATTCTCATAAACTATTTAGTAAGTAGAATGGTAAAGTCCAACATTAAAGCTCACGACTGGAGTACCATATACACCTGGCACTACATTTATCTTTTAATTTTTTCTCCCTCCAAATAATTTAAAAATAAATCTTAAAGTCCTGTCAATTTTACACCATTTCTAAAACACGCTTAGTAATTACTGTGGACATATTTTTGATGCCTCAGTATGTTATTCACAAACCTAAACCCCATAGCCATGATTAAATTAAAGACTTCAGGATCTCATTACCATATTAAAGACTCTCAGTAGCTACAAACACCGCTATTCAAAAAAGCCACACAAAGGAAACACTCATTTTGTATTTTTAATTAAAACCTTCAGACACAGTCTTGTGGCCAGAGATATTGCCAAGCATGAGCGAGAGACACTGTCTTCCCAATAGGGCCACACAACCTTTTTCTAAATATTTTAAATCCGGAGCTGTTCCTCAGTCCCCCTTTACTGCATCTCTGCAAACATATGATCTATGAATGCAGTCCATGCTGCAGGCAATAGTGTCAGTTCCAAATACGTCATGCTCTACTGCCTCTTGATTTTCTGTTTCAGAATCAACCCAGGGCAAGCCTCTTTTATAATAGGCCTAATTAACACCCTGTGTTCTGCTCGGTATTGATAGAAAAAAAAGATTGCCTACAGCGTATTTCAAAATCAGATCTTTTTAAGAAAACATTGGCCTTCAGGTAAAAGAAAACCAAATGCTTTCTAAATGTTGTCATCTTGTAATAATTTAATTAGCTTGACTTTTTCTTCACTTTTCTTTATAGGAATAACACAAGCATTTTCACAGTACCATTTTGAGTATCAGAAAAGACTAGTCCCCGTGCACAATGAAGCAGGAGAAGGAGGGGTTAAGTCTCCTTACAGGTCATGAGTTACAAATCCTGTGTCAAAGCAGTAAAACAATGCAAGAAGGGTGGGCCTCTGAATTCAACGTGTACAGTGTCAGGCTCCAAGTTGATGAATGTTTTTGTTCAGATATAGCCTTAAAATTTTGCTCTTCTGATGTCAGCACTGAGCCCAGTAGCAGTCAAAAAAAAAATCAGATCAAATGTTAGAAAAGGTGAAGAGAAATTAGAAATTACTTAACGAGACTGCATTCAGTCATTAGTACCACTTCAACAACGTGCATTTTTCCTCTTTCTCAGAGACAGGACAGAAATGGAAAAGGGATGAAAGGTGACTAAACAACCCAAGGTACGAAATGAGCTGCTGTACTATCTAAAATGAAATAAACTAAGACTTTGCAGCCTCAGTGACTAATGAAGTGTATGTTTTTTTTTTAAATTATGAGCAGTAAAAAAAGTGAATAGAATTGGACTGATCAATACATTCAAAGGACTAGGTGCACCATTAGAAGAAATATTGCCACCTATAAAACAACATACACTACGGAACATATCACTGTTAAGGTTTGGAAAAGCTTAGCATTAAATGCCAGGACAGTAAATATTGTTACGTGTTCAAAAGTAACTGGGTACATTCATATAAGAACAGGCCATCAAGGGCTAATAAATGAGGTGACATCACGCCTGGCCATGTACCAGCAATACCAGGGCAGCATCTGTATGTCAGCCCCATTCCTATATTCTCCAATCTGTTATTTTCCACTGTTGGTGACAAAGTAATAGGTAAAAGCCTTTGTCTGTCTTGGCTTTGCTATTCTTATAAGCATCTTCTAGGAAACTTGGGAAAAAAATAACAGTTTAACTGCAATACGAAAGGAAAATCATGTATTTCAATTATAGAAGCAAAATGCCTTGCTCAAGTTAATTGGTCATTCATCTGCAGTGAGTGTAGTAATGTGGCTCAAGGGGGACCACTATTCTTAACTACTTCTAGTTTGCTTATTTTTAAAAAAAGTATTTTATTTTCGTGAAGTTAAGTATTTTACAAGTAAAGTTGAACAACACTTAAAAACTTGTCACAAATGTATACATGAATCCAGATAAAACCTTTGCCAGAAAAAGTGTAAGGCATTCTTTCATTAGGCCAGTGTGTACAGTTGAGTAAACAGACACAACTTCCTGAATTTTGAGAGGACACAAAAAAGAAACCCAAACAATATGAAAGATATAAAAAACAAACTGAGTTTTTAAAGCATAAGAGACTACTGAAACCATGCGTGGTCCCTAGTTTTGGAGAGATACAACTATTGTCATGCCACACTCTAGTCTCTGATAATAGAATGATTAGAGAAGTCACTCTGCCATTAAACAGTGCTCCAAATAATCTTGGGAAGGTGGTCAGATAATGAAGGGATGCTCCTTGGAAGCTACAGAGTTATCTAACACGGGGGGCAGTGGGGAATATATCATCAAGCAGGAACAATCAATGAAAACTAAAAATGCAAAATTCTATATTCATTGGTTTTATTTGTTTGTAGGCACTGGTGTAGAAAGTACGTCAGCAGAGTACTGCAGAGGAAGTTCCCACTGCCACGGGATCCAACCTCACCGCAACTTTTAAGAACCTCTTCTCAGAAAGTTTGCAGGTTTTACCCAACATCAGTTCATTAAAGCCAATAAAATATGAAGAAACACAATTAAAGCATAAATCACGCTTGTATCCAAATCTAGAAAACAAGTGTAAGGAAACTACAATGTAAAGCTACAGAATTGCTCTGTGTTATCCAATAAGTACATAATGATATAAAGACAGGCATAGATAAAAGAAAGATATTTAAAAAGATAAGGAGAAAGTTTTATATAAGGCATTTAGAGACTGCATGAGAATGAAATTTTTTCTGTCAGGGGATGAAAAAAACTTCATTGTTAATACAACTCTTTACTATGGCATTTAATAAGATAAAAGGACCAATAATTTCTATTTGAGGTAGATGCAATGAAATAAATCTAATATTAAAGGTAAGATAAAAGTGTCAAATTAATCTTTCACTGAGCCAAGAAAATAAGAAAAATATTTTCTGTAGAGAAAAAAAAAAAGATTTAAATACTCTGCAGACAAAACCTTTCTTGAAAAAGTAAAAATAAAACCAAAACAAATGCCTACCACCTCATGTTAAATGTCTTAAGTGGAGGCACTCCACAGAGATGAAAGGAAAGGTATCACTGCTCTAAAAACATGAAGCAGATTTTTAAGGAAGTTAATCTGGCTTTCATCATCCCTGCACTGAAGGAGGGAATAGTGATTTCACTATTTTTGGCAGAGGAATGGGCAAGCAGCCATCTTGAAATGGTCCTCAGTCTGAGCGTTACCCCTTCCAGCCCATAAAAGTGTCACCAGTATTTTAGAATAAGATGGGAACTGAAAATAAGATGGAAACCTGCCATTTCATTGCACATGCTGCAGAAATCGACATGGAAATTCAAAATTAGGGTTTTTTTTAAAGCATTACTTCAGCAGATGGAAAAAGGCCAAGACTTGGGTCCTCTATTCTTGCTGTCAGACTGTCAGCACAGGATACCAACATCATTACTAGAATGAAAAGATGTGCGGTTCCTGTGCTTTATGACAAACTTTCTATATGTGTAAGCACACCTACAAGATCACGTCCTCAGGGGACAGAAAGGAGAATATTAACGAATCTCATTCTGCCTTAAATATCTGGTTATTTCGCTTGGCCAAGATGGCAGAGCCCCTGTGCAGATGTAAAATGGAACTTTTATCACTTTAGCGTATTTTCTAGAGAATAGTTTGTTGTTTAAATACCAGCTTTTGGTAAGTGCAGGCTGGAGAGAAAAATTCAAGCCTGATAGCCTCCTTGAGTTTAACTTAAATGAAAGGTAACCCCTTGCACTCAGTGCATACTGAAAGTGCCTTAGAGTGCCAATAGCTATTTGGAAAATTTATCAACTAGTTTAACTGAGCACCACATATTGGGAAGATGGGGTGATGGGGAGAATCATCTCCATGCCCCAGACTTGTGGAACAGGAGAATTTGCATCTTCTGTGCAATCTCATGCAGATTCCTGCATCACTTCTTGAAATGGATCATCCTCCATTATGTTAGAGCGTAACAACGTCAAAAGACAAGAAAATACTCTTTTGCTAATGAGCAGTACTATCTTGAAGTTGTCTTCTAGAGAGGACAAGAGGATATAAACAACAGTAAAAAAGCTAGAGTTCATGTGTTGGAATAATCTACCATAAATTAAGTCTCTAGACTAACTCCTTCAGCCACAGAGATCCATTTCCTTTGACTTGTACTCAATACTATGACTACCCTCAGAGTACAGTAAAAGAAAGGAAGCACTATGAATGGAAACTTCTGCATAAAAGTATAGGAAATGCCAATATTTTGTTTTCAAAAACAGGAGAGAAAACAAGAATAAAAAAAAATATTAAAAGACAAGTGAGACTGTTACTGCCCAGAATAATGAAAAGGTACCACTTGACCAAACAAACGAGACTTTCAACTTTTGAAAAGAAAAGCCAGCCCTCACCTCACTGTTCCAGTAAGTTCCTCTTCAAATGCATGCTGAGCTACACGTCTCAGCTGAGAAACTCTTCCCTAAAAGTAGAGTGAGCTCTTTCTTACATGAAGTAAAAATATCTAAAACTAACCCAGGCAATCTGCTCCGTACATGAACAGGAAGAAAGAGTTTGCTATTTTGTTTGGTCAAGAAATTTTCAGCAGCTTATCCAACTGTGCTGCCACTAATTGTCAAAGCCACTAATACAGAAAAAGACAAAAAAATTGAAAATGCATTACTTGCAGTCCTTTCAGGAGGCTCTTGTGTGTATCAATAAAACACTTGTGCCCCACTGGTGGTTACTGCATCTTTAGCAACAAGGACCAGGAAGCACGGGAGTTAAAAAAAAGGCAAAGAAGCGGATTCTGCAATATAATATGGAACCACAGGACATCTAGTATGGTGTCACATTCTCCTCTGATGTCATACTCTCTTCTCAAAAAAGACTGAGTCTGTTGGTAATGAGAGGCATCATTTTAAAAATTAATTCTTAATGCCTCCAGTGATTTTTGTGAATGTTTGTAGCATGTGTGCTGCACAGCAATCTATTCCAGACACCCAGCACTCATATTCCCATACATGATTAGCAAGTCTAAATGAAGCCATTTGAGACGTACTGACTAAAGTAAAACAAGAAAAAAATGGGAGGCTCAGTAACATTTACTCTGGAAATTTTGAAAAATGCAATGTTCTATCTCAAATTTTAAAGGGCCTGCTGAATGTCTTTAACAATTACCTTCAGAGGGAAAACCAGTCTAGTACTTGTCCTACAAGCAGGGATATAGCTACCAGTTTTGGCTTCCAAATAATGAAGGGAAAAAAGGAATTCCTGGATGAAATGCTCATGGGCCTTCACAATGAGACAAAAGGACCACGAAAGCTTAAGGAGAGGCTCCCTCCACTTAAACAAGGCAGAAGCTTTATTGCCATGTGCCTTGAACAGTCACGTTAGTGACCGGTACTGTTTTCTGTAAATTAAACAGATATTCCAAGATGGTGAGTGTCTATTGGCAGAGAGAATTTCATGGAACACTAGGCCAAAACTAAACACGTTTGAAGGCAACAGCCCCTAACTTTTATTTCTCAAGTGAATAATTCAAAATAAACATACAGAAACTAACTTCAGGAACGAAATGAACACCAGCTGCATCTCATGTATGGTTTGTTAGCTTTTACACACACTTGTATCAAGGATCAGCATCTAACTGCATTTCTCCTGAAAACTTACTAAAAAAAATAACTCAGCTGTGGGAGGCAGGAAGGGAAACACCACAGTTTAGTTTCTTTTTACATAAAACATATTACACAGTGGAGTGCAAGGCATCAAGGTCTGTCAAAAATGTCTCTCTCATGTTAGTACCGGAAGAGTGATGCCTAAGTGGATCCAAAGGGGAACAGTAAACAAATTACAGGTCCTTGGCAGGCAGATACAGATAACATAAGCAGTCTGTAGCTCATGCTTTCAAGACAGTCACACTATCCTGTAAGCACAGAGGTCTAGAACTTCATAGTGGTCTCCAGATGAGAAAGAAACCTTGTTTACTTATGTTTTCAGGATTGTTCTGTAAATCATCTTCAGTGGCTTACTCATCATTTGGAAAAATTTCTGTGATTTAAGGCTGATAATAAAAAACAGATAAATAAACCCTATTCCATTCTTGATTCCAGAGTACTGTTTTTCTGAAAAGTACTCTTTATTATTTAGCAGGTGGACAAAGAATATGTGGTTGAAAAACAGGAGAAGGAAGAACAAGGTGCCATGCGAGAAGCCACGTGGAAATCTAGCCTTTACCCCTCCTACTTCTCACCTGGTAATTTCTTGAGTCTCTTCCCAACAAAACTCCCTTCCTTCTGGAAAATCTAACATGCACTTTAATTCACTGTGAACAAGTGAATGGGGCCAGAGGTTGCAAGCTAGTCTGAAGTACACTCTGTATATACAGCTGCAAAATCCACCACAAGCTGTGTGAATCAATGAAGAGCTCTCCAGTTAACAGATTTATGTTTAAAAGCCATATAAAACAAGGTTGCAATACAGAAACAGATAAAGTTTGAAGCAGAAGTTAGTCTCTCGGTGATCTTGCCTAAATAATAATTTGCTGAAAAAAAATATTTCCATTAACTCTTTGAATTAAGTAACCACCAGTCTTTAAAGGATTAAGTGCTTCACCACCATGCAATCCAATACCCAATTACAACCCAAATCTAAGCTGCTTCATTCCTTGTAACAACTAGGTATTTAATTCTCAAAGATCTGAATGCCATGATGTTTCAATACATACTTCATAATTTCTCCCTATAAATTACAACAGATTTCGGCAACACAGTAGAGCTAGAAGTACAAAATTTATAATTTGTTCTTTAATGCATCTTTTATATTATTAACGATTCAAACAGATAATCAGTTTTGACATTAAAAAAAATTCTGTTATTTAAGTTCTACTCCAAAAGCACTATCTACTAGGAAATAGCATTTTCAGATGCTTTGAAAATATAACAAGCATATATTCATATTCTTTTACAATAGAAAATAAGAGATTTCATGAGATAATAATTTCACCCTTGTATTCCAAAACTACTTCCAACTAAAGATGATAAATCAGAGGAAAGAGATGTGGCAAAAAGTGCTGGGATGGTGGCATCTTCTACATTTGTTTTGTTTTTTAAGATCAGTCATCTGGAAACTCATATGGACAAGATTTGTTCTTTCTCACAAGGTAAGATACTTTAAGGGCCTTGGAAAAAGAGGAGCTTGTTGTAGTCTGTTCTTCTCCAAGAGCCACCCTCCAGGAGTAGGATCAGTTCTCACTACTCTGCTTCCCTAGTGAGGACCCAATATTCACATAATGGACTTCTCTAACACAACAAAATTTATGAACATGAAAGCTCAAAAACCTGATGCTTTACTTGAAAGCTCTAATACTCCTCCAGAACCATGCAGTCTACACTCAAACCAATGTGATGAAATAGTCCCAGAGACCTGCTGTCTTTGACAAAAAACCTCTGAGCTACGGAGAACGGCACTGAATCACGACTGAAGCATTTTAAATGATGACTGCCTGATGTCCCACGTGAGACTAGAGACTGAAGAAGAAAAAAACCCAAACTCTTGCCTTTTTCGATCATTCCCTTCCACCATATCCAGAAGGTCACCGCACACAGCTGGGTCTGAAAACCTCACCTCTAACTCTGGAACATTCATCAGTCACCAACTTCTGAATTACTTCAGTTCATCAAGACAGTGATTAACATAGTTCCCTCAAAACCCGTATGTGACATGTGACTTGACACCCTTCAAAGGCAGGATGGCTCAGTTTTTCCTAAACTATTACTCAACTGGCAAATTTACCCCTTTTCTTGACAAAATACTGGTGTGCATTCTGACCGTATTGACAGACAATAAAGCAGTGGTTGATCCTGATTGGTGCTATGAGATGCTGGTGTCAAAAGGAGTGTGGCAGAAGAACCGGTACTACTCTGTGTCCGTTTAATTGATTTCTTAACACGCAAGTGTCAGAGATTGGAACAAGTAAATTTCTGGTAAGTGAAGACTGACAGGTGGGAACAACCTTGAGGAACTTCTAGTTATGAGATAATTCTGGATTTTTCCAAGGATATTCTGTGTCAGTAACTAAGTTACAAAATCAGGAACTGCCCCCCCCAGACAACAGCCAAAAAGCACTGAAGTTCTTCAATCAGAAGGAAAACAAGACATAGACAGTTGAAATGTCAAAATAACAAAATCATCAAGTCAATGCTGAGATAAAATACATGAAAGAAGTGTGAATGAGAATAATAAGAAACCTAAAATTAACTTGTGTTGCTACAGACGAAGAATCTGAGTTCTTCCTCTTTTTTCAACAGAAGAGCAAAAAAAAAAAAATAAAAAATCAAATACCAAACTTTGAAACCTGGCTCAAAATTTGCTATGCCCATCACTGCTGACTCAAGGGCATCACACATCAATCTGTATCATAAAAAATAGGCTAACAGTTCCCACAAAGTAAACAGTAGCTGTGTTTAGTTCTCAGGAGGCAGGGAGAGGGGAGGAAGGAAAAAAGAAAAAAAACTAAGGAAGAAAGAAGGAGCATGGCTATCCACTCCTCGCTTATGCTAAGTGAACCAGTTCATCTTAATTTGTGCATAATATTGCATCTCCCAACAGACACAACTTTGCTCTGTTGTTCTGCAATTTAACTGAAAAACTGTCAGATCTCATAGAAAGAAGTTTGTGGAGGTTGTCAGAAGAAAACTAGAATGTATCACCTACAGGATGTATGTGCTACTACATTTCAAGTATTTTCCTGCATGTTCGGGAAAATGCAGAACAACTACAAAGAAAAACAGTCTTCATGGACAATTGATGTATGAATGATCTTTTGTATTTCATTACCTTAATAGATTGTTAAATCCAGACAGCTCTTTACATTTTTCTTTCCATTTTCTCCTTCAAATCTTCTTTTATATTCTGCTTTAACTTGCAGTCTCAGAACATTTGCTCTCTATAAGAGCAAACAACATCTGACTCAAAACATGCTATTTTAACAAAAAAATACAGCATATAGAATAATCTAAGAGTACATGAAAATCAGAATTATATAATCCATAAAAATACATAAGGGAAAAGAAAACTCTCTCTTCAGTTAAGAGTACTTGTTCCTTTTGTAAATGTGATGTTATGGATGTACCACATTACTCATAGCAGTAGCATATAGCAGGATAATGATCACCTAAGGATCAAGACTGTAAATTGTTGAGCTTCTACCACTGAGTTTTTACAAGATAGTGTGGCAACTCCCTCTTGAACTATGAATATCTTTAAAATCTGACATAAAATCTGACATACCTTTGTATTGCCCAAGGTCTATTCCCATGCAATATAAGTGCTCAAACATCAGTGGTAATGAACAGAATGACCTCTAATCAACAGAATTTGTTCTGCTCTTGGGATGCTGCATAAATCAGTTACCAAAGACTTGCCAAAGTCTTGCTAAGTGCTTGAAAGCTCTGCCTAGATAGAAGTAACATAATTAAATTTAGGACATTTTTGGATACCAGTGCCAAACCCAAATACTGTGTAACCATGTAATGTTCACCCAAAACAGGTGGTTTTATTTCTGACATATAAAATGTGCTCCCAGACTCTAATCTTATTTTACACAAAAGGTAAAATATCTCCCCATTTTTCCAAGTATCATCAAATATTATGGATAAATCAAGGCCTTTCAAAATCGACTTGTATTACTCGCCTCACTCACGTGAGAAATATTGCATAATTTTTTCTCTCTGTACTGAAGATGCATTGTAGCTATAAGGAAGCTATTTGTAAATACCAGCTTCCACCCAACATGGATAAATTCCTCAAGTTTCCTACAATTGAGAAACATTAAACCTAACAACCTTTCTCTGTCTTTTTTTTTTTTTTTTCCCCTCTTTCTTTTTTCTTTTCCCTGCTCCCAACCAGCAACTCTTTGCCAATATTGACAGCTTAAGCAGCTACAGCCCCGTTCCTCTTATTGTGCTGGGCTAGAGATCTATTTTTGGCTGAGTGTTTTCCAAACCAGTTTATGGCAGGTCCGCATAGACATGCATATCAATGCAATGGAAGGACAGGAGGGGAGAAATGTCACCTAACTAAGGTCCGTGGAAAATGTTGGATCTGAATCCCAGTGTGCAAGAGGTGTCACTCCCCCTTGACTGGGTGTAGAGGGAGCCCAGAGAGATTTGTTTCCCTGGGTTCACCTTGGCCAGAAGTGCCGGTTGCATCACAACTATGTAAACTGCAGAACACTATGAGACCTCAACCACGGCAATAACCAGGCCAAGAAATATTTTGTGAATCTTTTGCTTCTTTCTGTGGATACATTTTCATTAGCTGGTTATTTGCAGTGGAGCTGCTGAATTTACTTTATTGTTGCTATTTACACTTGACAATATTGCAAGAAATTCTTCTGCTGACCTTGTATCTTTATATCTGGTTTTGTTGACAACGTGACAGATTCCTACTCTCCAAATACACCAATAATCTTTAAATAAAAGATGCACATTGCACAATTTTCCCCCTTTCACAAAGGAAAGGGTTTGATTTTTAACATGTGAGGGTTAATATGGCACAATGGTTTGAAAACTTGGTTATTGCTAGGTGCTCTCAGCAACATGAATGGTCAGAATACACAGGTGAAAATTTCCCCATCTTTGTATCTCTGAATGAATTTAAATGAATACAGAAACACATTCAAGATACATAGACAGAAAGCAGTTCCAGGAACAAGTGAAGTTGCAGCAGCCTTTTCAGAATAAGGGAAGGGCATAAAAGAAAACAGCATATACACATATTAGAATATCTTTTAAGGAAGCTACCTTGGAGAAATTTAACCCAGTTACTTAATTCTTGTAGAGTCAAACAATTTCACCCTGGCAACATCACTTTCAGGATAAAGGGCAAATCATGTATAAATACCATACAACTCATAGTACTTTAAACACGGTATTTACCACTAAAATAAAATATGCGGGTTTGTTCATTACTAAGAAACTAATTTAACACGTAAGTAAATTAATTTGAAAATGGTAGTATTTCAAATAGTAAAGCAATGATTTTACTCTCTTTTGCTTTCTAACAAAAAGATTAGTTAAAACTGAGTTTTGAACATTGCCTTGCAATTTTTAAAATATACTGTTCTGCAAAGTGATCCAGCTACATTCCTACTGTTTGAATTTGATGTAATTAATTTGATTTTTTTTGATTTTTCATATGCATAAGCTTTTGGTACTTTTGAATTCTGAATTGCTTGATATTTTAAGTATTTTTTTAAAAACAAGTTTTCCAATATACATAAAATACCATTGCCTTTGTATCAAGAAGCTATGTTATACCAACAAAAACACATTGCATTGGTAGCCTTGGTAGAACAAAGTGACTGAAAAAAATGATCTGAAACACAGCTACTTGCAGAAGCTATTAAAATTGTGGTTTTCTGTCTGAAGAGGTTGGGAAGAAAAGAAGACTTCACAGACACACAGACACCCCCCCACACCACCACCTCCTCCCTCCCGCTTTCAAATAGGACAGGCAAAAAATACCTCTCCGATTTACCTAGGAAGAAATTGAGTTACAGCTTCCTGTGAAATCAGAACAGGAATATTTTTCTTGAAGTCTGTGTTTTCATTAATTCCACACTAACCTGCATTCTTTGGGTGGCAAATAAATAGAGGAAAAGCGTTAGAAGTAGTATTTCCCATAGAAACAATTGCCTGTCAAACAAAGCATAAAAAGACAAAAGGCAGAAACACTGTTTCAGCTTGAATGCCTTAATGTCACCATTTGTCATGCAGCACTTCCTCAGAAACCCCCCCAAGTACAGTTAACTCTACTCCTCTTTACGCCCCGCACTTTCTCCTCCCTTAGTAGAGGATTAAAATGTGCGGGGCCTGACAATGAAACAGCAGAGCCACCGCACATTGTTATGCAACTCACTGTCTGCAAGGGTGGCTCGTAGCTCCTTCTTTATTCAGCAAGTGCCAAGTGCATGTTTAATCAATGTCACAGCTCACCACAGTGTGCAACTAAAGCCACTGTCATTCCTCTCTTCAGATTTGCCTGGCTAAGTTATGCAATGCTCTGAAGAATACCTTGGAATTCTTTCCAGAGGCTCTGAATGCAGGTGTGTGACAGCGTTCACACTACTGCCAGTAAAGGAGACTTCTTTTCATCCTTTTTCAGGCTGGACTAAAATTACATAGTGTGACTGCACGTAGTTCGCTGCATTTGGAATTACAGCATGTCAACGTGAGAAAGTCTCCTCAGACGGCTGCCACAAAGAGTAAATCAAAGGCTGGGGTTTTCTGAAGTCTTAATAAATAACTAAGTGCAACTGAATAAAACCAGGAGCTGTTGGTATTTTTTTCTTTTTTCTAAAGGCAAAACCGAACAGCATGCATTTCGTTGCTCTGCATCATCTAAGGAAAAAAAATCCTCAATTTTAATGAGAATTAGTCAACAGCGAGGATCATTACCAGAAAAGGTTTTACTGTTTTTCGACTGCACTTGCTTTAGTGGATTACCGAGAGAGAAGGCCAGTCATTTGGAAGATTCTGTAACATTATTATCCTCACTGATAAACTTCTTCATCAAGGAACTGTTCATGCTCCTATCTCTCCCGTCTGGTCTGTCTGAGTGAGGACAGCAGCCCCTCCATGAAGAAAAAAGCCTGGTTCACCACAGAATCGACGAGTAAGAAGCATGTCTGATGACATTTTATTCCTGATGCAATGTAGGGTAAGAAACATCATATTTTTTTTACCTTTCTGTGAGAGATGCTCTGAGGTGATGGCTTTAATTAGATTCACAGCAGAAATATGTTTATCTCCAATGATTAAAGATGTTTGCCAGGAGACAAAAAGGCTATTGCACTATAAAACGTGACTGCAAATTTTCAGTAAATGGGGGTTATCTGAACTAGTAGACATCCAAATCAAATTTTGCTTTAAGGTTGGAAATTTCTTATTAATAAGGCTAAAACAGCATAGCAGAATACATAAGCTCAACATTTCAGCCACCAATGAACGTAATTTTACAGGGAATATGTTTCTAGAGGGTATTTGACTGCAAATTAAGACTACAAGAGCAGCTAAGTAATAGAGATGACCTGTCAACCTCGCTTTTGCCACAAAAAAGGTAATAAATCATACACACATCTGTAAAAATCTCAAGTCCTTATATTGCATAGAATTTTGTTACTATAGAAGTACTAATGTCCTTTGTCATACTGCACTCATAAGCATATATAATAACAACAACAACCTTTATGTTTGAAGAGACAGACATCTTCTGTTAAATGTTTACTGTTGCATGGATGTCCAAAAGCCGATCTATTAAACACGTAAAAGGATAAGATCTCGCCTGCAATTGCCTGCTTAGGGCTCACTGGTCAAGAGACTGTGCTACTGTATTGAAGAGGCATATTTTTCACGTTCGAAAACAGCAGACATGAATATTTTCAACTGTTTTAGTGCTGTGACAGTTAAATATTTAACAACAGCTGAAAATTCATATAATCTCCTGAGGCATTTCAGAGTATCTGACAATGCTCACATACCTGCTTTCATCAATTTGAGGTTTCGTAAGGAAACAAGTTAGCTGACTAAAGACTAATTTTAAATTTCCTGTATAATAAAGTATGTCAATTGTCTTGAAGCATCAAGCTATTTTTCACTCCTACCAAATCTCTATCTACAGAACAATTACTTTTAATGTGGACATGCTCATACAAAAAGAAAACAAAAGATGAATATAACTCAATAAACAGAGCATTAAGAAATATTGTGTAAAGTAGTACAGAATTGTTTTTAAAAAGATGAAAGCTTGCATGTTTGTCAGACCAGGTTTACCATTTGCTTTCTTTCTTCTAGCTAGCTGCCAGAATACTGGTGAAGGTATTTGCAGGAAAAATGGGGACCTCTGCCATCACAACACTGGAAGATGTAAAAAGGCAAGAGGAGAAGGAGGAAAAAGAAGAATCTATTTTAGCACTGCTTGGGATTATTGGAACTGTACTCAATTTATTTGTTATTGTTTTTGTGTACATCTATACTACACTTTGATGACATTTTTGAACATCAATTGCATAGCACACAGTGCAAAGAACAATGATAGTAAGAATGATTTCTAAATTTAAAGCAAAACCCCCCACTGTTTGAAAAGATTATCAAAAATATTCCAGAGCAAAGTGTCTGGCTAAGGGCGCTGCATCAATGACTGCTAAATGTATCTGCGAGCCCAGCTAGCGTGCTGAATTACGTAAATGAAGGCAGACGATACTCAACTTCTCATTGATAACAGATGAAATCCAAATAGCAGAAACAGAGACGGCACTGTTTTACTGCCAGCAAACACACAAGACACAAGAAATGTAAGCAAACACTGAAAACAATCAGAACATAGAAATAGATTAATTAAGTATATAAATACATATGAGCAAGCCCCATGATGCTTTCTATGGTTTTGTGCAATGTCTCTTCATAGCTGAGACCAGAAAACAGACAAAAGGGTCTTATTTTTAGATCACCATAATTTAGGCTTATAACTTAACTAATGTATAAGTGTGGAAACAGGAACACTGTTATACCAAAAATTGTAATATTATAAATAAAATTTTAACTATTGACTATATTCTGCAGCATTTTTGTTAGTCTTGTGGACAGCTGGAAAAGGTTAGATTTTCTTGCCTTTACTGAATCTGTATTTGAAATCATCATGCTATACTGACAATGTGCTTTTCTAATTAAAAATCCTTTAAAATGTGTGAAAAAAATAAAGAATAGTTTCAGTACTTCTTTTAATAAATATTAATAACTAAAATGACACACTAATACATATTCTCCAAATGAAAAAAATCTTTAGTTACATTTTCTAGATCACTGTTTTTAGAGTGTGTTTAACATAAGTCAAATACAACCTTCATGTTTTCATCCTGATGCTTACTTTCGCGTAAAATAAAACATATCACACAAGGATTCATGGTGTTGCACGGAAAACAGGTTTAATATCTTTGCCCAGAAGAGTGTACTCTCTCCTTCTGAAGAATTTTCCCTTTTTGCATCATTTATGATTGAGGCCCAGAATTGCAACTGTTAGAAATACTTCATGGACTATGCAATTAGACTACTGAAATTGATTAAACTATTTCCATGTTTTAAATTAATCCTACGTATGTCTTTGAATTAAATCCAAAGCTGCAGACAGTCTGAGATCATAGAAGCTTTTATATACATGAATATATCTCACATATATCTTCTAGTAGAAAAGCTATTTTTGAGATCTTAGGATTTAAAACAAGGTAGAAAAATAACACTAAAAAAAAAGAAGAAACACTGATCTAAATAAAAACCAGTCTTAGTATTCCGTGTGCCACAGAGGAACAATGGAGGAGTTGCATTTCTGAAAATCAGCTCAGTCCTTTCTCCGAGGCAGCAAAGCAACATCCAGTCCTTCCATAAAATGACAAGCAAAGAAATACATCTCTTGTATAGGTGATAGCTTATTACTGTATAGAACTTCATAACTGTTACACCAACAAAGCCTTTGGAAATCACTTCGAAACAAGCACATGCATAAAATAAGGTCGAAGATCTAGAACAGAATGAATTTGGCAACGATATTTCAGTCAGTTGCAGAAACTACGCTGTAACACAGTGACTTATGGATGAACAAGGTGAAAGATGGTATATTCTGGTTTTGCCGCTCTGAGTCAATACTGGCTCATCCAGAAGAAATGATAAACAGAGCCGAGGCTGCACTGGAAGGAAACGTGCAGACAAGAAAATTCATTCACTCTCCATAGACTACAGCAAATCTCTAGTATTGAATTATGCAAGTTATTGATGTTTATTTAAGAGTATGGAACAGTGAATACATTATTAAATTTTTCAATGTACTACTTACATTACATACTTATAAATACTATTGCATTAATCTCATAATACAAGGATATTTGCAATGGTTCTTAAAAATGAGAGGTTACAAGAACCTCAAAACTTAACAGAAATATGAAATTCAGGTCGAAATTTATGCTGTTTATTTTGATCCTGAAATTATTTAAAATTTGTAAATTCTGTGAAATAAATAAACAGTTTTATTTTATGTCATTTCAGTGCACAGCTGTGTTCTCAAAATTGTGAATCAACTAGTACTCCAGCACTGGAGTGAGATACTGCACTTTTTTCTGGTAAACACTGCAACATCAAAACAGATAAAGAACAATCCCAAAGTTATAACAAAACATGGCAAATGTTCAATATCATTCTTTTACCAATGAGTTCATTAACATTAATGAAAACTAGTGGAATTTGTAATTTGTTAATTATATACTGTCTATCTAAACTGCCGTTGTATTTCTAATTTTGCTTATAGCAAAAAGCTTTGACCCTTCAAAGGAAGTCACGGGGTAATATTATCATTAGACGTTGCCCCAGCATGAGCCAGATTTTGTTTTAAAACAGATGTCTGATATCCTCTCTTAACATGTAATACTTTGCACTATACTCATGTGGACCTAAGTCTAACTTTAGTTAAATAAGCTCCAATATACAGCTCTGGTGCTTATATGTTTAATATATGCATAAGAATCTCAACAATAAAAAATACCTTAACAGCAACTACCTCTTACTTGATACAGTAAAAATTCAATAGTCTAGGGAAAAGCAGAATTTAATGGTGATTCAACATTTACACTGCAGTAGCACCTTCACACCTTCAGCAATGGATGAATGAAGATGCAGTACTCTCAGCTGAATGACCCCAGCGTACCAACTTCAGAGACCCATAATGGAACACAAGCTTCCTACTTAAGAGCCTACTCAGTCCAGTGGCACCGGACTGCTTTGCAAAAACTAAAGCAACAGCATATAATGCCTTGAGAGTAAGTACGATTAACAGAAAAGAAATATCTAACGTCAGCAGGCAATCTAGAACAGTTCAAGCTCTGAGGTAAGTAGACGAGGCCTGAGAAGTATGACTTTAATGGACTCAACTAACAAAAAGAAGCACAAAAGAATTCAGTATGTTCACCTTCAACAGATTTGTCCATACAACTTACTAAATAAATTTCACAATGAGGTATTTGGCAGCGGGATGAAACAGCACAACTGTTAATGAATCTACAAGTCCCAGGTGCGACAGAACTTGGTAAACTATGAAAGGTGCATTAAAAGCAAATATTGAACTCTTAGAAAGTGGAACACATGGGTCAGTAAACACAATCTTTTTAGTAAAGCCCTCCCATAGAAAAGCATCATCTCTTCTCAGCAATCAAACCCAAAGAAGACTGAGCTAATGTACCACCATGAGCCATGCTGACCACATCACATGGAGACTTTGTCCACCAAAGAAGGAAGGGTGGCTAAGAGGGGAGCATGTGAAGAAAGTGCTGCAAGAAAACCCCAGCTAAAATCACACCACCACCTGCTTCCTGTAAGCTTGGGAACTGAAGCAAAGAAAGTTCAGGTCAGGCAGAATTCTCCAACTTGCTATGAGGTCTGCCTTCCAAGGAAAAGGTCGTAGCACACCTCTGTCTCTCTTCAGCTTTAAACAAGATTAAGTCATCTTAAGGTTTTCTAGACACTAGTTTAGGGACAAACAAGTACAACTACATTTAAAAGCAAGAAGAGTCTACCTAATATTGTGGTATCACTGATAGATCTCAGCTTCACTGGGCTTCTTACTGTCCAAGCCCATAACAAAATATACAGTCCCTGTCCTAACAGTCACTTGATTTTCCTTCTATTTCATGATTCCTTTCCACTGCCTTCTCTCTATAAACCTTGCTAGCTACAAAGACTACTATTACTACTGCTTGCTTCTCTCAAGCTGTAAATACTAGCTTGTATTAGTTTTCATAAACCTAGGTTCATCAGTCAAGTAACTCTTATCAGCAAAATCTAGACCTTCAAGCTACCCACGTGCTTTAGTTAGAACCTGACGGACACATGTTTGCTGGGAACCTCTTGTGGTATGGCACAAATTTTATTGTTGAGCATTTTGTTCAAGGAGAGAAAAGTTCAAATATTTGAAAGAGTTCCTACAGCGGTAATTCTTTCAAACAAAATGTGCTGTATACAAGACAACAATGAAAAGGTTTTACATGACAGGTTTTGGTGTGAAACGTGCATAAATGCTCAGCAATTAATACACACTACATGTTCCATGATACAGAAGTTAAGAATGACATGAATTTTACCAATGTAAACATGAATTAAGTACTTCAGAATAAACACAAATGTTTAAAAAAAAATAAATCTCACCATGTTAGAAAGACAAACTTTTTTTCATTTATAGATCATAAAAGCCACAGTAATGTCACACCAAGATAAGAAACAGACACGGGAAAAAATGATCAAGAAACCGGGTGAGGATTACAGCAGCTATTGCTCCTTGTGACTACAGCTATCTATCTTGCATAATAAGGAAAGTCCTTCATAGACAGATAAACCTTCTTGCTTTACAAGAAAAAAGCAATTATGGAAATTAAAGAAAGTGGTCAGTTCACAATTTTCAAGGACTTCACACAATCATCTTGTTCTGATGCAGATGAAGCTGCAGAATGTGTCAGAGCAATCTGTTTTGTAAAGATCTGCTTTAAGGTGAGGTTTCTGAAAGATTAAATGATACGTGAGCACTCCTTATCTGATCAATATTCCTTTTATGTAGAAAATCTAGATAACAATCTAGTCCATGTATGTTTTGGACAAATTGAGCAGGGATGGCAAAACATATTTAAGCAACAAAATACCAACGTAAATTTCTAACTGTGACAAAGGCCAATTTTATATTCCGACACTGGAACTGTTCAAGCATTTTGCCAAAACAACTTTGCAAGCAGGATGTATCATACCTGTAGCTAACTGAACATGTTTAAACCAAATACAAAATTCTCAGTGATACTGGAAGATTCCATCTTGTATCACCATAGCGGTATCAGCCTACTGTGCAATAAAGGGAAACAGCACACCCAGCAGCTTCATTGCATATTATATTTCTTTATAGAATTTTTTTCCCCACATAATTTTATGCATATGGCAGATATGTAATATGTGAAGATCACTGTTGTTGCAACTGTTTACAGAAAAACCAAAAATGTAGTAGAGGAACACCTCCAGCATAAGGGTAACCTTTAACTGGTACCACTAGCATCCATTCAAATCTGAGAAAGTTACAAGTTCCTGAAAATTGCTATTTTCTGTCAGCATTGTGCTGGGCACAGCTTGTACCTGCTGGAGTGCCAGAGCCCAGGAACGCTCTATTAGCATCCTGTATGCAGTGTCCTAATTTCTCAGTCCAGCATGTTACAGGAAGAACACAGTTACCTGCTTCTTCCACATGAAAGTACATTTTGATAGCAGAAGGTACACTGGCCTGAAAACTAGAAGACCACGTACACGAGTGTTACTAATAACCCCGTTCCCTTTCCTGCTCCCCCTGAGCAGGCATTCAGCCCTATTGGAGAAAGGAATTTTTCAGTCTTAGAAGCACTGTAGTAGAGATGAACATAGCTCCAGTGTTTCTCAACCTCTGTCTCTCTTGTGACAGCCAGGCTCTGTCAGCTCTGTCTCCTGACACTCTGCTAGTGACACCTAGAGCCCCAGCATCACTTGCAACTCAGACTCATTAATGTGAGAATGATCTGTCTGCTTTTGAACTAAAGAGTAACTACTGCATTGGAATTATGCCTGACTATCACTAAGGACAAACTATTTTCAGGGACTCCTTTCAAACTAAATGCAGCTGACTCAAATATTCATGAAGAGATGACATTCTTTCCAGAAGTCATGCCATTTTGCACATTTCCCTCTCATACTGATATACTATTACATTTTCAAAGACAAGCTTGACTGACATAAGCCTGCAAATCTATTTTTTTTTTAAATCCAGAAGAACATTGTTAATTATAGTTTTATGTATAGAATTTTGAAAAAATACAGCAGGAAGCATTCAAGACTCTCTTGGATCAACGTATTAATGTTAACAACACTGCTATGTTCAGAGCTACAGATCAATTTATGAATAAGCAGGAAGCATCTGTTTTGTTCACTTTTTACTAATTTTTATTTCACAAGCACAACACACGAACATCCCCTGCCAACCACAAATAACAGTAGTCCAGCAGTGGAAAACATACCTGAAATGAACATTTCCCACTGAAACTTTGCCTTTTCTTTGTACTTTGGGAAAACAAATGGTCCCAGAAAGCCAAACTAGTTGGAACTTCTCTCCACCAGCCATATATCTCACCTCTTCTATCAGTATCTGACTGTTCTTCCCCAGTTAAAGGTGACTTATACAAACAGATATGTTTTTCTACTGGAAACAGCAAAAAGCAATTTCAACAGCTGAGATTCATTTATAACTCTGAACAGCTTCATCCTTTAGATAATACAGCATTTTTGCCAGGTCTTTTAGTGACTTTTCCTTTCTACCTCAACACAGAAGAATTGATGAGTATCTGTTAGAAAGATTACTTTATTGTTTTACTTTATTATTCATGTTATTGTTTTATATTAGATTTTCATTTGCAATAATGAGCCTGGTGCATAAGCTACAGAGTTCATTTTCCTCACTGTAATATGAGCAAAACAGAACCCACAAATTCATTGCAAAATTAAGGGAGAGGTGTCAAACGGTGGACCGGCAAGTTAAACACCTTCATATCCTGGGGGTGTTGGTCGACAGCCGGCTGAACATGAGCCAGCAGTGTGCCCAGGTGGCCAAGAAGGCCAACAGTATCTTGGTCTGTAACAGGAACAGCATGGTGAGGAGGACTCAAGAGGTGATCGTCCCCCTGTACTCAGCACTGGTGAGGCCCCACCTCGAGTGCTGTGTCCAGTTTTTGGCCCCTTACCACAAAAAAGACATTGAGATACTGGAGCAGGTCCAGAGAAGGGCAACGAAGCTGGTGAGGGGTCTGGAGAATAAGTCTTATGAGGAGAGGCTGAGGGAGCTGGGGTTGTTCAGTCTAGAGAAGAGGAGTCTGAGGGGAGACCTTATTGCTCTCTACAACTACCCGAAAGGAGGGTGTAGAGAGGTGGGGGTTGGTCTCTTCTCCCAAGTCACAGGTGATAGGACTAGAGGAAATGGCCTCAAGTTGTGCCAGGGGAGGTTCAGGTTGGATATTAGGAAAAATTTCTTCACTGAAAGGGTTATCAAGCATTGGAATGGGCTACCCAGGGAAGTGGTTGAGGCACCATCCCTGGAGATATTAAAAAGATGAGTTGACATGGTGCTCGGGAATATGGTTTAGTGTTGGTGGTTTCTTTTTTTGTTTGGGCTTTTTTGGGGTGGTTTTTTTTTTTTTTTTAAGGTTGGACTAGATGATCTTAAAGGTCCCTCCCAGCCTAGGCGATTCTGTGATTCTGTGATATTTTTATTTTTATTATAAGGCCCCAGCAGACTTTTTGAACTACTTCCATTCCATCATACAAGATTATGTAATGCCCTAGTTACCACAGATTAAAAGAGCCACATTCTTGTTTTAGTCCTATGTAGCTTTGTAAATACTTAAGACACACATGATTTCTCTTTTACCCCAGAGATAAAACATACTGTGTAATTCAACCGGAAGCTATGACATTGTTTCAACAAATTCACATCACCACACCCTACAACTGGCATTCGAAAGAACTGCAGTATGCGACAAGACGTTTAGCAATTACTCCAAAAACAGGGCAAGCAAAATAAGGGTCCAAAACCAAATTCTTCAGATTTGGAACAACTCCTTCTGCTATTTAGGGATTAAATCCATCCTTACAAAGCAATGAAACAAAAATTCAACCTAAGGCTAAGGCCGTGTTTAAAAACTTCAGGCTGACAGTTGTCTGAAGAAAAAAATGCTTATCAATTTCTTCATACTTAAGCCTGTCATCTAATGAGACTGAACATAAATCACAAACTCAGTCTGCTGGTTTTGCCATTAGTTCCACACAGGCATTTGCTTAACTCATACTGCTTGACACTACCTTGTACAACTGAAATGGTTTTCACAGCAAGGTTTTAAAATTATGAGTAGAAATGTGATGACAACATATAACAAACTTGTTTTTCCTTTAAAAAAAACCCTACAGCTATTCCACTGTTCCCATATATTTGAGAAATTTTGCAGTTTTTATAACAGGCTTATTTTAATATTTCCTAAATAAAGCTGAAAGAGCTTTGCTCAAAGTAAAAGAGAACTGCCCTAGTACATGCAACATTTACCAACTTCATGCATATACCTGCTCAATTTTCTCACAAAATGAACGTTTCTCTTCACAGTTAAGATTCATGGTCTTGTATAAAGTACTCTCTCTCCACATATCTTCTACAGAACAACTAAAATATCAGCTTTTCAGATGGAAAGACTATTTTCCTTTTAATTTCAACAGTTTAAGAATTAAATTTCAAATTTAAAACAGACATTAAAACAACAAAGTTTAAACTCTTACAACAAATGGGTATTTCAACGAATGCTGTCCTTTTGTTTTCTAAGGCTCATGTTAATGTTACATTAGTTCAATTCTAAATTGGCAAACACACTGAAACTAGCCAGAACTATCTATTGTTTAGACAAAAACTTATTTGACAGAAGTAACTTTGATTTAGAAGGAGACAATGGCACATTACCTGAATCATTGCGGAGGTATGATGACATTGCTGGGATGAGGCAAGATTGACTGAGTAGCTCTAGGAGAACAGATGGAAGAGCACTGCTGTTTTGTCCTCTCCCCTCATGGCTAGTTTGGGTCTCTCCATTTGATGTACTCCCTGCAGGATTTATGTAACTGGCAAGAACCTGAAATGCACAAAAAAATATTTAATCAAGCCTGATTTATTTTAGACAAAAGAACTTTGACTTTCCTTCCTTAAGGAAGACACCATAATACTTCACTAGCTATTTCAGTAATTCAGTACTGGTATTTATTTTAGCAGTCCCAAAGATCTCTTAGAAGACATTCTATACAGTTGTTAGGTTATGATTCCAACTTTGGCTAATGCTAAAATTAAACACCTATTATAATTCTGAATTACATTAAGAGATCAATTAATATGAATTTTGACAAAACTGCTGGAGTTATTCAAAGCAGGAGTTTGCCAGCTCACTCCACCAAGACAGGCGGCTGATCAAGCCCATTTACTTCAGAACACCCACTAGCAACAAAAGGTTTTTTTTCTTTTAACTGCAGATGTTTCAAAAACACTTGTAACTTCCTTTTGGATGGGACTTCAGGGTTTACACATGAAGTAGCAACTTACAGTGAGCATGACAGCTTCTTGGAACAAGCACTTGTGAGCACAGCTCTTGCTTTAGTAACCAAAGAACAGCCTTCCCCTCAGTGATGGCAGGGGAGTCACCTCCTGATGGCACACCTGCTTGTCCCAAGGGTGGTTCTTGCTGAGTTCACAGGCCCTCACCATGTGTTGTAGACGTACAACTTAATGCATTTCCGTGGGTCTAATTTGTGCAGTTGTACTCTCAAATTAAGTAACTTCAAGTCTTTAAAGGCTGTATTATTTGAAGCCTCAGTCTCTATTCACCAATTCAGTCTCTTCTCCTTTCATTCTCCCTCTTTGCTCTAACCCTTCCCCATGGTATTTTGCTGCAGCACTCCATACAACAGAACAACAGGATTTTTTCTAAACAATCTTTCTGGAGAGGGGACCAGGCAAAGTCTGCTGTACAACTGACTGACATTTTCAGCAAAACACTGAAGGGTTTTCTACTTCTTCCTACAATTGCTGACTGCTCAAAGCAAATGCCTCCTTACCTCACGACTTAACGACAGTTATAGCTAAACCTCTGCATGGCATAATATAGAATACTGCCCAGAAGCTTCGCCAAGGGTAATTCAGGTGATTTTCCTCTTTCTTGCTTAGGAAAATTGTTTCAGATTTTATTCGTTTTGCTTTTGCAATGGACCTGATACTTGTGCCTTGTAATCTACAGTGACTGCAATAACTAATAACATCAAAATGATATCTTCACTAGTCAGGGCATGGGTATTTTCAGAATTTCATCTCCTTTTTACTCTACCCCAGCACTGAGGTTAGCTAATGCATTTGAGCTGACAGTTCTGTGAATGAAAATTCTGATGACTAGATAGAATCTCTTTTCCCTCAGTGACCCAAGATAACAGGGGTTGGTCGCATTTCACAATGGACTGAAAAGCCTAATTATGCAGGATTTTCTTCTACCTAGCATGAGGCATTTGGAAGGCATCAGAGTTTTACTAAGATCTGGATGTTTACTGCTGATTTACTATTGTCATTTAATTGACATACTCATCATTTTATAGTATGCCTGAGTGAGATTTTGTTATATTGGCATAACACATTGGTGTAATACACTGGACACCAGTAACAACTATGGGCATTTTCTTAAAGCAGAGCAAAACTATGCAAGAAATGAACAGGCAAGACTATTTGGCACACAAAACAAAAAACGTCTGTTCCTGCATCCTCCTCCTTTAATGGACAGTCTTTACTTTTGATTGAATGCAGTTACGTCCACAGAGATATAGGACAGCTCCAGGGAAATACACTGGAATGTTTCTTAGTTCATTGTCTATTCCAGAACTGTCACCCAGGCTTACCCACTCAGGTATTTTTTTTATGCAGCAGCCTACTGACGTTTGAACACAGCCTCACTCACAATATGATCTATACCATTTTTCACGTAGACAGGCGGCTGTAAACTAATCTTCTCCCAAAATACCATAATTACTGTGCTATATGACTGAAAAAATACAAGCCTGATTTTTATTATCCAGGTTCTAATGTTTCAAATGCTTATCATTAATCAAAATTTCATTATTACACACCTGTAGAAGGCAGGTCACATGCTCTTCTTCTAGCCTTTGCTTAGTCAAAGCTTGTTCAACATCCCATCCTGAAGCTGTGGAGCCTGTTCCAAAGCCTGTACCCTTAGCCCAGTACAACTGCTGTTCTTCTGTGGATGCACTGTTATGTGTACTTGACACCTGTGGCTAAGTTAAAAACAAAACAAAACAAAACCAAAAAAAAAAACAAAACCAAAACAAAATAAAACCAAAAAAACCCACAATAATTTCACTTTTTTCATCTTAGGAACCGATTCTTTAAAAAGCCTTACTTGTGCAAAAGAAGGTAATACCAATTTATTAACTTAATAAAGATATCACTGGGATTCAGGGATTTCAAAGCTTTAAATAGGAAAGACTCTGCCGCTATAGGTCAATGCTAAATTGTTACAAGTTATTCTTCTGTAAGCCCATTTTTGCTTTCTTTGAAGATACCATCACTGCTTAAATGATTAAAGGTATTAAAATGCTACTTAATCCATACCATGCTAAACATTACAGCTCTGTAATTATTACTGTTTAACACCTTGTCAAGCTTAATAGCATAAGGAGATGAACGGAAATAAAAATGTCAAAATTACACAACCAAAGTACACAAGCTCAAGCATGTGTCCATTTTTAATAAATGCTCCAAAATGGCAAGAGGTGTAAGTTTCATGCATAGCTCTAACAAGTGATTCTCTGAGTCACCGAAACACACACTATTTTGTCTTCAAATAACAGGGGGGAAAATACCTTGTCCTTAAAATATTTTGAGAGACACTATTTTTCTAAAGGTGTTTGTACAGCTTTTTCCAATGGTCTGCATCACTGCATTTTGCTAACGTAACTCCAATAGGATATTGCTTAGCTCTTATGAGACTCTTTAAGTACTTATGCTAATTTTGAAAGTTTACCAGATAAAAAAAAAAAGACTGTGATAAGCATTTTTTAACTAATACTTTCCTAATTATACATTTAGCACCCCAAACAAGTGACTTCATTTTCCAAAGCGATGAACACTTGCTACTTTCATTAGAGTTACTCAGTGACAAGTAGCCTTACTGGAAACCAGGTTATGTGAGTAGATGCCCAATTTTAGTTTGTAGTATTTGATATACAGCTTTCAGTTTCATCTTCTGTTCAGATCTTATTCAGTAATGTTTTTTCAGGATTATAGCTGAAGGAAAATAAATTATGTATGAACAGACTGCAATGGTAAAAAAAGTTATCACCTATGAAGGAACTGTACTGACAGTAGCCTGGAATCACCATTTAACTTTTACATTGAGAACGTAAAACATCTTCATGATGAAATAGTTGTGTGGTTATTCTCATGTAGACATTACTCATTACATCACTCATGAACATGCTGCCTTTAACACTCAAAAGGACTGTCATGAGCACTGACTTAAAGCACTTAAGGGAAAGCCTGGCCCCAGAAATATAAGCCTCAGTACAGGCCTGATTGATCTCCAGATTCTAGTTACCATCTATCACCTGATAGATATGAAGTATGAGAAAGCAAGCTGTTTAAGGGGTCATGGTAGAACTGAAGCAGAGATAAGAATTAATGGTTGCCCTTTCCCTCCAAAAGCGCAATAATGCTAAGGCATTAATGTGTCAGCAGCCTGATACCCCATTAGGAGCAGAATATCTCAGCTTCCCCTTAAAATTGACTAGCCATTAAAGTGAATTATTCTCATGCATAGCTTCATCTCTTTCTTGCTCAATCCTCATCAGTATCAGGGCTGCTAAAATATGGACAGCCCTATATTTTGCACCTACTTCGCCGTATTTAGCCACCAGAAACTTTTTCATGCAAGTCTCTGTGACAAAGATGCTAAAGAGGGCAAGTCATGAATGTTTTTTAAACTCTTTTATAGACAATTGGTATGTTACGCAGAAATGGCAACTCATAATACTAAAACACTCAGTGTATACGTGTTCTGAATAAAGGGTAGTAAAATATAGTAAGTACTTTGAAAAAGTTTAATTTTGGAGGTTCACTTGCGATCTTGAATGCTATGGAAAATTTTTGTCTTTGGACCTCATTTCCCCATCAGTAAAAAGGGGATAAAAAAATCACTGCATTAATTCATTAATTTTTACAACTCATTTACGTTTGTGAAGCATTTAAGAGGAAATAATTTGCAGCCAGTACAGTTTAGATGATGCATGCTAAATAAGGTAATGAGGTCATGCTATCTAATGAGGATTAAAGAGCCACCATCCATTGAGCGTTGTGCCTCACACACTGAAAAAGAAGGTCCTGTGAAAGAAACTGATTACACCTTAATGCCTCATGACAAGCCTTCTTCGTTCATTAAATTTCATGATTATTATGTGTATTTGCAACATGCAAGGACAAGTACTTAATCAAGTACTTTCGAATTATTTTTGCTCTTTAGTCAAATGCCAACTCTGCAGAAGTTAGACTATAAGCATTGAGATTATTTTCCTTTTTATAGTTCAAACTCTTACTGCTTCTCAGTGGCGATTATTCTGCTACTAAACTTACCTCTGCCTGGTTGGGACTAGAGTTGGGCACTCTTGGTGCGTGGTGGCTTAGGGCAGAGAGACAAGCAAGGATAAGGTGTATCGCTCCAATCTCCAGGGCCATCCGACGAAGCAGCACTCCATCATCAGTAGTCAACGGTGTAGTGCTGAACAAACTACGCAACACATGGAAGGGCAGAGTTGGAAGCACGTTTGCTGAAGGAGACTGCAGGATATGACCTAGATTGAAGAAGAAATATATCAAACCCTTGCAATAGTTCAATACAGCCTGTTAATCTCTGCAGTGGTTTATAAACAACACATACAGAAATATACTAAGGCCTTAAGCATTTGCATATAGTAAACTATCTAATATTAGGTTTTTTTACAGAAGATTTTCAGCAGGAGAAGAGTGTAGAAGAAAGAATGCTTCTTTATTTTCTTTATGGATTTGGTTAAGAACCAAAATTATAAAATCTGATTCGCCATTTCTAGGGAGAAAACTTAGTTTGTAAATAGCAGCGAGTATACCTCTGTATTTGACTACATTCAGCTCACATTTCTGAAGGAAGAAAACAAAGGTGGTTTGGAATAATTTTTTTTATTTATTCATTTTTTAAAACATTCCAACTACAGCAAGTTAAAGAATGCACACCATCAGCTGATAGCAGCCCAGTGGACAAGGAGCTGTAGTTTATTGTGATGTAGGAATTTTTTTTCATATTCACGTGCCCAAAATGGGAATTAAGTCACTGATACAATCCAAGCTGTGATGCTATTCAAGTTGAATACATAGTGAAATACTAACATAATTTTGATTAGATGAGTTGAATGTTTGGATTTTGTAGTACAATTATTTTAAGTTTTTAACCCTTTTGCATTATGAGCAAAAATTACTTATTTTAAAAGCTGATTTCAAACAACAGAGTGACCTATTAAGAGGAAACTGTCTCAATTGTTTCTGTATTTAACACTGAATTTGACATTCCTTCCCCAGTGCACATGTAAATAGAGATATCTGACAACTGAAAATACTTCAAAATAGCCAACTCTGTTCAGAAGTTTGCTTCTTAATTAGAATATATTTATATTATTTTCTCTCTCTTTATCAGCTATAGAATAATCCAGAGGTCCAAACTGAAATACATTACAAATATGTATGTCTATATTTGTACGTATATGTATCTACACATACGCATGCATACACACACAAGTTATCTGATACTCTTTGTAAAGCCAATAAAAAGAAGGAAGCACAAAGTCCTCTGACAGAGATCTTCATAAATAACACTGAACACCTCTGGAAAAAAGCCCATACGATAGACTTCCAGAACTGCAGCTGTAGCCGAATGACAAGGGGACCAAAAAAAAGCACATCTAAACATTTGCCCATGATTTATTTTCACAGACAACTGAATCCATGTTTAACCCATAAGCCATGGATTTATAATTGCAGCCCTTCATATTATGCAAGAAAGTAAAGAGCTGTATGAAAAGATGCACAATGCACCTTTTCCAACAGAAAAGGAAAATATTAATGCTTTAGACAGAGAACTAATGTGAACTACTGTGTACAATTGATCCCACACTTGGTAAAGAGTTGGATTCAGACATTTGGCTTGGGGAATGGAGAAACTGACTGCTTAGTCCAGCAAAAACAAAGGCTAGGAGGGAATGCAATTCCTGTCAACAAATGCGTCGGAGAATGAAGAGCTATTTATGACGGGGAACAATGCTGGCACAATGATAAATGGGCACAAACTGGATATGAATAAATTTAGGCTGAAAATTAAAGCAGTCCCTACCTATCAGGAAACCGTATTCCAATAGCAATAGTGGATGCACACACACAAGAAAGCAAGCAACCCGAATTTTAAGGGTTTGAGTTGGTCTTTTTTTTTTTTTTTTTTTTTAATAAAGAGATATAAAATTGTTTCCAGTAGCAAAATCTGTGGGACTGCATGTCCTTCAGATAATTACTACTCGAATTAGGTAGGACTAAGCAGACAGACTGAATTTTTGCTACCCAGTTTATTCTTGCCTACTGCCCTGTACTTAAATACAAGAGAAATAAAAACATAAACAGAAGGGAGGGTAAAAAAGACTCTTCATTTCTCAGTTGGCCTTATAAGCTGCATGTTGTCCACCACTCTAGAGGCTGCTGAACAGAGACTAACTCCAGTTGATTGCTGCATAGAAAAATCAGCATTCTTTTCAAAGTCATAATGAAAGAAAATGTCTTAAAAGTACTAAAACATCTTTCACGTACACTCTTCCAGCTTTTCAAAACACTAAAAAATACAAGTATTAGAACTATATGCAGAATTCCAGGTTTGCTTGCAAAGACACTGACTTCAAATTGTCTCTCAGCTCATCTGTTCATTCATTGCAGAATACCCCATTTCTCCGCCTGACCTCACACCATGCCATTAAGGTAGAGCTCCTGCGCAGCTAATTTGATCTCTATGATCTTTAGATCTTTCCCTCCTTTTCTAAAACAGTATTCTTCAGCAGTTTATTCTACATCTGCTGTAGCTATGCTCCTAACCATATTAATCTGCATTTGGTTGCAGAATTATATGATTTTTTCTCAATTAGTTGAGCGTACCCAGCTACTCAGATTGCTCTGTCTGAGCACACCGTCATCTTGAGTGTCATTGGAAGTTTTATCAGCAGTTATTTTACAATTACTCTGACATCTAGATGAGAACACTTGAATACTGATAATTGTGACAAAACTTTGCCAGGCAATTTAATATTTAGGGACAATAGACTATCAAAGATGCTAGCAACACAGTTCTGCATAAATCAATTCTAACTTCCTGCTAAAAGCATTACAGTGTAAATAAATTTAAATAAAACGATCTAGCCGTGGTCTACAAAGAAACATAATAATTGCAGCACATACTTCCTTCACCATCATCTGTAACTCCCAACACCAATCTCAACAGACACTGAGCATGTTTCCGTTCTTTTAGCAGCACCTCAGCATAGCCCGGGAGACGAAGAAATAAACCAAAGGCAGCCAAAGAATGCGCGGGTATGGGAGACATAGTCTGAACTGTTGACTTGATCGGTGGAGGCTCTGCAGCAATTGTTTCTGGTGCTTCATACACCAATTCCCCCGACTGTTCAATGGTAACCCACTCAAACTGATCACTGTCCTTCTGCTTTTCCTGTGTGGTCGATGTAACCACCGGAGTGCTCACCTTAACCAACAGAAACAAACAAAAAAATATTTGGCAGTCATTCAGTTAATCACCTAGGCACAAATTTTATTAAAGTTAGGATCTAAAGGATGTACGATCTTAATATAGGACACCATTTAAAAGTCACATGAAATAGACTACCATTTACAGATACAGGGACCAGGCTAAATGGCTAAAAAGGGCGTACTTGTTCCATTTTCAACACCATTCTAGAAAGTCCCACCTACACAAGCAAGCAACTATATTTTGCCACCTAAAATCCTGTTAAAAACATGTTGCTTAAAATCTAAAGGAATCGGAGACACACATTACACATAAATAAACAAACACAAAAATCAGTTTATATATCAGACTGTTAAATAAGAAATGGCCCTTTTAATTTTAACATTAAACAGTGTTAACTCAAGTGGTTAATTTTTAATTACATATAGCAAAAAGGAGAACAATTATAATACCTTTAAAAACTAAGAAGAAATTTCGGTATCTTAGTCTTGTGACAACTCATGTGCTCCTTTTGGGCTTTTGATTGATTTGGCAGGCTTTATTACTATTATTCTTTAACACAATAGTCCATAGTTCTATTTTACAAACTAACACTGCACTAAGCAGCCAGGCATTATGATGGGAATCAGAGTTTAAGGGGGTAACAGCTGGACAATTTCCCAGGAAACACTCATAGACTCAGTTAAAATGAAGGCATGACACCCAGGTCCCTCTCATAATTAAACATCACTGAAGCTTCAGGCTTTTATACTATACAGATGAACTTATACAATCCTATTTAAAATTTTAGTATTTATCACCAAACAGATCTAAACTAGAAAAGATTAATCTGAAAAGTCCTTGCAGAATTTATTCAGAATACCAAATTCCTAATTAAAGTTAAAGCCACGTTTAGCTGCATTTATTCCAATCATCTATACATTAAGAAACTCATTAGGGAGATCTTAAAATACAAAGTTTACAGAATCAGAAGTATCATTGACAGAGAAATGTAAAAGTAAAATTAAGGACTGAAGAGTCTGGAGAATTCATCAGGTTTTGCTCTGAATCTTTTATTTGACGCTATTGTACTTAATTTGTTTTTACGGATCACAGAATTCTTATTCAGTATTTGAATTCAAACTTATATCTCAAGCTAAAAAAACTGTGAAAAGAAAATAACCTCTCAGGACTACAGAAAAAGAAGGACGAAAAGGGATGAAATTTCTCATGGTCGCAATTTGCCTTTCATCTGTTGCAGAATCTCATGAATCTGTCTTCTTCAATACAGAGTCCGTTACCTCTCTTGGATTTCAAAATACAGTAAATGCTTATGTGAACACATTTCCTTAACTTTCAATTTTTGAACAGGCCTGATACTGGACCTCTAAAAAATCTTTGCAGAGCTATTTGCAAAGGATTCATACTAATTACCCAGTCTCACTACAGGGTTCCTATGCCTGCCATAGTTTTGCAGTCAGGGTACTGAACAGCACTCTTAACTCATGATTAACTTAATTTCAAAGGGAATAGATATTCACAGTCTTTCCTATTAGAAATATCAGCTTAAAATTTCAGAAATATAACCAAATAGAATTTTAATAATTCACAGGTTATTTTTTTCCCCTTTTTAATCAAGATTGTGTACCTAGAAAAACAGTCCAAGGAGTAATTCCACACTAACGCCACTACTGACACTTTTGAAAAGCCCACCAGCACCCCCAGAGAAATTCTGTATGTAATTACAAGTATACAATTAAATAGGATATGTATTATTTAGTATATAATTTTATTTTAGACATCTTATTTGTTATTATAAAGCTAATTAAGATTATACAGACATTTATAATAACAAATCTAGAATAAAATTATCTGCTTTGAGAACTGAATTTCACTTAACCATAAAAAACTCCTCTGAGAGTACATTCCCACTCCTACCAATATGATGCCAATACCAGTAACAGATGCCTGGAGCCTGGAGAATGGTCAAAGGTCAACAGGAGAGTGCCTGGAGTGTAGCACATTCCAGCCACTCCAGCCAGTAAGTCAGCTTCATCAGGGCTCAATTTAAACGCTTCTATGCAAATGCACGTAGCATGGGGAATAAACACAAGGAGCTGGAGACATGTGCACGCCTGCAGGACTATGATCTTACTGGCATCATGGAGATGTGGTGGGGTGGCTACTACGACTGGATTGTTGGAATGGAAGGATACAGGCTCCTCAGGAAGGACAGGCAGGAGAGACAAGGAGGGGGTGTTGCCCTCTATGTCAACGATCAGCTGGAGTGCACGATCAGAGGGCTGAAGCCCCTTTCCTGTGAGGAGAGGCTGAGAGAGTTGGGGCTGTTCAGCCTGGAGAAGAGAAAGCTCCAGGGAAACTTTACAGCAGCCTTTCAGTAAAAGGGGCCTCCAGGAAAGATGGGGAAGGACTCTATCAGGGAGTGGAGCGATAGGACAAGGGGTAATGGTTTCAAACTGAAAGAGGGGAGATTTAGATTAGATATTAGGACGAAATTCTTTACTGTGAGGGTGGTGAGGCACTGGAACAGGTTGCCCAGAGCTGTGGATGGTCCATCCTTTGAAGTGTTCAAGGCCAGGCTGGATGGGGCTTTGAGCAACCTGCTCTAGTGGAGGTGCCTCTGCCCATGGCAGGGCGGGTGGAACACGATGATCTTCAAGGCCCCTTCCAACTCTAACCATTCTATGATTCTATGATTTACATGAGCTATTAAATGATAAGCAAGTATGGCTTTACGGTACATCAGCAACTTTATGTTACTGCACCCTCCAAGACATTTTATGAATTAACAGAAGTAAGGCAACCAGCAACACTGAATTCATGCATTTGTTCCACAAGGACCTAGATACTCAAGCAGCCTATAACACGTGTAGGGAAGCAGCGTGTATAGCTGGACTAGGTGTAGAGTTATGCACTCGCCTATTTTAAAGCAGCTTCCCCACATAACTGGGGTGTCAAACTGAGACATGGAGAAATACAAGGAAAATACTGTCCTCAAACAAATAAACAAAACACTCTCAGCATGTTTTTCTACACTGATTTTTTCACTCACTTGCTGAATTACGTCAGGATAAAGCATAGGGAGTCTCTCTGCAATGAGGGCCAATCCACCCATTCCTGCAAAAACTTGCAGTGGAGACTGTATGGGACAGGTTTCAAGAAGCGATTCATCTAGGACTGCATCCATACACTCATCCCCAGGACTGATGGCTTCATCTTCAGGGCAAGGTCCCAGTAAATCTGCATGTTCTACAACAACACAGGGGTAAAAGAAATCAATAAATCATCATCAATACTGTGTTCATTTCTTCATCCTCACTTAAAAGTGTACTTCAAAAGTAGCAGTTCCTGGTTAAGCAAAAGCTGATTCAAGAACCTGAAATGAATGAGTACAAAAGTATCAAAAGAAAATAAAAGTATTTGTGGTACCTTTTGCCAATGATAGCAGATCTTTGTCATAATTTGGGATTATTTATACGTGGTTACATGTTAAGTATTAGAATTTTATGTTTTATTAGAATATAATCTATGCCTTCAAAATTTTGTTAACTTTGGAAGTAAGGTATTTTTTAACGCTGTCTTTCATCTAGGAGATAAGAGGAGGCTTGTTACTCTCCAATAAAGAGTTCATAGTTGAAGAAAGGAAAGATAACCAAGACTTAAATTAGTCTTGCTTTTTCCTCAAAAATGCCGCATAAGAATTTTTTTGTTTGCCCTTTCCCATCATTTAACTCACCACCCATGAAGTCCTACCACCTATCACTCACCACACCTACCATTCTCACATCTCCTCTCTGTGAGCTGTCAAAATGCCCCTCTGCCAAAAGCTGTGAAATTTAATTCTGTTCTTCCCCATAAAAAAGATCAAGATCTCTATTTTTGACTTTCTACTAGCCTCCATCCTCCCAGTTTATAACTAAGCACTGTAGTATCTTGTACAATGGACAAAACCCCGATTATCTTATACAATGACGCACACAAACTGTATACACAGAACCCTAGCACAATTCATTTTGCCGAAAATTAACTCTCATCTCATTACCACAGGCAAACTTCACAATGAATATTCAATTTATTTCATCTAAAGAATCTGTACTGCAGATTATATTGTTAAATACTATAATGCAGTGGGCCTCAAAACCTTTGCAGTATAACCACATCAAAACGCAGCACAGATCAAGTGGTTTCAGTATCTCTTTGCTGTGAGCAGTCTGACACTCAGCTGAAAATCCACGACTATACGTCAAATGTTTGTACGCGCACATGCCATCATTTAATACACATTTGTAAAAATACAGAAGCACATTAAAGCATAATCCATGCAGCTAATGAAGCTAAGTTTTTTAAAAAGAGTTTTAACCACAGTTACTTTATCTTTTAAAATATTTTCTTCCCAAATTCGAAAAGGAACAGGGAACAGCAGGCCTTTCCCCATCTTAATTCTCAACTTTTAAATGTGCAAGAAGCTCCAGGTTATAAGGACATCATGGATATGTTGTGGGAGGAGCATGTTGCTTTGGAGCTATGTGATCAGAGTATCAGATTTAAAAAGCTCAAATCAAGGATATGTAGAAGTACGTACATCAATTCTCCTTAATTCAATCAGAAGTACTGAGAAATAGAAAAGGTCAATACACTTCCAAAGCAGAATATTGCAAGAAAGAGCCCAAACACAACACTTTAAGTACATAGAGCTTTAACGTCTACTGTTCATAAGGATACAAACAGAAACCACCTCTGTTGAAGTTTTCCCTATCACCACAGACAGTGGGTGAGGCTGTCTGCAAACAGGCTGGTCTCAGCGAGGGACCACCTTCCATCAGATGTGTGGATAATGTCACCACGCTAGGTTGAACATGATTTTTTGATTGCTTGCAATGGCATGTGAGAAAGTTTTCATTTCCTTTATAAGAAAAACTGCAAAACAAAGATTTTGAAGGAAGACTAGCCCCTTTGTTTTACAGTGCAAAAAGCTGTAAGCCTTCCCAAAAGAAGAAAACACAGGACACACACAGATATTCAGAATGCACAGAAAAGTCACTACGGCCAAATGCTTCTCTGCAAAAGACTCTTGAAAAATACATTATCAAAGCATAGGCAGATCTTTTAAAGAGTGCAAATACAATGCTACTCCTTTCACATCTTAAGTATTGTTGCAAGGAGTTACACTTCAGTATGCTTCTGCAGTACTTGCTTTCGTTCTTATAACCCAAATTAAACCATTTCACCTTCATGAATGTTCTGCAAGTTTTTAGTGAAGTAATGCACCTCAGTTATGGAGAACTGCTGATCTCAAACAAAGGCATTGAAGAACTCAGGAAAAAATATAAATAAATGACACTTTTCCTCAAGTATAGTCGTAGTAAATGCAGCTCTGGAGACATCATGCGAAGCTATAAAATCTAGCCACCACAGATAAAAAAAAAGTGTACCTTAAGTAGCAAGTAAGGAAATACTGACATATAAGAATGATTTCTATAGGTATTAAAAACTAGTCATGAAAGAGCAGCAGCACTAACCTTCATAATTGATGACTGGTGGTTGTGAGACATCTGAATGTAACTAATATTGTGCTGTATAGCAGCACAGATTAATGGATTTCTAATGACAAATTCAAATTTTCAAAAGTATTAGTCTCAACTTTAGAAAAAAAAAACCTTGGAACTTAACGAAAGTTCAAAGACAACCTTCATGTTTTCATATGCAACTCTACTGCTAAACTGAATCTCCTCTAATGATGTTTGAGTTTCATTCAAATAGAAAAAATATGTTACACATTTAGAATTTAAATAAGACAGCAAAACAAGAAAGAAGAGAAAGGCCTCTCAATAGTGTGTAAGATTTGTATATCCAGTCATTATATGGAGTCATGAAATACTTAGAACCAGACCAGACCGCAAGAAAACACTTTTTTTTTTTTCAACTCTTCCTTCTGTTTATCTTTTCTAGAAGGAGATTGATCTATCAAGTGAACGGTTTTTACAAGAAGCTCTTGTCTTAAAATAGCTGAATGATTAACTTTGTAATTCCATGCTGTGTCAGCAGGCTGGTGATCAGCAGACCACCTAAGCTTAATTTCAAGGTTCCATCCCTCTAAGTCCTTCCCTAAAGGAATGATATTAAAAAAAAAATGTCAAAACAGATTCCTGGGATACGGCTCCTCCCTCTCCTTTCCCCAGTGCTATGAGTAAGTAGACAGCAAGCAATCAGGAAAAACCTTAGCAAGAAACAGACCATATTAGAAAATGTTAAAAATAATGTTTTTAAAAGCTAGAGTTAAAAGACTTGCTTAGGTGGACTTAAGAATAATTCCCATTTTCAAAGCAGCATGTAAATACCCAAGTTGCTGCAATGAAAAATTTCACAGGTTTCTATAGCTCATATGGTTTCAGACAGCTCTTGCATCACTTAATTTGCCCTGGTTATCAGCACAAACACTTACTACAGAGAAGTGGTACACACATCAAGAAATAAAATACAAGGTATCTATACAATCATAATCGTATCATATACAGCACTATAATGAAAAAAGAAAAGTGAAACCAGAACAACCATACTGGTGCACCTTACAGATACAATCTAAAGACAGGCAATGAAATTTGTTATTTATCACGTTTAGCACTTGTCTTGTAGAGAATGGCTCAGGAACATCACCCAAGTAAACACAGAAAACTGCTTTTTCTTACTAAGAAAATCAAAAACATTTTTGTCCAAAATAAAAGCATTTTAAAAAGGAAGCTACCAAAAAAAGTAAGAACACTCACCTTTTTCTGTATGAAGTCTTTTAAATGAGTCTGTTTTTGATAAGCTTGGATCCGAGATGATTTTGGAACCAAGCTTAACTGTCAAATCTATTGATCGGTATCCTTGAGGGAGTTTACGGTCATACAGCAGAGTCAGAAGCTGGGCAAGTGTCATTTCAGCTGGTAACGGTTGGCCTAAACAACAATAGCATTGAGCCAGAGAGGAACATTATGATTAGATTATTTTAACATACATGTCCAGGTGCTGTTCATTACTTGTACCACAGATGCCAAGTAGACTAAATATTATCTGGCTCCAAACCAGAGCCTTAATTTTAACATTTGTTCTCTTGGGAAAAGGGGCCCATCAGTTTAGAAACAACTATCAAAGAACTATGCCAATATTCCCTAAGGCAGCTCCGTGCCGAGAGTCCAAACGCTTGGCATATTTAACAAATGGCTAAGGCTGTAATTTCATGTGCATTTTAAGCCTGTCCCCCACTTTCAAACCCTATCCCTGCATCAAACTTGAATTGTGGTGGCAATAAAGGTGTGTGACCATAAAGTGGAAAAAAGAAACCAATGAAACCTGCAATTTTTTCAGTTGTATTAGTTGCAAGCGTAGTCACTACTCTGATGCTGGGACACAGCTCAGCACAAAGAAACGAAGGTCATTGCCAGGAATACTTTTCTCAGCAGCAACACAGACTTGAAATGCACATGCAACACAGCCCAAACTGATTACTGAAACCAAGATTTTGGCCAGTCTGTTGTTTACAAAGAATATGTTCTCTCCTGAAATTACAAGTAACTCTTAAGGCAAAACAATATTTCCCTGATAATAGGTAGACTTACATATAAAGTGAATTGTTTTAGAGTTGGATCATATAATACACTAAGTATGCCCATTTCATCTTGACTGTGCTTAACCAAGTAACACAACTTCCAGGAAGTTCTTTAGTAGCAACCTGTTTCTTCAACGGAAAATGGTGTCTTAAGAAATGAAAATCAAAAATGTCTTCCCATTGTGCAAGTGAAGTTTTCTGCTCTTGTTCTTCCATCACTGATTCTGCTTTCCATGGCTTCCTTTTTTGTAACAACTGGCCGTTGCACAAGATGTGTGATCAACCAGTCACAAATACAGAATGGTCTACATTATCATTAGTAGACAGTCAACCTTTACCAGCTGATACTGGAACAGGCACTGAGTTTTCATCTCCTTTCCAAAATAGTAGCATTAACTGTATCGATTTTAGATATTTTAATTCAAGTATACTATCCCTCTAACAATTGCTAGAGGACAGTCTCAAAGCCAGTTCTAAAATTAATTTTTTATTGGGTGAAAATGGTGAGAAGTTTACCACTTAATTCCATTAGCTAGTTCCTTGTTTTTATACTATAAAACAGATAAGAAGCTCTTCCACATAATATTAAAGTGTTTCACCCATGTTCCTGTTCTTTATCTCTGATATAAGATTAAGAATTCCAGTCACACCAATCTCTCTCTACAGGAGAGAGACCTCTCTCTATGCCCCAACTACAACATTGCCACTAGCTTTTTCCTCATAAAGGGTGAATACGTATCTGCTACATGTAAAACATGACTAACTTAAGACATGCTGGTTTTGAAAACACAAGTAATATGGAATTCAAAAATATTCCTGAACTGGCAAATTAACCTTCCAGACAGCAGTGCAAGCTGGCTGCCCACTCAGAACATAAAATAACAGGACTCAAATACTAATTTAGTTGTGCCTTGCTGGTCAAAGAAAATGTGAGTCACCTTATAAACCCACCCTCCCACCCCCTTTTATTTATGAAAGTGAAAGTGGGAACCTTTTTGAGATTTTGTTTAGGAACAAGGAATTAAACTTCAAGGAATATCAGCATAATTCTTATTTTTGTCAAGCTACTATGATGTTATAATGCTCCACTTCCAGTTGAAAGCTATTACCCAACCCAGAAGGGCTCTACATTCAAGATGCTCAATAAAAGGATAAAAGACGTCCATTAGTATTACATCTACTTTCTGATGACTTATCAGCCACTGAAAAAGACCATGATTTTGAAGTTTAAAAACAGTTTTTAAAGTTACCTGGTAGAAGTTTATGGTATAGATGAAAGACTGGAACACTAATGGTCTTGCTGGAAGCTTCTGCTCCTGAGGAAGAGGTACCTACTTTATCTGCCATCACTCTTCCTCGCCTTGATGGTGGACGTGGAGGCGTGGATGAAACAGCTCTTTTTGACTGAGACTTCAAACCTAGTACAGAAGTAAAAAAAAAAATATAAATAAATCAAAGTCATTCTGGTATTTAGTAACTTCAGTTAGCCAAGATGCAACATACTTGTTATCTTCAACAACAGCAAAGAAGGTCAAACTTTTCAGTACTGGCAAATTAAATATCAGAATAGCATTCATGTATAAAATATATTTGGATATAATCCCAGCATTTTTACAGTTACAAGGCTGCGCATCCTCCTGAGCCCCAAATATAAACCAAACCGTAACTGTACTAGATGATATCATCCATTAAAAAAAGCAAAAAATACTCTGATTCTGCTCAAACTTAGTTAAAGAGCATGTCTAGCAATGAGCCCTACAGTAAAACTTTTTTAGGTTGTTTTTTCAATTGAAAGCAAGAAAGACAAAGACAAACTGACAGACATTTCAGCAGCCAAAGAATAAAAAACAACCACTCGTCTGGCCTACAAATGTGACTTCAGCTGCAGTATTAACAATAGCACATGTGATGAACGGTGTCTTTAAACATTCTTAAAGTTGCCTAGGTCAAAACCTTTAAAGTAAGCACTACATGAAAATTAAAAGGCAAAATAGGAACGTAAAAGCTTACTGATCTTATACAACAAGACTGCCATATTTTGGGACAGCCTAAGTTGACTTAAGGTACAGTGAAATTATACTACTATTATGTACCCTTCTATGCAGGTGACAGACCAAGTAAAAATCTCAGCAGGTCCATATACAAAGACTCATAAAACTATAGCATCATAATCAGCCAAGAGCAGCTGGAAAACTAGCAACATCCATCCCTGAAATGCTACGATATATTCTGGTTTCAGCTGATTAAGTAGGAGCAGTTAAAATACGCAACACATCTCCATATACTAAACTAGCTTGTCTCAGGAATATCAGGCTCCAAATGCCATCTATACTCTCTATTAATTTTACCAATAAGGAACAAGTTAAACACTGGCTGCATGAGGCTCTGAGGACACTAAGAAAACCCAGAATACATAAAAAGATAAAGACAAAAGAAGAAAAGATTTCACAAACAGGTCGTAAAAACAAATGCAAATTAATTAAGTTTACAATTAAACTGTTCTAGTCAACTGGAAAAAAAACAAGCAAAAACAAGTGAAAACTTAAATCTGCTTCTTTCTAAATAGGGAATGGGCTGTATCAGGCAGCATGATCAGAGATGCAACTGGGATGAGATGTGCTATGCCCTATCTTCAAGCCTAGTATATTACTTTTTTTCTTCCCAGATACTTTATTCATGTTTTAACCCCTCACTTGGGCCTATTCATATTTTAGATCTCACCAAAACATGTTTACCCTGTTTTGCAGGTTGCATAGCACCTACAGCTATGCTGCTTTAAACATATACCAAGATCCATGAAGCTGCTGCCCTATTCAACATTTGAGTTTAGAGTTATTATCTACATCTAAAAATCTGAAATAAAAAGCTTAAGAAATATTGGTGCCAGAAGTCAAAGGAAATCAGCATCTCTTCTTCATGCTTCATGAAGTGTAAATGAAATTGAGGTAGCTCAATGAAGGCAGAAAGCTAGATAGGAAAAGGGTAGTTTGAAGTTCACTAATCTCTCTCTCACAAACACACCAGAACTTCAAACCGGAAGACTAATGACCTCCACAGCCATCATCTGAACCGTAACCTTCTTGTATCACTGCAAAATTACTATGTTCAATCTATAACCTCTTTCTCCTGTAAACGGGAGAAGGGTTTACATGAATGATTTCAGAAGGATCTTCACATTAGCTTTTAGGAGGCAAATGCTTTGGAAGAAAATCCTGTATGCCTGGTCTCCAAGTGGAATAATATGGTTTTATGCTTAGATCTCCATCTGACAGTTTTTAGCAGAGTACCAGCACTTATGTGAAATATATGAATCCTTTTATTTCCAAAGTATATTGGTGGGAAGAAGTGATCGAACTCTGATGCACCAACCACTGCAAAAAGGTAGAGGTAGTACCACAGTAACAGCGCACAAATACTAATATAATGTCATAATCCAAGCTCGAAGTATGCCTCTACAAAATCCTGTAAAATGCACTAGCAACAGCATCCAAAACATATCACTGACACACACATTTAGGTACAAATCTGTCAAAGTATATAATCTGCTAGAGTCAGCAGTTCTACCAGGAACCAATCTTTGCTGCCTAACAGCCAGTTAGATTAATTGGGCACTACAATTTTTCTAACCATTACTTGTAATGAAAAGAATTGTTGGTAGATATGATTTCCTCCCCTCCTCCCGCCAATGTCTGAAAGATTTTTTTCAGAAGGCAGAAGAAAAAAACATACCAGAAGCAACAACAACACTATAATTGTCCTGAAATCCATTTTCTGCTTTAACTTTTTCTTTCTCTTCATAATTCTTTTTTTCTTTATCTTCCTTCTGTTCATTAATTAGCTTAGCTGTGATACTGGGTGTATCTATACACGGAGAAAAGAGAGGAGAGAAAGTGATTTCAAGATATCAAGTTGATTTTGTTACAGTTTCTAGGCTATTAACAAGACTATTCTCAACTACTTAAGTGTCTTAGAATTCCATCCCAGGCAGTAATAGTCTTATAAATATCCACAAATCAAGATAATTCTGGTCTCCTATTTCCCCAAAAATCTGTCCTCCGACAATGTAAAACTGTAACAACTTAAAACCATTACCTGATGAGTCAAACATATTCATGTTAAAACACCACTGCAACCAATCAAAAATGAGATTAAGCAAAATAAACAAAAAGAAAAAAAAACAACACACCAATCAAAACAAAACACCAAAAAAATCCCAACAAAACAACAACAAAAACCAACCAAAAAAAAAAAGCCCAAAACTTTTTTTTAAGGACACTTGCAGACGTATTTAAATAAATTGTTGTATTTAGGTCTGGGTGTCTAGTGCTATATACTGACTCAATTTCAGAACTGGCAAGTACGATTGTTCCTTTGAAACTTGAATATGTCTGAAATACATTACACATCCAAACCTTGTGCTGTTTGCTTAAGTGAACACCAGATTACTGCAGTTCAACCATTTTGGTTCAACCACTAGTGTAGATAACAAATATCAGCAAGCAACTATTAAATCACTGATTACTGGTGACAATGGACTATTTCACACCTTGTAAGGTAGAACACTGGCACCAAAATGGCCAAATAATTCTCTAATTCCTTCTGAGTAGTAACTTGTTTCCACATAGTCATAGCAGCCTTAAACTACAAACACCAGTTACCAGTACCATCCAGTTACCTTTAACTGTACATCACCAGTGGGTGAAGTGCTGAAACTGGTATGGTTTGACCTGCTTGGAAATATATTATGATTTGTAACTGAGGACATTGGTTATGTCTGTGTCAGAAAGTAGCGCAGACCAAAAGAAGATAGAGAGTGTGAAACTGCTGCTACTCACAACCCAATATTCATACACACACTACATATATTTATTTTAGACTGGGTGTTTGCTTTTTTAAAAGTTCTCATTATTGTTATTGAACTTCAGAGTTGCTCTAGTTTGGTCCCGTGGACTGAATGCCCATATATTTTGCTGAAGAAGTTAGAAGTCATTAATAAAATTATTAAGGAAGCTTAAGCAATGGTATTTTTAGACTCAGGTAATATCCACATTTGGTTTGCAATTTTCCTGACCAGCCAAGACCAATAACTTAAAACTAAGGGGAATGAAATACAAAACAATTGGTACTCATCCTAGACAATTCTATCTGCAGAGATACAGCACATTTTCTTCCTACGGTGAAGGGATGTGAGCAGCAGATTTAGCAATGATTTTAGACACCCACCCACCCCAAATCCCCCTTTCATTTTAAAGGCTAGGAGAAAAAGTATGAAATGGACATGCTTATTGTGATTTCCTCTTGCAGAAAGTATGACACGGTCAATTTGAGACATTAACACCATAGGTAAGAAAAATATAATTTAAGCCAAGGGACAGCCTATGACACAGGACCTTCGTGATTTCCTACTGCTGCAGCAGTCTCAATCTTTTCTTCCTTTCCACCCCCAGTCCATCCCTTCTCTCTCCCTGTCACCCCTAAAACACAGCTTACTCCTCATATATTCAAGTCTTCTTTACTATGTCCTGACCATAGAATGGTATACAAGTACCAACAAGCTTTTAATACAATCAGCGAAATCACATTAGATAAGGAATGGAAATAGAAAAGAACGTGAACTTTTCCAGAATTGATTCTTCCAATTTAAAATGTGAGTTAAACCGAGGAATAACAATTCCATAGCAAAACCCAAAGTTATGGTGCCCTACAAAGTCACCATTTGATCAATTTCAATTACAGGCATCACATCATCACATTCCCCTTCCCAGTGCCTATTAGCACTGGCTATCAAGTTGACCACAATATACCACTAAGGCAGCTGTTCAGGACAGTTTATGTCACTGCTCAACAACTGATCCTTACCTCATATGCAGCGACTACCTCACCCATTGCAGCAATTCTGACCATAAATTACACAAGGATCTAAAAGATCTTGGTCACATTCCACACATGACCATGTCTGGACAGCCAATGAACACAGAATTCTATCAGAAATAGTAAATTATTCCCTGATAAGTAAGCATCAAATATTTTTCTAGGCTTTATTATTTTTTAATTAAAATCCCAAAGCCCGTCACATTCTGTCTAGTGTTCTGACAAATATCTTTATAGTACTTCTGTCACCTTGTTAGGTAATATACTTATTGCCCTAATGACTTTATTAACAATTTTGATGTAAAGATCTTCAGTAGATATAAAAAAGCAATAGTTCCTCTGACCTCCATGAAAACGTGCTTCAGAAACTAAAGATGATCTACAAGTTAAAAATATTACACATACAAATATATCTACACATAAGAACATACATACCTAGTCAAGTATGTGTGCAGCTAGTGCACATCTGCAAAATGGCAAAATCATAATTGCTGGGATGATGTTTGACTTTGCTACTACTGAGTACTACATCTTGAGAGTAAAGTGCTGGGGTTTTTTTCCTCTTTTTTTTAGATTAGACTTGCTTAAAACTGATTTTTGACATAGCATGACCTACCAAATTTTGCTCTATTTCTTACCTGAGGAGAATAAACTTGCATCTTTGCCTGGTTTTACCTAAAGAGCTCTAGCATGGACAAAACATCTTTCGTATGAATTCTACTCTTTACATTTAAAAAAAGATCACTAACTCCAACCTTTAACATATAGCTCTATTTTCTAAAGTATTGAATAAACACTAAAGTTCAAGGTACGATTAATTTTAAGATTAAGACATCTACCATTCAGGTGTCAAAATCCGTATTATGGTCTGTGGAGACCTGGTCAACAAAGCTCCCTACAGAGGGTTCATCTCTCCATGTATACTCAAGTAGCGTAACAAAGTATTGAACTTTAAAAAAACCTAACAAATAAATTCATACCATAACATTATCCTCTCATTCAATCTCTAAAAGTAAATTATGGTTTTCAATTTCTGTTTAGTATGCAAACTCAAGTGTTTAGGCAAATGCATAACCACAGAAATTAGATGGAACCTTCATTAATGCCCCTTTTATAGCAACACAATTTCACCTCCATCTTGAGATAAACTTTTAAGTTCCAGGACATATAACTGATATAATTTGGGAATATTTAAGTCACTGGATGAAAGACAGGGCATTTTAAAGACTGATATTTGCAGCGTCTTTTGTACAGTCTTGCAAATATCCTATGAGAGATTTGAAAACACATTAATACTAAAAAGCAAACTCCCCCCAAAACAACCAATCAAAAAAACCCCAACCAAACAAAAAAATGAATGAAACAAAAATCCCACCTTCCCCACCTGAGTTTTGCAGAAGGAAAAAATTGTATTTGACAAGTAAAAATGCATTTTACATGGAACATAAGGCATATGCAAAAGCTTACAACTTAAACCAATGTTTCATATTTAGCAATTGCTGAATACTGCAAATATATATCTTAGGCATACTTGGTTTATGTAGGGTATTTGGTGTTGGTTTTGGATGTTACTTTGAAACTGCATCTTAAAAAAAAACCCCAAAACATGAACTATCGCAAACTTGCCTGACACACGATCAAGAACCTCTGCTAGAGTTGTTGAGACAGGCAAATGAAGAGTACGAAATTTGTGTCCAGCTCCGTACATTGGATGTTGAATTACGTGACTAGTAGCATTGATTCTACCTTTGTACAACTGAAAAAAAAAAAAAATTAACATTTAACATGACTTTAACATTCAGAAATAAGTTAACACACTAAGTCCTTATAAACACACCTTAGCAAAAAGTTACATTTTTTGTGTGCTAAAAAGAAAACTGACATATCCTTCAAATTTGGAGGTATAAATAAAAAACACAAAATTAGGACAAGTTTAATTTTTTAACTCAAAGAATTCACTTCAAAAGCCTTGAGTATTTTTAGAATCAGAAACAGTGTGACATCATATTTGTTAAAAAACCTAATTATTTTATATAGCCGTATGTGAGAGAAAAATTGAGTGACTGAGACTTGCAATTATGTATGAAATAAACACTTAATTCTGAAATTAAATTAGGAAAATTACAATTACTCGGAGTAGAGAAAGATGTCATTTCCCTATTGCTCTGACTTAAGGATGAAGCTTATTCTAGATTTAATATCTACTTCTTGCTATTATGACAGATAACTAAGTCACTAATACTTAAAAACATTTCAAATATTTTAACATAACATATTTTAGTCTGAGCCCTGTTGACATTCTGTGTCATTCTTTACTTGCAGTAACTTCTTACAGACTTTTCTGCAATGAGTGCGCCGCTACTGGTCCCCTTCCTCCTATTACCAGGAGAACTGCTTACTAATATTCACATACAGAACCAATTTATCATTGTGCAATATTATCAGACAAATTTAATACCTGCTGACAATCAGCGTTTAGCTTATAAAAATAGAGATTTTTTTAAGAACTTAGATAAAAATGTGGATCCAATCTTCAGAAGGTTATATTGTTGGATATACCAGAAGTATATTCTGCACACTTACGCTATTTTTAAGGTTTCTCTCTGGATGTTAAAATCATCTTTTCCTCAGTAATAAGGGATAGACTGTTTCCTGGTGTTTTTAACAGAAGAAACTGAATTATCTAACAACTTATTTTCAAGATATTTTTTCTGGTTTTACATACCTAGTAACATTCTGTAAAAATCTGTTCTGTTGTAAAACAAATTATTAGAAAATTGATGTTACCTTCACGTTACCAACGGTCATGTTAACAAATCATCTCAGCCAGGTTAAAACAAAACATTTAAATGTTTGTGCTAAAACTGTTATTTGTTCCTCCTTTTCCATTTTTTACCATCTGAGCCAGGTTTCCTGTCATATATCTCATGTACTATTTTACTTCTGAGATGTAGTAAGAACAGCAGAAACCAAAGCAGAAAATTCCTCCTTGTATGGAAGTATCAGGTATTTTAATAACTTCTGTTTTGCCTATATTTCTTTGTTCACAGCTTTCAATTGAGAGCATAGCACTGCAGTCATTAATTATAATTCTGTTTTATGGTGAAGCAAGTGGAAGTATAAAAGCATACATCTGCTTTATCAATTAATTCAAGTATTTGTCACTCAAGAATTTTTCATGGTGTTTTGGCTAATGCTGAAGGATCTCCACCAAGTTTGAAGCATCAAAACGACAACTGTTCCTCAATGAAACTTATAATGAAGAAATGCTGGAAGGACTAGAACTTGTACCTGTATTTGCTGCTAATGTGTAAGGATACTATTAAAAAGTCTTACATAAGATAAATTTCATTTGTCAATTCTTTCAGGAGCAGTATATTTCCAACAAGATGGCAAGATGGCTTTGTCTTACAACAGTGCCTTCAATTTTCTTTTAAAATACTGAGTTACAATTCACCAATACATTCCTTTCCAAAATTCTGCAATGTGTACAGTAGGAAAAGCTGCCATCTGACATTTCAAAGTCGAAGACACCAGGATTTTTATTTATTTATTTGTTAGGGCTAAATTTATTCCATGTTCACCACACAGCTGTCAAAAATTCTTACTGGACATGGGGACTGAAGAAACAAAGTCACTTTCTCATCCTCTAGCATCAGTTGCAAAAAGAGCCTTCTAATAAATCCTGAAATGTTCCCAGAGGTTGGGAGGTTCCCACGCTGAGGAGACGACTGGAACAATTCACAGAGAACCTGGGAATGCAAAATGACATCAGATTTAAAATATTTCTATATTTAGGTCTATAAAACACAGCTCTACACGGCCATAATAGGCAGTGCCTAAGATCTACCTTCCAGTTATCATTCAAACCAGATCAGAAATGAGCATCACTGAAGAAAATACCAGCAGTAAATAAGTTTGGCTTTTTTAAAAAAAGTTCAAAATATTGACTACAGCATCTTAAGTAATTGTAAACACATAGACTACTCAAAAAGATTAAAAAAAAGGAAGTATTTAGAAAAATAGCTTTCAAATTCCTAAAGCAAAAATTTCCCACTGCTTAATGCAGTATTACTACCAGAGAACCATTATTAATTACCATTATTAACAGAGAGCTGCACTGATTTTTTTACTGAAGTCTACCTGTTACCAGAGCATTGTCATTCTTAAATTTTATTTTTTTTTAATTATACTGTTATTCAACTAGGTCTGCAAGGTTAAGAAATGTGAGGAAAGCTAAAAAAAAAATTAAAACGTTTTAAAAGTTGGCTGTAGTTATTAATAAAGAAGTGAAAACTTTATTTTTTTCTCTCACCTGTGCCATAAGTCTCTGGTTATTCGGATGGCAAGAAATGCACTGTAAGAAGAAAGCAACTGTTGCATTTTCAATTGCTGTGCGCTGCTGAGTGGTCAACCCTGTTGTTACAGCTGAAGAAAGCAAGCTAGATCTTGCGCTGGTCTGTTGTGCTGTCACATTGTGTCCTCCAGAAGTAGCACCAGAATGGCACAACAGAAATAAAAGTGCTGTCCATAATGGATTGACTTCAGAGCCACCCAACCAATCCTTCATCATGTGGCTGTTGCCAACTTCTGTCAAAAACCTGAGAACAGGAGCAACCAGGTCTGCCGTGATGGGCATTTTATTAAAGTGCTGTGGAATATGATGCCTCCTGAGCCTGTCCTGGGTGATATCCACTGATTGTGCAGTGCAGTCAGAGCTAGAAGTATGGTTAAAGCAAAAACTAGCAAGACTTCTTACAAGCAGCGAAGGCAAACCTGAGTCCAATAATTGCTTGATAGCTTCAGGAGACTGAGATGAGGCAGCAAGAGTAGCCAGGTGAGACTCTGTTAGTGCAAGAGGGGCTTGTGCGTTTTTAGAGTCATCTGTTAGAGATGAACTAAGGTCCTGCTTTTTACTGTCATCAGTCATGGACAGTCTGTGTTGACACTGCATTGGAGGAGGAGTGATACCCATCCATCCCATGAGTAAGGAAAAATAATTTGGGTGGATGTGGCACATTGAGCAAAGCAAACTATCGACAGCTTTCTTCAAAACCATGTTGCAGGGAAGAGACATGGACCAGTTAAACAGTGACCTGTAGAAGACAGAAAATCATGTCAACACATAGTTTGCCACTCATAGTCCCTTTTCTTCATTGGCTCATAGAACATCTTTCTACCTTTACAATTAACTATTGTAGAAGCTGTTGTAAACCACACTGAGCTGAGCTTGAAAGCCTTGTTTGGGTCACAGTATTAGCAGCACATCCATTACCCAAAAGGCATTCCTCAATCCTATGTCTAAGCTTCTCTCATCATACCATATTTAAAATAGAAATAAGCTGACTTTTCTGGCATGCTGCACATGAAAGACAGGATTTCAGTCTTTTGACACTTGTCACATAATTTCCGCATTTTTGAGCCAACTGCAACCTCTTCATGCTTTCAACTCTGTAAGCTGCAGCTACAAGGATCACACATACACGCTCATTTACATAAGGCTCTCTTAACCCTTTGTAAGAACTGAAAGTATTTTAATGTTTCCAATTTTTTAAAAAAATTGTTTTGTTAGGGTTCTACATAAAGATGTTACAAAAAAATGAAAGCAGCAACAATCTTGTTGGTTAAATGTTAGTCGCTATCTTTACTTGACCTGTACTTAGGACACAAGTTAACAACAGAATTATTCCTCAGAGATACTAAAATTCCATCTACTTTTGAACTCACTTCTGTCCAAATACCATGTGCTTGAATGCTCATCCAAGGCACATGAATGCAAAAGCTAATTTAGCTACTATTAGTCGGCTTAAATTTCAGAAGTGGCATTTGTAAAATAGTGAAATCATCATTTCTTCTTATAGGCTTGCTCAAAGGAGGTGAAGTATTTAAAAAAAAAACACAACTCAGTTTTCTGAATCGCATTCACAGTACCGTGACACCATACATAAGCTACATTATCTTAAACTTTACATACATGGATGTATGCACACTTTGTGCCACTTCAACGTTAAATTTTTAAATAAGTTTGGATGTATCATCAAATATCACATTCCCATTTGAAGACAAGAATTGTTTTTCCCTCTTCTGGATGGAAGTGTTATTCTACGTTTAGTCTAAGGCACACAAAGAGTCTAGAACAGAACATGGATCTAACCAAAAGTTAGCTTTCTCATCAGTCTAGTGAATGGCTGATAAAAAACCCTCTCCAAGGTAAAACATTAAAAAGTCACCTCAGTGACCAAATGACCCGTAACTTTGAGAAGACAGTCAAAATTTCCCAAAGCCCACATGTAATAAAGGTACACCTTAACTCCTCTCCAACTATATATTGACACAGTCCTTCTGCCAAAACTTTCTGTCTAAGTTCATGCTCTGTGAAAAATAAGATTCTTTTCCAACTAGACATTAAAAAATAACTAAGGAATAGATTAGTATCCATTGGCCAAAGCAGAACTATTGTAATGGAAAATGGGGATGATGGGAAAACATATTGAAGACAAAAGTGAAATATCACATGAAGGAGAAATTAGGAGTTATAACTAGAATAACTGAAAATATTTCAAAATTGAAAATATCAAAGAGAATGAAGAATACACATGAGAAGTTATTTTTATTAGAAGAATTATTTAGCCTTATGTCTGAAAACAATCCTCTATTTATTAAAAATATATTTTATAGTTTGCTCCAGATGCTGGCTGATATGAATTATAGTTTTATTTGGCAGGACGTAGAGGAACAGGGCTATATTGCAACATGCATATTCAAACTAGGTACAATAGCTTTATTAATATGCCTTCATTTCGTCCCGGGATGAAAACAACACACTCTCCTCCGAAAGACAGGAATTGAGTTGTGAAGCCCACTTTTATATTAGTATAAATCTAAATGGGCTATCCATTTTAAGAAGTCTATTTTTATTAGAGTTCTTCCTTCTCAAATTTAAAATTGTTAAAATCCATTCTGAAAATGTATTTCTGTTAAAATGTATTCCTGAAAGGACTAATTGACCTGCAATTTAAAATCCTTAAATTGATTCCCAAAATGAACTAGCTCATTTTGAATTAACAATTATTTATATGACAGTAGCACTGAAGTGTCTTTGGAAAAGGTCTAGCTTGTAGTCATGTATCTAAAGACCATCATGTTACACATACAGAAGAGCTCCCCCATGCTTGTACCAATAACCATAACTTGCACATTTCCCAGTGTCTGAATGTTTGACTGTGCCTGAAGAAGACAGTGAGGTAGCAGAAGAACATGAATGTTTCCTAAGGGCAACAAAAAAAATTATGTGCTATCAAAGTTCCTTTCATTAACTAGAATTTTATTCAATGGTATGAATGAAAGATGCTTTACTAGATGCAGGAATTTAACAGCTATATTTCTATAATACTCATGAAACAAAGCTATGGGGCTTCTCTTTTTTTTTTTTTTTTTGTTTAAACAGAAGAAATGATTAAGCAACATAAATTAGGAATGTTACCTATATTTTCAATCTGGAGTCACTAAATGTATATATTTGGTGTTTAGTGTGAACTTTCCTTTAGAATCAAACAACATCCAGCAAATCCATAGTCCAAGATTCACTCAAGATTTTATGCTTTGTTTCTTTCAAATCAGACTACAGCTGGAACAAAAGCAGCAACTCTAAAAAAGAAAAAAGCAATCTCCCTCCCCACCCCCCAAGCTCTTAGCCATCAGCTGCAGATATTGGATACCATGAGTAATACAATAATGTTTATATAACAGGATACTAATGAAGATCACGATTATAGGTACTGTGAAAATTACTGCCAACACTCAATTTCAACAAGAACAGCCCAGAGTTATCTATTAAAAAACCCACAAACAAAACCAAAAACATGGAACAGTTTACCTTTCACATATGTGCAAGTACATACATGGATTTGCTGTTTTGTTTCAGAAGTTTTTTTTTTTTAAACACAATTATACCTGGAATATGTGAAGCCCAGTTTTCTGTTTAGAACTACAAAACTGCCTGTTTAGATAACTTTATGTATTCACTTTATCAGTTAGCTTCAGGGATGACAATTTCCACTACTGTTTCACAATGGGTGCACTTCAAGTCGTACCATCTCAGTGAACAAAACGATTCAGTTTTAAAAAGTATGTGGTGCAAAACTTTGTTTTACTTACTCAAAGAGCTCTCTGTCCAGCAATGCTGGTAAATCATATTCAACAAGCAATTCATAACTATGCCACAAAATTGCTGCTACGCAATGCAAATGGGAAGGGGATGGCATCAAAAGACCATACTCTCTTGTTGAGCTATTTGGACAAATGTAGCTGACCCGGCCACTTTTTTTCATGGCTGCAACTCTTGCAGAATCGCTGACCCATTTCAGCAATGCTTGAATTCTGGAAGGCAAGATGACGTAGTACATTATAAAGGGTCAAAGAAACACCTAAAACCAAATTAGCTTGCTGTCTTTTAGTAATCTGAATTACATATTTATCTCTTCCTTTGAAGCAACATTCAAAAGTGAGCTCAAACTCTGTTTTCTCAAGACTTAGATCACTAACACGGGAAAAATTAATTAAAAACACTTATCATCTTGGAAAGCCAAATGTAAGTTTCCTTTCTACAGAGAAAGAAAACATAGCAGATGTCTGAGTTCTCAGTATTTGAAAGAAAAGTCAGTTGAACACTAAAAGTTTTATCACATTTATAAAAGCAAAAAAAGAGGGATAGCATTCTTTGCAAAGGATGCAACGAGCTGCGATGGAAAGTTGGAAAGCTTCTTTAGATTTCTGCACTTTTAGGCTATCTCACAACAATCATTTTTTTAAAAGTCTGGTTTTGTGCAATAACATTGAGTTGTTATTTAGCAGGTTATTTTTGTATACACTTCCACATGAGAATCCAAATACATTACCTATCTTTTGTTCCAGGGTCTTGAGTTGTTCCAAGCTGATAAAGAATGTCTATTGTGGAGTCAGAAGAGAGACCATTTAATCTTCCAAACAGTAAAGGGCTATTCAGATCTTGCCGCATTAAAAGAAAAAAAGGGGAGGAGGGGAAATAATAGAAGTACTTACATATGTATTTTTTAAAAGTACTGATGAAATTATTATAGAATTGTAATATGAACATTGAGTTGAGTTCTGCCATTAACATAAGGATGCAATTCTTATACACATCAGTATCTCAAAACGGTACATTTTGTATGCTCAATGCAACGTTCAGCCTTGCTAGAGAAGGAAAAACTATTGCAACTTTCATCGGATACAGGACTTAAAGGTTTAACTAGTAGGATTTTCCTCAACATGTTACAAAAAGACATGACAAATTCCAGAGCTGTCCAACCTCATGCTTCATATTTCAAAATGGAAGCTTAGTTAACTCCAATTTCCATCAATGGGACTAAGGCTGAGGATTTCCTCAGATTATTTCCTATTCATCTTCTCCTCCTGCCCTGTAGGAAACTACTCTCTTACCTAACAGCATTCCAGCAAAAGACAGTAGGCTACACCGAAACGTTAACTCATGGCAAAATAAGTAATGGACGCTATTTTGAAAAGAGTGTTTTCTGTTAGTATCAGCAACTTCAAAACAGGGAATACTTGATTTCAGTTTTCTTTCACTTAAAAGGCACAAAACACTGAAACAAAGTGGTATGGAATCATAAATACAAAAATTCAGTGCATTAGCAGAAGACCTACTGCAAAATTTTGCTGTGGGACACAGATTAGTTGTTCAAGTGTCTTGATTATGTACCTCCCCTGTAAATACGTTCAATGCTTAGTCCTATTCAGACTTTATACTGTCCTACAGGCTATTACTGCCTAAATTTTGCTGTGTTTGTTTTCCTTAACACTACTCATGGATGCTCTGTATTTTGAAACATTAAGACATAGTATACATACTAAGACATGCTTACAATATATTGCGTGTTCTACTCTTGTATCTTCAAAGCATTCACCTAATTATGTATTCTACACAAAAATCAAAACAACCCTGGTTGTACTGCTTTACTGTTGTAGAACTACCCACAGACAAAGTTGGTGATACTTAGAAGCGTAACAAAGCACAATGGCAAGTTCTGGCAACCCAAATTCAGAACCAGAAAGCAACATGCAAATATACTACATTTGTACATTTATACAAGCAACGTTTTTAAGCAACAACTGAAAAGAAAAACTTTGCACTCACCTGCAGGATCGCTCCCTGAGGCTGAGCAGTTTCTTAGAAGAATGTCAATCAATTTCAGGCCTATTCTGGTGGACTGAAGCCCAATTTTTACAAGCACAGCCTCAATGTTTGGAGAATGCATACCACAATAAGGTGACATAAGTAAAGCTGCACATGTCTGCAACAGATTAGCAGTGGGTGCTGCAGCACTAGCCATCATTCCTTCTAAATCACTTATGTGAGTGAGGCAGTGGTGTAACAATCTTAACCATCCAATACTGAAAAGGAAAACACGAAAATGAGCTAATGTATCGTTTCCTTATTCATTTATTTTTAATCTATAACATAAGTACCTGTATTAGATTCTAGGACAAGTATTGCAGAAAACTGCTCTGACATTCTCAGACGTAATCTGAGAAAAGCAAATTAAAATGACTGAATTTAAGACCACAAAGTCATTTTCATTAGCAATGCTGTTGTAATCACTGGCTTAACATTCTAAGAAAGGCAGAGTTTGTGGGTAGGAAGAGTTAAGATCTAGCAAGTTTTATTACTAAAGTTTCTCAAGATTTCTCGATTCACATACATATTTCTTCCAATAGGGCCGACCTACTGGGGGGAAGGTGGAGTATATATAGGGGGAAAGTAGGTGGGGAGGGTGTGCTGTTTCGTGGGTTTGGGTTTTTTGGGTTTTGTTGTTGTTACATTAAAAGGACCTGGCCAAAATGTAAATGTGAAACATGAAACAGCACACTGCCTCACTTAGGCACCACTGGATTTATTTGTACGTAAGGTCAAGATTCTGCAATAGTGCTTGGCATTGAAATTATACACCTGCACAGCTCCCCTGCTTTACAAACTATTGCGGTCATACACATCTACAATAAGATACACTGAACCTTAGTGAACATGATTTAAAAAGCACACAGAAAAAGCACAGAAATTAAAAACGTTAGCCACAGCATTTACCCATGCCTCTCTCTAGCAATATTACTCAGTATTCCTTTTAAAAATAAATCTTGAAAAGTAAACCTATTGTAATTGAATCAATTTGAAAAAAACATACTACAGTGCTGTTTAAACAAGCATTATGAACAAGATGGCAATCTAAGTTGCAGGTGAAATAAATAGCATCGATTCACTGACAAGTTCTAAACTAATAGGTTAACTTATTTTCACAGCTAACCTTATCTCCCGAAGTTCAAAATAAAAAAAAAAAGAAAGCTTTCATACAGACCTTAAATGAAGTTTATACTTTTATTTTAGGAATAATTTACTCCTAAATATGTATCATTTTAGAAATGAGCAAGTTTTATGTTATATCTAAACCAAAATTACATCCAAATTTATTGAATATATCTATCATATCACTACCATTACTTTATTGAGATACTTATAAAACTAAGCTGAAAGCCACAATAAAACATTTCAAGACATGAAGAATTTACACTCACCTTCTTTCTTTAGATACTGATTATTTTTATGTGATTTAAAGATAACCTTTTCTGAAGTACAAATATAACAATAATATAAATTTGGCTGTGAAAATTTGCTTCACTGCTATTGAACCAATTTCAGTTATACAACTTTTATCAAATATACACTGGACAGTATTCACATTCTCTAAATTTACTTACTCTCCCAAAATTTTTCCCAGCAAAAGAAGAAAGGTTTTTAAAACTTTCCCATGCTCTTTTTTCAAATTTATAAACATTAAGGTTCAAAAATTAAATGTTTCAAAAATAACAATTTTATACAATTTGGTAAGCTAAATTTCAGAACCAGGAAATGTCAAAAATTCACCCAAAAAATTAAATTCAGAAGTCAGAAAATTTTAACACCTTTTTTCTAAAAAAATCCTTAAGGGTTTGTTTGGTTTTATTTTAAAAATGAGCACAGAACTCAAGATGCCACCTAAACAAATAAAAGCTTTTGAAAAGAAATCTTGCTGATATGCCAAAAATCACAACATTCAGTTCCTATTTTGCAAATGTTTGCAAACAGTACTATTAGATATGATGTCCACAAAACATCCCATTGTCCTAGTTCTATTCCTGCTCCAATACTTATGTAACTCTGTTGACTTCAGTAGAGGGAAGAAATACGTCGCTACTTCAGTTTTTATGACAACCCATTAAAAACTCAGCCTGCAACTCTGAATGTTTTCCTGTCCTTTGTATTCTTTCACCATTGCAGAGATGAAACACATCCTTTTACAGATGCAGATTAAGCATGCTACCAAAAAAGTGTGAAGTACTGCTTATATTTGCCTTCTGTAAAAAAAAAAAAAAAAAAAGGCGGCAGGTTTTCTGAGATATTTGAAACAGATTCTGCAAATGTTAAAATTCAACTCCAAAACCAGGTTCTCATGAATACAGTTTGCTACTGAAAGTCTCAGAGCAGAAAACATAATTAAAACAGTCAAAAGCATGAACTGGCATGAACATGCCTCAGCCCATTGATACTAGAGGCTTACCTTGTTTTAGAGACCTGATCCTCAGAGGGCAGGAATGGATTATTGACGGTTGCAGACGAGGTGTTTCCGAAGGCTGTGAGGCCTAACAGTTTGATCTGTGAGAGGCCGAGAGTGCTGGCATCCCGAGGGCGATGGAGACGGAGGCAGACAGCTGAGGCAACTTCAGCTTTTACCAGCTGGATTTTTATATACGTGAGACCACTTGTGATAACAGGAGTTGACAAAGGTAACATATTGACACCATCTGCGCTTATTTCAACAGATACTGATGAAGGGCAAGCTATAGAGTAAGATAAGAAGGTTTAATACTATTTAAAAATCTGTACTGGTTTGAATTTTAAGTGTTAAACATGTATCCGTGTTAAAGATACAGAATGCCATGACTGAAATGGTCTTAGGCAAATGTTACTACAGAACTGCAGCTGGAATATTTGACCTGTGCGATGGTATAGGTTAAGATGCATAAGCATTTTTATACATGGTGTATACTGTTCATTTCAAAGACTTAAGATGATGAAAAGTCCTGTCAGTGTAAATGCCACGTTTCCCTAGCAGGGCTATGACAATAAGAGCTGAAAATCTCATACTATATTCCAATCACCATACAACACCATTTTGCCTGAAGATCCCTGACAAGTATCACATTCTCACTAGGGAAAGTTTTGAGAAGTTTGGCAAGAATTTTTGCATATTTAAATTTAACACCACAACCACAAAACATGTACTGAGCTAGAAGAAATCAGCAGAGGAAGGGCCTTCCATTCTCAAGGAACGCAGAATTGGCAAGCTTTTCAACTTATTTTACAGGCATACTTCAAACAACCTGTCTGCTTTAGTTCCTCTGAATTATACTCTTTGCACCATTTCTAAATCCCACCCTTCAAATTTTCAAACCGGCATCAACATCAGTGAATCTACTTACTCGCCAGAGAGGCCAGGTGGGGCTGGATGTGGATCTCCTTGAGCAGCACGGCCGCAGGAAGGTGGATCGTGAGGTCGCACCAAGCTTCCTCGGGTAAAAATATATACGACCAGGCGGCAGACCGAGCGCGTCTGTGGGGAGGAGTCGCCTGTAACAGCACTTCAGCAGGTTGGGCAGTGGGACTGCTTGAGGTGATGGAACCTTCAAAGCAAGTACCATTAACATTGATGATTAATGTTTATTAGCAAAACCCAGATTAATGTACAACCCGGACTATGGCAAACTTTTTTTTTTTCCTATTCTCACCTGTTTTGGTTTATTGATACCACCCCATGTGTAATAATGACAACTGCTGAGATATTTTTCTTTTACTCTTGGACTGTTTTACAATAGGCAGTTTACATATCCATATGCATGTGCTTGAAAACTTGCTAGGGGACACTTGCTATCAAAATCCTAAACTTTCTATCATGAGTTCATTATGAAAAGGTAAAGGTTGAACAGTATGCTTAGAATATGCTACGCTAGGCTAGTGGGCAGCAACAGAAAACATTAAGAGACTAGTAGTGAAAAGGAGCCTTTGTAAGTTATTGGAGTATATCTATACCTTAAACCACACACATTTTAGTTAAGCGACAGCTATTGTATTGATACCAACAGAGTATTGCAATTCAGACAGACATTCATGTGGGCAACATTGGAGCAATCAGGTGCAGGTGTGAGAGCAGCAGTAGCAATATCAGCCCTCTGCCCCAGCTTCTGCTGCTCTGTTTGACCTAGCTCGGGCTCATGCTGTATCATCCAACTGTGCTATGCTTCTGTAACAGCTCCATCAAATCTGATGTGCCTTAAGTGAAGTCAGCAAGCCTTAGCGTGTCTATGGCAGATGCTGGGTAGGAACTGGCCATCCCCTGACCTAGGGGAGGAGGAAGGGGCCCACCTTGATGCACGACTACATCAGATACAGATCACTCCCTTTCCTTCTTTCCCCTGTCCACACAAGGTGTTATTACCTGTGGATGAGGGGCTAACCTCCTCCCCCAACATCTCCTTGAAACACCAGCAACCCCTCTGTTTCAAAGACTTAATAGTATTACAACATTTTACACTATCACAATATTTTTGTTAAGAACTTGATTCAAATGGATATTAGTGTAAGAGAAAGAGGTATTACTTACCCAGAGGTGCAAAATTGTGAATTCCTTCTGCATTATCAGGCTCAGAAGCTAGCACTCTAGCTTTCAAACTGCTGTCTGTTGCTTTGGTGGGACCAGAATCAAGAAATTTCATAATAGTCGAAACCATACTTCTTGCTGTGTTAACAATAGCTCTTGTGCTCGTTACCATGTTGTTACAAATAAGCTGAACACCACCTGTGCATAATGTAGATGGAGGGGAAAAAAACACACCTTTTCAGAAGCATGCAACAGATTCTAAGCAAGCCTGTTTGGTAAATTTGCTCCCTTAGCCACATACCTGTATTCCTTCTTTAAGCGCTAAAAAGAAAATATCTACAATAAGCCTTTCATTTGATACAGGTAAAGACAAGACATTCTTACCCATATCATGGAAAGCCTTCAGTGCTTCACTTGTATCCAACACTCGTAAAATGAACCAGAGCAGTGGCTCAGATAACTGACAAGTGGCAAGAGAACCCTAGAAGAAAAAGTTAATATACTGTTTCATGCAAAATTAATATGATAGAAATACAGATTAGTCTCCCCTTTTAGTAGGCAAAAATCCCAGAGAGGAAATGCCACCATAGTTGACCTCTGTACCACGAAATAGCAGTATCATGCTCCATATGGTTCACGTCTACATAGGAGAAGTCTTTGTGGGGAGGAAAAGATCAAAATACCAGGGGAAAGCAGCTGAAGGGAAATAAGAACTTTGAGCATTTAAAATACCCACTAATATGAACACAATAAATGTGTTTCCCACCTGAACACAATAAAACATTCAATCCAGCTTCAAGCCTTTAGGCTGGAACATTTACAAGAACGTCAAAATGTCCTTATAGAAACTCCCTCTCCCCCTCTACCATGGGCAACAGAGGGAGGCTTCCTAACTCCAGCACCAAAGTGAAGTGAGGTTGGAAAAACGTTAACATTTCTTTTACATAGCACTAGTTCAGTTTTCTGAGCGTATTATAGGCTACAGTACCAATTAATCTGTAATTCCCTTGAAGCAGACAGACCTAAGGGAACCTACCTGTCTTCCCATGTACCCACAGGCCATGTAGGTCAGAATTGGCTGGAGCATCACTTGCACTGTTGTTGCTTTTTTACTAAGCGTTGTCAGGATAGTGAACAACCCATCTCCAACTGATATTGCATCTAAACCACCATGAAAGTTTTCATGTTTAGTGAGATGTAAGCCACTTGCACCTTAGTAAAAACAGAAGCAGTTCAAAGGTAAGAAGTTGAGACCTAACAAACTATTACAGCACATAAAGAGAACTCGAGGGTACTTAAATTTCTTTTTAGTTAAACATTCACATGGGTTTTACAAACTACAAATGGGCTAGTTTTCAGGATCATATAAGCTACTATTAGCGTTTCCAGATAGATGCTACCTTCTTTACAGTATACACAGGAAGACTAGAGCCACAAAGTCAGGGAATTTAAATCCAATTTTAGATAAGACCATAAAAATGACTGTAATTAGCGAAGGAAATAGAACAAGAACTACAAGGATTGGAATCACTCCTAGCCAGATGCAACTAGCAAGTATTTAAGATTTTTTTTTCAGATAATAACAGAAGTGCAGTTGTACAACCAAAAAAACCAAAACCATTTAAACATAGATATTTCTATGAGAAATACCTCTTCCAGCATTCTCCTTCTCAGTGTTACAGCCCAGGATTTATTCATGAGGATTTACTGAATATCAATATTCAGCAATACTGATAACACATTGCTGAAATTGAGGATGAAAAGCAAAAGAATAGTCTTCCCAAGGAAGAGATTACCTCCATAAATACAACTGTCTTACAAAGCATATGACATCAATCTGGGAGAGCTTTTAAAAGTGGTTTTAGATTTGACTGTGCGAGATGGATGGAATAATCCCTTTCCATTTAGAGAAACTGGAGTTATACTAACAAATAATAATAAAAAATAAGATGTTCAAATAAGTGATGTTTGGAATACGCCTTAGAGAAACGTTCCAGCAAGAGAAATGACAGCTGTAGTACTTTAATTACCTTCAAGTTATAAAGAAAGTATTGACAAGCACTGGATACACAGAAACAGAGAAAGAAGAATCTTAAGACACTGTCTCTGCATGGTCTAGAAAAGTTAAATGGAATGAAAGACAGAGCTGAAGACAACTATGGTGGGTTTGCTGTGAAGCCTTTGAGGCAAGGAGAAGGAGGGGAAGACGGTGTATGATTTTCATAGTGTGTCAAGGACGAAGCATAAAAACCTAATAAAATAAATAGACAAAATGGTCATAAAAAAATCCCACAAATGTTTGAACTTCATATGACCAGTGAATTATTCAAGGCCATCCTGGTTACTGACCAGCTGGCTCACCAGGTGCAGTAAATTAATATTATTAGCCCAAATTTTGACACCAGAGTCACTACTTATTAGAACACATCTGCAGACGTCTTACCTTTGCTGGGTAGCTAACACACTGCATCAGCTATTACGTGTTTACTACTATATGCCGATAACTGATTTTTGGATCATACATAACGTTGGCTGTAGTCCTGGAGAAATGTTTTGTTCATAGAAATTGTCTGGAGAGAGTTTAATACAGTTCTTCATGAAAGAACTAAACCCACAAATAGCTGTGTTATATCTTCCCAAAATACACATACAAATTAGTTTCAATAACCTATATTAAAAGACCTTGGGAAGAATAATCTGCTGAAGGGATCAGCTGGCCCAGTATCCTGAATTCAATGAAAACCATTTTGAAACAACACTCTTCCCAAATTGCCTTTTAAAAAATGCAAAACAACTGCTGGACAGAAAATGGTGGTGTAGAAAGACATCAAAGTTGAGAAGAATTTTGAATTTCACCCCAAAGAAACACATATCGAGCACAAACCATCATTCCCAGAACAAACTACTTTCAGTATTTACAGTGTATTTGCAATACAACACCAACTACCCAGAGTAAAGCAATAGACGTTCTGGAACTAATTTCGAGAAGGTTCCAACAGCGCAATCCAGGCTTGTCAAATCCTGCCTGCTGTTTAATTTGACTACTAGAGCTTACTACTTTTTCCTCAATTGCTTTTATGCCAAAATGAACCACTGGTCTAACATTCACGTGCTCTCATCCAAGAAGTACACTGTTTTTTGATAACAGCATTGGTTAACAGTTACACATCTGCTTAAAAGAGAATGGCCAGAGGTACTTTCTTCAAAACAAGAGAATCACCATAAAAAGAACAAAATTTTACAGCATTACACCTGAAATGTAGTGCAGGCTTTTTGCCTATCCTCCTGCAAAATGTTTTTCCAGTTTTGGGCATGCAGTAACGTTCAGGGTATTTCAGTCAGTGGTTTAATTTGTGCAAATAAACTCTATCCTATCATCACAGCTCACAAATAAGTCACAAAGACAATCTCTCTGAGAAAATGCGTCTTAAGTACATGTCTGACAAACAGCAACTTTGCTGTTCAAAGTATCACTGGCTTCCTCACTTGTTTGTAGCAGGAAGATCCCACTCACAATATATGACTGGACCTCCCAGAACATGCTGTTAATGCGATTTCTGGTAAAACAGAGGAATAGAAACGTTTATGTATTCTGTGCAAGGGCCACAATTGTGATTTTTCCTTTTCAGAAATGATTAAAAAAAAAGGAAAATAATGCAATACATAGAGAATAATTGAGGTAACATGTCTATAGTATAAACTGAAGACTAATCCTAACCCATGCATAGAGGCATGCAACGGGCACAGACTGAAATACAGAAAATTCCATTAAACATAACAAAAAGGCTTTTCCACTTTAAGAATGACTGAACATTGTAACAGGTTGCCCAGAGCAGTTGTGGAGTTTCCACCCTTGGGGAATTAAAAACTCAACTGGACAAGGTATTGAGCAACCTGCTTTCTGAGGCAGGCTCTGAGTTGACCCTGCTTTGTGCAGGGAGGTTGGACCGGAGAATCTCCAGCGGCCTCTTTCAACATTGACCATACTGAGATTCCGCAAATTCAAATGCCAAACACTGTTCAGTTTTAATTAGTGTCTCCCACCTCATGGTGGTTTTTGTTGACATACCTTTTTCCCCTTTCACTTCTTAACAGTCTCTTATTTCTTGCCATTTCTGTGGCACAGTCTTTCACATATACACATAATTTATGAGGTTGTAGAAGTTTTAAGTGTTTTACCACCCCAAAAGATGTTCCTTTTTATTTACAAAATACCTACCAATAATCATTGCCATAGCGCTGCTGTTACACTGGCCAAGTGCAGACAAAATCTGGCTCATAATTTGTTGGTTGGCTAACACCAAGTCTGCCACATACGCAGTCGATCCTTGAGTATTAGGGTTGCCTCCATTGCCATCTTTGCCTCCTGAAACCTTTTCTTCATCAGACACACTGTCTGTAGTACTGCTTGCTACTGGAACACGGGCACTATATTCTCGATTACTGGAAAGTGGCAGTTGAACTAAAATGTTGACCAGCTTTAATAAATCAAACATAAGTTGATCCCTTGTCATTTCTCCACAAACTGCTTTGGCATCACCTGGACGGATAATATTGGCAAAAAGCCCTCCAAAACACGCTCGAGCACCCACAGAGCTGTCTGAGCCGCTGCGAGACATCACTTTGTCCGAACATGTAATGTAATGATGCACAAGGAAGGTTATAGACTCAATTACTGCAGAAATAGTGCTAACTGATACAACTTCAAAATTCTGTTCCAGGGTAAATTCCAGGAGTTTCACTTGTGCATCCAAGGGTCCCTGGCCTGTCTGGAAAGCACCCCTGAAAGGAGGAAAGAAAAAAAGATATTTCATTGTTCAGTATTAACAAGTTAAACAGGTTTGGTTGTTGTTTGTTGTGTAGGGGTTTTTTTGCTTGATTTTTAAGACTCAAAAACCACCCAGACTTTCTGTATATAAAAATCCAGCTGTTTTCAGAAATGCATGTTGAAGCACAATCTGATCTGTCACACGAGTCAAGCATTCATCACTTTTTAACATACCGGTCATCACACAGACTACAGAACCTGCTCATGCGGGTATCACTTTCCTGATACCACTTTGGATTAAAATTTCCTTTGAAAAAGTCTAGGATCCATCATTTTTTTTAATCATTCAGTTAATTTTTTAGGTATAGTTATATACATATAAATATAGTTACAGTTTTAGGTGAAAGTTTCCTATGTTTGCAGGGAAATTTCATGGGAGGAAGTCATCTAATACTTTAATATCATTAGGATTATTTGTTTTCTAACGGAAAATCATGATGGTTTTTTTCTTCCCATAGTTTTTTGTTTTGCTTTTCTTTTTTTTCCCCAAGGTAGAAAGAAGAATTGTCAGGTTTTAGCTACCTAAACAGTAACTATACATAAGACCATGAGAGGGTACTCGAACTGTCACAGGTTGGTGCTCGCAGGTTGACTGCTTGAAGGATCTCCTTTAGGGATAAGTTTTTCTCAATTATTTTTACATGTATACTGGTGGACTACAAAATGAACCTTCTGAATCAGTACATTTAAAATAAAACTGATGCTAATTCTTGAAGTGTGGGAGTTAGTTACTGATTTTTGATATATTTATCTTTTGACATTGATTAATCTTACTATATCTTTTAAATTTAAATACAGAACAAAACGCTTTATAGAAGCAGCCCAGATAAAAATATTTGGCATTTAGTTAGTTCTAATAGTAAAATACTGTTTTTCTTCACAATCAATGTTATGAGTTGATCAGACATGGTATACTTCAATAATCACCCATGGTTTTAGAAATAACCGTCTAAACCCTTTTCTGGTGCTTTGCTTCATTTTATGACATTTCAGTCCCACCTTTGGTTTGTCTCAAAAAAAAAAAAAAACACCAAAAAACTAACACATTTCAAAACCATCCCTTTCAGTGGTCTCATCAGTTTATTTTAAATATTTCACACACAGACACACATTCCAAGATTCACTATGAATTAATTATTTTATCTTATTATGACATTGCTTGTATAAGCAATTGATCATCAGTCTAACCTGGTAAACACCACCCCTTTAATTTAAATTAGTAAGGTAAATCTCTTAGAGAAAGACAAAACTGTTTTCTGTGCGATTAAAGAATAGATAACACCAAAGTGCCACCTACTGGGAAGCCAGAAACTGAGGAAGCTTGTCCCTAATTATATGAAGCCTTTGTCTGGGAATGAGCAGAACATCAACACCAGAAATAAATGATAATTCCTAATGTACTTCAGACCAAACAACTGGCACATTTCTGATGTACTGCTTTACACATAACAGTCTTGTGCCCATTCACCTAGCCTTCAAGAAGCAGAGCTATAAAAGACAAGAGATCATAAGCTCTTCTCTCTCCCCTGGCCAGTGACACTCCTTCTCTACACTAGTGGAGAGACATCAATAGGCCCCAGAAGGAGAGCAAGCCAGAGGCTTTCCACTGTCAGGTGAAGAGAAAAGAAAAAAAAAAAAAAAGACAAAGCAATAAAGATGCATATTACATAAATAGGATTACGCAATCTCATATTTCCTCCTACCATGTTACAAATGCCATCCATATTATTTTCACAATCTATTAATAATTTCTAGAATCTTTCGTTAATTCAGGCCTCTCAGAATACTTTTTTAAATAGGTAAGGTCATCAACAGTGCCTTTATTTCAGGGATTACTTTAACAAGGTCTGTATCTTAGCTCTAGATAAAATCAGTCCAACCGTTTAGTGCTTTTATTCACTGTCCCTCACACAGGGATGACTATGTGTGGATTTCAGTTGCGCTCTTTCCATGTGCCAGAAGCAGCCGAGATCCTGCTGGCATTGTTGCAGCGACACCCAAGATCTCCATCCTTACATAACTTGACAGCATGACAACGCAGGACATACACATCTTGGTCGTGAATCACACACAGATTTTAAAGACAATGAGGATGTGAAAGGGAAAAAAAAAAAAAGGTAACATTTACCTTTCTGTTGAAAGTATATGTATTAATTTCAATAAAAATTCACTGAACATCTGAGGACAAGTTGAAGAAAGGTGCACTTGCAACCGAGTAAGAAATTCTTGCATAGCTTGTGTCGCTGTTGGTCCAACCTAGACAGTAAGGCATTTTAATAAGTGTTATATAAAACTGAAATGTCTTAAAGAACACTAAGTGGTATCTAACAAGAACATTTTCTAAGAAAAGAAAATTATTATATAGCTTAATTTGCTTTCTGAAAAATTTCACAGGGTTTTCACAGAACTATTCCATATCAATTTATATGTGTTTTGCTATTACTAACCACGAGTAAAAAGCAAACAATTCAGTTATTTGCCTAAGACTCGTTCTGCAACTTGAGACTTTTTCAGCAATGCAAACTACACGTCACACAAAATACATTTCTGTACTAATCTGAATGCTTTTTCACAAACTACACATTTACAAATAAGTTCTTTAAATTAATGGCACAATGTTTAAGATCTAGAAAAGACTGTGTATTTTCTGGAAATTTTTCTGGAAAATACTGGAAATAGCAGGTGTTTCTGTCTTCCAAACTAAGTGTTTCTGAGATTCCTGTCAAATATTACATACAATTAATTTAACTTGGCTTTTTTCAAAATCACTATTCACAGATGTTTCAAGGACTGCAAAACGCAAAAAAAAATTAATTGAAATTAGGAGAAATAGTAGACCCCCCATGAATTCAGAAAACAGGCAAAAAATAAAAGCATAATTTTAAACTCTGGAATTTTTAGTTATTGAAACATAATTGGCATTTTTATTCCAATTTCAGGAAACTAACTGAACTCTTATCACTTTTTTCATGCATGCAAAAAAGGAATCCTAACGTGGAACACATTCACTGACACATCACATGGCATGCTCTCCCTAAGGCAAGTCTTCAGATAGTTGTAAAAATGTATGATCACTACTCAGAGTGTATCACCAACATACTTCCCTACGGCTGTTCATCAGGACCAACTAAGACTATAATCAAAAAAAAGAAACAAGCCAAGAACATAATGCATGAATAATACATAATATGAATAACTCATATTCACGTCAAGTGTACTGAAATTCTTTTACGAAGAGTTTTTCCTCTTATTTTAATTGCTAGTTACCTGTGGACTGTGTTGATTTGTTCCATGAGGATTAGTGCCAGAAAGAAATTTCACTAACACATGAATGAGGTTTGGATCTGACACCAACAATTGGGCAGTACTTTCCTGAGCTCCAATGGCACTGCTTGGACCAGCTTAAAAATAAAGACATAAAAATTAAATCTGTAATCTTAAGCATGAGTTGTAAGTCCAACATTTATACTGCGTATCCTTTATACATATCCCATGATGTGTAAATATTCTCAGCAAAATCAGCTACCCAAAGCTTCTTACTCAGGACTACAATTTTGAGCATAGTTTTCCATTAAGTACAGATACAAACCCCCAAAACTGTTCCATCAGTGTTTCAAGCTCGCTAAGGCAGTACTCCTGAAAGCAGAGCTTCATGGCGTAGAAGCAATACATACAGACGTTTTTATTTGTTTCTCTTTGCTAGTCCAACAGTTTAATAAGGCTTAAGCGCATTTGTCAGTTTGTCAGACAGAGACCACATGTTCTGTTATCCTGCAAACAATCAGGATATTTTTGTCCTTGGCACATTCAGAGACTTCTCATCATTCACTAAAACTGTAGGGAGCTTAACAGATTAAGAACTTTGAGGACCAGAATTAGAATTAAAATACACCCTTCAATGATCAAACAAATGAGCTTTATCAAATGTGAAGTCTTACTCATTCAGTAGTTGTATATTGAACCAATCCAAAACACAATTTGAGAAAAGTATAGCTACCTACTGAATAAAAATACGTGTTCTTATAATATTGCACATATCTAAATGAAGTTCCAGGTTATTTCAAGCCCATCTCCTCTTGACAAGCAGTAGTCAAGTCCACACACTACCCTTCAACTCATTTCCTTCCAGGATTAGAAGGTTCCATAGGTTTTCTACTGTCTCATGACAGGGTTGATACCGTAACTGAATAATACTTCATTTTGGCACTTTTTTGAAAAAAGTTCCACTTATAAACTATTTTGAAACTTAAGACAAACCACTATCACTAAAATTACATTCAATTGCAGCTGACATAAGCAATCAAAATGAGAAGTTAATCTGAATTTGGTTATTCTGTTTTTCATAGCTTTCTGTAAATTTTCATTGTTTCAATGTAACTGCGTCATTTAAACTTTGTGTATGACTTCTGTTTTAAGCTAGATGTCACTTGAGTTTGTCCAGAAGTACTGAGTATCCAAATTAATTTCAAAATAAGCGTACAAAGTGCCTAAAATGTTTATATTTTTATTTGAAAAAGGGATGTACTTTTGTGCCTTCCTGCATTCCTGAATGGTACCTTCATAGACAGAAAGTATTTCACTTTCTTCAGAGACTTTCAATCCCCTATGAAGTGTATAATGATCAGTGTGACAAAAAACCACTGCTATTCAAAGTTGTTCTTTTTTATAAAAGAAAAGAAAACAAAATTTTCATTGAAACAACAGCTTTTAGAATACGTATGCATGTATCTGAACAGGGCACATTTGGGGTGTACCTTCAAGTCATTTAATTTTTTCACTTGGTGTTTCTTTGATGGTTACATTATTTTAAAAACTCCAGCTTTTTCCTGCTGTGTTGACTTTCGCTTGTTAGGTCTGTGCTGTAACTACTTAATTAAATCTGGCTATTTGGAAGACTTTACACCTTAATACAAGCAGATGTTACATTAGAACTTCCCCAGAATTGACAGTCCCAGCCCATCTCCTCTTGACAAGCAGTAGTCAAGTCCACACACTACCCTTCAACTCATTTCCTTCCAGGATTAGAAGGTTCCATAGGTTTTCTACTGTCTCATGACAGGGTTGATACCGTAACTGAATAAATACATCTTCATTACTTCCTATGTTATTTTATTTTTCTATTAACAGCTGAAAATATTTCTACAATATAAAAACCCACTTTGCCTGCACTATATTTGTAGTCTGACGTTTTGTTTGACATTCTAACTCAGATTTCATGATGCATCTACATTATCTGCTCAAAACAGTGCTCTCTAACAGTATTTCTGGTGACAACAATAACGTAAGCAAAAGGGCATGTAGGGAGAGCACAAATAGTTCTTGCTAAAAGAAGAGATGAGTAAATGCATTATGAGAACGATTCGACAGATGACAGCTGTTTACTCCAGAGCTACTGTAGCTCTGAGGAATTTTTCTTAGCCAGGTGTCACTGCAGATTTGCTTCTACCCACCTTCCTTTATATGGCATTAAATGATTCTAGATGTCACACATCAAATACTGATTTTAAACACCATCCCTGCAAAATTTGTCATGGATCTTGTAACTAATGGAGGTCATTGTTCTGAAAAGAAATTGCCAGGGGTATTGGGTTTATCCCTGAAAAATATCTTGCACTCCTCCGATAAGAGTTTCTGAGGCACAGAAGTTACACAGCCTGAGCTCTCATTCTGAAGACATTTATCAGCACATAATGGCATAATTAAATCAGACCATGAACTGACCTGCCCTAGATAGCGGTTGCTCATAAAATCCCAACATAGGACAATCCTGAAAAAGAATCTATACTCCCTACCTATACTCAAGTGGAGAAAAAAAACCCAACCAACAACTAAAAAGCCTTGTTTATTTTTAGAGAGATCTGGGGTTTTGGAAAAATAACTAAGAAACAGCTTTGAAAGTAACACCTGGATGAGATCTCTAGAACCACCTCACTTCTTATGACAAGATCTTCTAATTCGTTGATCTCTTGAAGAAATGGCGACCAAAACTATAATCCTCAGAGAACAATAGTTCAGATGTCAGAAGTACGTTCAAAGAGACTACCCATAAAATGCAAATAATGCAAGACCCTTATCTAGAATGGATGGAAGAATATGAAAAAGCACCACTTCTTTTTTTCTCTCCCCCTTTTTTTTCGCCTTTCATTTCGTTTCCTTTCTTCTTTGTAAATGAAAGACTGAGGAAAACAGAATGGTTGAATGCAAACATATGTATCAAATGGCAAAAATGAATTTCAACTAAATAAAGCAAACTTAAGAAGGGGGTTCTCTAAGAGGTTTTGAGATCCAATGGTTTAGAAATATAGCGATAGGGGGATTTTCTCAGCGCTAAAACACTCATCTGCAAAAAGAGTTCAATGAAATCATCTATGAGCAGCTACACCTCTCAGTTGTTTTGCAGCTTCTGAAACAGCAAATACAATTATCTAATGAGGATTATGTCAAGAAGAGGTGTTTTCTTGCTTATTTAAAAGGCTTATTACATCTGAAGATGTTTATTATACCTGAAATCATCTGAATAAAATATTTTTGATGGTGGTAGTGTTTTTTTCATCAGTGAAATTACTCTGCAAATGAACACAGTTGAGGGCTTGCTGTATTTTGGGTATTAAAAGGGAAAAGAACCTCATTTTATAACCACACACATCTAGCAAGAATAATCAAAGTTACTCTCAAAGAACTGCTGATTGACATCTTAGTGGTTTAAAAAAAAAACCAAAAACATACCAAAAGAACCTAACCATAACCTGTCAATACAGTGAGGAATACGTGAACAATTTGTACTTCCCAGCTTAAAACATTACAGAATTAAAGAGGATACAAGAGAAACTTGAAACCAAAGAAAGCTGACATGTCACTTACATTTCAGCACTCTTGGGAACAATTTGTCTTACAGTGGCAGTACATATTTAAAAAAACCAAAAACCTATCTCTTCTGGAAAGCATGATCTCCAAAATTATAACTTGATGAGAACTCCTGTGAGACACTGTCTGTAATGGCTTAAGAGACTATTATTAGTCTCAGTTCTGAACTAAAGCACACGGAAACCAAAATTATTGATTGTAGAAGTGCTCCAATGGATTCCTCCTTCAATTGTCAAGAATTGAAGAGATCACTTCTTAAACGTGACAACTCAGTGCCACTGAGACAGAATATTATCTTGAATTATTAGCTGCTGAAGAATCCTGGCAAAGAAGTTATCTGATGGGCGCTTAAATTTATTTAGCTCCTGGTTCTGTCAGTGAGTATGGGAAAAAGAGCAGTTAACGGATCTGTATTAATCCACACACATGTATAAAAGGAGACACACCTTCAATCCTTTTCTTTACCCTCCAGCAAGCTTGCATGTCCAACCCTTTCCAACTGAAGCCCAACCTTGTGCTCACAATACACAAAAATTCACAGCCACATGCATATGCTGAACTGCGCTTTCGACGGTTGCTTCTGAGCAGCTTTTTATTCACAGGGTCGCTTACTGATCTCAGGCAGTTGCCTAAGAAACTCCTGCAAACACACAGCTGCCTGCCTGTCAGTGTCAGAGCACAAACATACCACTTGCAAGAGATTCACATATGGCCTCAGTGGTACACACAGCATAATTTTTGGAAATTGCTAGTATACATTTAGAAATTGGAGTGTTGAAAATACACATGGGTATTAACTGCAGGTGCTGTGATCCTACAAATCAGGCTATGTTCTATTCTCAAATGCCAAGAAGATGATGAAGGCCTCAGTTTGACAAAATCACTTAAGTCTCTTCCCTTAATTTATTCACAGCTCTACTGCTTCACCTAATAGCAAAAATTTCAGCAGATTTTTGTGATACTGATCTCTAAAAAACAACACAGAAAAGGGAGAGAAAGTGAAAATCTGAAAAAAAAAAATCCACCCATGCATCCCAAGGACAACAATTTGGAATGGCATATATGAAAAAAGGATTCATAAGCATCTTTGAGGAAAACCATGGAGAATAGCTGTGTCATCACAGAATGGCAAATTGCTTCATAGAACTGTGACCTTCAGGTGGCTCTGGGTCTCTTTATTCTGTAATTTCTATCTTTAATCATACGCTTGGAGTGAAAACAGAATTTAAAAGAGCTCTGACTCGATCTAACATGTAGGTTTTAAGAGATTCCAGTCTCCAAGTTCTTACTATTTGATATCTTCTTTAGACTTGAGGACAAGGCCACAAAGGCATTCCCCGCGACAGCTTCCCTATGATTCATTTAGAAGCTTAGTTTCTTCATTTAAAAATTACATCCTTTAATTTCTACCAGTCTTGTGGCAAAATCTCATTCACAAAGGGAGATTATTTCTAGTGTGTTATGGAGCAATATAAAGAATGTGAGATAATTTGGTGTGCACAGGGAAATGAAATTAAATGAAAACAAAGGGCTCGATTTCTTTTCTAATGGATTCAGCTTCTAGGGACCTATTTTCAGATAGCTTAAGAGAAGCAATGACTAGTGCCTTCATATTTATGAAAATACTCCTACTGCATCAAAAAACATTAAACTCTCACAGCACCTTAATCCTTCCTCCCTGTGACCTCTTCCCATAGCACAAAGTTAATTCCCAAGGATCATTAGCTAGTCCTAAAATGCATTTTTAGAAGACACTGCCAACCTACTTATAATGACATTTTCTTTTACCACTAGGGTTTCTGTTTCCATGGTACAAGCAATTCAAGGAGCTCACTCTTGAAAAGCCTGAAGTTACAGAGAACCAACTAAGGTACTTATATGACAAAGGGAAAGTTCTGGTAGTCTTTTGGATGGGAATTAACACTCATCTGTACGTCATTACAACAGGCAATACAAAAAAAATCAAAAACAAAGCACCCACAACTTACCATTAAGCTGCATATTTGTCATGAGGGTTAGGCTATGAAGCACAAGGCACCATGTCCGGAGTAAGGTATTAGGATACCATGCCAGAACTGACAGGAAGCTAGTTACTGAAGCTGTCAAGAAAAACATGTTTTCCAAGCTTTAATCTTCAGGTTATCAACGAAGTGTCTTATTTTTACTGTAAGGTTCTATATTTATTATTGTTATTACTATTATTATTAATATTATTGTTTGTTGTATTTACTTTGTTTTGACTATTGTTCCAAGAAATTAGGAAAACACTTCAAACACTTCACAGGAACTGGCCCACAGAACTTTCTAGAGTGCCCAGACCCTGACATCTCAGACGAAACAATGCAAAGAAACTGCTGGTTTCAAAATGCTCTCATGGAAGTCAGCATTAAGAGGTTCATTGTGGCAGGCATTAATGTTTTGCACTACCTCCCACACCAGCTCCTTTGACAATAAAGAGATCACGGGATGATATACAAGGAGCAGCAATTTGTCAGAGAAGTACATACAGGTGCACAGTTCACCTTAGACTACAAAGTGCCTTTTAAAAAGTCCTCTTATGATTAATGATGACTTAAGAACCACAAATTGTACAATTTAATTTCTGAGGAGATTATGCAAATTCAAGGAATGAGCTTTCAATTACATAATGGTTACACACTTTTCATGTTAAGAAGATAATGAGCCCAAGAGCTCTTTAATAAGAACACAGAAATTATCCCAACATTGATCTTCACAAGAATACTTATTTTAATACTTTTTGCTTACTAGCAAAAATTGTGCACTTAAAAAAAAATAATCTTATTTTATACCTCCTGAAAATTAATTTCACCTATTTAATATATTTTACCTTGGTTCAAGGAAATGACAGGTATTCGGTTAGCATTATAAAGGAAAATATCAGCGCCACTATCTTTACTTCCAGAAGAGCTGGAATTTAGGCTTAATGTGAGCCATAACTGTAAAAGTGATTCAAGCTGGAAAAAAGGAAAAAAACACTATCAGACCAAACTCAAGTGTTTTTCCAGAACTCCAGAGCATAAAAGGTTATCTGTTTTGATTTTAAAAGCCTTATCTAAATTGTCAGGTGCTACTGTCTCACTGATAACATACATACACTCTCCTTTACTGCATTTGAAGATTCTGATAAACATAATATCCAAAGCAAATTCAGCATAACCAGTAAATGCTTCTACTATGCTTTTGTAATTGATTTCCTCTAAATACAGTTAAGTTTCTCTTAAGAAGTTTCTTCAAACTTAGATTAAAAAAAAAAGTTTTACACACTGCTCAGAAATGCCTTTATCATAACCTTACATCTATAATACTGATTCGCATGTAACCTTTTGGAGTGTCTCAACACAGTCAAGAGATGTTTACCAGTCAACCAAAGTTATTCAAAAAGCCAATTTAATTACTGGGAAATCTTCTTCACTATCAGAGAGACTGATGCTCACTCTGAATAACTTTGAGGAAAATAACCGTTTAGATATTTGGGGGAAGCATCAAGATCCTTTACCCCACAAACTGTATTTTGGATGAGATATTTAAAGAACCATTGAGGGATGGAGTCAGCCACCCAATTAAAATATCAATAGGTAGGCAAGCACCTAACTACTCATCTATAGCATACATGGCATTCCTTTTTATGTATCAAGAAAAGCATTGCTAAACTAACGACTTTTTAAAAAGTGTGTTTCTAGTTTTAACATATGGGATCACTGGATAATTCAGGTTGCAAGGGACCTCTGGAGGTTATTCAGTTCAATCTTCTGCTCAAAGCAGGTTCAGCTACGACGTCAGACTGGGTTGCTCAGGGGTTTATCCGGCTGGGTTTTGAAAACCTCCACAGATGGAGACTGCACACTTGGTGACACTCTTCACTAATAAGCTAACAATTACCTTTCAAGAACCTAATAACTTGTTTTTAAATATGAAAATGTATACCCACTTTTTCACTGTAACAAGAAATGTCCTATTCGATAAAAGCTTTCGGCAGCTTGTCTATTACATTACTGGTACTGCTGTCCACAGCAACTTCATAAGCAATAAAGCACATAACATGTTACTTGCATTCTAAGTAGTACAAAATACAGGAAAACAACTTTCAAATTTAGAGAGAAATACTACCAAAACACTTCAAAGTTCATCATTCTATACCTGAACATGGTGGACTTGTAGCATGGAAAAGAGTTTGTTGAAGCACACGCTCAGCATAGGTATAGATGACAACTGTACAATCAACTGGGCGTTTTGGTTTGCAGCATGTAATCCTCTCAGCAATGAATCGTCTGTTCCACTAGGAGACTGGGTTACTGAAAAACAGAACAAAAAGTACCAGCCCCCCATGAATTGTTTTGTAAAAGTTGCTAAGTTCAAATTTATTTCCTTGTATTTTATACTTAAGGGAAAGACACTTATTTTATAATTTACAAGAACATCTTCAATGTAGTGTTCAGCTAAGTTGGACTATTGACTTTCATACTGTGAAAGGTATACTTGAATTTCAGACATCTTCATCTTCACAATAAAAACTGGAAAGTGAGCCCAGAAACACATTTTCACATTTCTTGCCAAAAGTATTATTGGACTGTTCTGGTTAACACTATGGTGAGACAAACAATTGCAACATCTCTTCATACTCTATGGTATAACTAGTATAGTCAATAATAAACTTCCAGAAAATAAAGTCTGAGGATGTCACTTATTCAACTAATGACTGCATGCATATTAAGGTTCCCGGAGAGCTACAAAGAAGCACACTTTAACAAGATGAGCAGTGCGACTCACTGAAAATATGTTCAAAAATAAATTGGCATCATGTTTTTATATCATAAAGATTACTGAACAAGTGAGTTCAAAATTGTATTCAAATATTTTCACCATCGAATAGCTGGTGAAATTAGTGTGAAATAGATGAAATTTCACACTGAATGCAAGAATGAAGCTTCACAAAAATAGGATACTTAATGTTCAATTTCACCTAGATCGAAAAATGAAAACAATTCCTCTATTGTACTATTATGCACTGTAAAACGAATCCTGCATACTTGACAAATTACACAAAATTTCTTAAATATATTTGGACACATAATTAAAAAATCTGAATAAAGAAATATCTCTAAAGCACAGTCTAGCAAGAAAATTCATTTCTAAGCTGCTAAGTGACTTCAGAAAAAATTAGTACAAATTTCAAAGCATCACGTGAAGCGAATGATTTGACAACATGTAGTTACATGTAGGAGACGTGTTTGTTAATGCTTGTAGAATGGAATCAGCCTCCAGGGTGGACATCATTTTCAGCATCAGCTCAGCCTGTTGTTCAAGTCCAACTTCTAGACGTGCATCTAAAGCTACACAAGGCAACAAACAGGGTAAAAATTAATTCTATCACAGACACATATAATTAGTTACTCTAACTTCCTGTGCAAGCAATATAGATACACAGTCCACATTAAACTGTAAAAAATCTCAGTATCACTAACAGGAAGATTCATTTTTATGTATGATGGAAGCAGAATGTAGCAACGGATACTCTGAACTGAAAATGATTTTTATAGATGCAAAACATATAATTAATAAAATACTAAATTTCTGTGAAACACACATATTTATTTTCACAGTCACTTTAATATCACACATGACTAAATCTGAGTAAGTTTAAGCCTGGTTTTCCCACGGTAATAGGTCTCAAAAAAGCTGTTTCTCCTCAGTGTGGCAGGGGAAAGCTCAATCGCCTCCAAACTAAACAAGTGTGCCACCTCATTCCTTAGGGTAGAGCCAACTATCCAAAATATCAACCAACTAGAGAAGAGCTTCCAAAATTTCCTGAAAAAAACAGAAATGATTTAAAACTGCCTATGAGTGTGTGTTTGAAAATGTTAGAAAGTAAGATTTACCGCAATGTTAGGCTGTTTTAAATATAAATCTCACATAAAATTCTCTCATTTACTACAGAAAAACTGTGGCATACAGAAAATTTAATTCTTTCCACTTAATGCACATAGAGATTGTTAATATAATTTGATATGTGAAAGCATCAAATACAAAATACAGACCCTGAACCGAACTTTAGTTCATTGCTTACCTTGAGAAACTGATACGCTCACAGTTTGTGATCCATTTTTCTCTGTAGTTACTGGTGGTTTTGCAACTGGAATGCCAACTCCTCCAATGTAAGGATTGTAGTTGTAGGTGCCATAATCTGCACCCCAGTAATCGTACCAGGTGCTGCTTATAGGCTTAAAAAACAAACAAAATAAGAAAAAAAAAGAACAGCAACTCTTTAGACTGTCCAAGTACAAAAATTAAATTTGTAATGACTAACAACAAACATTGCAGTTACAAAAAACTAAACCCAGAAGATTGGATCCAATAGTTTTAGAAAATTTTATTTCAATTTTTATAGCAGTATAAGCTACTGAATCCTTCATGATTGTCAAAATCCAGCAATGTAGTTAGCTGTCTCAAAGATGCAAAAAGCCAATTTCGAAATATTATCATCAGGTTTTATTCATACATTTGTACCATTTTGTAAATTTGGAAGCTGAGTACCATACTGATATTTTCAGAAGGTATTTATCAAGACAGAATAATGTATTATTAACTGTACTATCAAAGTACTTTGAAGCCTCAGTGGGGCTCGGGGATTATTTGTATTGAGCTCTGCAAAAGGAAGAGTTGAATCATCTCTACTCAAGTGTCATAAATTAAGACACTTAGAAAGCATATGGGTCACAAGAAAAAAAAAAAAGTAATGTAGGGCTGTACGAAGGGGACTTGTGTATGCCTGTCTTTTTAATTGCAAGATCCAATATCAACTGTCATTTTACAGATACAGAAGCAAATCTTAAGAAGGATTAAGAATGAAGAAGTGTTTTTCTGGCTGTATTTTAAAGTACATCCAATCAGGCAATAAGATCTTCAAGACACCCGTGGATGAATTGGCCTAAGGACTACTGCCAAATGAAATGATGGCAGAATAAAGAAGGGAAACATCAGTTACATTAAAATTAAGCAATAAGTAGAAAATTTTGGTAGGGTGGAAAGATATATGAGGGAATATAGAAAAAAAAAAAAGAAAAGAAAATTTAGTGTTGTCTGAACAAGTGGTAAAAAAAAAAAAATTAGGTTAATTCAAACGAAGCTGAAGGTTTAAGTCAATAGTGAGAGGAGTGGGAAAACTTCAAATCAGAGTGTCATCCTTATGGACAGAGAAAAGAGACTCAACATTTTATTATGAACAATTGTGTTTCTTTACAACCAAAATGTTTCAGATTTTTAATATACCTTGACACTACACTATTACATCTAAATGTAATTTTCTACCTCCAATATGTTTAGCTCCCATTTTAAGTATGAAAGCTTTTAATAGTTTTCTTGCTCCAGAGTAAAATAAGTTTTGAAGTTAGTTGCTTCTCTTCATAATCTGAAGATGATCTGAGCAGTAGCTATTGCTCACTTTTTTTTTAAGCAGCATATTAGCAGTATTAAGTCATAGGATCAATCACAGAAGCAAACAGCACTCTATTTTTAATCAAAAAAAGACAACACTAGATCTTATTTTTCTTTTATATTATGCTTTTGTTGTCTTTAATATGTGATATAAATATCTTGCTTATAAAGATATGTCTATGCAAAACCAAAATATTTTGTGTTCAACTGAGATATGAATACATCTGAGATGCAAACACAATTTTTACATTCTTTCCTGTCATTCTACGTTTAACTTTTATAAAAAGTGAATGTCTAAGACATCAAATACCACTAACAAAGAAGTGTAAGAAAGAAAGGATCTTACTATTTCACAAGTAAAGGTTATTCTGAAAACTCAGGTGTGTCATACCTTGAAGACTTTGGCTGCAAGGGGATCTTTCTCCAAATCAATATCCAAAGGATCAATATCAACTTCCATCAGGTCTTGCAGTAATTCAAGGTCAATGTCCTTATCTTTTTCCAAAGATGACAGAGGTGGAGCACCTTTGAATGATTAAGAGAGTATTAATACTACCAAGTATGAATTATAAAACACAGATATATCATACACTTAATGGATAATTTTAAGGCTTTTAATTATCTTGGTGGAAAAAGTTAATGAAAGCAATCAAGTTGCCTTTTTTAAGTAATCAGAAAAATAACCATTTTTTACCGATCAGATGAAAAAGTAAGTTGAAGAATTGCTCATATTTTGCCTATGTTTTCAGAAACTAATTATCCTACTACCAAAAAACCTTTACCGATATTTTGAGAGATGAGTAACAGCAAAGGTTTGGGGTTTTTTACTTTTTTCAGTACACATATATACACCAAGATTACGAAATAATTTACCTGTGATGTCATGTGTCAAAGGCTCATCTATTGTTTCCACTAACTGAACTGTGGACTGCTGGAGAGAGTCATCAGAATCCCCAGCCGAAGCTCCAGCATCTTCTCCCAAAGTACTTTCTTCCATAGCTTCTGCTGCTATAGGTGCCAACAATTCTCCTATGTATTAGATTAAGCAGACAAGTCTATTTCAAGCTTTATTCCAGTTACAAATTAATATCCAAGTGTCTAGGCCAACTGTCTGATTTTGTTCATCTAACTCTAAACTCTCTAAGGGCTACTTCTTCAAGAGGAGTTGTTCTGAAAAATTTTCAAATAATCAGCATCACACAAATATTAACTTTTCAATGCACAAGTCACTAATTCAGGATTGACTGTAATTGCCTTTTTTTTTTTTTTTTACACACTAATTTCAATTTTATGGTTTGGGGTTTTTTTTTGGTTGGTTGGTTTGGTTTTTTGCCCACTATCTTAATAGTGTCTGCAGATTCTAATATAATAATAAAAAAACCCCTAAAACATTAAAGGAAGAAAGTTTCAAGTGTAACATACGTTCTGAAAAATATGAACTTAAACAAACCTGCTAGAATATCCTGCAACATACAAGTCAGAGAATACTGAGCCCACGCTCCTCCCCAAGAGATATCTCCTCTGTTAAAGTCAGTTCCAACGAGAAGCAGCAATAATCTTTCCAACTGAGTCTCATTTACAATCTCACACAAATGAATTGTTGGTCTTGTAGCATTTGCAATTCTGGCAAGAACCTATAAAAAAAAAAAAAGAAATATATGCCTATTCATATGAAAATATGTAATAGTTTTAACTTCTGTGATTATTAGATTTTGCTTACAAGGAAATCAGGTATTTTTACTGGCTTAAATTCTAGAATTTTACAGGTGTAGTAATATAAAAATATTCATTCAAAAGTTACTTTTTCTATGCATCTTTGAAGCCATCATATTGTAAGTTACACAAAAGGTGACAGATGAAAAAAACTCCCTCACCAGAAATTACTGGAAATTTTAATGCTGCAGCTAATTTTTACCATCAAGCCAGGAAAAAGGAATAATAGCCAACTTAATGCAGTCTCCATTTCAACTACAGGGTGATGTTCCATATGCTGTTTACCTTACAAACAAATAGAAGTAAATCTGCATGACAAGTAAAGTCCATGGACAAGAGAAATAGTGCCAGCTTCTGCACTACAGAAATACAACGTTCATGTGCCAGTGTAAATGGAAGTGGTTCAATATCTGGAGTTTCCTTTGCTGTTGAAACTTCTGTATCTAAAGTAGAACGAGGCCATTCTGCAGTCCGACGTAATCGTATTAAGTCCTTGAAGTGCTGCAGAAATTAAATTTGAAATAACAGTTACATTTTAAAACTAACCTCTAAATCTTTTTCCAATGAAAATCTGAAACAGCAATAACAGTAACTGTAAAACTTAAAAAAAAAAAAAAAAAAAAAAAAAAAAGAGTCTACGAATATACGAGAATCTGGTATGGAATTAAGGCTTTATTGGCAGAAATTTGTTTTGGTGGCATGTTATCTCAGGTGACAGACTCATAACCAAATTATCCATTTCTGCACAAGTGCCAATTAAGCCTTTATGTTTGCCATAAAACATATTGCAAATATGTATTTTAGAAGTTTCTTTCATATTTCCACACCTGCATATAAAGCTATGGCTATCACGAAGCAAACTACACATAAAAGTAGCTAATATGAAAATTTACCCTTACAAGAATGTTGACTTCTCAGTTCTTCACATTAGATAAATCATCAGAAATTTCTAACTTTCTTACTACTTCTAGGGTACAAAGTGTCCATTGGCCACCATAAATTGAACTAGTCTGATACTTGACCAGGGCTCTAAACTACAACCTTTTTGACAGAAGGTCTACAAATTCAATGGAGGAAGGAAGGTGCTTTTATTAATCCTTCCATCCACCAAGGGCACACATTTAGCAGCTCAGTTCAATTGCATCAGTTACACAAGCAGTTTAAAATCAGATAACACAAACACCTCCCATAATCTCACTGAAATGGTAGCTACTGAGGTACACCAGAGAAAGAACTATTTACTAATGCAACGGTTTCAGCTTTCTCCTAAATGCAATCAATGTTTTAAGTTACTCACAGATTGTCTTACTTGAAAGTGATTAGTAGGCAAAGTAGTAAAAACTGCATTAAATGCAACTATCAGGTGTACAGTAATATCATAACTAGATGTTAAGATACTGGAAGGGGAAAACTATTTCAACATGCATTTTTGATGCAACATGGTTGCTACAAAGTGAGACTTAGATAGCTGGACAGCATATTTCAGCCAGTGACTCATTTAAAGATGTCTCGAGGGGGCCACCAGTGGAGTAGCCCCCCCGACATAACCTGCTGGAATAAAGCAGAAGATAGTGCAGGAAAGAACAGCTCATGACAAGCAGAGTTAGTGAAAATTTAGGGCTTTATTTTTAAGCTGATGTTTAAATTTTGGGGTAGTTTTGGTTTTTTTCCCATAAAATAATTACTGGAAGTTGTTGCAAGATTTCCAGATTTCCCTTTAGATTGCCTTTAATGGCCAACATTCTATAATTTCTTTCCACAGGCCCATCTTCAGTCATCCTAACAGACATTACTACTTCTGGAACTAGAGAGAAAATATTTAAAGAGATACACCTAGGCTTGGTAGCTAGAAAGATTTATCCATTTTTTTGTGTTCCCTGCAAAGTCCACGCTGCCATCTCCAGAAATTCCTAATTTTCAGCACCTCATCTCGTAATCAAAGTAATTCTTTAACTATCACATCCACTCTCAGTATTCTGGGGCTTACTGCAAGATGCCACAACTTATGCGGTAAGTACTTTTAGGAAGCTAAGAAGCTTCTGAGGAAGCTCAGAAAACATTCTCAGAAGTCATATTCATTAGTTTGGGGAGACAGTCATTGGCATGATTATTTTCTAATTACTCAACCAGGAGAGCATCCAGAAGAGTATCATGCATAAAAGTTAGCCATATAATATATTATTTTACATTTCTACTGATATATGTTATCTAAAGTTTAAAGATATGACTAGCGTACCCAAAGCTACAAGATTATTAGTGATTTTGGCCATGGCTACCTAAAAAAAACCCTGAAGGAAGATGAACTATTTTTCACAGTGCAAGAAACTTCCAGATGGCTGCTGTTTTCAGCATCAGAATATACTTGATAGAACCCACGACGAAACAACTTTGTAAAATAAGGTCAACGTAGGACAAAAAACGACTTTGCAGGAACAGGTCTTTCCACACAAAGGACAAGAAGTCAGTTACAGTTTCAGAGCATCATACCTTTGAAGTAGCCTGCTTTAGTTTTGCCTGTTCTACTAAAAGTTTGTATGATGATCCTTTGTTGCTTTGTATTTTCTCTTTTTCCATCTGTTCCACCAAAGCCTTCTGTTTTGCTTTTAATAAGTTAAGTTGCTAAAAGAAAATGTTAATAGGAAAAAATGAAAATTTAAGCAATAAGATGTTAAAAGGATCAGTTTGTTCACATGATAGCAATCTTCAGTTCAAATTGTAACTTGAGCTTTTAAAATACAGTTTATATACAATTTTAACTAAGACACCATAGGGGCTACTATAGCAGACCCAGAACAGATGAAGTTTTAAGAGTAAACTGTATCTTTGAAGGAGCTCAAGACATACATGTCCTGGGTCATAAAACCTGTATGGTTGCATTTAGAAATTAAAATTTTGTGTCTTAAGAATTATTAACTTTTAAATCACAGCTTAGGTGCCTGCAGTCAGGTGTACCCAGGTTTGTCTAGAAAGTAAATTATATCTGTTGTCCAATATGGGCCACAGAGCGCAACAGCATACTCCAGCATCTGTTCTTCCAGCAGACCCCATGCCCCACAGTTTGAAACGAATGTCAAAGAAGTTAGTCAGCCTTTAGCTACAGAACCAGACCTATGCCAAAGCAAGGCTGAATGAGACCCAAGGCCAAAGCTGTTCTGTGAAGAAATGAGATATTCTAGAAATTAGATATACTTCTGTGAAAATAGCCACTACCATGATCAAGTCACCTGTTTATGATGCACAAGTTGTTTTCTGATCTTTCGGGAGTACAGTCTATCTAGGCTACTGTTGCCTTTAGTAGATCTGCTCAGATTCTGAGTGTGAAGGCTATTATTTATAAAACTCCACTGGTTTCCTAATGGGAATAAAAAAGAAAGGAGATATTAATCCAGCTTATTAAACCTCACTGAACTCCAGAAAAAAGCATTTGGGTTGCAGCAATGGTTAGCAGATTCTCCACACACCATGTACTAAAGAAATAAGCACGATTTAAATAACTCTCAGTGTTATGCAGTATCATCACTGATGGTAATGCTTCTGTGTAATTTTAAACTGCAGTGGTACCATCTTGTTTTCATTATTTTTATAAGACGGGAAGCAAGACTGTCCTAACTAAAAATACCTGAACAACTTCCATAACACAAAAGCTTTAGAGTTTTAATTTTGAGGAAAGATGTTCAAAGAAACACTAATTCACTTAATAATAAAAATAAACAGACAAAAAATGCATTGAAAAAATACTGGATACAAATATCATGGCAAATACCAAAACAGTTATGAAGTCATAGTGTTGCCCTTGCTCACAATACAAACTGTCTCAACATGGTGCACTCTCAATTGCCAGGTCCCAGAATCACAGGATAATATACAAACATTTTACAAACTACAATCTATCCTGTATTTTTCACTTTAAAAAAATGAAAAAGGTCATATTTCGAAGGAGAAGGGGATGTAAAGAAGCAGACAACAGTGCAAATAAAATGATCACAACATCTATTTTTAAAATATCATTTTTCAAGTGAGTTGAAAATACATTTTAAGTATTTGAAGAGCTCCCAAATGAATACCCATAGAAGCAAGTTTTGATGGTAAGTGTTACATACCTGTCAAAAATCGTTCCCTCTCTTTTCCATTCAGAGGTTTCTTAGCTGTGGCTGCTTCATCCTCAACAGTAGCTACGTAATCCAGTAGTCTGGACACCAGCATTACAACCCAGCTGATCATGGGAATATCTAAAACTCCTTCAAAATAAATAGATTTGAGTGCTTTAATAAAGTTTTGAAGCCATAACAAACTAGTTTTAAAGAAATCGTAAAAGGCATTAGATGGCACACATTTCGCTAGGCCACAAAGATTCCTCTCTTTTTTTTTTTTTTTAAAATGAGGGTAAGAGCCTGAGTATTCATAAATGAGGGAAGAAATCAAACATTCTGTATAGAACTCAGGTTCAAGAGAAAATACCACAGTTATCTTAGTCTGATGAAGTCAGAAGTCAAAAGCTTCACCTCCACTGTTAAAGTGAAAAATTAAGCAACATTTTTTTCAAAAAATAGTCAGAAATTGTATGTCTAGATCTCCTAAACACCAAACAGAGATTGACAGCTGCTTACATTAAAGCACATAAATTAGATGTCTCAAATTCCATAGTGTGAAATTCCTATTATCCACCAGGGATCCAACATGACAGTTATAACTGTGCATCCAAATATCTTAGTTTTTACTCCTTTGTTACTGTATTTTCACGTAGCCATTTGAGTAAGATGCAGGAAAGCCAAGACTGAGTTCAGACTAGATGAACCACACTTGCAGCACTAATGGCTGGCTATTGCCTATTTCAGTCTCACACATTAAATACAGTATTTTTGTACAGGCAGAAGGAGAAAAAAAAAAAAATGTATCTTACACATCATGCAAGAAAAATCTTTGTGTGCATGAGCAAATCTAAATGAACAGTTCTAAAGTGAACTCATGCATGCTGAATAAAGACCAGAAACCTGCAATTAATGACCATTTAATCACAGTCATTATACAAATGGCATACTTTTACATAATAGCAATACAGCAAAGTCATTAGTCCTAGAGGTTACACGCACATTTTTTCGTATCTGCGCACTGTCCTGAGCCACATTTAACTACACTGCACTTTTCACGCACTGACCTCAAAAAAGTTTTAATTAACTTAAACTATTATTAATTCCAGACCAAACAAGAAGACTAAGGCACAGGATTGACTTGTCCAAAATCACACGTAGCTGCTGGCAGCCCAAGCGATAGGATGCAGGCCCTGACTGATAACTCGTTTCATGTCCACGCTTGCAGAAAGCAGCTCACCCAAAGCAGGCAAAGGAACAGGAGGTCTCCCAGTAACAGGACCTGAACAGGAACTCCAGACTAAATTGCAAGAATAGGAATGAGTACCACTGGTGACCGCTACACATGTTTTTGGTTGGCAGAATAAAAAGAAAGGAGACTGCTGCAGAGCAAAGTATATACCTTTTCATACTTCTGTTTAAATAAATGCATTTCTTTTCCTTTTTGCTCTTTAAAAAAAAAAAAAAAAAAAATCAAAATTTTCAGCTTCTCTCCCTCCCTCCAAGTGTCCTTGGCTTATTCCTTTTTTCCCCCCTCTGCCTCAAAGTTTACAACTTCTCTCTACCCACAACGCTCACGTCTTGCTCTGATTGTCCTTTGTTTTTGAACTTTTTTCCCCAGTGAGTTTTCACCCCTTTGACCCTTAGTTATGTGTGACAGTTCTCAAATAGGAATTTCTTCTGCCGTACCTGATGCTTCCACCACACATAATAATGCCCTAGTTACTCACCTGTACTGTCCAGGAGGAAGGAAGCTGGAAGACCAGCAAATAAAGCTCTGAAGTATCAGTTACTTCTGCTTCCTAAAGTCCTCCGTGAGGACAACTAGTAAGGCAAGAGCTATGAAAGGAATTGGCAGCTGTGGGGAGAGTGCAAACAGAGGTAGAGGAGACGTAAGCTTGGGTTTGCCTCAAACTAGTTAGAGACTACAGCAGGATATGGCCACGACAGAGAAAGTACACAGTAGACCAACGGGAAGCCATAGGACAGCTTCTGACACCAGCTGTAGGCAGGCTTGTTTACATGAGAAGACAAGGTAAAAAGTAAGGACAGAGTCTCAGCTGGCATTTATCAACTTCACAACCCTAAGAAGTTTAAGTAACATATCTTCTACAATGCTGTTACATGTATGTAACAAATGAAGTAGCCTAGTGTTTGACATTTTTAAAAGCAAGCATTTTCTTCAAACTCAGGGTAGTTAAGAAAACACTCAAAGAAAGTAAAATCTGGAGAATATAATTTCAGTAATTTTTTTAGGGCCAAAAAAATGTAAATTCCTCATGATTACAAAAAAGTCCCACGTAGTTTGCAAAAAAGCATGCAGATACATCTAAGAAATTTGTCTCCATAACCTCAAAAGCTTGAAACTTGGGAAGGGTCCCATAAGCAAAAAGGGGCACTTCTTTCCAAAATGCTGAATTCCAAAGTCATTCACTAGAGTCACTAGAGCTGTCTACACATTGGATGTTCCCCTCACTTTGTTAAAACTTTAAAGCTTCCTAGCTAAATTAAAAGCAACCATATAGATTTTGCTGAGTTTGAACAGGGGGGTGGGGGAAGAAATCTCTTTTAGCACCTAAAGAACAAGAAGCTTCAGCGCATTTTAGAAGACAACTGTGTTTTGGAAATACAGTAAACGAGCAATTTCTTCTATTAATACAACAAAAATTGTGAGCTAGTCTCTCGATTTTCTAGCTTATAATGAATACGAAAATATAGTTTCCCAGATTAGAGGGCTACCTTCAGTTCTTCTGTGCACAGGTAAATGAGGTTGTAGCGGTGACAACAGGTTATCCAGGAGATTAAGTAAACTTTCTAAAACACCACTGTTGCTAAGCGATCTTTGGCCAATGCAAGAAAGCAACATGAAGACCCTAAAAATAAAATTTACATATTTAAAATTTTATTTCTTTTTCAGATCTGGTAACATTCTGAAACACCCCTTATAGAACAACACTCCCCTGGGCTTTCATCTGAGACACATGCAGATTGCTACAGAAAGCAGTACTCTGGGCCAGCAAGTGACCTGGATTTCATGTTCTATTGTTGTAAGGATAATGCAGTATTTTAGGATTAACATTTTCTCTTTCACCCTCAAGAGGTCAGCAGAGCATTCCACTTTGTACATCTGAAATAAGATCTCATCCGTTTCTTTTCCTATTACATATGATATGCTGAATAGCAGGGACAGAGAATTAAATCCACGTATTCTTATATCCTTGAATTAATTAATTTAAAAATTCATTTTAAAAATTATGAAAACATAAATGTTGCTGTCCAAAGAAGGCAGAAAGACACAGAACAGCAAATACACTTATTAAAATAAAATGCTAATGTAGAGAATATCAAAGACCTCAAATCAATAATCTGAAATAATCAACACATCTAACATTTAATGCTCAACTCTATGCTTGTTTGCTCTATATCAGAGAAATCTTTTGCATTAAATGCTAACAGTGTGCTCATCAATCCTACTTCCAAGTGCATGAGAAGAGCAGTTCGATGATGAGGGTGCATTTAAACCTGATAACCGAGAAGGCAAATTTTGACACCGGGGATCAATCCTGCTAGGTATGTGAAGATCTCCAAGTAAGGAAAAACAGCAACCTATTGTGGTGCAAGTACCAAATAGGTGCAGTAAATAACTGCAATCTGACATTTATAATTTGCAGTGCTTTTTGGGACTATTTCTTAAATCAATGGCATAGATGGATAAGTACCACACACATAACGTTTTGTAAATTCCAATGTTAAGTTAGGAATAAGGGAATTATTTAAGTGACCCACAGGCAATGTATCAATATAGACTTATACCTTACCTGTCTTGTGGGAATATGAGAAGTTGCTCTGAATTGTACAATTCCTGCAGTACGTTTGAGAGAAACTGACCCCACCATCGTTCTCCTCCACAGAGCTGAACAAGTAGAAGGCCAGTATGCAATCGTATCTTTGGGGTTCCACTGATACATAGGTGTTTAAATAATTCTTCACAAGCTTGAGCATGAAAAGTACTTTGCAGAACCACAGGAACAGAGTGTCCTTTTAAGAAAAGGGAACAAGCAACTATGTTTAAGATAACAGCTTGAAAACATAGGAGGAAAAAAATTGCAGGAAGTTTTTAAAACTTATGATTAGATTAACTGGCAAAGCGGGGAAGGAGGAGGGAACACATGGGGAGATAGAAGTTTGCAGGTAACCCATAAAGATCAGACCATTTGGTCAAAACCAACCCCTCATTATGCTTAAGTACAAATTGGCACAGAAAATTACAAGACACATACCTATCTACCAACAGAACAATATTCTGCTTTACTTTTTTTTTTTTCTAGTTGAAAAAACTATCACTCCCACTCATCCTACTTAGAACTTTCCAATTTTGATTCTCCCAGAACTCTTTCAATGGCAAGTTTAGGAAATAAAAATCCTTACTGGCTATTAAAAATCATGAACTGAGTAGAGATACTGGTTTTATGACTTGTCCCGCCCACACAGAAGCAATTTCTGCTTCTCCTCCCTATTTCTAACTGCCTCATCCTTCCCCAGTGTTGTACAGACTTTGATGCTCATAGATCCTTCCACAAGCTGATTCTACCTACGAAAACAACGTGAGTATTCTTCCTGGGAAGTCTTGTTCCTTCAGCGAACAGAATCAGGCCACAGAAGGATCAGATGACTATCTGAACAAAGGGATACACAGCGAGGACTATGGAAAAGAGAGATGGACCTCGACACCCTCTCCCATCCTTTTCAGGAGCAGGAAGAGGTTAGGTCAGCTTGGGGCCACTGGTGAAACTTTACACTGTGTTACAAGCTAGTAAATCATAGTAAAACACATCTGAATGTAGTTTAAAAGCTTTATAGTTGGAAAGCACAGATCAATATATAGAAACACTTGCAAATTGTTTCTACTAACGTGACAAAAATATCAAAACATCAAAAAATACTAACCATTGGAAGAATGAAGCAAACTAAGCAAAGTATCCAGTAAGTATCTAATGATGGTGCGTAACTGTTCTGTGGATGACATCTGAATCAACTCTTTTGGATCAGACTGTTCCTTCAGTGTTTTCCTGCTTGCACCTAGAGCGACTTTCAGCCTCTGAACAGCATGGTGAGCCAAGTTGAGTTGAAGCTGTAGCTGAATGCAGTCCTGGTAAGCAGAAAATACTCTGCTATCTTCTTCTACTGCCTTGTCTGGCTTTCGTAAAAAGTACTGGGCATTGTTAGCGCTATTGAGTGGTGGCAGGTCAATACTCTGCAGAAGGATTTCTAACCGATGACAGGCCAAATTGTACCTGAAGGGAAACATTCCACCACACAATTCAATAGGCATTAGCAAATGGCAATACATCTAACAGTTACCCTGCCAGAAGACAGCTTCTGGTATATTTTGAATGTACTGTTAAAACAGATACTGAAAAAAAAAATAATACAGTGTAGTCTTTCTTACTGCTATAAAGATATTCACCATAACAACTCTGTAATACAGGTAGAGTTTTCTTTGGTCTGAATAATATTATGGGAAGAAAAAAATAATAATCTATAACATCATGATATCCCAGTATTTTAAATTAAAATAACTAATAAGTACACATATTTTTTTTCTTCTAACCTGCATTGTATGTCTTCTTGCAATGCAACCATCATTGCCAGATGCTGGTCAATTTCTGGCTGATTTGCAGCTTCACCTTCTCCTCTGAGGGGATCATGCATTAGTTTCAGCTCATTTTCAAAGGGTAAAATATAGGTATGGCCATAATAAAATCCTAACGGAATTTTTGCTCTGGCATTTGTGCTACCATATCGACCAATAACAGTGATCTGAAAAAGAAAGCAACTATACTGTAACACAACTGTATCCAAACAGGCAAAATAAACACACAGTTAAAAATTCCTTAGAAATGTATAGCCAACTAAAGCTCGGTCTTAAGAGAAAATTCACATACTAACAAAGATCAAGAGTTTAAAAGGTAGAGTATGCAGCTTATCTCCTTTTACCTTCATAAACCTGCAAACTGGGGGTGGCAACAAGTCATGTAAAATAAGTGAATGTGTGCTAATGTCAGTAGCCACTACCAGCCGTCTTCCATCCACTTCTTCTCCTAAAGTCCAGATGTCAATTGACAAAGAAGCCAAATCTCCGCAAGTGGGAATTAATACATCCGTCAGCAATATAGGTCTTCCAAAATCTAAGGTCACAAATCTTCTTGCTCCTAACGGAAAAAGACAGGATTGCCTAATACACCAGTGCATGCTAACCAGCAAAGAGATGTTATGTCTCAAACCATAAAGTCATTGTTTATGTATGATTCAAAAGGTGTATATATCAAGTTAAAAATACCTGCACAATCTCAGAACCTCTCACTACAACTTGCACCTTTTTAAAACAAAATTCTGGCTTCAACTTAATTTATGTTTTTATGCATTATTTCAGAACAGGTGTTCTGTCCAGAGATCTAACATATTCCCCCAGGCCCTAGGATTCTACAACTTGATAAACATCACTGAATGCTGCATCTTAAACTTCCAGATACGACAGAAATGCAAACGGAGAAATATCTTTTCTTCAGAAAGCCAAGTGAGACTGCAGCTAAGCAACTTACTTAAGACCCTGGAAAATATTTTACTTCTTATTAGAAAACGTGTCAAAATCATTATTCGGAATTATAGCTTTACCTGAGTGCATTCGCTCTATAATAATCGACTGATGAGGTGGAGGTTGAAGAAAATGTGAAGCATGAGATATTGCAAGAGCAAGACCAGATCCAAGTGGATTCTGAGGAGTGGGAAAACATCAGCAAAATTAGGTCATTAAAATCTGTGCTGTTCTTTACAAAAGACTGTAAGAAAACATTTTATTATTTAAAGATGTACAATTTTGACAACACCTCACTGCATTTAGATTTGACCACGAACCATCAAAATACATTAACACCTAAGCTCAAAGGATTTATAACTCCTTATACAGTTAAGCTAGCTCCAATTAAAAGAAGCCATTTGAGGTACTATAACAACTCTCTCATGCTTTCATTAAGTCTTCCCAGTTTTTCTTTTGACATGGTTTAAATATAGTGATACAGTTTTCACATCTCTTCCAAATAAACAGATATTTACTAGCACTCAAGTACAAATTAGATCCTGATAAGGCTTAAAGCACAAAGAAAAATAATTACCGTTCTAGACTTGCTTGTATTTTTGTTATGAGCTGCAAGGTTAACTGTTGGGGGATCAATGACTGAACCAGGGAAAAGCTGAGCAAGCTCTGCATTAATAACAGCAGAAACGGCCTCATTAGGTGGAGTCAAAGGTGGAGTCATGAATAGAGGGGTTGTTTTTGGTGTGGGTGGAATGACATCTGAAGGATGGATGAAGAACCCCGGAGCTGCTACTGGATTAGAAGGCACAGAGTTGTGAACAGGACCAACTGCTGATGCTGCTGCTGCCGCCGCTGCTGTTGTCTGATGCAGTTTTGCTTCCAGCTTGGCTTTCTGGGGGGGAAAATGAAAGCGGTGTATGTAGCAGAAAATACTGCTTGTGAACACAGTAATAGTATTGAACTACAAGTTCAACTTTTGTTATAAAACTGGGTTTAATAAATCCAAGCTACCTTCAACATAGGCATGTTAGATGTCCAACTATAAGCTGAAAAATGAAACCCTACTCAATTTGACCTGACTTGCTGAGACACATGAGTAATGAAGTAATTAGAGTAATCAAAAAATAATAAAAAACCTACAACTAAACAGCAAGATAGAGTCAACACAGCTTTGCACTGACAATGGCTTTATGACTGGTACTTCCCTGTGTCAGCAATTGGGTTTTTCATTTAAGTGGGCTTTTTCAATTTCAGACTGATACACTTATGCATTAAGACTCAGTTTTGATTATGAACTGCCAACCCACCCTCAAAATACACAAAAAACCAAGTCTGAAAGACCAAAGCAGCATGGGAGACACTCTCAGCATTTTGCGTAGTAAGAGTGCTCCTCAGTGCGGCACTGTTCCTTCCTCAAATACACTATGGAGAAAAAAGAAAAAAAAAAAATAAAAAGGCAACTAGCTCTGCAACTACTTTCTCAGCTTTTGAAGTTTAGACACAGCATTAAAAAATAGCCAAATAGCCTCCAACCTGTTGCTGAAGCTTCAAAAGCTGCTGCTGTTTCTCTTGCAGCACCTGGAGCTGTTGCTCGGCTGAGGCCATTGCATGAGAGAGAGACTGCAAAGCTACCTGGGCTGCTGAACTCAGTGCTGTCGAGGCTTCCCCAACCGTTCCAGAAGAGAGGCCACCAACTGCTGGGGTAACCCCAAAGGTACTCACTGGCATGAAACAAACAAACAAACCAAAAACACGTATGTAGAAAGGAAATGATAAAATACACCTTGAATTTAGTTCCTTACTAATTGTTAAGAGCAATGTAAAACCAAGAGAAATATCTCCATTTATGCAGTTCTTGCTACACAATAACATCATCTTGAATCACAAAGTATATGGTTTATAGACAATGCACACTCATCACACTTGCAACATTTTCATTACAGAAAAGCCATCTAATGCCCTGGAATTCTTTCACCACATAAAGCTGCACGATAAAGATGCAACCTTGTATGTTATACTCTTCGATAGAAACAAATTGATTCAAATTAATAAATTTTGAACCCAGATTGTTTGTTAAGCTCTAAGAAGTTTAACTTCACAAATATTAACTATTTTTAAAAAACCAACATTTCAATACTCATAAAACTACAGGCAATCTGTTTGTCAAACAGTGCTCATTATGTCCAATTAAAAATACCATATTGTGGAACTATGCTAAGTAGAAAGAAATGAAAAATTGTATATACCAGTAAACGTACTTGCATCGTCCCTTTCTATTCTAGTTCCATCACTTGTTGAAACACAGGTAAAGTGCAGAGGTTCGACTTCCAGAAGTCCAGTAAGGGAAGTAAAACTACCTTCAGCAGCTGCACAGCTGCTTATTTTCCCATTTCCTGAAAGAGAAATAATATCTGCACAATCAGCTGATGTTTTCTTGATAGTGACATTTCAAGACATGAAGAATCAAAAGGGACAACTAAATATAATCCACATATTTTATTACTTCCCATTGTGGAACAAACACCTTAACACTATCACATCCGCAATATAAATGGAAGTATATATTAAAATGGATAACGCTGCCAAATCTGAACAGAGTATCTTAAGTCTAACAGAGTATCTTAAGTCTTTAAGTAAGTCAAACTATTAAAAGTGACAGCAGAAGCATAGTGTAGCCTTCTTAATTCTAGAAATTAATTACATATGGATGCTCTATTCTTCCTACACTATGACAAAATTAGCTTGCAAGAACACATTGATGTCACTGGAAAGGAAGAGAAAGAAAATAACAAACTAAGATCATACACCCAGTTAGTGTAAGAACTAGACTATTATTCAATATACTAACAAATTCACAGTGTTGTACGGAGGGAGGGATGGGAAGGAGATGGACAAGAGCATAAAGAAAAGGAAAGGAGTCACTACAACTGATGAATATGCTTGCTATGAAAAGAATTTCCTGACAGGTAAAAATTGCCTCATTCTTAGGACATTCCATGGCCTTAAGATTCACTTATGAACTAACCTGAGAGCACAGGTACAAATATGCTTTTAAGGTATTTTAATGCCTCTGAAACAGAAAAAGTATCTCATTAAATCTGTAATATTTAAGTAGAAAAGTGCTGTATGGCAGCTTCCCAACTTCAGAAAAATCCATTTAGATTTCTCTGCCTACGAGACAGTTGCTAGTCAAAATGAATAATAACTCAAAGAAGCTGCTCAATAGAAGTGACAGATGCTTCCTAGATGGCTCTGACCCAGGGAGTGATAGCAGCCTTTCTGTTTAATCTCTAGCCTTTTCTTAGATCTCTTACAGGATAAGAAAAGAACAGATTCCAGAAAGGCTTTTTTCTTGCCCTGAGGGCTACAGGAAATGTAAGAGATCTGATGAAGCAAGAGAATATCTTGAACTTCATTATGTACAGCTATAAAACAGATGGAAAGCATAAAACCACATCTTTACTAGAGGAAAACAGTATAGCAGAGAGAATTACCAATTCTTCCACAATAGGTTACTGTTAAACATACATACCTGATAGAACATCAGACAAATCAATTTCATCTGACTGTACTCCAATGCTGCTGTTGTATACATTTTTACAAGAAGAGCCACTTATTTCCAAATCAAACAGAACTGGATCAAAAGGAGAACTATATAAGCCGTATCTGTAAACAGAATAAGACAAACAGCTCTACTCAAACAATAAGAGTTTATATTAAATTATTTATAGAAAAAGGCCAAGTATTGCATCATCAGGATTTATTATATTCCAAACTGTTATTTTCATTCAAACCACAATAGCTTAGAAACTACCATTTATTTATATTTCATTAAAGTCATTTCTTAGTTAAACTTTTCAAACAGCTTATGATGCGAAATAAGTAACTCTTTGTTACTTAACAGTTTTGAAGATAAAATATTGTCCTGGAAACATGACATATAATCACACTTCGACATGGAAACTAGAACTACAAGTCTTAGACAATTAGCCACAGCAATACGCATGCCTGCACATGGCAAATCAGATATTTATCTGAAGCCAATAAAAACACAGTATTGTTTTCCAAAACAGCAAAAGAAATTCCACCTCAGCTTGTTCTTCCAGCTGAAGTAAGGAAAAAAAAAGGAAATGCTGCTAGGGATACCAATCAACACTTGGGAGTACTTTAAATATCTCAAGAAATTCTCATTAATCCTACTCTGGCTGTACTGCAGGGGACAAAATAATACAATCACCCAAGTAACAAGGCAGTCCCTAATCAATCAGGGTTTTATAACCCTAGAAAAAGGAAAACCCAAAGTAATAACAAAGTCAGCATCAGGTTTTTTGTGTACCAGTACCTATTACAAGCAACTAACAAGAGAAGACAAAATGGAAACCAGGCCAAATTATTAAGCAGGAGTAGAAAGAAACAATGCATCTGTGTGGGTACAAAAGTGAGAAACATAATGTTTTGCGATTTGACTGGCAAGAACCAGAACAAATATGAAATATTTCCATGAACACACCAGCAGCGACAGGCAGTTCCTCCACCCCCTTTCCCCTCTGCCTTCAGGCAGCTTCTCCGTTCTTTAGCAGGCGAGGAAAGCACCCAGCCCATAACGCTGAGAAGGCTGGAGCATTTACGATGTCTTTTTTGATCAAGTAGTCACAAAAGGATAAGTGTCTACATGAATACTACAACACCAGCAACAAGGTAGAACAGGTTCTAGACTTCTCTGAATGTTAAAGTGCTTCCATGCTGGCTGGGCTCAATGCTTTTTGCCACAGAATATTAAGACTGTAACCAGTCAGAAAAAGACCTTACACAAAAGAGCAATAATTGCTGCTAATCTCAAAAAAAAAAAAAAAAAAAGGGGAGGGGAAGGAAGTAAAATCTGAGACTTACACATCAACCCATTTAACATACGTTCCCCAACCAAGTTATCTACAAGCACCTACAAGGTAGCAAAGTTAAGATGAGAACTTTATACTAAGAACACCACATATTAGATGAATCTAGATTGCTCTCTACAAGCATGTACTACACAGAAAGAGGGCATCCTGTACATCTAGCAAGACCAATGTATTTGCTGCATGACCTTTTTTCATAAGCAAAGTGAGACAACATACTACTGTGAAGTGGGTACTGAAACACATAAAAATGCTCAGACAAAATTCAGTAGGGTACGTTTACAGCCTGCTTTAGACCTCAGATTTACATACTCAATAAATTAGGTCAGTTCAACATTAACACTCATTACTTGCATGATTTAAGTGAAGATTTTGAATGATTAAGTAAGCACGTTATAAAACATAAAAAGGGGTTTCAAGAGCTTTGTAGAATAGGATCAGAATTTGAATGTATTGCAGAGAGTTAAATACATTGTTTAACCCAGATTTATTTCAACAAGCATAGTGCCTTTTACTGGTCCTTCAGCATGAATGATCAAGTTTGCAGTTTTAAGCTGCATAAGCAACACTTTTCAGAAAAGGATATAGAAGTTACAACAACAAGAAACAAAGAATGAATCAACAATGTAACATAAAAAACTCATCATCCTATTCATCTATGCAGTAATGAATACAAACTATGTGAAATACCTCTTCTGCTTCACATCAGAGATCTCAGTTGGAATAATATTTACAATTTTGTGTTCCACAATTCAAGGAAGATGAGGACCAAAGAAAGCAGCTCAAGAAAATGCTTTAAGAATGAATACAGATCTGGAGAATACAATCAAGACACAAACGTTCTCTAGACATCCAAAATTTGTTAAGAATTAAATAATCTGCTCTTTACCGCCAAGGTGGACACAGGATACAAAGATTAAAGGGCTTTAGTTGCAGCAGGAGAGATTTCAGATTAGATGTGGGTAGAAGGCAGTTCCAGTGCTAATGATAAGAATAATTAAGCCATGCAATAGCTTACAATATTTAGAATAATTAAATTCCACTACCACTTTAATCAGAGGCTTTCAAGAACAGGCTGGAAGTCGTCAGATTTTCTAGAGACAAACCAACCTGCTTTGTTGTAGGACAGCCTAAAATACTGTCTGAACTCCCTTTTTTGTTGTTCTCTGAACTGCAAGCCATGTAACACACCCATCTCGCCTTATCCTTGCAAGTTCTACTTGTTTTACTGTGACACGACAGTAAAATGAGTACTACTCTGTCTTAAGACAACACGAATGTGCAGCTCCTTTAAATAGATATCTGCTTTTATTTGATTACCAAATGTTAGCATATTGTACCTGGAAACAATGACAAAGACAAAAAAACCAATACTAGAAACTCTGCAATACAAATCCAGGGAAATATAATAAAATAGAACTCAGGGAGAGGGAAGGACGAAAAGAGTAAAGCAATGGCTCTCTACAAATTTATCTTTTTTTTTTGAAAAAAATATATTAATACTTACCTTCTACATTAAAAAAAAAGGGGGGGGGGAGAGCGAAATGACGGTATTCTCTTGATCTGCACACATATAAAGGAAAGCCCAATAAATTCCACCTAAATTAGTAAACCAGGTCAAGAAATAGTCAGACCTTGTTAGAGAGCGAGCTATAGTAATCAAATACGGGATTAGACAGATGTGTCTGCTGCTATTCTTATCCTAACTATGGGGATACCGAGTTAAAAGAAAAAGCAAATTTAGCTCCAGGATGAAAATCAGTAAAAGATCATCTAGAAACATTTAGAAAACCTAAGCTTGAAGGATGTCAAGAACAGGGGCTCACTTCAGAAAGTTTCCCTTGACACGCAGACAGCTGTGTTCACCACTAAGTGATCTGAAATGTCACATGTGCCAAACTCAAAGGTGGGCAACTGGAAAGGAAAAAACCCTTCTATTTGAGATATGCTGTTTAAAGGAAGTACTATGAAACAATCTATACGAAGGAACGAGTAAAATCCTACAGCCGGGTGCCATTCTCATGTCATTTCCACATTTTTCTCCTCCATCTGGTTTCTAAAGAAAATTCAACATGAAAACCTTTTAGTTTTCCAGTTCACTTTGTGTATTTTTCAAATTTCTCCATTAACCAGTAACCACTTCTATTGCTGGGATAAGTCTTCCAATCAGCTGCAAGAATTAGAGATGGTGAAATAAAGTAACTAAGAGGACTGTAGTAGGGAGCATGCTAAGGATCCAAGTATAACACCCAAGAACAACTTTTTTTATCAAAGAATTTGGGATTACAGTCCTTAAAAGAAACCAAACCACCAAAAACCAAAACCCCAAAATGAACGAACATCCCTTCCCCTCAAACTTAGCTCACTAAATTTTCAATTTGACCTGAAGATTCTGAACTAACCTGTATCAAACCTCTTCTACCTTTATCTTCCTTGAGTTGGAGGAAAACTCTTGCCCACAAATCACAACTGAAAGAGCTGTCTAAGAGCAGCATGTTACTGTCATCATAACATGGCTTTGGAAACCGGTACAAAACTGCATCACCAGAGATTTCCTTTAGGTATCATGTAAATTCAAAGTTAAATGGCCAATCAGTTCAATATGTAAACGATGCAACATCACAGTCTGAAATTGCATTGATATATAATTTACAATAAGAACCTACATTCCCAGTAAATTACTCAAGGTCTCTATACTTACAATCTGACCTTTAGTAGCAATACATTAAATGTACGGTCATCTTACAGAGAGACTACAATTTTGTGTAGCATTACAAAGAACTGAAATTATTCAGTGTATTTGATTCCCTCCCACATTTAAAACAGGACATGTTTGTTAATCCTTACAGTAAAAATCATAAATACTGACTTAAGGTTTGCACAGACTTCAAACATTACATACACATTTGCTGATTTAAAGTGCACTGTAAATTGCAAGATAGCAATTAAATTCACCTTTAACTTTGAACAAGTCAAAAGTATTTCCCAGAGCTGTATCACATTAATCCTTGCTCAAATACAGCAAAATTCATCTTTTTTTAAACAGCCAACCTTTTTTCAGAACACCAGAGAACGGCATTTGACAGTTTATATGTTTGTCTTTATTAAGTTTACAACAACCATGTTTCTTAGTACCTTGTTTGGAGTAATGCTTCCATAGGTGTTAGGCGATCCTGCAACTGTCGGGATACAGCAGTTAGCAGTGATGCACAAGCTGTACTACATCCCGCCAAATCTTCATCCTTTACATAATTCAGCAATACGAAATACCAGTACACGGATCCTGCATTAAAAAAAAAACCACAACCAATTTCAGGTGAAACATGATGTGAATTTTCCACTCAGAAAGCATACTCTGAAGCATACATAATCAATGGAAGTGATAAATGACGTATCTAATGGTTACTGAATACAGACTAGGAAGCACTCTCCCCCTTTCCTTTTTTTGCGAGACTTCGATTTAGAATCATTCTGTAATCATTAGTTTCCACAACTACTTCAAATTCTCTTATCAACTAATTCATAATTGAAGAAAAAAGGTTCCCAAGAGATAGCTTCACACATACTTCTTTCATTGCTTATGCCCACTGCTTCTACTAATCACAACAATCAAAATGTTCTTAATACACTAAGGTGCTAGGCTAGGGGTTTCAATCCCTTCAGAACCAAGCCTTACTCTAGACTCAACTCTTCCTCTCCTTTTATCCTCTGTTTTTGGCTGCTGTCTCCTTATTCTGTATTTGCTGGAGGCACTATTTCCTCATAGATCAATTCTGGGAGCACAGTGCAGTGGTTCTGTACAGAAACACAAACCTCAGCTTCCTTCTCCCTCCCTCTGTGCATTCCACACCCTCAACAGCAGAATGTTAAATGTTTCCACCTGGGTGGTAGCACAATAAGCATTTTGGACTGCAAACTAATTTTCCTGCATTAGCCCTTGAGGATGCCAAGCTAGATGCAATTCAACAACATCATACTGTGAAAAACACGAAGCAGGTCTTCCCACCCCAAATACAAGTACTAAAGTCATCTTCCCATTCAATCTGGCACTCAAAAGGCTTCAACAAAGTGTTAAGATACCATTACTCTGCAATGTAGATAAGGAAGGAATTTAATTTAGCTAAAAGTTTCATTTTAGTGCAGAAGTAACAGATGTGGATTGCCAGCTGAACATCATTTGGATAGCCAGGATCCCTAGAATAAATCTCCTAATTTTCAGAAATAACAGACAATCCTGACCATCACTTATGCCAACAGAATCTACGGTTGCTGAACACCTTTGAAAATTCTTACAAAACTTATTTAAGCTCTCTGAAAAATGTCAGTGCCTTAGCACTCTGTTTTAAGCAAGATAATTTGCTTGAAATTCCATCATGTACAAATACTTCATCCTTGGATACCCCCTGACCAGGCCACTCCAAGAAGCAGTTTGTACTAACTGAACAATTACCTAATTCTTATTTCACAAGAGAGTCCAACAAAACATACCAAACAACACACCTCCTGTGTATTTTTTTATAACAACAAACATTGTATACATACCACCTGTCGCAGCGGCAGGCAAAAGAGGCATATTGTCAAGTAAAGCTTTTAGAAGAACTGATCCAAACCCCTGCTGACTTGGGTCACACCTGCCATTGCTACAAAGAAACACACAGATACTTTAACATTTAATGAAGTAAGAATGAAACATGAAATCTCCTCCAGAAGATGAAGCCAAAAGACTGACATTCTTTGCAGTCATTCCCTGACACATTTTTCTTCAACAGATCTCCCAGATCTTGTTGCTTTATAAATTCAATGTTAAACAATAACAAATGTGTATACACAATTCAGACTGCATGCAAAACCCCCAAATATATATAAATACATAAAAATAAATAAATATAAATAAACACTGACCTGATGCACAGTGCAAGAAACCGCGCACATTTGTGAGCTATGCTCCGCCCAGCTTCAAAGAAGCAAACACGTATTATATCAGAGACACATTTACGTGTTTTAGAAAGCAAGCTGTCATTTCCTTCCTTTGAGCTGCAAAAACAAGTTGTATGCTTTAGAGAATCATATAAAACTTTATTTTTTTAACAGAGCTGACAGTGAGAAATAGCCATGCTAATTTAAACACAGTTTCTCTCTGACCTGCCAGGCCCATTTGAATACACTCCAGCCAGCCAACAAAGCGTGTCTAGTACAAGACTCTGAGCGTGTTCTGTAGTCAGGCCATCATCTGTCTTCTTGCAAAGAGTGGTGAGCAGCTTCTCGTGGAACTCTGAAAACTGCAACATGGCACATCGTTGAACTCTAGGGAGGAGGGGAGGGAAATAAAAAACAGAATTATCCAATGTGGCCATTCTCCCATCAAAGCGTCCCTCCAGCTTTGTATCCTGTCCTAGGAGTCACAAAACAAAGATGACCAGATGAGTGTAAAACCAGTACACAAGCATAAATGATACTTTCTGTGCACGCATTCCAAATCTTCCTATTTTCTGCTCACAAAGCTTCCTGGGTTACTGTATATTTACTAACTTTCAGGATTATTTTTTTTCCCCTCTGTTAACTTGTCTAGTAACTTCTAAACCTAAACAAACCTTCGTAATCTACAACACTCTTTGGCAACCATTTGCACATACCTCTTCGCAGCCCCTTTGACCTCTTTAAGCTGATTACAGCCACCATTGCGGGGTGGCAGCTGGTCATACAAATTAAATACTATATTATCTGTATTTAGGCCTGTAGTACCAATCCATAGACTTTAACCAGTTTTTTGAGTACTAATTTGTTAATTTTGATTCTAAACTTTTTGACAACTAACATACTCTCTGCTGTAAGAAACAAGACAACATGTGAAAACAGAAAGGAAAGATGCTTCCTTTACAAAAATCTGTCCAGATAATTTATCTAAATTACCAAAAAAACTTATTTACATTTGCCTTTTCAAGTCAGGCAAATAATCATTCAACATACAGTTTCATGCACGGTGTTGTTCTACCACAACCTGTACAGCACAGTGCCCTCAAACTCACAGGATCTTCCACATAAAATGTTTATGAAATGACAACTTGAAACAGTGGTTTGTCCTGAGCTATTTTGAAAACTATGTATTTTATGACAAGTGTTACTAAAGCTAATAGTTTTTACAATTAAAAAACACCTACTAACCTTTCCTTTGAAATTGAAGTTTTTTTAAATCTTCGAATTGTTACAGAGACTTCTTGAAGTAAGTCACAGCCTCTCAGATTATCTGATTTTCTTGAAGAATTAGTGGCTTCAATTTTGCTAGATGGCTTTTCCTGATTTTTCGGGGGGGAAAAAATTAATTCATGTATAACGTGTTTTGACTGCTTCATTTGTATATCTCATTCAGTGAAATGCATACAGTTCAGTAAAATTTCTCAGTTTGAGCATTCCATTAAAATAGACTACTTTTATTCACTAATTGCTTTAATACAGAACATCAAATTCAACAATGATCTGTATTTTATTATGTTCTAACCGTTCTAATAATGTCCACATCATCCAATCTTACAACTGCAATGATCAAGATTAAAATACACACAACAATCTTTGTAGGAGGATGAGGTATATCAGCTACTGCAAACACTAATGGAAACAAAGTTTCAAAAACAAGTACTCAGAATGGGAAAGTGGTAGAACAAACTAAACTTTTCAACTAAACTTGCACAGAAGAAACAACTTAGAGATGCTGAACTCTGCTTCTTGTTAGCGTCAATTCTTAAAAAAGTCATTTTTAATGGATCTTAATTCTCCTAACAGCTGTTTCATTTTCAGATTACATAAATCATACTAATTCTACAACTTCAACACAGGTGTCTTCTTGGCTATTCATTACCTTGCCTGCTGCAACTTTTGCCAACAATGAAGCAAGGGAATGGCCCTTGTTAGTCTGAGGTTTGAGAGATGGTATTCTAACAACTGGTCTAATGCCACCATTGCAGATTTCTTCTGTTCCTCTGTCATTCACTGCTTTAACATGAATTAAAAATGAGCGGTACTTGCCACCAGCCATGCCTAAAAGTGGAAAGAAAAAAAAAAAAAGGAGAGGGAAGTAGAGGTAGAAAATTTGCATGGTTTACTAGGGCAAGTTGTAAACACATTTCCACTTCACAGATATAGTGTACAAGAAGAGCTCAACTACATTAATTACAGTACTTTAGGAGCAGTTTGAAAATGTAACTCACTATTGTGTCATTCAGCAAAACTTGTCAACGTGGAAATAAATACAAACCGAAGTCCGACTACAGAAGTATGGGATGCACTTTAGCCACACATACTTCAAGTGAATAGCTTAATAAACTGACTTACCTTTAACAAGCTTTGGACTTGTTAGTGTCAACATTCCAGCATGTCCTGATAGATCAAGTCCAGTAGCCAACCATACTGGACCACAAAGTATATCTTCCTTGTGTTCCTCCAGGAACGGACACAATCTAAGACCTTAAAACACATGAGTAGTATGGACCTGAATTACTCATATATAAGACACAAAATCTGATAATTTGCATGGGTTAAAAATACACCATGTCAAACTCTGATCACTACATACATAGAAAGTCTACATCAAAAAACTATCAGTTACTTGAGGTTCACTTTTAGCCATTTACCAGTGAAACCAATAGAGGTCAACAACAGTTTTCAAAGCATTTTCAGTTATATTACATGGATAATACGTATAACTGGCTCAGAGCTACAAAATACACAACTGATAAAATGATGAACCAGTATGTCTTGATCCACAACTCTCACTGGGTCTTTTCTGAAGCAGGACAGAAGTGTTGAAATAATAAAAAAAAAAAAAAGAAAAAAAAAAGAGAGAGACAAAGACCAAAAAAAGAAAAAAAGAGACGAATTTGTTTCTTTTCCTGTGGTACATGGAAATTATCATTCACTTTTCTGCTTCTTTCTCAGCATGAAAACCTCCTTCCTTTCTTTCATAACCCTTCGATCTCCACCCCCAATCCTTTTGCAACACCTTTCTTGGAGTCATAGAACCATATAATTGTTTGGTTTGGAAGTGACCTTTAAAGTCATGCTCTAGAGAAGCCTGATCACATGAAAGGACAGATGTAAAGTAAGACTGTTGAAAGGACCAAGAAAAAGAATCATAGCTCTGGAACAGATTCACTCAAACTATCAATTTTCACTCTGTAGCTCTCCTCACTCAGATCCAATCTGATTGCCTTTCAGAGTCTCTCTATCAGATTTTGTGGAAGAGTACTGATTAACAAAAAAAGTTACAAAAACAGGCACAGCAAGTCTGATATAGCTGAAAATTGACATGACTAGCTCTGAATTCTTTAACCAGCTGTTTCTTTTTCTTGATTTACAGCAGCAGACTCTACAAAAGCAGGGTATACAAAGAAAAATTCTATTAAAACTAAGGAAACGAAATAAAGTACTGCTGAAACAGGGTAAGAGTTTAAGTTAGAAAGGTGCCATATCAGTCTACTTGATTTCTAAACTCAAACATTCATCTGCTTATAAGCACTAAAAGTCTCCAGTACTTTTTTCTTGGTGTGTTTGTGTTAAACTTTCAACTCATACAGTAAACAGACCAGTGAGAGAGGCAACGCTGAACAGGGCTCAGAAAATAGTCTATTTGAAATGGCTGAGAAATTTTTGCAGAGAAATTCCAGTACATCATTAAAAAAAGAAAAAAGCAAGCTCATATTTCAAACAAGGTATAACAAGAAAAATAAAACTTACATTGTGGTTCCTCTACATCCATATACTGCATTTCTTCATTTAATTCAACCAGTCCTGGTTTTCCATTTCTCTCCACTTCAATATTATGAGCTGGAGATAAAGGAAATGTGATCTGTCTATCTACTGCTGCTTCTGGAAATAAAAATATTAGCAAGATTTCATAAACATTGCTTAAGGCTCACAGAAAACAGAAGCAGTAATGCTCATAGCAAATTTATCAGCTTCCTGCCCAAAACACTATTTCTAAGATAGGCATGTTTTTCATATTAGGTTTGCAACTGAACTTGCAGCAAATAGCTAAAAAACATTTATTTGAATGACCTGTAAACAGCCTGCTTTAACACTGTCTGAATTTTCTCCTAATAATCAACTGCAGATTACTCCTAAGTAATTAGATTTCAGTATTGGAAGTCTGATAATTTAAACTGAAAATAACTAGATTGCTCCTGCTGAACATCAGACATTATTTTGATAACATTTAAGTACAGCTCTTTTTTTAATTAAATGGTTCTCATGAATCATAGATGAAAAGGACATGCAAGCAAATGAACAAGAAGCATATACAGTGAATTAAGTGCCAGATCAAAAACATTAGTTCCAAACCAGAAGAATTATGCCTCTGGCCTTCCTGTTATTACACACTACACATTTAACTGGTTCCAGGGTTCCTGTTGTACAAAATAAACTCTTCTCTACAGACCTTCCTAAGCTTCATTATCTTAAAATTTCAGCTCCTTTCTCATCTTACGTAGGCAGAGAAGGGGAGGGTGAGGGGTAGTAAACTGAATTTCAGTCTGAAGATTTTATACCTTTTCAAGAGCCACCAAACAATCCTGAATATTACTTTTCCCTGGGATTAGGACATTTTAGTTACTGTCCAGCACAGATATTAATTATCTAGATTTGTGTTCCTTTATACTGAAATCATTAGTGTTCTATTACTTCACTCAGTAGGACGCAGAAGAAAAGGCAAATGTCATGAAGGTCCTTTCCCAAAACCCAAGAAATTGAAAAAGAGTAGGAAGCAACTGCAATGCAGTAACACTTGAGAGGATGTTGGTTAGTTGAGGCTCCCCAGTTCTACTGAAAAGAAAAAAAAAAAACCTTGCCCAGGTTGCCTTGCAGGCACTCTCACATCCCCCAGCCCTTTCCAGACTAAGTATACCCTGGCCCTCCACTCCATCCTTTCTCCACCCTATCCATAAAAGAAAAAAGCAAATTCCACTACTCTGCACGTAAAGAAGTGAAACGTCACTTTCTGGAAGAGCTCTGCATGTCTTATGTTCTGCATGCTGCACTGTAAAGTATCCACAAAAAGTTCTGGCAATTTATTTCACAGCCAAATCAAATGTCTTCAAAGAATTACCAACTCATGGAACTGTTTGCTCAGCAATACTTAAAACTGAAACATTATGGAAGAGAGTTCAGTATTTCTTCTACTGTTTTGTTTCACATTCTCACATTAATTCTGACATCCAGATCTGCAAATGGTCTGAACTCTAAAATTCATGCCGAAAAAAAGCAAGTTCCATTCAGAAGAGCAAAATGGACTATCTGTCCTTTTTTTCGATTTGATAGAACAAAATTCTGCTATGTGTTAAAATCAATGTTTTTCTTCAAGAATTAAACAAAGGAAGAACCTGCAAGAACATCTGTTGACTGCTGTCCGGCAGCCACAGCTAGCGCTTCTGCCAAAAACTGTTAAACCATCTTGTATCCTAAAAGAATACACTTTTACTCCAGGAATATTGTTATGCTAAAATATTTTATTCTTGGATAACCACCAGTTTACAGGAGTTCTTTAAGAAGCATCTCCAGCACACTTTTTTTTCTTGTTAAACACTGGGAGATGCTACTGTGTGAGAAGTTGTATGAAAGCACATCAATAATCTTCGGTATGCCTATATTCCTTTTCAAAATTTACAGTTCTGTTACCCATGTTTAACTGGCGTGCTCTTACTTAGTATTTTAAAAAATAGAAAAGAAAAAATAAAGAGCTTTTAAAATCATGCTTGCTGTACTCCCCAGCACATCTTATATTCAGCAGCCAATTTAATAATATTCAACAGCAAGATTTCTCTGAAATACCAAGTTCCTAGAAGCATTCAAAACAAGATGACCAGATAAAGATAACTAATTAATGTTTCAGTAAAAGGAAGTGCTGCGTGTAATACCTTCCATCCCTAGCAGACAGGGCAGCAGGACATGCAATGAACACTCTCACCACAGGAAAATCCCAATGGAGGCACAAACACATCATCTTCCACACCAAAGAAGTGACTTTTCAATTTACGCTACCCCCTCACAGGTTCCCTGAGAGCTAGTAAGGTGCAGAGTCCAGCTAGGAGTCTTCCCAAGGCAAGAGCATTCAAAACTTTGGTCTACCCTGTCAAAGCTGCAAGGAACAAAAGGTGAAATCATACTGCAGCTTTCAACGTAGCTTAGTTAATGAGCCAGATGATGAGAGAATTCCCAAGGAAGCCAGGTTTTATTTACTGTCATCAAAAAAGGCCTTGCTATTTTCTCTTATGCATCCAAGAGGCTCCGGCAAATAATTTCCTTCTGTGACTAGGAATCATTTATTATATTTTTTTTAAAATATGTCAAGAACTTAAAAGAGTGCCATTTGTTTCATCAGTCAATCTTTAGGATGATTTACAATTGACAATATATTTTTTGTAATGACTGTAGGATTCAGGCAGTACAGAATAATAATTCAGTTCAACCTTTTTGAGCTATGCACCCAGTTTGTTTCCCCAGTTTACATTCAAGCATGGTAAGTGAAAACAGACCATGATGCTGAGAAATAGAATAAAATGGAAATAACTAAAACCAAAATAGTTACACTATTTCAAGTAAATCACGAAGAATAATGAGTTTGAGAAAAGGTACAATATTCTAAAAGATATCTTTTTTCTTACCATTGACTTTCCCTAAGCCTGGAGCTTTATTTTTCAGTAAAGTCACTTGAATCTGGGGAATGTTTGTGATGTTTGAATTCAAAACAAATTTGAAGTCCACATGCCCAACCATACACGCTTTTGGCAGAACCAGTTCAAAGACATGCTCGTCCCAGCTGTTACTGTCGGGAAAAAAAGAAGACAATGACCCAGTGTTAAGAGAAAATTCAGATGAAGCAGGCAGCATTACCCAGTGCATTCTCCATCTGTGCACACTTTCTTTAACAAGAAGAACAACTTATTTTGCGTTAGCTGACATCCACATGAATTCCTGAAGTAAAAGCCTTTCAAGCTGCAGTTAATCACATTCATTTTGTGAAGAACACGTTAAAATCCAATTGATAAGAGAGGGCGAATCAACGTTCAGATAAGACTAGCAGTGAAAAGATTCCCTATTACCTTCATTACAGTACTGGTTCCATAGTACTATAAGTACCAGTTACTTATTTCTTAAAAAAAAGGAATAAGGGGGAAAAAAAATATCATTAAAAAAGGATCTACACAGTGAAGTGTATATAAAAGCATGATAGGAAATACTTTGCAATCTCTTAAATTGGCCTTCTCCATTGGTAAGCATTAAACAATGTCACTTTCCTGTGGTAAAACAGCCACGTCCAGAAGAATCAAAACACTAGTTTTAAATTATTTTTTTAAATAGATTTGATAATTTATCCAGGATGAGAGGTGCTTCTTACCAGGTGCGCACTCAGAAGCCTGCGCTGTGCAAAACGGTACAGCTTTCTTTTAATGAGTCACCTTTTGAAGCCAACTTTTTTTACACTGAAAGTGTAAACCTAAGATAATAAGTACCCCTCAATGATCAGTTCCATGGTTTGATACGCTAAGGTTTGCAAAAAATAGTTCAAACCAAGAGCAATTCAAATAAAACTAATCATGCATCAACTGTCAATTTGTATCCCTTTTTAAAATAACTGCACTTCCTGATCTCATTTTATCAGTAAATAATTTTTTAAAATGTAGTAGCTTTTATGGCCTGTGATTATTTAATTATATAACTGAGAACACTAAGAAACTGAGTATGCTGCTATAAATACCGGTTAGATGTTTTTCTAACATCTAAATTACAAAAAGGTATTTTAAATCAAATAATGTGCTACACATTGAATATTGTGCAAAAAAACATTTTAAAATAGGTTAAGGATTGGTACAAATATGTTTAATTCTTTGCATTTTTTACAGTAATATCCCTGAAGGCCGTATTTCCCTCAGGCAAGCATAATACACTTATAACGAATTCCAGGTACCCATAATGAAAAGGCACACCAGCTTTCCAGAACAAGCAACATAGAAAAGCAGTGATTTTGGGAAGAAATATGGACAGAAGAGAACTTATGATTTAAGAAGCAACAGTGAAGAATTTTCAGCTAACTGTACAAATAACTCAGGTAAATAAAATAAAATGAAATTTTATCCTACAACACCAGGGAAAAAAAAAAGACAAAACAAAACAACTTCTGTTAGCAAATGTTATACTAAAAACTTAGAATCACTCAATGCCTTTCTTCTGGCTTGGAGAATATGCAGCCCGGTGAAAAACAGGGAGAGGTTTGGGGGTAGTTTTTTATGTCTGAGTATTCCTATAGGTGTCACGCGAAGCATGGACTGAATGAGACATTCAAAGGACCAAGCCTTCTGAAAGACTAAGTCATATTCTGCTTACCCAGTTTAAGATCTAGTACAAAACCAAGAATAAAGGATAAACCAGTTAGTTTGCAGTACTATTTTGTAGTCTGTTTGCTGCATACAACACGTACTGCCGTACTGAATTACAACTGTTACTCGTCTACTCAAGAAATCTATTTTTGACAGAATTCAGCAGCAGATGCCCCAAAGGAAGTTCTAAGTATCTCTCAATAGGCATGTATGGAATAATGATCCTCCATGAAGGTCTCGCATTAATCCAACAGTGAAGAGATCTTCTCATACCTGTAGCAATGAACTTCATAATCTAATTCTGTCATGAGTGAAATACTCCACTTTAAACAGGTTTTTAATTTCTCATAGCTCTGTTTAAGTGCATCTTCTATTTGCGTGTGAAGTTTCAAAGAAGCAAAAAAAAAAATATTTCCTTATTATTTTCTCAATATTTTAGCACATCCATCCTAAATATCACTGTTCCCTGACAACCTAATGCAAGTTCTTCTAAGAACTTTTCTCACCTTTGAAAACCTTCTAAATCTATAGCAGCTTTTTAAAGAAGAATACACAATTAAGACTGTTCTAAATGCGAATATATCATCATTCTCACAACTACAAAATATTTGCCAACACACTTAATTCCTTTTCTACAACACCTCATCAACATTTGATCTTCCACTACAACAGACCCTTGAGCTGTAGACCCATTTCCAGAGTTTAAACACTGGAAAGCGCCCTAGTACCTAGCTCTTTTTTCTTTCATAAATTTTCAAATATGTCTGCATAAGATGAATACATAAAATATTTCCTATATAAATTTGAGAAAAAGCCAGGAAACTCGGATGTCACTGTTTAATCAGAGCACGTTAGGAAATCATGTACTTTTTTTAAAAGGATTAACCGAATTTAACATTTGATGTAAATTACCACTGAAGGGGAAATACTGATATTTAGACAAGGTAAACCAGACTCTACTTTTTCTGTTTTCTTTTTTACACAGCCTTTTTAAAATAAAAAAAAAAAGTAGGATTGAAAGAGCACAAGTATAGTATAATGCCATTCCCTAAAATACATTTACAGGATTATCTCCTTCTATCTATTTGAGAAACAAAAGAATTACCATATCGAATTGCATTACTCATCCATCTAACCCTGTAATTCCACATCTTGATAGGAATCAGTATGAGGGACTCAGAGAGGAGACAAAAGGAACCTCATATTAAGGACAAACAAAATAATCCAAAATCATAAAGTTTCTTCCCAGGTAAGTTTTAATTAAGAGCTAACGTTGCTCTCAATCTTAAGACTGTGTATTGTACCCTATGAACAAAGGGACTATAGTTTAATCATCTTCATCATGTGTCATTTAGCAGCTGTCAAAGACTTCCAGTACTAAATCAAAACCTTTAGCTTTACCTCTTTACATTCCTGTTTTACTTTGCAGCAGGCATAATTCCTTTTCACTAATGAAACAATATTCATAAGGTAATGTTCCACCTATCACCTTCCAATTAACAGCTAGTCTTCACTGTTTGCCTCCTTATATCTTCATATTGGTAGCTTTTTACTTTTCAGCTGTTGCTGAACACACTGGATAATCAAAAGTTTTAACTGGAAGATATTTTGCAGGGAACAACCTCCTCTCCACTTGTTACATACAGAATATTTTGCTTATACAAAGCAAAACCACAAGATAAATAAAGGTTTTAAAGCCTGTAACACACAGGAAGTTTTTAACCATGGCTTATGAACACTTAATTAAAGCAAGTTCAGCTCATGTTAGGTGTTAGCCCTGGAAACACCTGCAACTATTACCTTCCAGACCTGTTTTCCCACCTGGAATGCTTCATTATCACATGCCAGCTTCCATTTTTTTATACAAAAAGCTTTTTTTCCCCACAAATGATCTCTAGCTCCCCTGGCATCCTTTGGCTATTTCACTGCTTCCACTGTATGGGCATTTAGATTTTACATTACTATCCAAATCTTGTGCATAAGTGGGACAGATGTGAACCCAAAAGTTCTTGTAATGCCTTACTATGCACGTCCCTTAATAAAACACACAACACAACTTATAACTGTATTTTGTTTCTCCAAGCTTCTCAGAAAAACTATGCAAAGCTACTTCAGGTAGGTTTTAAGCAACTCTTCAAGCAGACTGCAACACTGCTGCTGTGGTCTTTAGGATTCCTGAGGAATTCCAAGTTCTCATGCCACATGTAAAGAACTACGAAGTGCTACACATACTGTGTCAGTGCACTTAATTTCAATGAAAATATTGCCTACATTTTAGCACAACTAGGGCTCTATGCTGGCTTATGTACATGTCTCGCACAAAAAGGATTAACTTGAGATGAACAGACATAAATCCAGGAGTTTATCTTCACATTTTAAAATAAATTACAACACAATTTCATTTAGGACAACTAATTGAACTGAGGTTCAATAAGGCCAAGTGCCGGGTCCTGCACTTGGGTCACAGCAACCCCAGGCAGCGCTACAGGCTTGGGGAAGAATGGCTGGAGAGCTGCCTGGCAGAAAAGGACCTGGGGGTGTTGGTCGACAGCAGGCTGAACATGAGCCAGCAGTGTGCCCAGGTGGCCAAAAAGGCCAACAGCATCCTGGCCTGTATCAAGAACAGTGTAGTGAGTAGGACCCGAGAGGTGATCGTCCCCCTGTACTCGGCACTGGTGAGACCCCACCTCGAGTACTGCGTCCAGCTTTGGGCCCCCTACCACAGGAAAGACATTGAGGTGCTGGAGCAGGTCCAGAGAAGGGCAACGAAGCTGGTGAGGGGTCTGGAGCACAAGTCTTACGAAGAGAGGCTGAGGGAGCTGGGGTTGTTCAGTCTGGGGAAGAGGAGACTGAGGGGAGACCTTAGTGCTCTCTACAAGTACCTGAAAGGAGGCTGTAGAGAGGCGGGGGTCGGTCTCTTCTCCCAACTTACAGATGATAGGACAAGAGGCAATGGCCTCAAGTTGCGCCAGGGGAAGTTCAGGTTAGATATTAGGAAATATTTCTTTACTGAAAGGGTTGTCAGGCATTGGAATGGGCTGCCCAGGGAGGTGGTTGAGGCACCATCCCTGGAGGTATTCAAGAGAGGAGTTGACATAGTGCTTGGGAATATGGATTAGTGTTGGGTGGTGTGGTGGTGTGTGTGTGGGTTGCGTGTGGGGTGGTTTTTTTTTTTTTTTTTTTTTTTTTCATTGGTTGGACTAGATGATCTTAAAAGGTCCCTTCCAACCTCTGTGATTCTGTGATTCTGTGATTCTGTAATTAGTTATATTGGCACCTGCAGCTTACGTTTTCCGATTAAAACACATACTAAGAATGTGTGTATGCACAAGAAGGGTGAATCAGACTTTTATAGAAACAAGCAAGCGTATCTGTAATTCTGGTGAATGTGCTTGTCTAATTATATAATGAAACGGTAACATTTGGCAAACAAAAATAGACGAATTCAAAACTTGACTTTTCAATTCGTTTCAAGGTACACTAAAACAACTCTGGCAATTTCATACTGTCAGAAAGGGATTATTATCTTTGAAAGTACATGTTCTTAAACTTACAGACTCCTTAAAAACCAGTTAAATTGCATTAAGTTTGTGATTATACCAGCTATACAAACTAGTTAAGCAATACACACATGACTCTCTTTGCACGGTTACCCCACCTACCTGTCTGTCTGTAGCTTCCAAGTTCGAGTGTGCTGAGCTGCATCCCCATGGTGCTGCTGGTGCAAGTGCTGAGGATGCCGCCTTTGCTGCTGCTCTTGCTGGACTTCTACCCAACAGGGAGGAACAGTGGCTGAAAACCGTGGCGTCAAGGTCTCAAAACGGGTCAGTTCCACCAGGGATGTCAGTGTTTCAAGGGAAAATGGCTGGTCCACCAAAAGGTCAACTCCTGAATAATTTCAGAACATACATTAATTCCTGTACAGATGATTTTTCCAGCACACCCTATAAACAGTTTGAAATATATCCAGTGCTATAGATAAAATTAACTACATGTTATATGAAGTTTCTAAAAAACAAAACAAACACAAAAATCCAACAAAAAACCCCCAAACAAACAAAAAAGAAGTCAACCAAAACCACCAAACAAACACAAGCAACTAAACAACCCTAGCCTTTAAGTCAGTATCCTTTGAAGACAGTTCATTTGGAATAAATTTTCTAAGTACTGCAAGCTCTGAGCCTGCTGTCTGGGATTCACCCAGAAGCACCAGGAAAAAGTAATTAGCCAGCTATACTTTGATGATGTAAAGCTGATTAAAACTTTTTTTAATACCTCTATTGATTCATATTAAACAAAAAAAAAAAACCACCCATGAAAGTTTTATATTTCATGAAAAGAGATATATGGAATTACTATGCAATTCTAACATTTTTATCACTGTTTAAAACAGAACTTTGGCAGCTGCTTATCAATATAGACTTGTTTTATGGTGGATTATTAGAATGTTTGGGAAGGCTCCCAATTTAGCTTAAAAGAGGGGTAGGGGAAAAACAAACATGCTTTATGTAATGTAACTTAAAAGACACTGAGCCTAGACAAGTATTTTGTCTTCTTGTCTTTATATCCAAATCTTGCCCCAAGCAAATAAGAATATTAATTGAAGAAGTACTGAAAATTAAAATATCCCAGGGAGACCAACACCTAAAGAAACACTACAAAGAAACTCTAAAAATAATCAGGTTTCCTCAGACAAAAAGAAAATAAATTGAAAACTTGAGGGAAAATAAGATATGCACAATGTCTATTTTTTTACATTTTGAGCATTTTCTCTTAAAAATGTTTTTTGGAGAAAATCTTGAAAAGAAGTGATGGTTTTCAAAAGGAGAAAGTTTGCTATCTGACTACTATTGTCACCACCCCAGGGAAAATAAATAAATAATCACACTAACACAAATACCATCCCCCCAGCTAAGTCTGAACCTAGCAACTGTTTTGCGAAGCAAGCCAGGTTGAAACCAGAATAATAACAAGATAACATGTACGTAGAAACGCACATGCAATTCTTCCCCAAAAGTGAAGCAGCTCAAGATAAGATACCCAGTCAGGCAAAAAATTCACTCTCATTACAACAACTGTGATTTCTGCTTTTCGATCTAGGAGGTAGGAAAATGCTGAAAAGATTAGAAATCAAAAATGCTTTAGAAATTTAATTTCAGTAATAGAGGAGACACTTCCATTTTTTTTCTGCCAAATGTGAACCTCATTAGCTAGATGACACTGCAATAAGAAATGAGATCATAGCTCAAACTGTGCAACACTTCTATCTTTGAGTACACTGGATTTTTTCTGCTTCGTTCTCCCTCCCCCTCCCAACAGAAACAACTACAAATTCAGATTATCCAGAGTACCCACATGTAATGTGGTATCAACCCCTAAAATTGAAAAATGAAGGACTCAACTTTCCAGTGATTTCCAGGTATTGGCTTCTTTAGCAAAATTACATTACTTTTGATATACTGTAATAGTGAATTATGACAAGCTGAAAGTTCTAACAGCAAACTTGAAAAAAGGAAGATAATTATTGCTTTATTTGCCATTAGCAAAAGAAGAAAGGTGCAGAAGAAAGCCACAGACTTCTCTCCCTCGCATATGTACAATGATTTACTACCTAGTGGTTTTCAAACTCCAGGAAAGGCTCTTTTCATGAAAAAGAGAAGGAGCAAAAGAAATTCAGTCCTTGAAGCAGAAAAGACAACAGCAACTGCTGTACTGCTGCTTACAGATAATCTTGTGACAAAAAGCATCATTTCCTTCCTTCTTTTGATCGCCTCTTGTAGAGTAAAATCAGGGGTCATACAGACACGGCACAACACAACTTAAAGTGTTACAAGGCTGGCAGCAAGCAGGGGTTTGGAGAGAAAGACAGCAAGTAGCTTGTTGACAGCAAAGATGCCGTGATCCAAAATGGTCCCTGTACTGCCACTCAGCCCTCTCCCAGCTTTTTTTGTCCTCTGCAGCTGCAGGCAAAGACACCCGCACCACACACAAAATTAACGTCACTTTTCTGAAATAGTCATATCTACATGAACAGATGTATTTCCTTTTATTTCCACTGTTTCATTGCTTTATCTTCATGCTTTATATTATTTATTCTTTTATTTTATACTCTAGGTCATCTATTCCCAGTATATCCCTATTTCTGTCCCAACAGACATGACAAGAACCCCCAAACTCCAACCCAACTAAAATAATTGTGCTCTGTGTCTCTATCTTCAACAACTGCAGGTTAAAACAAAATGCAAAACATAACAGTTTTACAGCGCTCTCATAAACAATTCCCTTTAAACTCAAAGCACGACTATATACATACATACATATACACACACACAGAGTTCAAAAACCTCAGCATGACTCAAATTTTTCTCAGGCTTAACAAGCAAAATTAGATTTGTTGTTAGGTTTTAGTAGCTACTACACTAGAGCATCTTTGATGAGGGTTGAGAAAAGATCAAGAGGCCCACACAGGAACTCCCATAACCTGCACACTCACTGGTCTCCCTTTCAAGCAGGAGGAGCCCCTCGCATTTTTCCCCTTCTACCTGACTATAAAAGGAACAACTCTTTCACCTAACTCCTTATTTTACTTAAGCGGGCCACAGTACTACAAAAGGCAGCAGACTGGTGGCAGGACTGGTATATGCGAACTGCAGTAAAGACAAGATCTAAATATGACGTTTTGGGTAAAAATAGAATTTGGACAATTAGAAACAATTATTTCTTGCTGTCCAAGGGCAGATAACCTTTTGGGGAAAGAAACTGCTCAGTAAATGACAGAAGAATTTGAGCATAGCTCAACCCAAACTGCTAAAAACAAAAATCAAAGAGTTCACATCATAAGCTTAATTTATCATCAGCATCTGCACTGCTTGAAGTACAGAGAGCAGCAATTTCACCTTGTGCAAAAACGTATTCAACCTGTTGAATACATGTTTTGTACAGTTTCAATGAATAGAGCTGTACAGCTTCCACAAGAAATTTTAAGGCAATTTTACATAATGAACATATGATTTTAATTCCAACTAAAGAGCTCAAGCCTATTTAAACTATGAGGGAAGCTCAGTGCCTGCACAATTACCTGTTCTTTCCTGTCTGCCACACTTAAAATAATATGCAGAGATTGGAAAAACAGTTGTGCAAAAGCTGGCTTCTTTAAAATCAGTAACTGCTAAAGTGTTATGCTTGTACATAACCAGTGATAGACATACAGTAACTACAGAATTCCAACTTCAGGCAGCAAAAAAGTATAAAGCAGCTTGCTACTAAATAACTCAGAAACATCTTAATACACAACTTCCAAAAATTACGAAAGCATTTTCACTTATGATTCATTTAAACATGTGCAATTTACCTGTAATGCCTGGGCTAGAAGGGTTAGATAAGGGCTTGGTGCCTTCTGATGACTGTTCTACACTTTTGGAAAGGGATCCATCTACAAGTATATCAGCTTCATCTATGTCGTCGCAGGTCCCTCCAATCTGAAGGAAATGAAGTTCTCCACCTAAAGTCATCACAGACAACAAAAGAAGCAAGTTTAGACACGCAGACAGCTAAACTCAACTCACAAGACAGGCTTGCAGTTGAAGTGCTACACAATTATGACAGTAATTATGCAGGACCTGAAACCAGGAAGATTATGCAGGAATACTCACTTTGTTTTACTACCGTAAATGTTTACAGGATAAATGCAAAACAGAACTAACAAAAATACTGACTCCAGTTGTGAATGGCATCAAAGGAAAAAAATATATTGGGGGGGGGGGGGGCGGGACGGGACACAGGGATTAAAAGGTAATTAAGTAAGGAAACCTCAAAAGAAACTCAAAATCATAACCATAATGACACTTTCCATAATCCAAATCATGCTTTAAACAGAAAATATTCCATTATGTCAACTGAAGGCCTACACTACCTCATTTATCCAGGTTGCACAGATTTTCTTTTATAGTTCAATACTTGAGAATTGAAAAATCACTTCCCCACTGAACCCTCCTAACTAAGGGGCTTTTCACATTATTTCATCAAACCTGGAATTACAACACTGATCAGGTCAACAGTCAAAAGTGCAAGCTCAAAATTTTCAGTGGACAGAATGTTTTGATGGAAGCTTGAAATCCTTCAAGGAAGTTTCCCCTTATTCACCACTATGCATATACACAGATTGTCATTTACAGAGAAGGCACAGAGAAGGAATGCTCAATTTTACGTAAGGCTGGGAGGAGGAGAAGGGCTGTTAATGGTTTCAGAAATTACAAAAATCCTAATCGGTAGGATTTAAATAAAAATTCTAAGTAGGTCTTCCATAGTTTTTCTGAAAATTGATTACAGACTGTCCTTCAGCATCTTACTAATGTTCTGACAAACACTGAAATGCAAATTATGCAGGTAATCTGAAACAAAAAAACCTTGAGATAAAGTATGTAATAAAAAGCCAAGATAAAAGCATAATCAGCAAGTACATGTTCTACATTGTGAGGGGAGCAAAACAGAGAGCGACAGAGGCACAGCAAGGCAGAGAGAGAGCATGTGAGAGGCACTGAGAGAGCTGGTATGGGGTTTTTTTCTGGATCTCAAGAAGAAAGGCCCGACAACAAACAGCTTAATAAAACAATGTTTTAACAAGACAGAATAAAAAGAGGAAAATAACAGCTCAAATGACCAAAAAGGAAGAACCTCTCCATAGACAGGATCTGCACGGTGTGCTGTGGGAAAATCCACTCATGGTCTGGGTGATGCTGCATGAAAGGAGGGCTCACAGCATTTGAAGGGACATGAGATTTTCTCACTATCCATATTTCTCCTTATCAAAACAGCTATTTCATTAGGACATGATGCCATTCATTAGTGAGGCCTTTTTCATTGTTCCAGTGATGCCATTTTCATTGATCCAGTAAGAAGCCTGTACCGCCCCTCTCTCAGCCCCAACCCACCCACCCCCAGTGCAGAACAGTACGTCCCAAGTCGATCCCAGAGTGGAGGGGAAAAAAAGTAGTTCTAGCAAATAACACATATAAAGAGTTTCCTTAAAATTAAACAGCTCACAAATGAGCACTTTTCCTCAAACAAAGAGAATTAGGGACACACTAGAAAAAACAGACCTTGACAGCTTTGATTGGTAATAAGCCAAACCTTAGTTTGTTTCCTGTTCTGTTTACTGCTCAAAGATCAACGATTAGAATGATCTCAACAACCAAAACCAGATAGTCTCCTGTCCTGGAAATAAAGTACATCCTCATGCAACAGAAGTTCAACAGACTGACTTGCACCATCTGCCAGTTTTATGGCTCACAGCAGGAGAAACACTGAAGAACTTCAGAAAGTTGCGAGTTTTTTTAAGGGAAAGTCATGCCAAGGTCTCACTTACTCTGTGGCTGGTTGGGTAGGCTTTGCTTTTAAAGAAAAAAAACCTTGGTTCTCAAACCAAGTTTCTGAGTTTCTGTCACTAATTAACAGCAACAAAAAACATCCTTAACATTTTATTCATACTATAAGAGGAAGTGAGAGTCATAATCCCTGCATTCCTGAAAGACTCCAGCACTTTTCAAAGAAAAATTTTGTGCTAAATTTGAGGTATCTCACTTTGTCATATTTGTTTTTAAAAACCTTCTGTAAAGAAGTTTATCATTAACTTCAGTTATACAGTATTAGCCTATAAAATTATCAGTGCTTATTCACGCTTTCCAAAACCCTGCAAATGGCTTTGCTTCTGTATCATAAAGGAGACGTTTATTCTACTAGAATATCCAAAGATGACCTTCTGATGATGCATGCTTACTTTTGTTTCAAAGATACCATAGTTCCTACAGTCAAGTGCCAGGGAAAAAAAAAAAAAAAAAATCTGTGCAGAAGTCAAGGCTGCTTTTTATTTTTTCTTATTTTTGGGGGCATTACTGCTGGCTCATGGTATGCACTACTAGGCTGAAACAGTGACTCATCTCGTGCTTTCTAATTCTAGCCAGGTAGCAACCATCGTAAGTAGTAGCTTACCTGAAGACTTCTCTGCTTCTGTCACTTTGACAGAGGCAATAAATGCCTTCTGTTGCACTACAAAGAAGATATGAAAGCTGGCACTGATGTACTCAGTGATCACAAAGGAGAATAATTGGAAACCAGCATCAATATATTTCCTGAAAATAACGGGCAACACATTTAAAACACTGTTAATTTAATTCTGAATTGTATTTAAAATCTGCAATTTGCTTGGAATCAAGAACCTGGTGGGTTATACAAACAGAATATAAGAATCAAAAATCCATCCAAATAAATCCCAACTTTCCTTTTGGCAAAACAGTTACTGGTTCCAGGAAAGCAGCATTGGCACAAGTTAGAGAACATGTCAGAGATTAGGTCACTGAAGTCAAAGCCAATCCGGTGAAATGTTCAGTATCCTGAACATATCCTGCACTCTGGCAGGAGTCTGGAAGAGTGACGCAATTGTCAATAGCAAATCACAACACAAGGACATAGTCGAACAATCCCCAAATAGTTAAAGGAATTAAGAAAACAAAGCCATTCTCCAGGAAACAACTAAACAACTTACAGCCCTCCACATCTCACCACTGGGCTGTAGAGAAAGGGTTAGCTCTAAACATACTCGTTCAGAACACTTGAAAAATGTCCTCAAGAAAGCTTCCCCAAAACCTCACTCCAACAGAATTTACACTATTCTTGGAGATTTCAGCTGTAAAATTCCATCCCAGCTTATGAAAAAATAGAATGCAACTGAACAGGGACAAGTGAAAATTACGATGCCTAGCAAGAATTAATTAAATGCGTTATTACAGAATGAAGTAAAAGCACCTCTTGTGAGTCAGAAGACAAACCTGATTCAATTTCCTGCTCAAAAGTGCAAACACCCCACTATGTCTATGCACACATGGTATGTACAGACTGCAGAGCTGCTAAGGAATTCCTCTGTTCCATTCAAAGACATCCGTAGGATTACTGTGCCTGGTTTTGGGTATCTCATCAAGAAACATGTGGACTGACTTGAGCAGGTCTTTTGAGACATGAGAGAAACGTTTTTTTTTTTTTTTTTCTTTCAAAGCCCCTGAGGAAAGTTTAAAAGGATTGGAGATATTCAGCTTAAGAAAATAAATAAACTGTCTTCTCCTCCTTTTTTGAAGTAATCTCTTTGCCATGTCCATAAAGGACAGTAATGACTCCAATCAGCAAAGATGATACAGGCTATACACTAGGGAAAAAAAGCATCATCAAGGACAGCACGCGACAGAAGACGTTTCATGAGAATGCTGCTAAATCTCCACGTTGAACATCTTCAAAAACAGGCTGATGAGTACTCTACTTCTGAATGGGTGTTATTGACCCTGACTTGAAGATGATCTCTTAGCATTACTTCCAACACTAATTCTGACGTGGAAAAAAACTCGACCCTTCCCCAATCCTCTTAGACTCCATTGCCTATGAAGGCAGAAAATTCAAAACACTAAATCGATTCATGAACTTCAAATACACCAGTATGCAAGGCTGACAAAGCCTAATGACATGGAAGAGACAATTAAGATATCCAAACAAAACCAGAAAAAAAGCTACAGAGAGTAGTTAATACACTATATACAACTCAAGAGCAAGATATTTGTTATAATTGAAAGGTACAAGATTTAGGGGAATCAATTCTCAAATATATAAAACTGCCATCCAGTTGTGCCAGGTTTGCAACAGGAAAAATTAGCATAGACAACTCATTTTCAACATATAAACTCCAGTCTGAGAAAACAATTTCTCCAACAAAGAGAAGTGACCAGAAAAACTTTTGTTTTAATGTAACACTGCAGGGAAGAATCTAGGAGAATTGTGTATATAGAAAAGAACATTGAAAAAAACATAACCACAAAACAGACATCTAATTGAAAAAGTGCTTATAAATGAAAGTGTAAAACAATCAGAAAGATACAAATGTACACGATGGGTTACATTCAGTGTTCGTGGTCTCTTTTACAGCTTCCAAGTCGGATTAATTCAAAAAAAGACAATATCCAAAAGAACTGACCCAACGTGATCTAGGAATAGCTATGTGCGAGCAGCTGATTATGGAACTTCAGTTGGAGCTGGGTCTTTTTGTCTGTCGGCTCTGAAGCAAAATTGACAGAAAAGAGAACTGCTAGAATAAAAAGACACTAGAGTTCTTTCTTATGATGAAAACAAGTAGAAAAACTTTTTTTCCCCTGCTTTTCCCCAAACTACTTCCAAATAATAATTATACTGAAAATATAACTAAATGAATTTAGGGAACTACTGAAGAACCACTTCTTAAAAATCAAATTGACTTTCTGTTGAGAAATATTTCCCTGGAAGTAATGCAAAGACTCAGCAGGACTCACCAAGGAAATGATTTACTGTAAAACCTTCACTAAACACAGACATTCAAAAACTAGATTTGTGAAAGAATTAGATTGCAAATTTCACAATCCAGGAATACTTCACTCACTAGAGGGAACTCAAGCACTCAAACAGATCATACAGATTTTAACACCTACTCAGACAGTCTGGCAGGGAAGTACCTGCTTCACCACATCACAAACATTTCCACTTCTTGTAGCATTTGTCTGAAATACCACCTCACTTTCAGGAACTTCAGTGTCTGAAGCTCTCTGACTTGACAAGGGAGAAAATCAGTAGCAATGAAAGACAGAAAATTGACAATTCTTAATGATCTTTTTAAAAATACTCCCAGAAACACAAGTATGCACAATTTTCAAAACTGCCCAAACAAACTACAATCAGAGATTTGCACCTTTATGTTAAATTAAAAAAAGAACATTGCAGATATGCCCATTTTTCCACCTCATTCCATACTCTAAAGTGAAGTTCAAAAAAATTACCTGAATGGCAAACACAGCTAAACACCTAAACTAAGGAAACAATCCAAAACAAACCAAACAAAAAAACATAGAATGTATGCTATGGATCATTTTCTTCAGTAATTTTTGGTAGGACTGTAATTTAAAAAAAAGAAATATGGTTAGGTGAAAACTGAGATTTAAAGAAGGTGATGACAACTGTAGCTCTGGAAACTTATGCATCCAAAACAAGCTATATCTGATCCTTTTAAACAGCAGACAACAGGCTTCAAATATCATCAAATGACCACCCTTACAGCTGTAACCCTATTCAAAAACAATACCTGTCAGCTTACTGCACAGTTTTATAATAAAGAATTTTGGATTATTTTGGATGCTACAATAGCAGAATTTAAAGTGTTTTATATTAACGACACAAGAAAAAATCTTTAGAACTCCCATATGATAACACACAAAGTAGTCACTACTAAGAGGGAAATTAAGTATAGTCTACCTTCGGGAAAGGGAAGAGAAGAAAGCAAAATACAAAGACATTAAAGTCCACTACATTTCCTTAGCAGAACTGGAACCAAGAATATACTTGCACACTTCCCCCCAGAGGTCACCTCCAGATAACCGTTGCAGAAAGAAAGAAGCACCTGAAGCTGACACCAAGAGGTAACGTTTTGAAGTGGGCTAAGAATAACTCAAAGATAGATAATGTCAAATGGAGATCTAAAACATCTTTACATAAAACCACTCAAAGCCTGAAACACCTATTCACACAGAGGTTTCTTTTCAATTATATCTCGGAGGCAGCTATGGGAAAAATCATATGATCTACCAATGAAAATAATATGTCAACAAGCAGGAGCAGCAGAAAAAAAAAAAAAAAAAAGCTATTCTGTATCCAAAACTTTCAGACATTAAAGTACCTCTTTGCCTACTTCCCCCATCCAAGCAAGTAAACAGGAAAGAATGCACTGCTCAGCTTATATTCTTTAAGGGTTTTCCAACAACATCCAAGCATTTCTAGTGCATCTAAGTTCCAAATCTTCATTTTCACTTATGTTGTCTTCTTACATCTTCTAGTGACTTGCCAGAAGGATTAACATTAAATACATCAGCGAATATAGCTATTCTACTTTCAACACATATCTTCTTAATGCTGTCAGATTGCAGGAACCATCTCATACGTGGTAGTAAATATTAGAGGAGCTAAGACCTCAAAGTGATTTTCGAAGAAGCCTAAGAAAACTGCATTTAAGAAAATATAATAATAATTAAAAAAAAATAAAAATCTTCAGCTGCCTAGCAGGTACATAAGCTATCTTACCCACTTACAGCAGAAACATTTAAAGGATGATTATAATTCAACACAACAAGAAGTATGCAAAACTTATTCCGTACGTTGTTATTCAAATGTACAATAAGATATAGGATTAAAAAGTTACATTAAGAGTTAAGCTTTTTTATTTTTTCTTCTAGTATTCCTGAATTTTATGCATTACAGTTATTATAAACGTTTAAGATCAAGCAATTCTTTACAAATCTTCATATCTAGGCATAAAGTTAAGACACTCAGGCTTCAGACTCTAGCATCAGACCCCGAAATCCAGATGTCTAATGGACATTGGTCCCTAAATATTTATGATGGCTTTTTGACTTAGTTTCTCAAAAGCGAGAAAAATTATACCAGAAGTAGTGACTGAAATATTAAATAAGGAACAGAAATTGAAAGCTTCTAAAGACATTTAGACAATGAAAATAATGAAGTTCATTCTAATTTGGTTGCAAAGCAGAAAATCAAGTTCCAAAGAGAGGAGCAGTGGGCATAAATGAAAGATAATAATAATCAATGGATAAATAAGATAAAATGAAGAGTTATCAAAGTACTATATTCAAAAGAGGAAACGAGGGCAGAGGGATACCTGTGGCATAAAGGACTACAGAAGAAAAAAAACCAAAATCGCAATCATCTTAGAGACATCAAGAAAAAAAAAGATGTCACGGCAAAGCTAGATGGATGTTGTAACACTCTCAGAGAGGAAAAAATACAGATATATTTACTGAAAAAAGCAGAATGATGTGCTTGTCTATTATGAGGAAGATGAAGTATTCTCCAGCCAGTAACGGAGGTGGTGTTTATCTAGGCAGAAGAGACAAATACTCCTACGCACACAGAATAAATGCTCCCAACTCAACAGACCTGCATATCTTACACTCAAAGTCCCAAAACAGGTTTAGATAATACCAAATGCTACAAGAATATAATTACTGTATGTGCTAACACTGGATGGGAAAGTACCATGCACAGTAACAATATGTCCTTTAACTTTTCTCATTAATCTTAAAACACTAGACAGACAGAATAGATTTGGTGTAAGAAATAAATGAATAGTAGCACAATTCTGCAGAAAAAAACCTTAGCAAGGTCTGTTTTTTTAAATGAGATTGATCAGCAAATTATAAGTAAAAACATTATGACATGGATATGATATACTAACAGTCTTCAAAGGCAATTATCCTTTCCATTTTAATGCGGAAAAATGTGCATTATTAAATAAAGCCGAAAGAGTTTAATAGACATTTCCTCAAATGCAGTTACCAAAAGAGAACAATTTAGTAAATATGAATGTTTCCTTTGGGAAACCTGCAAACATAAATATTAGTTGCCAATGTGTGATGTCTTCATCCACACTAAAAAAGCATCTCTAAAATCTCCACTACTAAAAATCTTGGTAGGTAAGTGATAAACACAGGGCCCCTAACACACATGAAATTTTTACAATAAGCCTGATGTTATCTGTTGAAAACTCAAATCAGGTTTACGTGTGATTATCAGCTGCTCATAGGAGAACTGTGTAATCAACATGACATGGTGAAAGGAGGAAATATGTCAATTTAAATTCTTCTGGTAGAGAAAATTCAACATAATATTGGCAGGAGTTCATTTGAAATGCGTGAACCATCCCACCAGCTTAGCCCCTCTGAGAGGCTAAGTGTTTCCACCAGAGCTGCATTCAAGTGCAGGACAACTAAATGAGACATTGGTGCATGAAGGAAACTGCCCACCGCCTACTACTATTTCGAAACTTAAATTCTAATATTCTATAATATAATCCAAATACAGTCAAATGAAATATTAAAAAAAATTTTTTAAGAAAAGTCTTACCTTTGGTGCATGCACACAATCTGTCTGTGCCCGAACAGTATATCACAGAGACAAACATATCTGGTTCCTCAGTGCCCTCTTTTTTAGGTGGCTCCACTTTGGCCAGAATTTCAAAGTTCGAAAGATCTAGTATTTTTACATATCCTCCCTGAGTAGTTATTACCAGGTGCCCAAGAGTAGAGATCTCAGATCTTCTCTCTCTCCCACTGCCATTTTTAGAAGTTAATTGTATTTCCTCTACAGGCTCCTCACAGTCATCCTCTCGATTATCCAATATATCTGGTGGGAGCAAAATCATTGAGGTAATTGTGTCTTGGGGGTCTTTGATATGCTGGATTTTTACCGGTTCCTCCTCTAGAGTAACTATTCTAGTGGCATAATTCATCTTATAAAGCACTAGGTATCCACCACTAACACTTCTCTGTTCAGGTTGAATTATTAAAGGAGTTGGTACATCTGCTGGTGACTCATGCTGGATTACATCAATACTTGTGCCATTCACTACAGCAAGACTTGATTCTAGTTCCCCCTTCCTTCTATTACATAGTGCCGAGTTTAATTTATTTAAATTATTCAAGGCCTCTACTTGATTTATTGCACTCAGAGATTCGACAGGACAAGTCCGCAGTCCTACTAACAAATGAACTCCATCTGCACAAGGAGTGATTGAATCTACACACAGGTTCTCCTCCTCTGCAAACTTTGGCAGACGCAGGCACTGAACCAAAGTCCCAGGCTTGGGAACCATAGAGCTCCACTTGTCCGAGTCCGGAGAAGTTAGGTTGGCTGCAGCATCTGCAAACTGCTGAATGTAAGTCACAGGGGGGTCCTGTAACAGCAACTGTTCCTGACTGTCCAGCTCCATTTCAATGATCTGTGGAACTGTGAAACCATCATCATGTATACTTTTACTCATAATATTGTTCATCTGTGAAAAGAGTTTTCCTGCTTTTTCATCAGACTCCTTAATGCTGTATAGCAGCAATACAGGTAAAGTCCTCCTTACCAGAGGGGAATTCAGTTCTGAGTTAGTGCAGGATTCATTGTCAGTTGATCCCTGTTCCGAGACACTCTCACCTCGAGTCCTAGTTAAGCCATCCAGTGACCTCTGAGAGTTACTGCTAACAGGAGAGGTAGCAGGTGATTTGTATGTTAATAGACCTCCAGCTAATAAACAAGGAAAGGGAATGTTGTGTTGTTCTAGATGTTTTTCCTTCATCTTTTCACTCTTACAGTTGGCCAAACAGGGATTTGCCCCAAGTTCTTCTAGATCCTTAACCGTGTCTTCCAGAACATTTGCAACAATTTCCCACTGAAGTTTTTCAGGTTGCTGAAGAACGCTGAGAGCTGTTATATCAAGGCTGACTTCCATAGTTTCTTTTTGCGATGTATGCCCTTTAAAACAAAAATGTTTAACATAATATGTGTTCAAAAAAGGAATCATATTGCATACATTATGGACTTATGCTCATAATTAAGCAAAAAGTCACTGCTCTACAGTTTCGATATGTTAAAACATTGTGTATTCAAGATTTGATAGTCAAGAAACAATAGAAGAGGCCCAGAGACATTCCTTCCATAGACTAATAGTTCTCTAAATTTTATCAACAAGAGTGATAGTAAAGATAACAAGACATTACTGGGAGACTTGTTACAAAGGTTAAACAGCATTATCTTTCCACCCATTACTCTACTTGGTTAGACCACCATATTGAAATCCAACTAATCTCATCAACACAATTCATGTTCTGCCCTATATTATTCCCCTTCCTTCCTAGACAATCCAGTACCATCAAATATCTGCAACTCTGAAGATTCATTCTCCAATCTTAGTTGAAAAACATGTCATTTCACTCTAAAACTTGATACTTTCCACCATGTAACAGATCATCTAATAGAAAGAACTCCAAGCTACTATAAAACAAAACCCAGTAAAAACTTAAAAGAGACAGCCTGATCAAATTAAACAGTACTACAAGAATAACAATGAATCATAACAGTTCAACTAAGTAATGTAAAGATTTAAAATATTAGAAAGGACACTGTAAAAACCCAGATAAAGAGGTGACTTAAAGCACAAATGACAGAGTACCATTTGTGTTAATACTTTTGTTAAAAAAAAAAATCCTTGCATATGCACACGCACATTTTCTTTTTTTCCCCGCTTGCTGATCCTTATTCAAAGATATAAACTGGATTAGGGAAAATAAGCATGTAATCCTCCCTCCCATCAAAATTTCTGATTCAGCCTCTAAGAAACTGGCACAGGAACACCATGCACAGCACTGTTCTGCTTCCATATGAAAACTTCACTCAGGAAGAGAAATGGTCTATCAAAGCACATACCCACAGGGAAACAGTCAAGATGCAGGAACTCTCTCTGACAATCCCCTGAATTTAAAGGATTTTGTACAGCTGTAATTTGTTGCTGTTCTAAGTAAGGTCTTTTAACTTGGTTTGTGTGTTTTATTGACAGCAAGATAAGCGATGCTTGTTGTCAAATAAGACATTTATTAACCAACAAAGTAGGATTTTTCTTTTCTCCTGTATGTAATCTCTCCACCACACAAACAGTGACTTAACTATTGGCATTGCTTTCAAGGTCAATCTTTCTTCTTTTTTCTAATACAGTGAATATAATATCCTTTGCTTTTGATGGGGCTTTTTTAAAAGCCTGAGAAGAACAATTTCCCTCCTGACCTCTAAACTATTATATGGATCAGATATAACCTACCCGTCACAGATTCTGATCTGGAATGCTCTTCGCTGTCTGAATCCTCCAGTAGGTCATCACTGGAAAAAAATAACGCATGAATGACACCACGTACACTGTAGCTGCATTCTTGTTTTCAATTAAATTAAAAAAATAATTTAGTGAAAAATACAATGTAAATTATAACCTGGCATTTCTTTTAGTCACCATTGTACATCCATTGATGAGTTCGTTACAGACACTAACAACATAGATTTTTTTCCTTTGTCATCAAACCAGCAGGCAAGCTTTCTGTTTGCCTCATTCTACTATGGTATTCCCAACAACCCAGACATAAATGGAATTAAAATGAAAGCCAGTTCTCAGAAATCTTTCCAAGAAAAACAAAACCAAACAAACAGAATCGCTAAGAACTGATGAGACGTTATTCAAAGTCCCTCAAAATAGTCTCTGAAAGGTGGAGCTGCCAGACTGGTCTTCAATTCTACCAAGGCAACTTTGTAGCTAGTACAGAAAGAGCATATGAACAGTGTGTTGGTTTTAAAAACACTACCAGCTGAGTAATTTTTTTCATAAAAGCAGATTCAGTTCAAAATACTTCTTCAAAACAAACAGGCCTTCAGTAGTTTAAGAATATATGAAGATTTTACACAATTTTTCCAATATAAGAAACAGTTTCATATTACAGGCTCTTTGCACACAGAAGTAACAGCAGTGCCTCTGCAGCTTCAGGTATAACTACTCAGTATCAAGTCAGATCCCTAAATTTCAACAAACTGAATGCTTCCTCACACCCAAGAAACAGATTATTTTTGGCTCAAATCTGATCCACATTCATTTCACAAGAAGACAGCGTCAATTCAACACTTTGATTCTCATCCAGCTTCCACTTGAGCGGGAAAACTATAGTAAATGTCATATAAATTAAATGAAGTGAAAGATGCTTAGTTCTTAGCAGTTTGATTGTACTATCCTTTAATCAGCTCTTAAAATCTGCTTAATTCTTTAACTCTCAAGGAGTTTACAGCCCTAAAGCTACAGTAAAAGTCTAGGCCCCAGCAGCTGTTAAGCCCCACACTCTGATGTTGCCCACGCTTCTACACACTCTCTTCACAACAGCAAGCTTCATATTTGCTCTGCAGTCCTGTAGGAATCACACCAAGCTTAAACCGAAAGATTTCCTTTCCTGTGCATGTAGCAGTACTGTTACTTTCTATGATGCTGAAGTTTAAGAAGAAACATTCAGAAAACTAGCAAACCTCCCCCATCCCCTTTTGTCCTGACTTTTCCAACAATTATTCACTCTTTTGTTTGAGCTTTGGTAATATGAGAAAATAGTTTCCAGTAACAGACTGTAAGAAGCACAAGTGAAAGAACGCTGCTTTTTCTCACATGACACTTTCTAAGCACTGGCATACCCTCTAGCTTATCTAAAAGCTTGCGACAGGACTGCTTAATTGTTTATAGAGTCTCTATGCATGTGTTAAAGGTACAAAATGAAAGCAATTCCTAGCACACCCACATAATTTATTTTCAGAATGACATAACCAGAAATTACAGAGAAGCCATCAGAAAAAAGCATGTTCCATAAGTCTTAGGGTAGCCTTAATTTCAAAACCTGAAATGCATAATCCGTAACTAAAATGAAAAGCTGTTCCAAAACTTGTATTCCTTTCTCTTTTTTTCTCTGCCTCTGGAACATTGGCACAGGACAGCAATGAGATCTGGTATCTCTCTGTTAGTGGGGTGTAAAAACTGAAACAGCAGGAATAAAATGGAACTGGATTTAAAGACAGAAATTTACACTATTGTTTATGAAGCGTTGAACTGTGTAGAGAAACACAGTGATTAGAAAAATTATCTCCATGGGAAAAAAAAATACGTTGCCAACCTTATGTTTCACAAAGCATGGCTAAATGGCATTTACCACTTACACAGCAGCTTTTCATATTTCTAATTTTGTAGATTGGCATACCTGTCTCCTTCTAATTTTGGTATATCTGAGCAGCTAGACGAATCTTCTAGCCATGCTAGTGTTGGTCTCCTTGAGTCAACCCCTGAGCTCTGTTCTCCTGATAACATAAGTTGCTGCACAATAGCCGGATCGTATGCGTTGATCTCAAATTTTAAGTGGACCTGAGAAACAACAACAAAAAAACCAGAAGAGGTCTTTGGTTTAAATCGAGATATGCTTAATCAGTAAATAGGTAATAAAAGCTGGTTGTTTATATTGTATACCTTCATAAGTTTGGAAACATCCCATATACAGATCTTTCCTCGTTTTGTTGCAGCAGCTAGAAAATGAGGGCAACTTCCAGATCCAAAGCAGGCTATTCTGTCAGTGCCATCTGTGCAGGGAAATTGTGCTGGACTTGTTGCCAGTGTGACTGAAAGAGGTACATTCTGAGTGTGCTCACCCTTGACAAACGGGCAGTTTGGGGAATGTCTCTCATGTTCAGACCTTTTCATATTAAAAACAAACACAGTAAACATTGATTTCTTACTGTGAAAAATATATACATCATATACAAACTCAGCCCTTGAAATGAAGCTGAAACTGAACTGTTTGAACTGTGCTGCAGTCAAGCATGCAAGAAAGTTCTGAAGTTACTAACGCACCTTTCCCTGCTGTTTCTCAACAGCAGACTGTATTAAAGCCTTTGATCACTTAACAGATAATTCATATTCAAATGGAGGAATCTACACACAGTGCTCTTAATATAATTAATCAATTAAAAAAAAAAAATAATTGTTCTATAGGCAGTAGTCTTCATGAAGAAAAGCACAGATTAAAATCTACAGAGCATACATTACAATTCCAGTAAGATACTATTATAAGTAACCTTAGTAAGATGAAGCAATGACCTGTCTTTAGTTCTACATCTACACTTACAACAATCAAAATGGAACACAGTTCTGAATGACACAGTGACTAAGAACCATGAAAAAACCACCTTCTAATCTCAATATATATCTAAGGCAGACACATGGCAAAGAGCAACTACACTAGTACAAAATGTATGGAAACTAACAAGAAAAAGGGAGAGACAAGGACTATGAAGATAATATTACAAGGGAAAGTTTCCAGCAAGTCAGGAATCTGATGTGTTCAAATGACAATTATAAACACCAAATAATCAAGACAAAAACTATGCTGAGAACTTTTTTAAAATCACTATAATGTCCTGCATTTTTGTTGCTATGCACAATTTTAGCTGAGTCAGGAAACTAGTAATGGATTTTGCAACTTCACATGAAAGGCAAATATGCACCGCATGACCATTGCAGTTTAAGAGCTCTAAAATTCCAGTCATACAGAAGATTGAGTTTAGATCCCTGCAAAGAAATTAAATAGCAAATCAAAATTAAGAAGTAAAACCAACTACAATTTCTTGGCTTTAGCATTACACAGAAGTTTGACATAGCACTGGAAATTATTTTATTTGTCCCATGGAATCATACTGGAAATCCATTCTTGTCAGGGACACTACCTACACTCAACCGGAAATCCCATCGAAACAATGTTGACCTTGTCATCCAAAGATTTCTAACCTCTTCAATACAAAATTAAGTCTACTCCAAACATCACTAAACTTACCAAGGTTCATCTGTAGGCTCCCAGCACACCAAACACACACTACAGGTAAAGCACATGGCTCTGTCATCTCCTGATGAAGCAGGCTATAAAAATACAAAGAAACACTTGAAATTTACATTGCTGTGTACTACAAAACACTAACTCTCCTTCTTCTAGTGGCATAACAAAGCACTGCAAATTGCATACTATAAAGTGGTACTATTTCACATTTAAAAAAAAAAAAGACAAACCACATTAATATGCACGAGATTCAGAACCAACACTTGTGCAAGGCACTGGATAAAAACCACAAACACAGAACAGAATTCAGCGTTAACTGCTAAGACTTTTTTTTTTTTTCCCTGGAAAAAGTTCACAAGGTTCAAAAAATTTAGAACCTCAACAAAGTAACTGTATATCTGCATGCTTGGAAACACACAGGTTAGACAGATTTCCTATTACACCTTCAATCTGCTGGAATATAAAGCATTCTATAGCTCTCCTCTGCAAAGAAGAGTTGTTACTAGCTGAAGTGAAAAAGAATACAAACTTCCATTCTCTTAAAATTTAGCATTTTTATGACCACATTTCAAGTTGCCGAGATATGCTCGGGAATATGTAGATGCAATTGTAACATGAATTCCCTGAATTTCTTCTCCTGAACAAGCTTAAGAAATCCTCCAAACACTTTATCCACTTGCACCTATCAGGCTTTGCAGTTGACATAACAAGGCAGATAATATTAATGTCAAATGATATGCACTGCCTAGCCATTGTTATGTAAATCCATACCATGAATATTTTTTATAGTAGAAATAATTTCAAAGAATGAAAAATTGAAATAAGAAAAAGTAGTGTAATAAAATGTTGAGGTTGTATTTATTCACTAAGCTTAATAATTTAGTAATGTGATCTAGGACCATTGTTTGTTACATTACAGTTTCTCACTAAGAAAGTATAGTTAGAGGACTCCAATGTGAAGCTTACTGCTTGTTTTGCTTTACTGATAATATAAAAAGGATATTTACTCAACAATCTAACAAGGAGAAAGAGAGACTGTATGTAACAACCAACTTCATCTTCATTGTTGTTTAACTAAGATCAATTTGATACTTAAAAGTGTTTTATGTGCTGAAGTTCAGAACAGTATTTTCTGTGATCTGTACAAAAAAAAGAAGCAACCGCAAGGCACAGAAAAAATCTTAAACTTAAAAATAAAGAAAAAAGCTTAATGACAAACTTTTTCATTAAGGTTTTTGTATCACTGAAGGAATCCATTTAAAAAAAAAATACAAAAGAGTTTTTCCCCTGCTCCCCAAACCTTCACCTAGGGAACAAATACTAAAAACAACTAAACCTTTTACCTGGTGATAGAACCCAGCTTGAGCCATAGGATCTGGCTGTGCCCACCTATAACCCACATGAGGCCATGAAGTGAATGTCTCCCGTCTGTTAGCTTCACTGTACATCAAAGACCTAGAAAGGTGAAAAATTCTACATTACTCAAAACTGCCTTCTAGAATTAAAAAAGTATACTATTCATGATATACTTTCAATGCTTTAGGAACCATTAGAAATACCACAGATAGTTATCTACAACTTATACTTAAAATTATCATTCCAGTTACAGAAAAGTTACAAAGGTCTCTTACTTGGGTGCCTAAAGTACATCCTCAGCAAAAGAACAAAAGTAATACAACAACCTACAGGCCTTAAAGGCAAGATTTTATAAATAAGTTTCCGTGTAGCCTATTTGGACTAACCGCAGAAAAGCATCAGATATCCAAAGCTACTCTGCATTTCGGGAAGACGCAGAATCTAGTCTAATGGAACTGCTAGAGAGTTGGTTTTTTTTAACATGACTACTACGGCAAAAATTTGGGTTTATTAGTTGAACAGATATAAATATGCATATTTAAAACACTTTACAGTGATATTTTAGGCTTAACTGAATACATGGTACAAATCCCCCAACATTCATCCCTCGCTGCATACAGTAGTTTATAATTTTTAAGTATTACAAAGTCACAAAATACGAACTCCTCTGCAACTCAATATCTACAAAGAAAAGAAGCTCCTCTCTCCTATCTTCACTCAGTGCCTGTCCCTCATCTGAAATAGTACATAAGAAACAACTATCAGCTTCTCTTTTTGCTTGACGGTTTGTTCTTCAATATCATTCTCAGAACTAGTGCCGCTAGACAGAAAAGTGCCTCACTTCGTGTTTCTGCCCCTCAGTTTCAGGAGATTATTGCTGTCTTATAAGAGAATGGATGTATTAACCATTTCCTACCACGGAAGTGAACTATTCTTGCAACACCCACATAAGGGCTGTCTTAACTTGACATTATCACAAAATGGTAGGGGTTGGAAGGGACCTTCGGAGATCATCTAGTCCAACCCCCCTGCCAATTATACCATCTTAAGAGATCGATCTTGGAGACCTCTAATCAAAAATACAATATGGCGAGGTACAGGTAAACACGGAGGCTTGAGGAGAAGTAAGAAATTAAATCAATTTTATTAAATTGAGCTCTAAGAAATGATAATATGCTTACAAAATAATATTTGTATAGAAACTTTCAAGAAAGAATTAATTCAGAGATTTAGAAGATTTATCAGTATTCTAACTAGTTTCAGTTTATGAATGTTAAACTAGTGGGTTACTCGCTTGTGTACACAGTATCACTCAGATCAGAAATAGATGAAGCAACAGTCTGAGGTAACGTTTTCTCTGACCCCAAACACATAGCAGGGGACTAAAGACTTCAGAAGTAGCATTCATATACTCTGCAAAGGTAACATCTTCCCAAACCTCTAAAACACAAAACATGGGCATGTTTTTCTTCATCTCTAGTATGAAGAAAACGGAATTGATTTCATGGGGCAGCATAGCATGCATACTTTCTCTTTGCTAGACAGATGAGTGCTCTCTGCATTGAAAAGAGCCACGCGTGTGCTCTTAAAGCTATGCAGTTTCTTAACATGGAACACTGCGGTCTCAGTAAGTTTTCAGTACTAGTTTGAATAAAGCCAGTAACTTCAGTAGCTAGTCATACGCATCTGACTGTTCGAATAAAACCCATAAACAAACATGATGAAGAGTAAAGCCTAGATGGACACATCACCTTAATGAGTTACAATACCACCTAGAGACCTATATTTAGGGCTGCAATTGTCAGCTTTCTGAAAGCGTATTTTGGGATTAAGACCAAAGCAAATTCAATTTGCCTGTAAAGTCAGAATCCACCCATGAAGGTTCTTCTAAGTTTAGTAATATGTACAGTGTATTGTGCATTAAACAGTTAATTAGCAGTATGTGTAAGAAAAAGGAAGTACAGAATAGAACCAATTCCTTTGGCAAATAAATTAAAGTCATCTAAGAGCTTATTCTGATACAACTAAGGGGGTCAAATTAATCACTTATTTTGTCTTAATATACCTGTCCACAGATCGACCAGGTCCCACACCAAGTTCTGGTCGTGCGCTGGGTAAGAGGTAAGATAACCTATCCATCACAGAGGACGCTACAGGTAAGGCAGCAATATTTTGATTTATCTTCTTGAGTTCATTTACAATGGCACTGGCGACAGACTTCAAAACATGATGAGGAAGGTGGAACATAACCGTTGCCCACTAAATTAAGAAAAAAGTGCCTAGTTTATATCTTAAAATTTTAACATCTAAACAACAAATAGATCACAAAAGCATCAAAAGCAAAAGCACATCTTGCACCCTCTCCTGATTTCAAGAACTAATACAAGAACAGACACACAAAAGCAACATGGACATAATACAAGGCAAGTCAGTAACAGATTTTAAGCCCAGTTGGGTTTATTATTTGGGTTTATCAGCAAGAAGCTAACCTTGTTAGTTCTCTTAACAAATGCAACTTCACACAGAGGAACTAAGGAACACAACACATTCCATTCTCTTCAAACAAAATCCACCACACTAAGTCAAGCATTTTGTATGCTTCAATAACAGTAGCCAAGCAAATTAGACTTGGGAATCCACATTATACAGTACAGAGACACATTCTTACCTTTGCAACTTTATGATTTGCTGCGGTTTCATGTGAGGTATTTTTTAAACCATCCTTCAGTTGTGTGATGAATAAGTCATATCCCTCTGTGCTAGAAACATCTACTTTTTCTATGCAAGCAGATAACAGCTGCTGAGCCTAAAATGCAGATGTGCAAGAAAAGTTATTATTCACGCTGAGTAACTACAGATAAGAATTATACCTGTTCCAATACTCAGGAAACATAATTTGTCATATCATGTATTGTATCAGCATAGTTCCCATAAAAGACCCAGAGTTGAGTAAGCAGTTCCAAATTTTACTTTGTAGGTCAATCAATGGATAAACTTCAGCAGTAACGACAGCATTACTACAAGTTCCCTCAAGGGCAATATTACCAAATGTTAAACAAGTCAGTCATATAAACAATTAAAACAGAACATATATTAAAGCCAACAAAAAATGAGACATCTATTACCTCCCCAATGCTTTCCCTTCAAAAGGATTCATTCAGCTTTAAGGATAAAAAGTGAGAGCAAAATCGAAGTCTTGACATTTTTCTGAGTAGCTTTGTATCTTAAAGTAGATGATAATGAGGAAAACAATGTTGCAACAAAATCTAAGATAAATTACTTACAATGCTAGTATAATGAAGCTGAAAAATGAGGCAGAAAAAAACAGGCTAGTTTAGAATCTAGAAATTGTTAACATTCAGAAAATAATGCATCTACAAAAGAACACTACAAACGTCCATTTATAGACGTTTTTTCTTCCAAGTCCAATCCGTTTATAGCTTGTCCTTTGTCTACTAACTTCATGTCAACAGGTAAGACTTAAAGGTACGCTTTATGTGCAAAGTGCAGAATATTCTTTATCCGTTGTTAGGAGGGATAACATCTGAAAAATGTTATATGAAAGCTTTCAAGTAACAAACACAGGGAATTATTTCCCAAGGGCAACAGCCAGTCAGTCCTTTCAGCAGCCACAAACTGCTCCAAACAGAATGAGCCAAATTACCACTTGGTTACATCCTTGGGGAGTTCAGGGGAAGAACAACAGACATAAGACAAATCAGTCCCCTTGCTAAGGCTGTATCTGTTTCTCAGATGTCAATAAAAAGACAGTTACAATTCTTTTGACAACTCATACTTTCCTAGTCTCTTGCAGACGACAGAAAAACAACAGATATGTTGTGGAAGTTCATAAATTTACAGTGTTCTATGGGAAAGTAAAAACAGCATAGAGGCTGTTAGCAAAACATGTCAATGCTACTGATTAGAAATGCATAAAATGCAATGCATTACCAGGAGATCAATCATATAAAAAGACTACTTAATTTAAATGCAAAAATTTGCAGGAAAATTCCAGAGATTAATAAAAAATCAAAGCTCTTGCTTGGATAAAGATTCTTGATGTTCCTATGATGAAAGAGGTGTACTGATGTTTGTATGGTATTTGCTTAGTATCTACTAAAATTTTCTGAGGTCTGGGTACCTCCTCTTTAAAGTTAAAAGTAAGAACTGAAGACTGCTAATGTTTTTCCTTCCATCTCACTGATTTGGCCACGAATTCCCCAAATCTGTTCCTAATGAACTATAATATTTTCCAATTATTTTTTTTTACAGGAAGGACCTTTACAGAAAAGTTCTCTATTTTAACCTTGAAGTAAGGGTCTGTAAACTCTTCAGAATCAAAGAATATCTAGTTAAAACTGACACAAACTTACAGTTTGTATTGAACCATGTGAGACTGCAAGCCAGTGACAGCAAAACTTATGAAAGGAAATGCTGACCTCTGTCAGTCTCTTCACACTCAGCCACACATACCAAGACTTTGTCATTACCCACAAAGGGTATAAAAATGATGCCAGTGGCAGCAAGCCTCAGGAACCTGGAAAGCTCTCTTTGGAAACCTCTATGAAGCAACATTTTATTGCTGTCACTCCTACTCAAGACAAGTAGTTAAAAAGCCCATATATAATAACACACATTCTTGGTTAATAATAAGCAGTCAACACTCCAAGAGCACATAAATATTTTAAATCAATGCTCAGGATAAGGTTTTATTGGTGGTGCATCACTCAATATAAATTTATTTCCCTCAGAGATGAGTGGGAAGTGCTCTTTTCTCAGAGTGCTTTAAAGATTCAGAATCCAGATCTTGTAGTCCAGTTTTGGTTTTTTCAACTGTAAGCACTATTCTGAATATTACTATTGGCAGATGCTCTATGCTTTTCCCAAACAAAGAATTAATCTCGCTTGTGACTAAAATTGTTGCACAGATTTACTTCACGACCACTGCAAAGGTGAAAGCTACTTTCCTCATCACCAAGTGCCTTAGATAGAAGCAGTTGTTAGCTATCTTTTGAAAATAAGAACATACATGCTACCTCACCTAATAATGCTACTTTAGCTGAATGTAAATCAATGCAACAAAATCCTAAGCATTACACTCTAAGCAAAAATATACACACTAGACCCCCTTAAAGTGATACTAAATGCTCGGTTACAGTCTCAAACCAGGAGGAATTGCGTTACAGCTGTGATGGTACAAACATAAAAGGGAAGCCAAGTTTGCAGAAAAAAAAGTCTTTCATTAGGCCAACTGACCTAGCTAGTAAAGTTAGATTCCAGCATTAATTCTTCACATATAGCAGCACCATATTAGCTGATTTTAATTGTCTTTTTCCCCCCTGAAAGCCTAAAACAGAAAATTTCAAGGATGCCTAGCAGCCCAGACTGACTTCTAGAAGTGCACATAGATTCCACACATAAGCACTGACAAAGCTCTGGAAATGAGCCCTAATTTCTGGCCACTAAAAAGTTCTTTCGTCTGAAATAATGTGGTCTTGATGACACAATCTCTTATTTGAGATACAGGTAACTGCAAAAAGCTATTGCCCTATGACAGCTAATAACTAAGAAACTTTTCCATTACATGCTGTTAGTATCGCACTAGAAACTCAGGGTCAAACATCTGGTTTCAGTATTTCTGACAGTTATTTACATACTCTTTTTTTTTTTTTTCCCCTCTCCACATCTTACCTCTGTAACTGGCAATTCAAGCTGAACCACGTCATCTTGTTTTGAAACAGGCGTTTGCAGAGCTGTGTCTAACAGTAAGATGCCATTGAGATCTTTCCTACATCCTACTGCATAATCATCCACAAAGATCACTTTATCCACAGCAGAAATATACTGACATTTCACCCGTCCACCTGGTTTAGCTATAAACAGAAAGACAAAAAGCAAAATCCAATTAGAAAACAGCTTTTACAGAACACCTTTAATACCTATTCCAGAAAGTAATGTAACACTTCAGTAAAATGTTTACCTTTTGAGATGATAAAAAAACCTAGCATTTTAGCTACTACGACTTCCACCAAACTTTTATATTTCCTACATTAAAAAAAAAACAAAATCTATACACCTCATCAACAACTACAACCACTTTATTCCTATAATGGAAGACATCATTCAAGTCCAGCTCCCACCAGGAGGCCTAAACAATTGTTTTCATGCCTAATGTAGATGCCTGCTGTACTTGATATTAGCTGATAATCAATAATAAGAAGTAAATTGTACAAATCAGCATGAAAACTAAGACAAAATTGCTAAACTACCATTAAGGGTGATTAACACCATTTCACCAAGCAAAATAATACTCAAACTTCTGAAAACCAAGTACAGCATTTAACATGTGCCAATGCTACCCATGTTTCTTCAGACACGTGTAGCTTTTTTCTGCTCAGCGCTGCACAGGTGATGTCAGTAACAGGTTAGAGAAGTTTGGTGGGGGTAGAGGAAGACTGTCAGCAGATAAATAAGGAAAGGCTGTAGCAATGGATATTATCCCCAGAAATGTGCCATGTAACATTATTACATGTCTAAGGCTGGATGGACCGTAAAACTAAAGCCATGTAATATGCTATCTGTGTAGAAGGCAAATCGCCTTAATTCACAGAAAGGGTAATCTGCTGCTACAGAAGCAGGCTGTATGTGTAAGTATATGGACACATCGTCCAAAGGGCAAAGCTGAAATCGCTGGATCATGAACATAGATCTCTTCTTGCTGCACTGGAACAGGAGTTTCATTAAATTTTGCATTAATCGGGTCCTATCCCCGTTCTCCTCTTTCTTCAGACACTGGATACTGTTTTTATTATGAATAATTAAAACCCACCATTTAGGTAGCTGGCATACATCCAGATAAAGACAGCTACATAATTCTGTCGTCTTCACACTTTGATATAGTTAAATGGAAATTAAAACTTCCCCAAATATAGGGCACATCAACCCAACCACATTGCATTTGTGGTATCCTCTCTTGAAAACTCAGGTCAAGAATAGTTGTCAGCTGCCCTTCTCAACAAAATTTTGGAAACAATGACTCATATACTCTCAAAATATAGGACACATGCTTTTTGCCTGCAAGAAGTATACTGTAATTGTAATCATTGCAACAACCATCAGAAACACTTCAAGAGCCCTGAAATCTCTTGATACTTGAGAAGTTGTTAGTCCCAGCTCAACAAAAAAGGATCCTCTGAATGGCAAATCAACTAGGTTTAAACTGTACTTTTGCCAATACATTGGAGTTCCTCACACAGAATTTTTACAGAAAAATAACCCTTTTGACAAAAACTCAAATACAAGTTTTAGCATCTTTTAAAGTAACAGTATCAACACTGTACTGGAAACTACTATGTAAATAGACTGAAAGGTAACTGATGCCCTAAACTAGAAACCTCAGTAGATTCACATGGTCTTTGCAGTCTATTCAGTGCGATCCAAGTGATGGTTCACTACAGGACACCTTCCTTAACCCATCGCTTCTCTCCTCCTCCTTCCCAGAGGAAATGGGAAACGCACCTCACCTTTTCTGGCAGCGTCAACACCAGGAACACTTTATTTTGCACTTCCCTTATTTCCTGTCAAGCACAGGAGTATGCTCATGCCCTACGAGTAGGAGCCCAGAAGCCTGTAGGAGCCCCAGCCTTTGTGGCTTTTCAGGCTAGACCATTCTCACTTTATCATTTCTGTAGTGATGTTAGTGAAATCTCAAGTCTAAACCACCAAATGGCTAACAAGTATCCTCTGTGTAAGTAGTCCCAGTTTTTAGAAGCCAATGAAGATTAGTAATGAGGTAGATAACATGCTTAATCAATATAACATTTCTGCTCCATTAGGAAACAAAACAAAAAGTGTAACTACAGCACAAAAAAAATACATTGCCTAGCAGCTGTGATTCTCACTGTACTGGTTAATATTTTGGTTGGTTACACTGACAAAAAAACTTTGGCCAAACTCTCTCTAGCAAGTTATTTACAGTTGATGGCTGTATTTTATTCAAAGCACATAAACCCAAAACAAGCTCCCTTATCTTAAGTTGATGGAGCTTCAAGGAAATGATTGCATCAATATTTAGTGTTGTTCCAACACCCTGAGAAACACATTCTGCAGCTGACTGGTTTACCATTTGAATAGCCTCTGAACTGTTGACATGCTATTTTGCAAACTTAGAAGTTTAACTTCAAAGTTCAAAAAAATCACATTTCAAGATGGTTCTACTACTAATCACAAACTATATCGTAGTTCGCATATGGCTGGCCATATGATTAAAACAGTAGGTTGAAAACCAGGAAACAAAAGAATTTAGAAGTCACCACTACAGAAGTCACCACTATGGAAGAAATGCTTAGAAAAGTTTAATTCTCCTCAAAGCACTGGCAGAAGGGTCCTTTCTAACTTAGGATCAATGTTTTACAATATGACAAAGGATTTCGACCAATATCCTTTGACAACCCTACTGGTGGCATTACAACATTATGTCCTGCCTATCCATACTGGCTAAGTTTACTAGCCAAAAGTAGTGATCTGCATCTTCATAAATCACAGTTCAGAAGTTTCACATAAACTCATTAAGTAGCTTAAGCCAGATCATCAAAACCCAATTGTTGTTCTCATTTTAGCTCTAATTCTTTCAGCTGAAATTTATTTTGGGTGGTGGAAGGACAAATAGTCATTCAAAGTTTTATACAATTTTGCTTTCCAGTCTTGGCATAAGTGGATCATAGCTTCTCCCAATACCTCCAGCTTATCTGTCTAGGATTAAAAACAAAACTACTCACAAAGAACTCATTAAGCCTTCTGTCAGTTCCTGTAAGGAAACCTGGCAGGCTGCTAGCATGCTAGAAGTGCAAGCCCAATAGTATATTACTTTATGGTATGTCACCTATAACAACCTCACAACTAGCAACCTGAAAACTTAAAACAAAACCAAATAAACATTACATTGCAAAAATGAAGAATTTTAGAAAAGGAGCATCCCCCTCCACCTTCTTTGTTTCCAACAATACAAAACAGAGATCAGCAATTTCCTGTGATCAAAATCTGACCTACAAAAAATATTACAGAAAACAAACCTATTTGGAGAATACATAACAGCCTAAGAAGCATCTATTGTGCCCCCTTGTCTGCAAGCATTAAGATGAACCAAACTAATTTGAGAATTAGCCTTGCGTTTCAAGAAGTAGAAGAACGAAAAAGCTTGTCTCCATTTTTCCACCACAGATAAACTCTAAAGCTTTGAGGCTAAAGCTAAGAGAAAGTGGCTGACTGGAATATGCATGGCCACCATCATGAAGAGATATAGGTCAATGTTAACAACACCACCTTTGATCTTTTCTAATATTGAAAAAAAGTTAATTAACCTTGAAAACTGCTTGCCAGGAATGGCAGTAAAACATATCATAAAGTCAGTAATTCTCTTGACAAGAAGCTCCCAATGCACGGCATGCAAAAAACCCAAGTAGTTTTTAAATTGCAGTAAACCAATGCTTTTATCTGCAGCTATAAAATGAGACTGGTAAACACATGCATCATAGTACTAATTCCATAATGCTAAGATCCAAGGCCAATCAAATATCTAAAGGAACATCCATACCTGTGATTTATGAATGCAATTAGGTCTTTAGGTTAAGAATTAAAATAACATTTTTGGAGACATTGGAATCCCATCAGCTCAGCAAAACACAAACAGTACATGCACTGATACCAGTTTTTGCACTTCCGATTTAAACCAGAACATCCAAACAATATCTCAGCACTCATTTAAAAATAATACAACCATGGGAAGCTAAATAGATACTTTCAGGAGATTAAAAACCCTACCTATCCTATTAACTTTGTATCACTAGGTTCGAACATCAAGCTATTTAAAGGCAAGAGAATCCAAAACTTCAAGAGAAGGGAATGATACAACTGCATAAGTCCTTAAAATTGTCTGTTAGAATTAAAGTAAAATTTAAATTTTCCTCTTTCTGTTGTGAAGTGTGGGTGTAAAGCTTCAAATTTACTAGATATTATCACTCACGGTAATATGCTGTATGAAATTCCCCTTCCAGAAGCCAGGTTAGCGGACAGCAAAACTATCCTTTCTATCAGAGACAAAAATGCTTCTTGCCAGAACACTGCTCAGCTCCTTCTCACACATTTTTCACAACTGAAAAATCCAGTTAGCAAGTATAACACATTGTATGCTACATAATTAACACAAGTTTGCCAATGAAAGCATATCAGAACACTTGAAGTTTGAGGAAGTTCTACAGTACAAATAAAACCCAAAACTGTCTTAAAGTTTAACTTGCGGTCTTAACTTGCTATATTTGCAGGAAACTATTTTGAACTAATACTACATAAAATCACAACTATGGATCAGCTGCAAAGGGTAACATTTTCACACGCAAAAAAAAGGACAAAAAGCAAACCACTGCAAGTCTGGTTTAAAAAGGAGAAAGTTGTCTCTAAATTGTTTTACATCAGTAGCTCCCAAAGGAAACAGAGAGATAGTTTATGACCATTTGGCAACACAGTAACAAGAAGATGGTGTAGAGGCTGGGACAGATGCTCTCTATTAACCCCTCTCCCTTCCCAGAAGGGGCAAGGAAAGAATAAGAAAGAGAGACTTGGGGGTCAGAAAAACAACTAAACGGCTTTAATGCAATATTAACAATAAAAAGAAAAGATAACAACATTACTAAGAAAATAATGAAATATATACAAATATATACAAAGCCAGCATCAAGCTCCCAGGATGACAATCATGTCACTGGCCTGCACGAGGACTGGACTGAGGGGCAGATGGGAACTAAGAATTGGATTCAGGAACACACAGATTGGGATTAAAGGCAGAAGAGTGGACAGAGTCCTCAGACACCGGCCATTGAAGAAGAAAGAGGGCTGACCCCTTTGATCCCTCAGCTTTATATTGAGTGTAATGCTGATGCGATGGAATACCCCATTGGTCAGTTTTGGGTCTCCTGTCCTGTCTATTCCTCCCCACAGCTGCGACCCCTCTACACTTTTCTGCTTTCGACCCTCCAACAGGGCACATTAAGTTAGCTGACCTCGGTTGGTATAGGAATAAGTATAAGCAAAAGCCTCTCCACATATCATCCCTTGGTATTAACTATAAACATCAGAAGTTAACACTGCTTGAAGCAGACACTGTCTGAAAAACACACCATTAATTTCAGAGAGTTACGGTCAGTTAGAAGAGACTTAACTGAAAAGTAAAACGACTGAAAAGGAGAATTGGTTTTGTTCTATCTCAAACCTGGACAGATGGCTAAGGCATGGCCAAACCATGGCTGCTCATCATTACTGAATTTATCAGCTATAAATTCTCTCTCGTTATTCCTCTTCTCCTTCTCACCTACATCTTCAGCAGAAACTTCAACAGTGCAGTTTTGTCTTCCAGACCCAGGCCCAGCCCCTTACTTGCTCTAAACATCACCCCAGCAAAGCACTCTGCTGCCACCATGAAGACACTCCATGGGTCTCTTCTTCCCCAAAACAAAAGCATTCTCAGACTTGAGGAAAGGATGGAAAGGAATCTAACAAGTTCAAGTTGGTATTTTAGATGAATAATGTAGATGGGCTTAAACCAGCTATACACAAGCAACATTTTCTGTTTTAGATTTCACTATATACACACACAACCCTCCCTCTGCCACTTCACCTGGAATAGAAGTCCAAAGCAATTGAATGAAGCAGAAACACGTTCAGAGCTGCAACAGGAAAGAAAACTAAGAATGTTCTCCAAAGAGCAAAAATGCTAAATGAGGCAGAAATACCCACCTTAACATCACAAAGTGCCTTCAAACTCCCTTATTTGCCAGAACTGGATTTAGTTAATCAAGAACAAGACATGTGATCTAGCGTTTATCTTTTCCTTTAGCAGCAAACAGGACAGAATTGTTTCAGTATCAGTTTCATTATATGACAGCTGGTTTTAATAATCCTCATTAGAGTACGACGATGTGTTATCTGGGCCAAAGCACTGGAGACTGCCACATGAATATTAACTATATGTGTCTGATCAAGCAACTACTAACAGAAGCTAATATTAACACTTAAAAAGGTTTCAGAACATGAACAAAACCCCATTGAGATCAAGGCAGTTCATATCTCACTAGGTTTGCAGGCATAGGGTCCTCTTCCACTCTACAGACTTAAACTGAGACTGAATCAGCAGGATGACACTGGTGACGTCTTTGTGCCCATGCTCTTTATGCTCTTTCAGATCTCCGTGTATCTAACATTACTGCCGCCTTTTACACCATACAGAACACAATTGCTCACAGAGCTTTATACAATTATCCCCAAGAACAAATCATGAAAGGTTTCACAAAGTATTCTACAATCCTTCCCGCTAACTCAGGTACATTGCGAAAATTTAAGTCCCTACAATTCTCCCGTAAATATCTCATAGAGGATAGTGTCTTCCTCAGAATTTTTCTCAAAGTGAATACTATGATTAAAAATTTTCAGGAAAGCTGTCTTTCACAAATTGCAGACAGAGAGACTACCCAGCATCCCCCCAGAAGCAGAGACAGGCAAGGAATACTTCACAGCTCAGTAACAGGAAGTTCCCGTTCTTCAAGAGCAATTCCCATCGCAGCCTTTCACAACAAAGAACCTTTGCCAGCTGAAATTTTACCACCAGTTCCTCTTTTTGTCACTGAAGCGGCTAGAGCATCTGAGTTTACCCATTACGTATCCTGCAGTCTCTGTAACAGGAGAAAAAATCTCCAGTTATGGCACTTTTTAAACTCCAAAACTGTTTGGCAGGAACAGTTCAGCTTCCCTCATCCCAAACCCAAATATTGTACGGAGCTTCCCAAATATCAAGCTGGGAGATGCAACAACTTCTCAAAAGCTGATGGATGGGCTACAAGGCAAGTGAAAACCTGGCTAGACTGTCATGTGTTAAGTTAGCAGTTAATGATTCAACATCTACCTGGCAGCCAGTTATGAGTGGCATTCAACAAAGCTTGATATGGTTTACTGTCTTCTTCAATGGCCTGGATGATGGGACAGACTGCACCTTTATCAAGACTGCGGATTACAACAAATGGGAGGCGACTGAGGGGAAGTGAATGCATTAAATGGCAGCGCTGCCTTTTTAAGGATCTCAAAAAGTCAGAGAAATTGCTTGACACAAATCTCCTGAAGACCAACAAAGACAAACGCGAGGTCTTACACCTGGTATGGAATATAACCCCATATATCAACAGAAGGTGGGTACCAACTGTCTAGGTGGCAGCCCTACAGAAAGAACTTGGGGATCCTGATGGACAGGCTGACCAACGGGCAGCAATGCATCCTTGTAGCGACAAAATGTTACCACTCTGGGAGAAAATGCTAGTCTCCTCTACTCCACAATTTTCAGCCCACATCCAGAATACCATGTCCAGCTTCAGTCTTCCATCTGAGAAACCAGGACATAGACGAGAGTCCCATGAAGGAGTACTAAGACAGCTAGAGGGCTCGAGCATATGACTCGTGAAGAAAGATTAAGATAACTGGGCTCGTTTAGTCTGCAGAAATGATACTTTAGGAGGAAATCTAACAGCAGTCTTCCATTACTGCAGCAATAGTTCAACAGCTAGGTGAGACTGGAGAATTACCACCTTTCTCTTTTTGACACTACTGTTAAGGAAACACAACACTGAATACAGAAGCAACCATATGGGATTGGAGGAAAATGCACATAACCCCACATTTTGTCCAAGACAGTGGTCTAAACCAAGTGATTAGTGAAGAGTTTAAGAAAGGGTATGTATACAATGGTACTTTCACACTCAGCTCCTGCTTATTTGTGCTCAGGGACCTTCTCAGATAGAAGTGATTTCTTATTTGTATCATGACCTTCTTCCATCAATTTGTCCAATGCTGTTGTAATTCCACAAACATCTAGCATCCACAATGTTCTGTAGCCAGGTACTCCATATTTATGAGTACTTCAAATTAATTAAATGCATTCCCACATTCTCCTAATAACTGCTTCTACATAGGAAAGCTAAAGTGAAACAGACTAGATCCATTCATGTTTAAGTTATATTTAAAAGTGAAACTATTCCTTAGGATGCCTTTTCAAATTCTTCAGAGAAGCTGGCAAACTTAAAGGACCTTGTATGTTTAAGACATGTATTTGCAGCATAGGAATATTTGAACCTGATGACTATGTAAGTTTAACTTTAGTTCTGTCTCTCAAAGGGGACACTCAGAAAAGCTAAGCCTTGTAAGACTGGTCTTCCACAGAGCCTGGAAGCATTGATTAAAGGCATCTTGACAGTTTGGCATTCCCTTCTATATGTAATAGGAAGTAAGTTCCTCCAAAAGTTCAGAGTAAGGACTTTTCCTTTTCTCTGTATTGAATGGAGAGAGAACCTAAGATTATTTGTTGAAAAATGCTAATCTTAATTCTCACTTACAAAAGCTATATTAAACTGAACAGAAAAAATCCACTATAAAAAAAAGTCTAGAGCAGTGTTGTATGTAATCGTTTACATCACAACATGAATCTTGGATCCTGTAGAAGACAGGTCAACTAAGTTTATCACAGTATTTCTCCACAATAACCACAGTACCTTCTTGTTCTCCAATAAAACATTCCACTCGGCTTCCTACTTCCCTAACCCTTTCCACATTGTCATCCAGCCACTCCATCATAGTTCTCAGTCCCATCCCTCATCCTCCTAGCTCTTCCTTTCCATAAGGAATTTTTCATGATAGAGTCTCTGTAGCTTGTTGTCCAGTAAACAGAGTTTATCAAACTCATCTCCTACAGCTGCCAAATGCTCAGGTGAGATCCTGATTGCTTCACAATCAGTCATGCCAGGGAAGTGCAGTGGGACAGTCTTCCCTCCACAAACTGTACAGGGGACTGAAGAACTGCCAACAGACTACATGCCATGGAAGCCTTCATTAACCAGCACTTGAGACCAGATATGTGTTTTCACTAATGCTACTAATTTTCAAGACTACCTGATAAGCAAATTCCTTCCTCTCATGTTACACAATAAAAAAAAAAAAAAAAAAAAATCAATAAAATACTCACTGAACAGCTCTAGCAAATACCTCAAGAAAATTTTAAACATAATGATGTTTACGTTTACAGGCAGATAAGCTATCATTTCCATAATTTTACACTTCAAATCCAGGCTGTAAAACAAAAGCTGTTTCTTCTCCCCCACTTCTCGTGCATCATCCTTATCTGTGGAGCGCTCCTTCCCCTAGCATACATGCAAATCTTCAAAATAAATGTTTTGCATATACCAGACTTCCTGTCTACTTTTTGACTAGCAGTGTGCACTACCTACTGCACTTACCAAATCTCGATACTCTTCCCAAAGACAAAGAAGCAAAGGAATTGGGCAGATACACAATCCAGTACTTGACTCCACAAAAATCAAAAGAAGCTGCAAGTGTTGTACTTGACAAGTGGAAGAACTTCGGGTAGTAGCTGTTCTTTCTTGAACTGCCCACTCAGTGACAAGCACTCATCTGGTGACTGCAAGCAGTCATTGCAACTAAGAGAGCACATTAACTATCTAAAGGACAGCTTTCTAACAGCAGAAAACAATACTATGGCATCACTTAAGAACCATCAGGAGAGTGAGCTGATCCACATGTAAATTTTTTATTTAAAAATAAAAAAAATGGTGAGCAGCTACCTATGCCACTGGAATAGACAACATGCAACAAGCTATCTCATAACATGACCTAGGACAGGCTGATATGCCCAAAAGTTGTCAAAGAGTCCACATGGTTGCAAGCCGTATCTCCATCTTCAAGACAGCCCAAGAACCATTTTTGAAAGACATCATCTTGTTCAGGGAGAATTAAAGCATCCTCTTAACAGCAAGGATGGACAGCTTTGTTTCCTGAATTGAAAGTAACTTGGAAAGAAAACCTGAATTAACAGATCAACACCATACCAAAAAATCAGACATAGTTGTTATTAAAAGCTTGAGAGAAACAATTAAAGTGAATCTACAGTCTAGGACAGATTGTTTTTATAAAATCGTCTTATAAAATTGTCTTATAAAATCCTAGATGATGTATTTCACTTGAGCTTAAGTTATGGATACAAATACAATAGCAACCATAAAAGCATTGTTAGAAAAAACATAACTGAAGACTTAGAAAGGGGTTCTACTGAGTCACCTAACATTATGGGGGCTGCTAGAAAAGACCAATTATAGGACAGGAGAGTATACTAGTTCCAAACCACTGATCACCATGATGTTCAGAATAGTAAAAAGATAAGGGCATCTAAAGATCACTAGGCTGGGCAATCCAAAGCAAAGCCTTCTCCATGTTTTCATTACATCAAGTCCAACAGAGATTTACCTTCTTTCTTTCATAATGTTCTGGACTTGAACTAACCAATTATCTCCACCAGAACGTATTTCTGCCAAATTTCTTCTACATTTTATATTATGCAGTATACAACATGACTGGGAACTGAAGGGTTTATCACATAAGCATATTAAAAGCTGTCTTGACCAAAGCTGGACCACAATCATCACTAAGGTTGAAAATCAGTACTTTCCCAAGGATTCTTCATATCAATAAGAAATACCTTAACTACCTGTGAGATAGAATAGGGGAGGAAGTCAAAGTTCAAATCGCTGATGCAAAGCACAGTATTTCCTCTTTGGGTCTGTAAGAAGCATTTGAAGATACATCTCCCTGCAGAAGTCCTTGTTCAAAGTCCATTTGCAGAGAGCTAGGAAATTTCTGATTATCTGACATTAAAGCATTCTGCAACCTTTAGTAGTACAGTGTTAGTGTTGCAATGACAGCCATAAATCCATCAGTCCAAACATGACTGATCTGTCAATAAAATGAAAAACGTCGTGCTGTCTTGCCTGGCAACATAACACATGCCTGCATCGCTAACTGTTGTTACTTCTGGATACCCACAATAAACATAACAATGCAAACACCCCTTTAAAGGCATGTGAAAAGAAGCAATCTCTATTTTTACTCTACTTTAGCTTCTGCAGAAGATAATCCAGATGTGCTTCCACAGAGCCTGGAAGTATCAATTAACAGCATCTTGACAGTCTGGCAAGATGCATGGCGAGTAAGAAGGGATCTCTGGCACACCCCGATTAAGCTAGCAGACAAATGGAGCACACAGCAGTCTAGACTCTTTATTGCTATAAAACACTGAACTCAGATCTAACAATTCTCCTATTCTGTTTTTTCAAGTGCTTAAGGCTCTTCATGAATGACCTTAAGACCACATAAATTAATGGAATGATCTCTTGAGAAGCATTTTACTCAGATTAGCATTGTCATCCAAGTATACTCACACACAAGGTGGGCTGTAGCAGATCACTAGATATTTGACAATACTCCCCATGCGATGAGAAAGTAAACAAGGAGAAAATTCTGTATTAATAGCAACAGCCTTTGTTATTACTAGCTTTTTTGTCTCATAATTGAACAAATGAAAAAAAGAGCCAAGAAGATGAAGAAACTCACTCCAATTTTGAGGAATGAAGGAGCCAAGCAATATTACCACAGAGAGCTTGAAACAGCTGAAACTGCTGATGATGTTTTCAACTAACTCAAGTCTAGAATTGTGTGGCAGAGCATCCCAACGGTTTCTTCCTAGAGATTATAAGAAGTGTACACTCCCTTTATGACTTCCAAGCTGCAAAAGAGAACCTCTTCTTCTTGTTTTGCCTCCTGCATCACAGGGAAAGGAATCAAAAAGAAACAGAACTGGATATTCCTTGATAGATTTCCAAGGCTCTGTAATTCCACGTGATCCAGCTGAAGACAAACAGGACTTCCCAAAAGGGAACACTGACAGATAGAAAACGGTGTTGAACTTGCTGCCACAGGTTGCTGCCTCCTGGGCTGGAATCTATTTCCTTCTAAATTCTTCTGTTGGAGGAACAGCGGTTGAGGTCCTCTGGTGATAATGCAGAGTCTCTGTCTCCCCCACAGGAGCTGGTACCTATGTACAATCAACAGATTCTTCCCAGTATGGTTTCAGAAGTATGTATTTTGATTACTGCTAGGGCTTCTATAGTAATTTAGAAGGCTTTAGCTACAAAACACTGTGCATTTTAGAGAATGAGGCTCTGAAGCTATTGCTATGTAAAATTAATCTAGAAGAAACTACAGAAACATTCAAGATGGTCACCACCCATCTAACAGTACATTTTAGTTTCTTATTGTGTTGGTGGCCAAGCTTCTCTGGGAATGACAGCACTCTCCCAGTTCAAGCAGTTTTCTTATTTTATTTGTAAATAGAAGGAACTGATAAATGAAACATCTCTATGAACACTAACAGAGTCTTTTTACAGGAGTTTTTTTGCCTGTTTTGTTTTGGTTTTTTGAGGCAGAGGAAAAGGTTCATCCTTAGTGCTGTATTTGGAGATTGATCATTCACACTCTTCAGCCACCATTGTTCAACTTGAAACTGAAAACACACAAATGCTTAAATGCTTAAGAGGAAAAACAAAGTACTTGAAAGACTTGAGTGACAGATTCAAAACTAGTCCTGACTAATCACTACCGGCAAACACATAGAAATGCATAATATCCAGTAATCGCAAGAATGGTCCTTACACTCCCAGTCTGGCTCTCCAAAATGCACAGCGTGCATGCAACAGCCTTGGTAGAATAAAAAGAACAACTTTGTGACCAGGTAAAATGAAGATTAATGTTAAAGGATCACCAATGGTACTCTTATTCACTACCACACTCTGGGCTGTTGCAAATGATCACCTGCCCTTCTTGAATAGGCCATAGAGGAAACAGACTAAAGATCATCACACGCTTTCAAGAGATAGATCTGATGAAGATTCAGTGTGGCATAATAATAAAAACAATAATAATAATAATAACCATCATCCTTCTCATTGGATTCCTACAGTATGGGCTCAGAAGAACAATCCCTGGATCATCACATACATCAGACCAATGAAGTTCACATAAGAAACTGAAGCACATAAATCAGAAACCGCATCCTAATGTCTGTACCTGATCTATAACTGAACTGTCTTTTGGCTGTGAATCTTTTGTTTGTTCTTTTACACACCAAAAAGAGCAATCTGCATTTACATTCTGATGAAGGCACTGCTCTACCCGATTCAGTATTCCACAGGTTCAATCCTTTCACCAAGAATGAGCTCAAAGCTTAATGTATTGCCGCAGTGAACTGCAACTGCAAATAAAAGCAACACTGAGGCTTGGTGGTGTTTCCTTTTCTCCCTTCCTCACTTGATGGGGGATCCTTTTTCTTTCTCTTCTTTCTAGAAAGAGAGGCCTGTGATGTTTTGTTTTTCCTTGGGTAATGAGCAACAGCACTTCTGCCCAATATAAATCTTTTGGCAGTGCAAAAGACCTGCAGCCCCAATTACCAAGGAGGACAAGCAGTCTCCCAAGAGAAGCAGTTTTAATTCCCAGGGACTCTATTTTTAGCTATAGCACCAGAAGTTCCCGAAGCAACAATATCCTTTGACCTGTCATTTATGGCAGGGGAGAGAGTAGGGACAGAGTTGGTCTACAGGTCTGAGTGTCCACCTACTACTACCCTAAATTAAAAGAGATCACGCTGTACAGAGCGGGCAGACATCAGAGAACAGTTGAATTCCCTTTTCCTTCTCTTCCCAAGGAAAGGCTGAAGGAGAGAACAAGAGTGAACACGGCCACTAATAGCCCCAACAGACACCAACTGCTGAGATGAACCACATTTCTGTCAGGCATGCCAGTCTGAATCCACAAGGATATTCACTTAAAGTTTCTTCAAACTAAACTAAGGTTTTAATGTTTTTTTCCACTAACGTAATCATCAGCTATACTGCACAGATGAAATTTGAGTAGATTGCAAGCAATTCTATCGTTGCATGTAAAGAGGTGTAGAATCCATCTTTTACAGTCATGCTGTCACACAGAAGACTGACAGTAAAGGAAGTATACATGACTGAATGTACGTAACAGAAGCAAAGTATTAAGTTATTTTTAAATAGTTACTATTTAGGGGAGAAATGCCATTAGCATTTTGAATACTAAATCACACTCCTTGCAAGGATTCTATCACAGAAAAGTGTAAAACAACAGCTTAGTCTTTGATTTACAGTTCACTTCTTTTTCTCTTCATGAGAATTAAATATCTCCTACATAAACAACCAACTACAAATTAAGTCCTCGATTTATGCCCTCTTCATCCACTACATAAAAGCAATTCTCAAACTCTGGCAAAAGCTTGAAGAAAAGTAAAAAATAAAGTTATTAATAAAGAAGTACTTTAGGAGAGAGCATGGTAGAATAAAGGGAAGTATAGAAGCAGAGTGATCTGAATTCTGAACAAAGCGGGAAATGCCACATAAGAGCTTCATGTTCAAGTGATCTACAACAAAAGCAGCTGACAGCTTCTTAGTAATTCCACAACACCTTTTTTTTTGTCGCCCCAAACGCTTAACCTTTACACCTTACAATGTACCGACTTTAATTCATGAAAGGAAATAACTGATTTTTGTCCTTTTCTCTTCAGTTTGACATTGTAATACAGTTGCTGGTTTTCAAGGTGAAAGTACACATATTACCTAGACTATGGCGTTTCCATACAACTCCTGACATTGCTATGCTATGTTCAGGTGGAAAACATCAACCCTTCGCAAAGCTAGATCCTATTAGCAACACACAGCTGTACAGAGAACCTGAACATGGAAACACACAACTAGTAAGAAATGTATCTTTCTATGCCAAGGGCTGGTCTCACAACATACCAAATAACACTTCCCCTGCCAATAGTCTGACAAGTACCACGGTTTAAGAACCATTAATGTAACAGGAACAAAAGCTGTTAATGGCATATGGATCTTTTCCTACTGAACTAGTTTATTAATAGTGTAAAAACATTAACGAGCAACAAAAAAAAGTTGCTTCACAGTTATGGAAACACTAAAGTCTTAGCCTCCACAAAGTTAGTACACAATCATGCCTCCTTAACATAATAGCAGGGGTACTGTTACTAACATCAGAGACAGCCAAGATACTCAGCAACACGAAGAACTACGCAAATACATATAAAAAACCACCATGAAATAACTATGAAAGATTCTGATCTTAAATAATTCTAAGCTATAAGACAAATGACACCTGTAAGAAATAAGCCTTCTTAATATATCCAGATCAAGGCTCAACAAATAAATTACTACAGTATCACATATCAATAAGAACTATAACTATATCTGTCCTACATTACAGGTTGCTTCTAATCTTTGGAAGGTTCAATATTATGTCATCCACAAGCACAACTGAAAAATTAAAATAAAAAAAAATGCAGCCCTATACATCACAGCCTTCCACTCCCATTTAATGTTTTAATACCCGTGCCAATGTGCTTTACAGAAGAAAAACGCCTCGGTACTGCCCACACGGGCATCTCTGCCCCGAAGAGCAGGAACCGTTCAGGCTTGAAAAACCAGCAGGGGTGAAAAAGAGCCAGGGGAACCCCCCGGCACCACGGGCCCGAACCCAGCCCGGCCTCTCCCCCCCGAGCCGCCCCACGCAGAAACCCCTCGCCCGCCACGACACCTGTTTTCAGCCGAGCCTCCGGCCCGTGCCCCCGGTGGCTCCGCAGCGCCGCGATCGTGCCCCGCATCCGCCCCGGGGGCTGCCACGGCCCGATCCCCCGCCACCCGTGCCGCGGGCGCGGGGCCCGGCAGGCCGCGGGAGCCCCTGCGCTCACCGTTGAGCGCCGACGCCTGTAGCGTGGCCCCCGAGGTGCCGTCGATGACTTTGATGGCGCCGCGAGCGGTCACGGCCAGGATGGCGTTGAGGGCCGGGTGGTAGCACAGGCTGCAGAGCCCGTCGGCGTCGCAGCGCAGGCAGCCGTCCCGCAGCAGCAGCCACTCGCAGGAGCCCGGCCCGGCCGACACCGGCCCGGGCCCGGGCCCAGCCGGCGCCGCCGCCGCCGAAGAGCAGGAGGCCGCCGCAGCCATCTTCCCGGCCGCTGCCGCCGCCGCCGCCCTCAGGACAAGAGGCCCGGGGGGAGCCGCTCACTGACAGTCCCTGGAGGAGCCGCCGCCGCCGCCAGTCACCATCCGGGTCCGGGGAGAGGGGGAAAGGGAGAGCGCCAGCGCGAGCAGGAAGTGACACAACCGCGCCGGATGCGGAACCGACCGCCGGCCTGACACTGGTGGGGGGGTGAGGGAGGGAGAGAGGGGAGGGAGCAGCCGCTCGTCACGGGAGAGGGGCGGGGGGTAAAGAGAGGGGCGGGGCTCCGCTGCGCGCGCGCATCCTCATTCCCCCCGTCACACGGTGGGGGCTGTGGGCGTTCTGCGCGTGCGCGGGGAGAGGGGACGAGTTGAACGCCGGGGCGGGTCGCCAGACTTTGCTCAGCGCCGGGGGCGACTGGCCGGGCCTGAGCGGGAGGGCGGGGGTGCGCTGAGGCTGGCCTGCGCGGCCGCGGCCGGCAGTGGGAGGTTCCCGCCCCGTGGCGGAGGGCTCGGCGTAACTTCTCCGTCCCGGCCCCGCTCCCGGCGGGGCCTGAGCGCGGGCGGCTGGGCCGGCCGCCGTCCGGCCCTGGCACCCCTCGCTGCCCTGCCCTGCCCTGCCCTGCCCGCCCCGGGCGAAAACTGGGTCGTGTGCGAGGGAGCGCGTTTGCCGCCTCCCGCCCCGGGGAGACCGGGGTTGGGGGGTTATTTCTCACCCCCTGGCTCTGAGACCCGCTTTCTTTTCGCGCTTGGATGAGCGATGGGAGAGCGCCCCTGTTTCAAGTCGCCTCCAGCTCTGGTACCAAGTGAAAAAGTGGGAATATTTGCTGCGGCTTCTTTCACAGTAACCTCGGTGCTCCTGGGGGCGGGGCACGGGGCTCCCGCCTGTTGGTGTGGGCGGGATCGCGTGTAAACACACACAATGGTTCCAGCCTCAATTCCTCCTTTTGTCTTTTTTTGACGCCAAAAGTGGGGGTGGAGTCGTTCTGCCCACGAAGGCATTTTATTCCGAAGCGGCATTCGCCATGCTTCAAAAATGGCATAAGTATAGTAAAGCCTTTTGTATTGCTGCCATTGTCCCTGTTCCCCCCCCCGGAACGCCAGGCGCAGCTTGCACAGCCGAGCCTACCCGCAGCCCTGCCGAGAGCTAGGTGACGAGTTATGCTAAAATAAATTTGAGAAAGCTTTCGGGCTACTGAGGATCTTAAACATAATGAAGTTTCCAATATAATGTGGTTTCCTACAGAAGAGTATTTTTATTAGAAGGACCCAAATGAGCACAGGCTGCTGTAGCAGGGAAATGATTTAAGAAGTAGTGTCTCCATAAAGAAAAAAAGAACTGAATCCCAAGCCGCATGGGTACGTATGCCACCCAGGCTCATCCAAACTGTCCTGAGACCAAAATAAACTTTTAAGCTCACTTCACTACCTCAAGTAAAACATTAAAGGCTGATAAGGGTAGTGACAAAGCACATCTCAAGCTGTGTGTCGTCTCCACATCAAAGTAATTGATTTCATACATTTTTTCAAGTAGGTATGATTTTTCTGCTAAACAACAGAATACACCTGATGGGTAAAAAAATGGAGAAAGACGTGCATGCGTATGTGTCTAGCTGCTCTATACAGAAGATCATCCAAAGAGCATTTCTAATTATGAAGGTATGACGTCTCTCATGTTTCTACCTTGAAATGAGGTGTTGCATCTTGGAAAGGAATCTTTTTGCCAGATGGATGTGCTGTAAGTTTCCAGTTTTGACAGAAGTAGTATATTTATTGTCACAAAAATTTATTTGTAGCCTCAAAACTTGAGATTGATGACATGTATAAGAATATAGATGTCGTAACTCAGTAAATATGAGCTTCATACATTCTGTAAACAAGTTTAATTCAAAATTTTTATAAAATACATCTTGTATTTACACACATACCTCATCTAAAAATATGAGTTTGTTTAATGCAAAGTTATTACAAACTACCAGAACCATTTGACAGCTGTTTGTACATATTTCTTGCACAGCATATGCAAAAGGTGACCCTACAGATACTAAGATTAAAAGGTGCAAATCTGCAATTGTGTACAAAATATGTTTTATGTTAAGTGCTTATCTACATTGCATATTACACATGTGCCAAGTCTGTGGAAAGGAACAGTTAAAATTGCAACTATAAAATTTCACAGAACATTAGTATAGAAGAAATGAAGAGATCTGAAGATTAAATAGAACATTCTTGCATCCTTTGAATATTCCTAGTCATTTCAGATGCACAGGACCTTATGGACACCTAATGAACAGCTATAGACTGAGGAACTAAGCTTAAAGCTCTCTGACAGCCTAATACCCTAAATGGGTCCTTGCCCTTCATGTTTCTGGCGATGTTAAATGTGTAGTCACAGGGCCTGGGTTGAGTCTTCTAGTACTAGTTGGATGTTCCTGTTAAAAAAGAAATACAGGTCATGAAAAAAAAGAGTATCAGATTATCATGCAAGATTCCAAAGCTAGAATGCTTTTTTTTTTTTAATACACTGTAACTTGCTTTTTTTTAAAAAATGTATTTATTTTGTATGAATGCTCACAAAACACTTGCAGATAAGTACTAAGCTGCTGCTGTAACTGGTTTAGTACAACTCTGCAGTAAGTCCACCAGAACTTCTGTAGAAGTCAAAAATTACGTGAAAAGTCCATCACTTGACCAGTTTTTCCTCTTCCCATGTATTACAAGCTAGAATATCACATTACAATTTATGTCCAGCACCAGCCTTAAATAGTTCTGTTTAAAACCAACAGAAGTATCAGCCAGAAAAGCAGATTGAATAAGCTAAAGGTTTGTGGCAGAGTTGGAATTTAAGCATATATTTTGCATCACTAATGAGTGATAAAAATAAGTTACCAAAATGGCAAGTTACGCCATCTAAAAAGGTGAAAAACTACAATTGTGATAAGGAAATATGCCCATTAGGGATCAAAGACAGCCCTTGCTATTACCTTGCCATGGTTGATTTTTATTTGCAGAATTAAAAAAAAAAAATTAAAAAAAAAAAATCAAAAGACAGCAGGAATGCTTTTTTTCTGTTAGAAAAAAAATAAATTAGAAACTCAAGATCTACTTGGCAATACTAAATACTGAAGATTGCAAATGCCTAAATTAGTACCATGCAAAGTGAACTTCAGTGGACTTCTCTCATGAAGAAACATTACCATAAGGACCACTGCATAAGCAAATCAACACAGTACACAGGAAATACTTAACATGTCATCACATTATTACATAATCCTTGGACAGTCAAAATTAGCGAGACTGTAACTGTTACTAAGGCTGTCATTCTGCCTCATTTTAGTAGAGGGAGAATCTGGCCTTACAAATCTTTTTATTTCTCCATTTAAGGGATTAATAGTCCTGGGAAAGAAAAATGGATGCGTGTTAAATACCATGCTAAAAGCAAGACAGAGCAAGATGTTGTAAAACATAGTTAGGGAAGCATTATTTTTATTTTGTCATCATAAAATAACATTGTTTAAAGATCACACAAATTTGATAGATCATCTTTTTTCTCCAACATTAAGCCAACACTACAGTTGAGAAAGGTGTTCACCCGTTTCTCTGTAAATTTATACTTTTAAGTAAAATAATTTGATTCTCTAAATATGCAATTTAATAATGTCACGCAGTAAATATCTTGCTCCTTTGGTCAGAGATAGTAAATGAAGACTTCAAATACTTGTATCTTCAGTTTTTAAAAACCCAATATACATCCTTAACCAAGGAGTATTTACGCTACACACAAGCCATAGATACAAAATACACAGTATATACATGTTTTGAAATCAAATTGGAATTTATAAAAACTCAATAGCCAAATCAAAGTAACTGAGGCACTAAATTAAAAGTAGTATCTTAATGTCTTGATTATACAGACTATTCTGTGAACAATCAGGACTCTTTCATAAATATATATTATCTACAGAATTTGCTGCGCCAAAAAAGCCAGCTGTGTTTAAGCTCAAAAGAAAAATTGCACTTTGAGATTGTTACAGTTAACCTCATTTTTCTCCTCGAATATAGTAATCTGGTCCTAGTGCTTTTGGCACAGGTATTAAATTGTGGTTTTGCTACACTTTCTTATAAAACACAAGGTTCTTATTTTGTTCATTAAAATCTGAAGAGTCTTAAACAAACCTAGAACTTTGATACAAATCTATAGAGCTACAATTGCTTCATTAAATAATATACACAAATATGCTCTTCGATCTTAGAACATCTTGACAACTGGATACAAAACAGTCACTTTATTATCTCCAGCCTTATGCATTATCAGTCTGCAAGGGAATAAGATATGGTTGCTGGCCACATCTTGCACTAGATCACACCCCAGTGTACAAGGACAGAAAATAAATGTATAATAAAAAGATTGGATAAATTAGGAGGGGTTTCTTGGTCTTGAATTCTTCTCCGACTAGTAATGATGCAGCACTGTATGCAGCCCAAAAGACTCCAAACAACTGAAAAAGAACATAAACAGTCTTAGCTGACACCGTAAGAAAATCTCTCCAAATATCAAGATAAAAATCAGTTCTTCTTCCAATATAACTAAAAAGAAACTCCCCAAAAAGAATTGGGGGAAGAGGGGAAGAATTCACACACACACAAAATATACTCTGCATTTTCATTTAAGTTTAGAGAAATATTTATCAAATATGTATGTTATTTTTGTTTGAGACATTTTTACTGAAGTGAGCAGCTAAGGATCTACAGTAAATTTTCTTAAAGACATTGTAGATACCACAAAGCAAGCTGCAAACTTACATATAATTTGAAATTTGACCGGATTAACAACTTCCCATTCTATCTTAACTGTTGTCAGCTATTAACTCCTTCCTTTCTATAGGCTATACTTGACTCTTCCTTCTATGCTATGTAGGGTTATATTACTTTTTTTTTTTTTATTCGGGATTCATCTGGCTTATTAAGCTTCACTTTATTTATGGTGTACCCACTTCAAGGTAACTGAAACTCACATTCCTATTTCTTTCAGGTGCAGTGAGAAGGCTATCAAAATACAATCTGTATCAAAAACTATATTGCTTAGTAAGTTAAGGAAGAAGCAGTTTAAGAGACTGGTAGAAAGTAACATTACCTATGAATATCCACTATGTTATATGAAGTTAACATGCATACTTTAGAAAAAAAAAGTCTTGAGGTCAGTGAACTTGACCCAAACCTCAAACTAGTAAAGTTATAGCACATTATTATCTTTTAGAAGCACCTTGACTATTAATCAAAAGGAGAAATACTTAAAACTGAACACCATGCAAAAACACCGTCATCTCCTGCAAAACACAAGACCAATGAGGGCAGACATAATAAGACCCCAGCAAAGAACTTCCTCCACAGTTCTGTCAGAGGAGCTGAAGCCCCTCAAGGGATTATGTGGCCCGTTCAACTGCCATTGAAAAAAGAAAAAACAAAATTTGCACGTGATTGCATACTTCTGGTTTTGCTACCTAACCCAGGACTGCAGAGATGGACAAGGGGGACAATCAAGATCACGACTGAATTCCCTAGGACACATTAAAAAAATTGCAGCGATTAAAACAATTGAGGTACGTTACTTGAGTAGTTTACTTTGCTGATTGCAACTGGAAAAGAACTGACTGAAATTTCACTATTTCATGGTAAGTTCCCCAGCTTTAGGACTGTGAAATACTTCCCCTAACACAGAGCTCTCAAGCCACAAGCAGCAGTACTTGCACAGCATAAGTAGTTTTGGCCATACAGGGCTTGTCCTGCATTTTCACTCTAACAATGCAAAGGTAAGAATCTTGCACAGATTAATGTAAGTTAATGTAAGACTGTTAGTAGTAATCAAGTAACAGAGGCTTCATTAACATATTTATTTTCAAGTTACATATTAGTTAACTGGCATATTAATAATTTGCTTTCTGACTGTATCACTTGCTAGTAATTGCAAGTTACCAAATCACAAACACAGCAATTGTTATTTATCATATGCTTTAGTTGTACTTCAATTATACTGTTTACCAGCAAGCTGAAAGGACAGAAATCAATCAAATCAACAGAACAAGAACTCAGAAAGCATACAGCTTAGCTAGCAACAGAATTTTTTTCAGTCAACCCTTCCAGAAGTTCAGCAGTAACTTCAAAGGCTGCCTAAAAAGGTTTTAAGAAGTACTAGCGGTGTTCAAGAACATTATGTAGTTGCGGGATCTATCAGGGACAGTTGCTAGTTTCATAGGTGTCCAACAGCAGGTGGCATCAGGCAAGTTATTCTTGCTTTGTGCTTTACATTCCACATCTGTAAAATCAGAACAATACTTACCTTCCCTGCAAAGGGTATTGAGAGCCTTGTACTGCTGCCACTATGGGAAGGTCTCAGAACAATGACTAATGTCATATTCATGCTGCAGTAACTAAAAATAAACTGGATGAGGGAAGGGCTAGAACAGCTTATTTTCAGATTCTTCATTTTGAAGTTTAATTATGCATCCTCTTCTCAAAATGATAATCCTATTTATTTTAATGCAACTATCATAGCACAGCAAAATACCTGGTAGCAACAGCACTGTATATCCCCAAGTACTCAAAAGAGACATTTAAAACAGAATTCATTTAGCAGTCATGTCCAAAACGATGATAGTTCTAAATATTTTGACACATTGTTATGTTGTCCCAAACAGATTAATACTTGAAGTCTTAGGAAAGTGACTTAAAGCCAACTGTAAACAATTCTCAGTAGATGATACCAAACTTACTTTTATTAGGGTAGAAACAACTTCAAATGATCCAACCACCAAAAGTACAGGTGCTATGACAATGAGGGGAAGTAGGGAATATCCTATCACACCAAGAACTTGGCCATAAGCAACCTGAAATTTTCAAGCACATAAAACCAAGCTTTTTAGTACTCAATCATTGTCACCAAACACAATTCAATCTTGTTATAAAAGTAACAGTGATAATAGTATGTTAGGTATTCATGAAATTTCAGCTAAAGGAAATTTGCTAGTATGAAAATTGTTTTTGTATGCTACCCCCCTAGAACTGTGTAATTATTCATTCAATTCTTAGAAATATATTGTCTTGTCTTTTTTTCCTTTTACCACTGTAATGACAATTTTATCATTTCCAAGGGAATTACTTACACAGGTTAAAATATGTAATTCCACCAACCCCTCACTTTTTCACATTCTGCTTCAAGTAGTTCTCAACTGCCACTCTCCATGGGAGTGTACAACTGGTACCCAGGAGCACAGAACTACAACAGACCTCTCAGTTACCAGCTGTAGTCCTGGCCGTAACAAGCAGCAAAGATATAATTTGCTGCATTAACATACTCATATCAATTATACATAAATAAATTCATAAAGTAGATTAATGCTTTTGGCGTCGGGGAAGACCTCACAGACATCTTCTGATTTCCAGTTTAAATTTATTCTGACTACCTGAAACATATTTGTTCAGAATATTTCCATAACTGTTTTTAACTTCATGGGGATGAAAATGTCGGTTTTTCCCCTACTACAGTTTGAAGTGTTCCCGGGCCCAGCTGGGCTTCTTGGATTTCACAGGAAAAACAGCAGCAAGACAAGTGATCATCTTGCAAGCAATCTCTTGTGGCTGTTGATCCTTCACAGTGAACTGTGCAGACCTATACTTTCTCCCCAGTTTATACATTCTGATAATTTCACATTTTGAGCCACAAAAATAGATTGATTTAAGGGCCTTTGGATTATGCTGGTATGCAGAAAAAACACGTATCACGTTTATGAAAGCTTTTACTTTCCAGTGTTCACACAAGAAGACTCCAGCAATTAGGATTAAAAGAAATATCTAAAAAAAAATAAAGTAAATGTAACTAATGCAGGAAGACAGCAACTTTAGTTCATCATTAATGCAAGATACATAGCAAAAATATAAAAATCGAGTATCACTGGATATTTAGTTCTTCATGACATAGTTCAATGCCTTTTGTGTTGCAGAGCCATTTTAAGGAATTTCTACCCTTCTGAATGTTCCTCTAAAGCTGTCTGTGGGCCTTGCTGTAAGTCATTTTTTGTTGTTTACACCTGAATCACTTAGTGACTCCACTGGTAAACAGCTCAAACAGCTATTCCAACCCTGCTGGTGCGAGCAGCTGGAAGGAGGGATGTAGGCCAAAATTTCCATTGGCTTTGCAGTTGAAGAACACGCGGTGACTTTCAACCTTTAACAGGTTTGAATTGCATCAGGCCAAGGATGAAAACAAACACTGGTAGGTGCTCTACCCACAAGGACATTATACAACTGATGTTAGCCCATTAAAAAAAAAAGAAAATTAAATAAAGGGGAGTGCAAGAGTAGTGCAAAGGAGGAGAAAGGGTCCCAATTTAGCTCAGGGAGCAAAAAATTGAAAGCACTTGTCCCTCAAGAATGGACTTCAGTTCTGGATCACAGGAACCAGTTAGAATTTCTGGGATTCATAGTACAAATTTCCAGATTGTTTATCACATCCAGCACACCATCCAGCACACAGAAAGATTAGCTCTGTATTTTAGATTTTGTTTTGGAGGCCAAGAACCTGAAATATAGATGTTACACTTACCAGCTGCATCCACTCTTAGTTTGCTACAAGGTACAAAGCCAAGCACCAAGAAAGCCCAACTACTACGGAAAAACATAACCAAGAGACTTTAAATTACCTCCCTCTACATCCTTTTTGCATACAGGTACTTACTTCTCCTCCAAGAACCCTGGCCAGTAAAAAAATTGTCAAGGATCCAAATATCCAAATAGTTATAATCCAAGAAACAACCTTTAAGAGATAAAAGAACAATTCATTTATATTAATCATTTTCATTGTGAGAAAGGAAAACTCATTTCTATTAATCACTTTCACTGCAGTCAAGAATTGTATTATGCTAAACTGAATTCTGAATTGCGGCAAGAGTAGTTTTACTTAGTATCACAATGCAACTCGAGAATAAAATTCAGTGGTTAGGTGTACAGAATTACGTTAGTGGTAAATTTGGTGAACATGGAATGCACATGCAATATGTTTTGTAAGTACTGCAATATCGTATCAGCGTAGGAAGGATTTAGTTAAAACTAAAGCTAAGACCACCCCAGATAAATGTCTTTACATCCTGCCTGTTACAAAAGGTGGGCTCAGACAGTTTTTAAAAGTCAGCCCAATCAATACAAGGCATTAGAATTCTGCTTCTTTCATCCATAAAGATGCCACTTTATTCTTTACTCAAACTGAGAACGCTCAGAAGATGACATAGGACTTCAACTCTCAGTAGAACTTGATAATGATTACAACTTAAGAAACAACCCCAGATTCCTGGGACAAAGTCTGTCATTATTTTTTCTTGCTTCTTTCATTGGTCTGCTCTTAAACTGAAGAAGAAATCTTAAAATCATTCTTCAGCTTAACGGAACCCTCAAAGTAACTTAATTATTCTTGCAGTTGAGGCACTGGGAAGATTAGAAGTGAAGGCCTCCCTTTTGAAATATCTTTTTAGAGTGAAAGAACAGTATCAGTCTAGTCTCTGTATTTCCAAATGTACAACAGCTGCACTTAAAAATGAAGTTAGTACTCAATTCAAGTTTTTCGCTTCATTCAAAGTTCCAGATTCACAGAAGAATCAAGCAGGTGATGATTTTTCTTTAAATTTAAAAACAGACAAAGATCATAGCACCACTTCAAAAAATTAAGATAAATATAATGGCTTTAAGCTATTTGTGAAAATAGTGCATGGCCTCCTTTTACTTCCTCTTTTCTTCCACAGTCTAAAAAAACAGGACCAGATTAAATTCCTAGAGCAGGAACGCTCATCTCTCTCCAGCTTACAGTCCACTATTCAGTTCATCTAGTCTAGCTGCTGTCAGTCATCCTGTTGCTAGTTACTAGCCTTCCCTCCTCACATAGATAGAGCACTCCTGCATCGGGATGGCAAATCCACTGTTCCTAAGAAACCTTAGGCCTCCTGTTCAGGTAGGTACATAAACTGCAGAAGGTAGTTTATCAGTCACAGGATCAAGGAACGGTCCTTGCTTTGCCTAGGAGGCAGCTAAGTGGTCTACCCAGAAGACTTGGATAATACAGTGGTTTAGTCTACTCACTTCAAGTCTCTTAGAAACAAGATACTGAGAGTGAATTCTTAGTCAGCATTTGGTACACCATATGGCAGCCAGAGGTCACAAAGGGAAGCATTTTCTCTCACCATTCACAAAAATCCTTGCATAAGCATATTCTGCTGCTTTACATATGGCTTATTGCTATACTACATTGTATTCAAAACAACTGTAACTACAAATACAGTCAACGATTTCCCAAGAAGGATCATCTAGGCTCACATTCAAATTGTGACTATAAACGATACCACTTCTCTATTTCAATCTGAATGTAAAGAAAAAAAGCTAATGATGTTTATGGAGGCCAATTAAACCTGCACAATGGCTCTGAATAGCTGATCACCCCAGCATTCAAAAGGAATTATGGAAAAAAAAAGTCTCTTTACCAGAGGAAAGTTATTTGATTGTAATTGAGCAGGGAGGACAAAATAGCAAATGGCACTAATGAAGATTAAATACTATATCACCACTGTTATCTGGTGTATGAATTAAACAAATAGCTTTATTTGTCAGGAAATTAAAATTCACGGCTTCCAAACAAATGTTCTTCCGCAACATTTTTTTGGTAATAAAAAGCATGTTAACAAAAGGTCACGATTAAAATGGAAAGATTCACTAATATGACTATAAACCCATTACTATCAATCTGTTTCCTCTAGAAACCACATCTTTCCTTTGTTTTACTGTATTAAAACAAATCTGACATTTCATCATGATTAACTTATCCGTGGGCTATTTAATACATTTCTTACTGCTGTCTTTCTACATATTAACTTGAGAAACAGCATTTGAAATGCCCCGCATTAGTATGTGAGGAAAAGACTTTCTACCTACGTAACAATGCAAATTGCTTAGCAATCACGTCCCCCCCAGTTTAGATATCTTTTTAGGTAGAAGGCTTATACCTACCTTAAATTGTCCATATAATGAGATCATCGAGAAGAAGAGGACAACTGCCAGAGGACCCCAGAAGTCTGGATTGTCTCTCACTACCTGCCTATTAAACCCAAGGGATGGCATAGGCATCAACACACATCGAATTTTGTAGTAAATATCCTTCAGATCAATGTCGAGTTCTTCCCTGAAATAGAGTAAAACAAGGGCCCCATTACCATACACCACAGTAATGAAATAAAGCATAAAAAAAGTAAGTTCAGGGGCAAACAGCAGGTTTATAGAGCAAGTGTCCTGTCACGCACAAGGCTTTCTGAAGCCATGCCTAGCAAAGGAACAGTTCTGTCCACAGCAAAGCAACACCACACCTTCATCCTGCATTCAGTAACTGGTGTGACAGTTAGATATATTTAATTACTCAAAAATCAATTATCTGACTGAGAATAGAAAACATACACCACATACCCTAACACGCTACACTAAGACAATAGATCTATTTTCTGACATTCATACCATTGTAACTACTTAAAAGTCAGACATGCATACACATAAGTAGGAAGTCTGTGTATTCCTACGATGAGCAGTTTGCCATGAGCACACTTATTATGGAAAATTTTATTTCAAATTCTACAAGAAAGAATACCTTTACATTCACTAATCCTAAACCATTCAAAACACATCATGTAAACACAATTTTTGAAAATAAAATGGGGTTTAACTTGCTTCAACAACAACAGTTTTCAGCAGACCAGTTTATGCCAATCATTTAAATACTGGCGTGTTTCCAATATGGGTAGAAAAAATAAAAACCAATTAAACTAGCAATAAATTCTATCAACAGACCTTGCTCTTCTCAAATTGCCTTCTCCACTTGCTGCTAGAAATTATCTGTAAGCAGCTACAGACTGACCAGAAGATTCTTCTGCATAGGAGACTCTTAACTGCTACATCTTGCTCTGACTGTCCTAGCATAATGGGAAGGAATCAGACGCCAACTAACGGGCAATTCCACTTCTTTAAGTTTGTGTGTGGAACCTTAAGACAGAACTGTATGCTAGTGTTTTCCTTATGCAGTCATGACTGAGGACTCTAAAGAGTTGCAAGAGACTTCCCAGCAGATATCCCTCTGCTCGACATTTAAGAGCACAGTCGAGAAAAACGTAGAATCGTATCCTAAATCCATTTATGAAAGTCTTGTACAAGGTTTTGATTTATGGCTTTTTCCTCAGAAAAGCTGAAGCAAGAAGTAAATGTGAAGACATGATTCACCACAATTTCTCTTTTAAAAAAATAATAATTAAATATTGCTCATTGAATCTCTCAAGGCAATTTCAGGATTGCTATTACTGAAGCTACTTCAGAATTGGCATTACTAACCTGTGACTAAATAAAAAAAAAATTGTTCTTTAACACATCGCTGAATCTAAGGAGTAGACTAAAAGCATTTATTTTCCTCCATCTATCTATTCCTTACCTAAACAGGATGTAGCATTCCTATATTTTACTCCAATGATTGTGTAACACAAATATTTCCTGTCTGGAAATAATTCTTTGTCATTGCCTAGGGCCTCTGACAGTTTCTCATGTGAGTAAACTGTCTGTTGTATGAAGCTGACAGCTACCTCACCAAAGAAGTAATGGTAGCTGCAACAGGAAACAAGTGTCTGGAGTAAGGCTGCCCAATGAGGAAGACAAAAAAAAAAAAAAAAAAAAGAAGAATCTCACTCTACTGAACAAAATGCTTGCACAGTAACACCGCGTTGTACTTCCCTCAGCTGGCTGCTATTCTCTAAATCCTTAGTAGGATTCAGGTTACAAGGCTTCACTACAGCACATGTCCTGGGAATGACCAGAACTGTATAAGAACTGCTACATGGAAGCCAGATCAAGGTCTTCTCCATTAGGATGATTATATCCATCGTGTTTGCCACAAACTGATCATTTCCCTGGCATCTTCTCCTCACTTCCAGCAATCAGCAGCTTAGAATGCCTGTCTTTGAATCAGAAACTTTGTTTTTGTGATAAGAAGCTAGACAAAAGAGAAAACTCGTATGTTGTTGCCTCAGTACACCATTCTGTTTCTTAATTAAAAGTTAGAGGTTTACAGAACAGACTTATTCACACAAGGAGCTAGTTCTGCACACTTTAATTTAAGGTACTTTTCAAGCAGCAGTTTCATTATTAAGCTCTCCAGACATCTGTTATCTCCCAACACTCTCATCTGAGTTCTCCAGAGTACTCTCCTGCTCACTCTATTTTTTTAAAGCATCATTACCTTTAATTCACACAGGAAAACAGTGAGACACTAGGAATGAAGTTGCCGAGGTGCAGAAGGAGGACTAAGACCCAGGCTGCCTGACTCACAGTGTGGTAACTTTAAGATACAAACTTTCTTCAACCAACCACATTTCTACGAACAGCACAAAACATGCAGAGATTTTCAGTTTTAAGGACATTTTTGTCTTTCAACACTGACACCCTTTTAATCTAGCTTTATAATATAAGATAGCACCAAAGATCACAAAGTTTGTGCTACCTTGCTTATAGCATCCCTACTGTAATAAGCATGATTCAAAACACACTTACTTCAGAGTAACTGACAGAATTTACTTAACATGAATCTTTCCACAGGATTGTCTTAACCTCTGATTCTTTGATGAGATTAAGAAACTCACAACATCAACGCAAAAGACAGAAAGAATACAATCTAATTTTCTAAACCATTACAAGATCAACAGATAAGAGCAGAAGAGCCACAATAGCTTTATGGACATTAATAAAACTGGATTTTACTTGCTCTTTCCTTTCTCCTCTACAGGGAATGACAAGCCCCTCTTTTCCACTAAAAATAAAAACCATAGTGAGAAACAATGTTTTCATTCCTGCACCAGAAAACACTCACTGGTCAAGTAATTTGTCAAACATAATTCTAGTCACAGCAAAAGGCTGTGGGAGAATTTGAGAGGCTACAAGTTGTTTGTTTTTGCTACACAGCTAATAAAGAGAGATACCCAAAAATAATTATGACATACAGGAGTGGCTTGTTATCTTCTGGGTCATCATCTTCCACTTCCAGAAGCCAGCCGTACCCTCTCTGTCTTAGGAATGTAGTTGCAGTAGATTCTTTGATGAATTCTCCTCCAAGATTTAGCTTAACATCTGGAGTTGTTATGGAGCCACTAAGATCTGAGAGAAAAAGGGAGAGGATACACCTTTTTATGTCTTGCCAAAAGCCATTTGATTTCAAAAGTACTGGAAGATTAACAACAGACAGATAAAGCTACATGTCCTGGTCATCACCATAACATATTCAAAGTTACAAAATAAAATTATACTTTAACAGATACATAATTTGAAAAGGTATTTCTAGTTTTAATCCAATAGTAACAAAGTTGGTTTAGGTCTCAAATTACCAAGTTTTAGTTTCTAGCTGGAACTCTTGTTTTGATGACGCAGTGTTACAATATGACAGAAAGGCTTCAATTTGTGCTTTATCATTAAGCATTTCATAGAATGGTTTGGGTTGGAAGGGACCTTTAATGATCATCTAGTTCCAACGCCCCTGCCATGGGCAGGGACACCTCCCACTAGACCAGGTTGCTCAAAGCCCCATCCAGCCTGGCCTTGAACACTGCCAGGGATGGGGCCTCCACAACTTCTCTGGGCAACCTGTTCCAGTGCCTCACCACCCTCACAGTAAAGAATTTCTTCCTAATATCTAATCTAAATCTACCCTCTTTCAGTTTAAAAATGGTACCCCTTGTCCCGTCACTACACTCCCTGACAAAGAGTCCCTCCCCGTGTTTCCTGGAGGCCCCCTTTAGGCACTGGAAGGCTGCTCTGAGGTCTCCCTGGAGCCTTCTCTTCTCCAGGCTGAACAACCCTAACTCTCTCAGTCTGTCCTCATAGCAGAGGTGCTCCAGCCCTCTGATCATCTTCGTGGCCATCCGCTGGACCCGTTCCAACATTTAAAGGCATAAAAGGAATTATGTAATGAAAGTCTCATCACTAGAAGTTGTGGCTTATTTAACCCTTTTTTTCTGCCCATACTATACCTCTTTTGGAGCCCATTTCTGTACGGTGGCATTGTTTCAGACAAAAGCATTCTCTGTTTTTATGTCCAATTATTCATGAAAAGAAAACATTTGCAGATGTTTTTATCTGTAGCCTGTCTTTAATACAGGTGAAAATATTAGAAAAAGAATACTATCAGAGATCCTTAAGCTCCAGCCAGTAAGAAGAGATACAAGAAGTTCTTTTTAATATACTATGATCTTGTTCTGCTAGAGTACTACACAAAACAAAGAGCAATTTATGTATGTTCTGGCTGTGTCAAAGTCACCAATAAATATTAATTTTATTATGTCATCATATTCAGTTATTTCACTGAATTTTTTAGAGTTGGAAGGGACCATAAAGATCATCTAGTCCAACTCCCCTGCCGAAGCAGGATTGCCCAGAGCATGTCAGAGCATGTTACTCAGGACTGCATCCAGGCGGGTCTTGAAAATCTCCAAAGAAGGAGACTCCACAACCTCCCTGGGCAGCCTGTTCCAGTGCTCTGTCACCCTCACCGTAAAGAAGTTCCTTCTCATATTTGAGTGGAACCTCCTATGTTCCAGCTTCTGCCCGTTGTCCCTCGTCCTCTCACTGGCAACCACTGAAAAGAGTCTGGCTCCCTCCTCCTTCAACCCACCCTTTAGATACTTCTAAGCATTGATAAGGTCTCCCCTCAGCCTTCTCTTCTCCCGGCTAAAGAGTCCCAGCTCTCTCAGCCTTTCTTCATAAGGGAGATGCTCCAATCCTTGAATCGTCCTCACTGCCCTTTGCTGGACTCTTTCCAGTAGTTCCCTATCCCTCTTGAATTGAGGAGCCCAGAACTGGATGCAGTATTCCAGTTGTGGCCTCACCAGTGCAGAGTAGAGGGGGAGAATGACTTCCCTCGACCTACTAGCCACACTCTTCCCTATGCAGCCCAGGATTCCGTTGGCCTTCCTGGCCACAAGAGCACACTGCTTGCTCATTGTCATTTTGCTGTCTACCAGGACCCCCAGATCTTTCTCTTCAGAATTTGACTCCAGCAGGTCCATACCTAACCTGTATTGGTGCCTAACATTCTTCTTCCCCACGTGCAGGACCCTACACTTTTCCCTGTTGAACCTCATGAGGTTCTTCCTTGCCCAGCTCTCCAGCCTGTCCAGGTCTCACTGGATGGCAGCACGGCCCTCCGGGGTGTCAGCCACCCCTCCCAGTTTGGTATCATCAGCAAACTTGCTGAGGATACACTCGGTCCCCTCGTCCAGGTCGCCGATGAATATGTTGAACAGGACCGGACCAAGTATTGACCCCTGGGGGACACCACTGGTTACAGGCCTCCAGCCTGTATATATATATATTCAGATGAAAAATACAAAACAGTAACTGAAAATATACAAAGCATCTTGAAGAAAGAAGAAAAAAATACAGAAGAGGGGAATAATTATTTCTCTAAGAAATCATGGACTTCTATTATTTGCTAAAAAGGAAAAATCCAAACAGAAACATGTAAATTTTTCGTATAAACCTTATTACAAACATACCGACAGAGACTCTCTTCTCATCCAACACCTTTTTGTTTCACCAAAGAAAATCTTATTTTGCCTTTCCATTGTCATGTGTTCTTCACACAAAAAAGTTTCCAGGCACAAATTTCCCAGAAGACCTAGCTATAGAGGTATTTCTGAAACACACACTCACAGAGGCAGGTCAGGCTGTATTTGTAGATTATATTTGTGACTTGTTCTATCAGAATGCAACATCGTTTTACAGAAATGAAATTTGTACAGTGACAAAATCTCACAGTCTTCAGCCAGCACGTCAGAAGCGTTCACTGATCACTCAGTATCACAACTAATTTAACAGAATTCTCCTTCGCAAATCAGCTTGCTAGGTCACTCAAACTTAAATTTAAGCTTCTCCATAAATGCTTTTCAGCTGTTTCATACTCATGAGAGTTAATGATCCATTGCTTTGATTTTGGAACACCATCTGCACAGGATCCTTGTAAAGATCGCTGGAACTTAAAGAAGGAATTTCTCTTTGCTCCTGTCAGTATCGCCACACATACGCTGTTCTCACCAGAGAACAGCTGTGTACAGGAGGAGGAAAAAAGAAAAATGTGTTCTTAATGCCTGGGCATCAAGGTAGAGAAAGCCTCAGAAGTCTTCTATTGTCACCGGAACCCTTTTTCATTCTCAAATATTTGTTTAAGCTACAACATAACACTGCTTCGCAAAGAGAGGTTCTTGCTACTCTATGTGCATACATGTGGCTGTCAAAACAAGCAAATATAACAGTCCAACCAGCCATTTATTTCTCCTTTCACAGTGGCCACTGACAATCCATCCTGACGCAGGGCAACTTCTACACAAGCCTTATTTACCAAGACTCCTTTTAGTAATCGACGACTGGTGAATACCTACAACCACACTTTTTAATCATGCAACCTTTAATAGGTTTTTTGCAAAACATCTCAGGTGGGACATAAAGCTGTAGAAACCAAGGAAAAAAAGCCTGCCTCCTCCTCTTCTATAGAGCGCTCTGAATGAGATGGTTAAAAGCAGGCCGACTGAGTGCTGAACAATCTGTCAAGAACTGATGGTTCTGATGCTTGCTAGCGAGAGTTAGGGTGCTTTCACTTCTACTGTCTCAAGGAGAACACTGCAGAGGCAAAACTGAGGTATCTCATGTGACTCAATTCAACCAGGCATTGTGGAAAAACAGCTTCCAGTCAGTCTTTGTCCTCAATTTTTAAAAAAAAACAGTACAAGAGGCAAATAAAATCCCCAAACAGTCTGTTCTTTATACCATATCTGTCCACTTAATTGAGAACACTTCTCCAGCATTCTTTCCCACAAACAGGTCCTACCTCTCATGGAAATAAGATAGGAAAATAAAACAGCTTATACTTTTATTTTTCATGTGGGTCAAGATTTGGGGAACAGAAATTAAGAGTGCAATGTGTAGTATTTTGATTTAGAAATATTAAGCTGTTTAACTTTTCTTAAGTTTTTGTTTGTGAGGGTATGTCTATACAGCACTTTGCTGACAGGACTACACTTGAAACTTGAACAGGCAGGAGATCATGCCTTGCTTGTGTTCATAAAGAACATAGAGCCGAGTCCAGTTCAACACATCCTGCTGGAAAGGTGGCTGTATTGGTTTGGGTTTAACATGGCTCAACAAAAACTTCTGGGGGAATCCAGAGAGTTTCCATTCAGAGGTACATGGATCCTTTTTCAGGCCGAGACAGAGAAGAAAAACCAAACAAATAAATAAACCAACAACAAAAAAAACACAGCCGAGATTGTACCTCGGTTGATTAGTATTCCTTGTCAGAAGGACTGGGAAGTTCCCCAAATAGGCATTCTATAGTACTTTTTCCACTTCAGTAGTATAGTGCTTCTCCACTTTCTTTACCAGGGTGGGCACACGAGTCAAGATTTACATGATTCCCTACCCCTGTCCACAATTACAACAGTAAGTACATACATGCATGAAGTACAACACTTGTTGTTTAAATGAGTAGAGCCCAAAAGGTCATTCTCCATCAAAGTAAGTTAGCAAGATGCTGATTCCTGTATGTTCGTTTTCGCAGTCTTAGGGCAGATCTTCACAGTACACTGGTACACCACAGCTATTTGTACAGCAGCTCGACAGCAGGCCACACTTCACACCCTAAACTACACACAGGGCTTCTTCCTCTCCCACCCTTCATCATTTCTGTGCTGAAGCCAGACACGGCACAGAGGCTTCAGCACAGCACTGCAGCGAATATGAACACTGGTATGATCTTCAACAGACACCAAACTGCGCTCCCAGACACGAGGGGAAAAGGAGCAGCCCGTGACAGCGCTTGTCACGGTGATGGCAGGTCGCCGGGCACAACCCTGATGACGGCTCCCGGAGAACCCGAGAACCGGAGCATCACGGCCGGCTCTGCCACGCTGGTGCTTCCCCCATGCGGGTAAGGCGGCTGCTCGCACCGGTGTTAAGCGCGGCTGCCGGCACCCTGCCCGCAGCGGAGACCCGGAGCCGCGGCCCGAGGGCAGCGGCCACCGCGGCCACCTCAGCCGGCCCGCTCCGCCTCCAGCCACGCCACCAGCCTCAGCAGCCGGGGGAGGAGGGCATGGAAGACACCCCTCGCCTCAGCGGCCCGGGAGCCGACTGCTCGCCCGGGACCTGGCCGAGCCCTTCTCCCGGTAAAAGCGAGAGCGGCCCCAAAACTGCGGCCCCGCGCTCACCTTCGGCGTCTGCCGAGGAGACAAAGGTGAAATCCCCGTTGCTGGGCGCATAGAGCGGCGGCGGCTGCGGGCCCGGGGGCTGCATCTCCCCGCCCTCCGCGGGGGCTGCAGAGCTGGTAGGGGCAGCGAGAGGCAAGCGGGCACCGGGGCCTGGGGCCTGCCGGGTCCCTCCTACGGCGGCGGCCGGCACCCGACGCCACAGCGCAAGCCACCTCACGGGGGGGCAACAACAAGGGACACCGCCCCGCCGATTGGCTGCTTACAAAGCGCGCTGCGATTGGCCGTCGAGGGGGGCAATGCTAACTGGCTCCCTCGGTAGTGAGGTCACTTCGACTCCGGTATAAAGCTCTTCCTTGATTGGCAAAGGTGCAACTCGATGGGTGGAAGGGATGTGGGAGGTGTTGCGTTGTTCATTCGCGTCATCGGTCATGCGTCATCCCGTGGCCAACAGTTGCTGCGGCCTCCTGTGCTGCTCCCTTTTCCCTTCAAGGGCAGCTGCCGGTGCCGGGTTTGCCGGCCGGTGCCTCTTCGTCCAGCCATCGCTTCCCGTGGGAGGAGGCCGGCTGGCAAGGCTTAGGAAGGGTGAGGTGCCGTCCCCTTGCGCTGTGGGCTCTGGAGTGTGGCTGGGCCAGCTCCCACCTTGCTGGGTGCTCCTGTGTGAGAGCTGCTGTCATCATGATGGGCAGTGTTGAAGGCATAAGAGCGGGTGTTTTAGTCCAGTCTGACCTCCCAGGGCTGAGCTGAAGGCTGACAGCAGAAATATGGGATCTGCAGAACCCTGGGATGACATCTTCCCCCCTCACTGCTATCTGCAAGAGTTGTCCTGGTTTTACAGAATCATAGAATGGGTCAGGTTGGAAGGGACCTGTAAGGTCATCTAGTTCCAACCCCCGCCATGGGTAGGGACACGTCTCACAAGACCAGGTTGCTCAAAGCCCCATCCAGCCCACCCTTGAACACTTCCAGAGATGGGGCATCCACAACTTCCTTGGGCAACCTGTTCCAGTGTCTCATCACCCTCGTGGCCAATGCCCTCTGCCTGCCCCCACCTACCATCTGCCTGTTGCCCTGTTTAATTGTAAATCTGCTTTTCATTTCATAGTGAGATACTTTCTTTGTGTCTTTTTAGATGCTGCTTGATCCGTGTTACCTGCTTCCTGCATATGGCTGAAAATAGTACGTTGAACTTACTTTCAGTAGCAAAAGTTTTTGCAGCCTTTCAAATATAACTCTGGACTTTGTATTTTTTACTTTGTTGAATAAAAGCATCATCCCAAATGCATTCCTTCCATGATGGATATGAAAAAATGCATCCTTCCTTTTGACTGGTCAGAAGGATTTGCTTCCATCTTTACTATCCGCAGGTACTTTATATGGCTACACCTCCCAGTATCAATCATGGTCGTCTGCAACCCTTTCACTAATTGTTTCCATATACAACTGTCCTGGTTTGAGGTAACAGAACCAACTTTCTGTTCAGTAATTCTTAGCTAAGCCTCTTTTAAGTCTCTGAAATTAATAGCATATTACTGTTTGTTCTCAGAGTCATAAGACAACGTTTATAGTTGTTTATAGTCAATGTCAAGGAATGGTATGTAGAGAGACTTTTTTATACTTACTGCTGTAAAAACCAAGGTTAGCTAATTTCATTATTTGCCACATTGGAGGGTTGGAAACAGAAGAGTGCTGAGGGGTCCCACCTGCAGGGAGGGGCGGACAGGACAGGTGACCCAAAATTGACCAACGGAGTATTCCATCCCATCTGCCCCATGCTCAGTATAAAAGCTGAGGGTCAGCCCTCTTTCTGCAGTGGCCGACGTCCAAGGAGGACTCTGTTTGTCTGTCTTTGATCCTGATCTGTATGTTCCTGACTCCAGTTCCCATCTGTGAGTGAGTCCGTTCTGGAACTTCCCCAGTGCCTGCCGGTGACATCATCCTGGGAGCTTGATACAGTTTTGTATATATTGTATCTATTTTCATTATTTCCTTTTTATTTTATTACTAATATTTCATTAAAGTAGTTTAGTTCCTCCTAAACTCGTAAATCTCTTTATCCTTCCTCCTCCTTTCCTTGGAGAGACAGGTAGGGGGAGGCCAATTCGGCCTAAACCATGATGGCAGGCCTCCTGTTTAGTTTAAATTTTAGAAATACAAGAATCATGCAGTATGTGAATTTACTGGAACATTTTGTAATATTTACTGGGTGAAAAGGAAGTCAGAATCATTGTTGTTAAGAGTCATCTTGCAATTTCTTGGGGGAAGTCTGGAGCCGACCATTGTGACAGGGGAAGTAGGCAGAGTTGCTGGGGAGTTTTATTCCTAATGTGTCAGAGTAATATCAGATTAGACTAATCTTTATGCAGATAGTATAAATCATCCACTTTAAAATGGCTTTTGCATTTGCATCTAGGGTTGTTATATCCTCTCTTTGGCCTTGACTTCCTATATCTAGTTGCTTGAGTCAGTCCTGCTCTAATTAGTGAGGAAAGCCCTGAGCCCTGGCTTCTTGGACTCCACGTCTAGATATCACAGTCCCACAGTGAGTATCTCACTCATGAATTAAATTTACTATCTTTTAATGAAACCATTAAAGAGTGAATGAAGTAAATGCATCGTAGATACACTCATTTCTACGGGTAGTAGAAATATTTACTAACTTGACCATTAACCCTGGACTGAAGGCTAGTTTTTGGTAACTGCTGTATCATAAAATTTCAAATAGGAATTTGCTTTACATCAAGAAAGAGTTTCATACGTTTCTGGCAACAGAAAGATATTGCACAACATACTCTTTAGGCAAACAAGATATTAAGTAATTGTACAAGGAGGAACCTTACAGAGGAGGAACCTACAGATAACATGGAGTCAATTTTTGACAAGCACTATGACACTTTGCTGCTGAGTCTTTTTAATTTAAGAGCACCGTGATGTGAGTAAACTGCTTTCTTTCTTACCACTACCTTACTTCTTGAATATTGTAAAGAAGAAAGTTCAGAGATGTTTTATCTTAATTTTGCTATTTTTTTTCCTTAAGAAACCTTACATGCCTTTTGCAGTGGGGAATTTGCATCTATTTATTTTAACTAGTTCTTTAGACAAAAAAAAAAAAAAAAAAAGCCTGTGTGACATTTGCTTAGAAAAACTATTAGAAAAGTTGTAATGTTTAAGGTGATAAGTTTTACTGGAGCAAGTTCAAATTAGTCTTTCAGCACTGTAAAGCTAGAATAGTTTTCCAGAATTTACAGCTAAGTAATAATCTAGTACACTAGCAACTATTATTAATTACTACTAACTATTAACATTCTATTTAGTGTGCTACAAACTATGAGATTATTACTAAGTAAAGCCAGTAATGTTGGAAACTATTGTAGATTCTAGAAGCTTTAGAATATTTCAGTTTTGGCTTAGAGAGGGTTAATGTCAATAGACCGTGCTGCTACACTTGATATTTGAGTATTTTAAGGATTTTTAAAAAAAAACCTTGTATAAGCAAACAATATTTTTCATTCAGTTTTTTGTTAAAAATTAACAATCTTAAAAATTGTGGGTTTGCTTACATCAGGATGGTGATTAACATTTACAAATCAGAGCTGGGGATTAAAATCAGTAGCTCTGTGAAAATATCTGCTCAACCCTCAGTAAAAGCAAATGGAAGGAAGAGTCAGAAAATGGAGAATGAGAGAATATTATTGTGGCACCGTGTCCATTCATAAAGCCATATGGTATCTTAGTATCATGCTCTAGCATTGCTCTAGATTTGCTCTAGCAAATCTCAGAAAGAATGTAATGGAAATAGAAAAGATCCCAATGAATAGAACATCTTACAGAAGGCACTGCTGGAGATGGGATACTGAGCTAGATGGACCTTTAAATTGACCTGCTACATGTTACGACAAAGGTACTTTATTTTCTCAGTTGTATCTATTAAAAGTAATTTTATTTAAGGTACCTTTATTTAGTTTTATGTAATGAATTAATGAAATGTTGGGTAATGTAATGAATTAATTTAAATGTTGGGTTTGTACACTATTGCCTTAATTTCCATTTCCATCCAAATGTATCTTGGTATCATTCAGAGTAAAAACTAATAAGTGACGTATGCCTCATTTGCTATCCTTAATCACAAAAATGTGAAAAATAAGAAACTTCATATATATATGACACTATGAAACTATGTGAAACATGAGCTGAAACAATGTGAAAATTGAACCGTATCTTTCTGGCTGTCAAAAATAATGACCAAATTTACTTCAAAGGTTATATTTTAATGATTATGCTTGTCTATGAGAATGATCTGTTTCTTGGAAATTAGCACAGAAGATTAAAATCACTTGCTTAAACCAATATTTCCTGCTTATTGTTTTGAAACATGCTTTAAAGTTATCAAATATATATATGAGTTATCAAATCAAAGTAATTGTAGTCAATTAGCCTAGAGAGAATATTCTTATATCTGACTGGTTTCGTATCAGCGTTTCATGCACATTATTTTTTTTCTGGTCTGGGAGAATGATTTGTTTTATTTTTCAGTCTGGATATTAGATTCCCTGCTCCACAGTTCAAGCATTGAAACTTTCAGTCTGAACAAGTAAGATTTATAAACTACAGTTTCTTTGTATTTAATGTTAGATGTAAATAGTAACTAAAAAATCAAATAACCTTAAAAAGAAAATGTCTTTTCAGAAAACAATGCATTATAATTGCTATATTTATGTCCTAGTTATACAATATGGCTATTTATTAACATTGTAAAAAGTCTTGCTCTAAAACATTTTTTAAAGGTAGCATTTACAGAGAATTTTTATTAGAAAATCTCTATTTCAACATATTACAGATAGAAAATTTTGGATTAATGATTTTTTCTGACAAAATATTTTTCTGAACTGGGTATTTCTTGTGTTAGCCATCTGATAATCATTCCTACAGTATATTCCAAAATATTGCAGATAATTTCAGACTTGTAAGGATCACCTTCTCCCTTTCCCCTCAAATTATGCAGAAGCTTAAGTTTTCTAAATTATCCCTGAAAAAGTCTTGTTTACTGTAGCATTCAATCTTTAAAAAACTTAGAGGAATGATAGTAGTTTTTATTTTGACGTGCAGATTAATCAATGTCCCCAACATTTATTTTAAAATTCCACACAATGAAATTGCAAATTTGCCAAAAATGTAAAATTCTCAAAATGCAGCTCTTTCTGGAGAAATGCTTGTGGCACATACACATATTCCCACAAAAGACATTCCCATGACTACCCTAGTTATTACTATTATAGCTCAAACCTCTTCTTGATTTTGTGGAAGGAAAGAGAACAGAGCTGCCCAACTGAAATGGGGCTGTCCCTAATGATTCCAGTGTGCTGACATCAGGCCAGAGCCCCACCTCATTCCTATAATATCTTTCTTTTATCTCCTTACTGCCTCTACAGTGCTGTTACCTACCTTCAACTGGCTATTAAAAAATAATTTTGGCCAGATGTTCTTGGCTAGCTCAGGAGATGAGAATCCATTTTATATATATATATATATATGTGTGTGTGTGTGTGTGCGCGCGCGCGTGTGTCTATATCTCATACATATATTCCTTCTGGTTAGGAGCACTTGCATACCTCGACACTGATTCTTAGCCATCCCAGCCACAGGGTACAGAAGCCTGTTTGGGGATGTTTTTATGCTGGGATGTGTTCAGGACTGCCTATGAGCTTGGGCATTGTGTAACTCGTTTGACTTTTTTAGTCTTAAAATGAGTGTAATAATGTTTAAGTACTTCATACAGGTTTTGTTTGAAGAATCAGATTATATTTGTCATGCCCTGCCTGAACTTGCCAAGGTCTTCTAATGCAGATCCAAAAATATGAACCCGTATTCAGACATATTAGTAAATGACATAATTTTCAAAAGCAATTCCCATTGAAACTTTTAATATGTTTCTGCAATGCCAGCCAACATCTCAGACATGTCCTATGACTTTTATGTCCATCCTGATACATTCTACACTGCAATTTTTTTTTTCCACCAGAAATCTCCTATCCATTCACAGAAGCTTTTATAAACTTTTCTACATTCCTACTAAGATCTCACCATTTCCTGAGTACTATTTGTACCTATGTAGATATTAGCCACTCAGTGCACCTCAAAATGTGCACTGAATACCAAAGGACAGTTTACGTGTCAGCTACTGTATGAGCTAGACCTACTCTAAGAAATTGAATTCTCCCTTCTCAGTGGAATTTATAGAAAGCAACAGAGTACATCTCATTCAAAGAATGGGAATGATCACCGTCAAGAAAATAGCAGATGACCTTTTGGCCTGCAATGTCATGTCTTATGAAGAAGTGAATACCATCACCTGTGAGAGGGTTGAACAAGAAGCGTCGAGAATGATGATTTACATGATTTTGAATAAAGGTTCAGAAGCCTGCAATATTTTGGTTAAGTCACTTGAGAAACACAACCCTTTTCTCTTTCACGACCTGCAAGGATATTGTAAGTATTACTGGTTATATTTTTTTCTTCTAGTTAGGAGTTAAATTATAATAGAAAAAAACCCCAAAACATTAAAAACTTGCAATGCACTCATTTTTACAATAGCCTTATAATACTGTAGTTAAGCAAACTCTAATTCAATTTTTATGGTCTGAATTGTTTCATCTGAGAAAATAAGTCAGTGAACACAGTCTTGTTGACAGTAAAATTGAAATTTTACAAACAAAAAAGAGGGGAAACCCAAATCCAGTGAAAAATTCTGAAAGGGTGAAATTCACCTGTGATCAGATAACTGAGGTTCAGGTGGTTAAACGTATCCCATCACTTTATAAGTGAGTTGTGGGTGAGCTGAACACTGAATTAGATCAGTTCTAAGAACAAAATTAATAGAAAATTTAATGGGGATATGTAATGAGTTTTTCAAATATAAACCTCTTCCCTGGAAGCTGAAACTACATGTGCACAGACTGCAAGTTTGTTATGTTGTTAAAGGACTTATTGTATGAGTGTAATGCATACACCTAGGCTAATCTTTCAGCACTCCCAGAGAGGCATGACATTTGTTGCCACAGCATTTCCCTAAAATAGGTTTCCCTCATTTCCTTCAGGTTGTGGGTCTGTGCTTGCTTCCTCCATCTGCTTCAAACGTCTGATTTTAAAATACACATCTGACTCAGCCTTGTCCCTTAGTCTACATAAATGCATTTTAAAAAGCAGTGCATACAAACCTTCCAGGACTCCCTTTAGAAGTTTTTGTTTTGTAAGCTTCAGACTTTCTAGATGTTACTACATTTTTATTATGTCTATGACAGAATGCTCAATTAAGCTTACCTCCAAACTGTATGAAAGCAACTCTTGCACTAACCAAAAGTAACAAAAAAGCAAAAGACATAGTTTAAAAAAAAAGAACTAGATTAAAAGTTCATTTGGTCCAGCTGTCAAAAACTGTTACTGATTTACAAATCTCTCTCTAAATACTCTAATACCTTTCATATATATATAAATGCTGCTTTTCCCTATTAAAACCTAATTACATAAACTCCCCTCATACTTCCATGCATTTGCACGTATAAACTTTCATATGCTTGTATGCAAGCTTACCTTTTTTCGAATCCAGTGCACGAATAGGGTAAGTCCAAAAGGCCCTCAGATAAGGAATTAAGTGGAGCCAGAGTGGTATCTGCAGACTATAAGAATCTCCAGCACAAGGAGTAGCTACAGCCCTTATCAATGAAGTCCTACCTAGAGAGTGGACAATAAATACATCTCATGCCTCTTGCTTACCGCTGTTTCATTGATGTAGCAAGTACATTCAGACAGTTCTTCCATAAGTCATGATAATTGACAAACTCATTGACTATTAATTCACTGATATATGATCTCTTTGCCTTAGGTACTACTGGGCAAGTGGAGCAAGATAAATTAAATGACTTGATTCAGGATTTAAAGTATGTGTATCTATCTTCAGCTTTTCAAAAATATCATCCTCTGGGTAGTGATATTGACATAATTTTTGATTTGGGAACTGCCTATACTGACATCTTGCTGTGGAAAAAAGATATACATAATAGCAGGAAAGGGCAGCTTACGCTAAATGTCCTTCTGGAGGAATTGAAAAACCCCTGCATTATAGAAGGAGAAGCTGGCAAAGGAAAAACAACTCTCCTGAAAAGAATTGCAGTACTCTGGGCTTCTGAAAATTGCTCCTCTTTGAAAAAATTCCAATTTGTTTTCTTTATCAGCCTGACTAGCACAAGAGGTGGTATATATGAGACTGTCTGTGATCAGCTTCTTTTTGAACAGTACCCCATCCGTAAACAAGATTTCATGAAAATGCTACTAGCACAAAGACAAAGGGTTCTTTTTCTGTTAGATGGATATGATGAATTCAAACCCCCAAACTGTCCAGAGATAGAAGCAATGATTAAAGAAAATCACAAATTCAAGAACATGGTTATTATTGCTACCAGGACTGAGTCTATCCATAAAATCAGACAGTTTGGGTCATTGATTGCTGAAATAGGAGACCTATCGGAGGAGAGTTGCAAGAAGCTCATTAAAAATGTCTTGACAAATAAGCTGGCTGATGGTCTGTTAAAGCAGCTTAAAGAGGCCACTTCCATGAAGAATCTTATGAAGACTCCGCTCTTTGTCATCATTGCTTGTGCCATCCAAATGGGTGAAAGTAATTTTCATCCAAGCACCCAGACTCTACTTTTCTCTACTTTGTATGACTTGATGGTGGAGAAAAACAGGTACAAAACAAAAGAAATAACAGAAAATCATATTATGCTGAGCATAAATCATTGTGGAGACTTAGCTTTAGATGGAATATTTGACCAAAGATTCGATTTTCAGTCTGAGGATTTAGCTGGCATAAAAGAAGAAGTCCTACTAGCTTCAGGTCTTCTAAATAAATACACAGCTCAAAGGCTAAAGCCAACATATAGATTCTTTCATAAATCATTTCAGGAATACACTGCAGGCAGAAAACTTTGCAAACTACTGACATCCTGCCAAGAAGCAGAGGTGAAGAAAGGGTATAGTTATCTACAGAAAATTAATACTATTTCAGATATTACTAATACTTATTTCAATTTGCTCCTCTACACTTGTGGATCCTCTCTAGATGCCACTAGAATAATTTTGCACTTACTGAAAAGAATTGATCAGCATAGAGATATTTCTGAAAAGAATCTGTCTTTGGAAAGAGAATACACAAAAAAATCAGAAAATATAACAGAAACGGAAGATTTAAAAAGAACTGACAAGGATATTTTTGCAGAGTGTGTCATTAATTTCTTTTATGAAAGTTCTTCGAAATCAGCCTTGAGCAGGGATTTTGAAGAGTTTTTTTGTGATAAAAGTATTTTCATTAATACTCAAAATATCCCAACTTATTTCTCTGATTTTTTTAGATACTTACCAAATTGTCTTAGTGTACTAGGACTCATTAAATTAGATTTTTTTGGAAATTACTCACCAAGTAAGGAAATAGATGATGAGAATGTGGAAGACCTTCAAATTAGTTCACTTAAAACTTACATTCCTGAAAAGGCTGTCTCCTTGTTCTTCAACTGGAACCAGAGTCTCAGATCTTTAGAAATTACACTGCAAGATTTCAACAAGTTAAAGAAACGTGATATTAAATATCTGGGCAAAATATGTTGCTCTGCTGCAAGCCTCAAGCTGCACATCAGCAATAGTGCTGGTATCACAGGAACATTGAATGAAGTCCTTGAAACCTGTAAAAACTTACAAGATCTTACTGTGGAGTCCACCCCTCTTACTGTGGAAGATGAGCAACAGATCACAACAATGACAAAGCTGAAAACCTTACATATAAGAGATCTGCAAAGTGAAAATCTAGAAGGTACAGTATTACTGGCAGTCAATGAGATTTGTTAGATAAATGTGGATATAAAGGTAAAACAAAGGGGCTCATGGCTGCCTTGTATATGGAAGATGCCTGGCTTTGATCAGTTTAAGAAATGTTATGTTGCTAGAATGCAATTCTGTATTCATGGTGAAAATGACTGCAGTCTACTCTGTTATGTACATTTACTTATGTTATTTAGTTGTGTAAGTCAAGTCTGGCCTTTGAATTCCTGTAAGTTGACACTTCATTATGTTCTTCATTCTTGCTACACAAAGGCCTTTGAATTCTTGTAAGTTGTCATTCCATCATATTCTTGATTCTTGGTACACAATATATTAAAAATCTGTTTTTTAATAAAATACTAGATGTGAGAAAAAATTTAACAACTCTAGTGCAAATAATCCACAGTCAATTAGATAATGTCTACAGCTAGCTAAACAAAACTCTAGTTCTGATGTTAATACCTAATATGGTGGAAAATCTGCAGTAACTTTTCATATGTCATTCCCATAATTAAGTAAGTGCTTCTATCTCGAATAATTGTTTTCTCTGAAAATTGCAATGGCATAATAAAGAAGAGTGTAGTAACTATAGTGTTGTATGCTCCAGACATACCTGAGGTGAAGGATTCTGCAATTAGGATGAGAGATGTGTATTTCTTTACGCTGTGAATCGCACACATACGGCACCCTTCAATGCTGTTGTTGGGGCAGGGCCCTAGCGGAGGATGGGTGCATCTGCTGCTGCACCGTGCTCTGAACTTTTCATCATTCAAGCTATCCATGAACGTACCTTGTCTCGAGAGATATACACAAGTATTCATGATACCAGATCTCAGAGGTTGGTGATCATGAGTCAGCAAAGCACTCTACTAGTGACAAAGACTAAGCACATAGTGGGCTGCATTAATACCAGTGTACACTGAGAAGTGGTTATTCCCTTCTATTCTGCACTCTATCCAGAGGCCAGATCTGGAGCACTATGTTCAGTTTCAGGCTGCCCAGTATAAGAAAGGTACTGGCAACCTGGTGAGAGTCCAACAGAGGGTCCCTTATGTGGCTAGGGAGCTGGAACACCTAATACACAAGGAGAAGCCGGACATGGTTTGCCTGGAGAAGAAAAGGCTGATGGAGAAACTAATTAAAGTCTGCAATTGTCTTAAGGGTGTTACAGAAAGGTGGAACTCTTCAGAGGTGCACAACTAAAGGGCAAGAGTCAACAATTTCAAGTTTGTAAAGTTGCAACTGGACATAAAATTATTTTTACCAGGACAGTGATCAAACATTGCAACAGGGATCTAGAGGTCATTTAATCCCTGTCCTTGGAGATTTAAAAAATGTGGCTGGACACAGCCCTGAGAAACCTCATGTAACTTTAAAATCAGCCCTGCTTTGAGCAGGAAATCAAACTAGATGATCTCAGAAGTCCTAACCAGTATTTTTTGATCATTCTATGACATATAATCTCAAGATTATACTACATATTAATAAATTGTCTTTCCTGTGGGCACACATATTCCAAGATTGTTAGGGAGAAGAGCCTAAGAATATAATAGCAGCAGCCATACTGACTCAGAGGAGGGCTCCATCTACCTTGGTTCATTGTCTCCAGTAGCACCTGTAAGTGGATGTGTGAGGAAGAGCAAGAACAATGCAAGACTCTATAATACTTTCTTTGTAATAATCTCCCAGCCTCTTTTTTAAGCTCAGACCAGTTGCCTGTGCTTATGATTTGTTTATTCGGTGACCTCCCCAAAGGGCCCTGCTAGTACTTGTCTGTCTTTGCTTTGAACCCATGTAAACTTATTGCATCTGCAGCATCTGGCAAAGGGTGTGAAGGAATATGTCTTTAATGCTGGGGTTTGACTAGTTTCAATTGGTGGCCTCTTGTACTGGAAGAAGAAAAACAGTCAGTCTCTACCAAACTTTTTCCTTGCACTCAATATTTTCTAGACCTTTCTCATATTCTCCCTAAGTCATCCCTTTTAAACATTCATATTTTCACACAAAACTATTATTTACTTTTCACAAGAACCTAGTATCACTGAAGTGTATCTGCTCTATAAATTAATTTGTTCCTGTATAAAATTAACATGCTGTATACATCTATGGGGGGGGTTTGGCAGGTGGACTTATTGATGGAATAAAGAAACTGGTGAATGCCGAAGGGCTCGTACTTGACAACATAAGTATGGATGAAGATGATGCAAAAAAATTAGGTAATTTCTCTCTACTATTTCACACCATAATCAAGTATACAGTGCCGAGAATGTGAATGTTTTAACAAGTTGGTCTGAAGTTTGTACACTATTAGGACTTGAAAATCCTATCATCTAATTTAGAGAAGTAATTTCATATAGATTTGCATTGAAGTCTTGATACGTTCTATATCCTGATTGTCACAAAGTATTAGAGTGCTCCTTTCATGTTAGTAATGCATACTGTAGTCAAACAGATCTAACATACTGATCCCAGGACTGGCTAATCTGCATGAACTGCAAGTCAGGAGGTTGCAAAGGTGATATAGTTCCCTTCCCTGACCTATTGCTGACTTTCTGCAAGGTCAGTCATTGGATACCAAGGTTGAAAAGTTTGAATAATGTTCGCTAGGGCCATACAACCCAGTAACTGAAATGGAGATGGCAATTCATATGTCTACCCATCCTCTCCTTAATGGCATGGTAAAGAAAATGTTTCTCCTGGATTTGTTCCACAGGAAGATCACATTTGATCTTCTGTGAGTTACTTTCTCTGGGCTGAGGGGCAGATTATATTGATTACATGATACAGTAGCTGAAAAGGAGGCTGTGTTTATCATTTCTTTTCAAAAAAACTTATCGTAAATCTTTAAAGTCCCTTTCAACCTAAACCATTCTATGATTCTATATATTTCAAGGCATCAAAATATAGATAATTCTAGTATGCCAGGCAGTAAACGTCTAATTCTGTCTAGCTGTTTGCTGTGATTGAGACATTGAAAACGTATCAAAACAGTTCACCTAACAATATGACCTGTTTGGTTTTTTTTTATTATTCCATTCATAGCTGAAGGCATCAGAAATTTGAGAAAGCTACGCTTATTATACATGAATCATTTGACAGCTATTAGGGATGGCATAACCTACATTGTAAGATCAGTCTCTGATAACCTAAGGGAACTTGAAGAAATCCAGCTCGTCAACTGCTGTATGTCCAGTGATGCTGTGGAAATTCTAGGTAAGAATAGTAATAGTAACTTTACAGACTGAATATGTCTGTTTTGAAAATCAAAACGTAATTCTACAACAGAATAAAAAAGCAGATAAGATAAAATCACAAACACTTAGGTTCACAAAGTTTCAGTTAGCAAAGATGTAAAGTGCAGTAAGGAAAGTTTATATAAAGCTTTTCTATAAATCCTAAGCATAAAGATTATATAAAAGAGAAAGATAAATGATTGCATAGCTCTGTAAACAAAAAAAATAGCAAAGCAAATAATGGACAGTGCAAGCAAAACTAGTTTTCAAAGTTGTTTTTGTTTCAGTCATTGTCAAAAGGATTCATTCTGATCAGGTACCTACTCAAATAATTTTAAAAAGGTCACAGTAGTACAAATAAGGATAAATAAAAGTTATTTAACTAAAACACATGAACTCAGGTTAGCAGAACTTAGGGAAACTCATAATTAAATGTGTAAGGAACAAGCGGAAAGAATCATTGAACCATATACAACTGCCTTTGAAAATTTGTGGCAGCAGGAAAGTGGAAAATACAGTATCTTTTCCTTGAAAGGAGGAAATCATAGATAAGCCAACCTCACTTTGATACAAAGAAAAATTCTTAGATAGGTTATCACATAAACATTTTATAAGCACTTAAATTATAGAGATAAAAGGTAGTGTGAACAAATCCCATCAAACCTTTCCAGGGAACAGGATAATAACATTGTGAAAAGATAGGTCTGGATTTATCGTAACTCAAAGGAGGTTTTTAACGCTATTCGATGCAACACCCTCAACAATAAGCTAATGAGATATATATAAACAAAATGGGTACACAACTGGTTGGAAAAATACTTTCAAAGAGTTATCACAAATGTTTCACTGAGAGAACATTTTGATACAATCAATTAAGTCCTTCCTTGTTCAACACAATATTTTAACTGATGGCTTAAATGACAGGATGGAGGATACAGTTACAAAATTTCAGATTATATTGATCTTGGAAGGCTTACAAGCCTTGTTAGAATACAAAACCATAAATAAAATTGGATGCACTTAAGAGGTGATCTAAGAACAATGGTAGGGAATTCAATATAGACAGATGTAAACCAGAGCTCTTCTGTGGGAGACTAGAGTTATCATGCTATTGCAAAAAACACATGCTGGTGAGTCTTGAGCAACAAAATCTGTGCCCAGCCTCAGTATCAAAATTAAGAAAGGTATAGAGAAATCAAGAGACAGCACCAAGAACAACTAGAGGTTAAGAAAATGTGAGTTATGAGGAATGGTTTAGTTTCGGTTGAGAGAGAAGTCTGAAAAAAATATGGTAATTTTTTTATGCTGTTTAAACATTGCTACAAAGAGATGATAATTAACCATTCTCCTTGTCCACTGGGAGAAGAAAATAGCTAAATTTTCAACAAAGAATATTTAGATTGGATAATGGCAGAAACTTTCTAAAGCTAGGAAGGTAAAACAGCACCTAGGGAGAATATGGAAAATTTCAAAAGGCAAGTAGATAAGTATGTCTCATGAATGGTTTAGGCTTATCAGTATCCTGCCCCATTGCAGATGTTTAGACAGGTCCCATCTCGTCTCAGTCTTCCAGAATTCTCTGATCCTGTAAAATATAAATTTTTATATCATAATAAAAAAACTTGACAGCTTTGTGAAGCAGGAGGTTGAAGTCTCCGGGGGCTAAACCACTAAAGAATCTCCCATGTATTCAGACAGCTTTGCCCTGCTTCTGTGTTACAAAGACATCTTAAAGTTGTCTCATCACCACTGAAGATTCATTTAGCCACCAGAGTATAAGTTATACAGAACCATTACTCCATCTCTTGCAGCTGGCCAGGTCCTTTATTTTATCAATTCCTGGAGACACAATTAACAAGATAGCACAGTTTGCATCAGAGAGGCATCAGAAAAACCTGGAGGCTTTTAAAAATCTTGTCTTGATGTTCATTAAAAAAATAAAATAGCTAAGAAACGTCCAATAGAAGACAAGTCCTGATGCATTGAAATCATGTATAACAAGCTTTTTTTCCTCTCGTAGCTCAGAATCTTTGTAATTTGCCGAAACTGAATGTACTTGATTTGTCAGAAAATTACTTAGAAAAGAGAGGAGAATACGCTATCCACAGACTTGGTAAGTCAGAAGATTTCTTTAGATAAATCACTTAAATTGGGAATAAGCTTCAATTCTAAGGCTTATCCAGACAGTAATTCAAGAATTCTTTCCTCTTTTATTTTCAAGTAGTATATAATTGTTACCCTGAACCATTTCCTGTCAGTGAATGGGAAGTTTTTAGAAGTGAGCAATATTGTATGCAATTGTCTGCTTGGTCTTTGCTATCAAAGCAACAGTCTTGGAGTCTTTAACCTACCAGTATTTTCTTCACTGTTGAAATGTGATTTGGTTTAAGTTTTTAAAGTGATTTTACAGTGAGCTGTTGTAACGAAAAACCCCACACTTATTTTCATTTAGTTGATGGCTTAAATGTCCTACCTGGGATGAAAGTGCTGATGCTTCCCTGGGGAGATGATGTAAAGGTTTGCCTAACAAAATTGTTAGAACTACTGGAAACAATGCCACAGCTGACAAAACTTGGATTGAGGAAATGGAGCCTCACTGATGTGGAGATCAGAATTTTAGGTAAGGAAAGGTGCTGTAGGTGAGCAAAAGATGAAGGACAAAAACCAGACAAAACTCAAAAACAGTTCAGGAAACCCAGCAACTTTTAATAATGTCAGTGAAATAATAACTTTTAATAATGTGTTATAGCATCAAGTCTGGGTAGGAGATACAAAGGAAGAGGAAACATTTTCACTGAAGCAAAAATAAGTACATAAATAAATATATGTTCACAGGCAATTTTTTTGAGAAAGAACATCTGCAGAACCTTCAGCACTTGGACTTGGCAATGAATTGTGTGACAAGCGATGGCTGGCTTTCCTTCATGCAGGCACTGATCTCTCTCCAGAAGCTGGTATCTGTAGATTTCAGCAGCAAACAAGACTGGGTGCCTGCATCACTGTTAGTCTGCAAATTAAGTCAGGTACTAACCACACTGAATTATTTAAAGGAGATTAAAGTGACTGGATGGAAGTTTGATTGCCATGATCTTGGACTGATTAATGATGCGAAGATAAACTGCAGAAAGCAGTTTCAGCTAGTGCATTCCTAAAGAGAAAAAGCTTTCCCAGCACAAGTGTCCCAGTGGACAATTTCCATGGAGCTTTCACTTACAATCTTTTATATTTGAGAAATGCTCTTCTCTATAACCACACATTGAATCAGCAGCTCTAGGTTATTTGGATTTCCTGGTCTGCTAGTGAGAATGGAGTGAGAATAGTATCACATCTTCTTCTGGGAGAAACAGGTCAAAAGAAAGTTAGGGAGAGGTCACCTTGTATTAAGCCCCAAATCCTGCAACGTGTTCATACCTCGCAATGGTTTCAAGGAGCGTCCACTTTATCTGTGTGTGCTTTGTATGAGCTCATTTTTATTAGCTTTGAAGTTTAACTGTGTAGATTAAGGAAAGCTGTTAATAAAAAGGTAACAAAGTCTGCAAAGATAATTGCAAAATCTCAGATCCAGCAAGCAGCTGACAGAAAAGGGTTAATAGCTATTGCTGAACCTGAAGAAGAAAGTGTTGGTAGTCCAGGCAGGTGGCCTTCTAAGAACAAGATCTTGGAGAGATGATGGTAAAAAATCAGTCCTGGAGCTTGAATGGAGATGGGTGATCCTTTTTTTGAGGATGATTGCAATTAAGGGACCTTAGGGGGCAAACCAGAAGCTTGGACGAGATGCTGAGAAATTAGAATGACCAAGAAGATAGTTACTTTGTACTCCAGGTGGCTGTGCAGTTTTGTTGCCCGTTGACATCTTGGACATAATAGGACCAAACTGGACACCTGAACTATAGAGCAGGCAGATTTGGGTAAGGCCTAGAGAGAAAATAAGAGCCAGATGAGGGCTTATGTCTCATGCTATGCCAAAACCCAAAGGACTATGCGAGTACTGAGGCAATTACTTTCCTAAAGCTATAATTGGAATATGTAAAGTTTTTCAGTGGAGAAGAGGAAAGGAGAAGAGAACTGAAAAATAAGCCCATGAAGTCACAAAAATGAACAAATGATATCGCTCAGGTAGTTGGGGACAAAACTGTACAAGTTTGATTTGACAGTGCTATCAAACTGAACTGATGACTTCACTTGTTTTTAGGCTCTCATGTTATTCAGCCTTATTCTTCTGGTCTGAAGACCTTTCTGTTTCCTATGAAAAAATGATCAAAACCATGCATAATTTAATTATTGAAATTAAAGGACTATTCTCTTTTTACCAATGTGTTGTGTTGTCTTTTATCCCGGAGTGTCACGTTTCCAGAGTGCTTTGCAATGGCAGACTTCAGCCCTCACTTTGTGCCGATGTAAGTAAACACATACAGTGCATAGCAATGGAAAATCAGGTACTAGAAACGTGGAAGATTATATAGGGAATATGTATAGTATATATATAGAGAGAACTGGAGTGTGTTCTACGTCTTGTGAGATCAGAAACAAGTGTCATTAACTTTAGTCCTTGGAGGAATCCTTTACTTCTGGTATGTAGTGGAAAAGTCTTTGTTAGGACTGTTGACAGGGGACAAAAAGCAAGCAGCTGAAGAGCAATGTTTTAACCACTTTCAAAAATGGGTAACTGAGCCTTTGGAAGACAGTTCTAAAGAGGAGTCAATCGTAGCCTGTGGATAGTCTCAGGCCTACTAGAAGAAAGGCACAATAAGACCAGACCCCAGTTGTTCCATGGTGGAGTCAATGAATAAGCCTACATTTTGGTGTGCGGTTTTCCTCATTAAACCGGCACCTTTCAGTACTTCTACAAAATATTTTGAAAGTGAAAAATACACCAGCAGCATCCTCCTCTCCGTCCTATAAAGCAAAGGAGCCTGAGGCATATATAAAGCTGATTTTTCACATTCTCTCAGTTGCTTTCCCCAGTTTTCCTTCACGATATCTTGGATCATATTCTTTTATATTTTGTACGTGCTTGTAGTAAGCACAGCTGCGCTGCCTGTAAACATGAACAATTTTAGGTTTGTTTTTACAGTCTGTCCCCTTCCTTCCTAAAGGTCTGATGATTAACAAGCTGAGTTATAATGCTATTGCTACACATTCACAACTTAGGGATAAAAAGATGCTGATGAGATACTTAAAATGTCAAAACATAGATATATAGAAAGCAGGAAACTGCACCCTACAGAAGATCATTGTTTGTTGTTACAATACTGTATAGTGTATGCTTTCAATGATTTATGAATGATCACTTAATCTGCCTTCCCAGCCCTCTGGTCCTGAATTAGTCTCTTGATAGCTCTGATTAACTTGGCCCCCTTCAGTCATATAAAGCTGTTTTTGCTTGTAGATAAGCAGCTTACAGTTCGTTGTATTTGGACTGTTTCCCACAAGTGGTATAAATGTGTCCTTAATGCTTCTTACAAGTTTGCTAATAAGATTAGAAGGATGATTGTAATATTTGTTGATTACTATCCAGTATACTGCTAATCCATTATGGCGGTGAGGAAAGGGAAGTACACAGCATGGATTTGAACATAAATCTCAAACAGTAGCACTTGTTAACTTTCAGCAGCTTATGTATTTTATTGTGCTCGTTGCTAATTAAAATTCTTACACAGAAAGCTTGCTTCACCCTAGGCTTGACCTGCCTCATATGATGCACTGAGGTGGCAATTTCCTTGAATTAGGGTAGTTTGGGCATGTGACAAGTATTCTCTGATCACCTTCCTTATTGAGAGTCTCTAATAACTAGCTAGCACGCAAGAAGAGCATTAACGTCCTTATTGTGTTAGTTCTCTTGTGTGAAAACATAATGGATTCCAGTGGAGGGAAAATAAGATTGGGACTATTTCTGACCGTAGGGATTCCTTCACATCTGGCAAGCAATTATTTAAATTTATTCCTCTGCATTTGCTTTCCTTTTCTCCTTTAACTTTACTTCTTTCTACTCCCGTTCCTTTTTTTTCATGTGAATCTGCCCTGACATCCTTTTTTTAAAACAAAGAGATTTTTATCAATATGTATTTAACTAAATTTTTACTGGGGTCTAGGAATGATCAGTTTACTTTTGCTGGAGCTGCGACTGCTCAAATTCTTTCAAAAGTGAGACCTCAAAAATTAGTTTGAGATTTGGATCAAATGGTGCCACCTGCCAAAAGGCAGAAAATAACAATAAGAATTTGTGTTAGAAAATTTTCTCCAAATTACAAAAATATAATAGGGAAAACAGCAAAGAGTTGTTCCTTTTCAAGCCCATGCATGTCCCAGTGTCCAGAGAGAAATCTCATTGATCTGGAGGCAGTTGCAGAAACCTGGCTACTTCTAGGCCTTTTTCATGGCACATGGATGTCTCAGGAGCTCTACTCGCGATCTGTTAGGTTATTTACTCAAAATTACCCCAGACTGCTTCCAATTGAAGGTTTGAAGGTATGAACGTGGAGCACACCTGGCTCAGTATTTACAGGGCAAGAGGGCATGTCAGGTCACAGGTAAGCCTAAAAAAGGCCTAAACAACCCCTGTTCTGAGCAATATATTAGAAGATGAGACTGAGCGTGCATGATTGGTAGGAAGCTACCTTTTTCCAGCACTACGTGAAAAGAAGTAAGGGTGACTAGGAGTTTAGGCTTTAGGACAAAACCAAGTATTTCATTAAAGCCTCAGCCTGGAAAATAAGTCAGTATATTAATACGCCACAGCAGTCAGTGTTACACTGTTGTAGCATAACAGTCAACTCATAAGCATCTGTCTTCCTCAACCTTGAGGGATTTTCACTGGCAGATTTGCAACAGCATGAACCATCTGGGCCAACACTCATAGGCAGTTTTGCACAGTTACACTCCACGGATGTCACCGGGATCGTCAGTGGGTCCAGGCTTCACTGCTCCTTCACCTCCTCTGACTCTTGAACATGTACAGTCTCATCTTTTGCAGTGTACTAATGCTAGTCTGTGCCTGACACAGACTCACCATTAAACTGTTATAGTCCTGCTGCAAGAATAACCTCTGTGAATCTTCACCAAAGATTTCAGATTGAAGGTAGTTGAATTACTGAGCTGCTGCTCTACAGAAACAATCAATGACTACCGCTAGATTAGAAATCAGGAACCGTTCCTCAATATTCACTATTTTAAGCAGGAAGCTTTTTATTTATGTCAAAATGACGCAAGAGCAATTTGATTTTTAATTAAACCTGGCATCGAGTTTCCATTTTGAAGCCTGACGTGGCTCCTGCAAAAAATCCACAATAAAATTTCAATCTATGCTTTAGAGGTAGAGGAAAACCAGCTTTATTATTGAAAATATGAATGGTCTTCACACATTGTCAACAGTAAGAGCAGATTTTCTAACCAAAACACTAAAATAAAGATGGAATAAGAAATTGAATGTAAACCATTCTATCTCCTGCCCTAAAGACAAAATAGAGAGTATTTCCTCTACAGACTTAATTAGCAAAAGTTTTGTGACAAATGAAAACAGCTGATTATTTGAATTGTACTTGAGCCAATACGATTTTATTTAGCAAGGGCTCTAAGAAAACATTACATTAACTTCATGCTACTGTGAGAAGTTGGAAGAATCCAGAGGTGTAGAGTTTTCTTTTCTTAAAGGGATTTTTGAGACGAAAGTACAAAAAGTAACCTGAAAAGATGGAGACTTGTGACATTTTTATTATTCTTTGCTTGGTAGAATTAGTGCTGTGTATTTCTAGTTTATTTTAGTTTAGTTTATTTTAGTTTAGTTTATTTTAGTTTAGTTTAGTTTAGGAGCTTCAATAAAATCTATAAAATAAAAACGAATACTGATTCACGTTCTTTTTCAATGAGCAGCTTTCACGTTCTTTTTTTTTGATTCCCGTTCTTTTTCTGACCCTGGAATGTATATGAACTAGTTAATGACCTGATCCAGTGCTCCAAATAAATTATGGGTCAGTCTATTATATTTATTAGCAACCACTGGGTGTCACTGTGTCCCTACAAATACAGCTAAAATAGGCCTGATATTATATTAAAAGAAACAACTGCCTATCAGTTGTGTATAATGCATACCATTATTGTGTCTTTTTACAGAACTGTCAGGTTGCTTGTTCTCCTGTGTATACGAAACTCAAAAAAACTGAAGTAATGAACAGCCAATGATTAGAAAACTGGCAGCCAACTAGGAGGTTGCCCTAGATACTCCTTCATTTGCTTTTTATGCAATCTGTAATTGTAATCGATGGCATCAGCATGGGTGTAGCTCATTTTATATTTCTTTGTTTGCAATGCTTTGGCTACAAAAAAAATGGCTGCCATACATTTTGTCCAACCTCTGCAAGTATCGTATTATTATAGCCGCATACCTTATTGCAGTTAGAGGCCATTCTCCTTTAAAAGATTCATAGTAGCTATAAATAACAACTTCAGCATGGAATTCAGCCTGTAAACAATGTGTGCTCCAGAAGGAAGTTCTTTCTTCAGTGAATATTTTAAAAAGATTGATTATGGCACAAAACGGCTCAAAACTCTGGTTTCCAACCCTTTATTCCATCAACAGTTTTCACTCTGACTGAAGAAGCAAAGACTAGGATGACTTTTAGGCTCTGAATAGACCATAGTACATATTATGCCCCCCCAAATTCTTCTCCAGCTATTTAAGTTTCACAAGACAGAGCATAATTGCCAGTGAGGGTTACCATGCCCTGCTCGCAGGGAAAGCAAAGCTCACCTCACCAGCACTAGCCTGGCCGGGAGCTGAGCTGTGCTGAGCTCCTCCCAGCAAGGTCTGAGGGGTTGTTGGAGGACTGACAGGGGGTAGAGCAGGGGCAGAAAGAGTTGCTGCTGTCAGAGGAAGAAGGAACCTGGATCCTGCTCACCATGATACTCAGTGGAGTATCATGGTGAGTCCTCACTGGAGAGTCCAAGCATGTGAGTGGCCTCTCACAGTCTTTTTTCATATGATTCTGCCATGTATTGTTGTCATGAGCTGCACATATGCAAGGCTCAGAAGACATACATGCTGATACTCTTCTGGCACCTATGGACTTAACACCAAAATGAGCAGAAAGTATTAAGGCTGGGAGGTTCTCCTGAAGGTATGACATGCAACATTTCTTTAGCCTTGCCTCTATGGTTACCACAGAAAGTGCTGGAACAGTTACATTTAGGGTGAAATTCATGTGATACGTTGAGCTATCGGAAGCATTTATAGTAGAGACCGGCAGCCATAGGTATCAATGTCAATCTTCAGATTGATCAATCACAGCAAGAGAGGCAGGAAGGTGAGTGTCCTGAAGAAAATAAGAGAGGAGTACTGGCTTAGTGTGAACCATATGTATTTTGTCTTCTAAAGTCTGAATAGACATAGAAACAGCGGGGGAGCAAGTCTGCAGTTAGCTCTTCCTCAGCGAGTCTGTAGATGCCTAAGCAGTTGCGTAGATCGAGGCCTTGAGACTGCAGCTAGAATTGCATAAAACTTAGTTTCTTGTACTCTGAAACATGGAAGATTGCCCCTCTGATCTGGAATGGAAACTACAGTCATTGTCATCCCCCACAGATTTCTCTGGTCTTCTTGCTTTGTTTTTTTGGTTGGTTTGTTGTTTTTTTTTTTTTATTTCAAAAGGCGACAAAGCTGACTTATCTCCTGGGGACTCCCCGGCGGGTTTGCCGCTGCGGCCCTGTGGCCTGGCACAGAGCTCGGCTCCCTGGCAGAGAGCCCAGGACACTCAAAAGCCCCTGTCTGTGTCCTGGCTTCCCGGCTCCTCACCCCAGCTCAGGCATCAGGGAGCCTAAAAACTGCAGTGTCTACATTTGGCACCCAATCCTCCAGCAGGGAGAGGAAAAGTCTTGTGAGCCCCTGTGTGAACTGAGGCTCCCGGTGCTGCTGTGCTCAGTGTTACAGCCCGGGGTGGTGAGAAGGGAATCCTCCAGTGGGACAGGCAGGGGGCTTGAAATCCTGGGGACCTCTAACCATCGGCTAGCCTGAAGAGCAAGCACCCATGGAGTAAATCTATGTGGGGGCCACCACCAATCTGCCATTAGCCCATCCCCAGTCCAAAAATGAATTCGATCTCTCAAGCCCCAAATCAGTCCTATACCTGTAGAAGCAAGATTTATGAAGAGTTCCTCTCTGAGGTGCTTTTCTCCTCCCAAGTCAGTAATGGCAGTGTCCTCATCCTCTTTCCCAGTGCTGGGCAGAGCCAGGTACTGTTTGGCCCTTCCCCTTTCACAGCAAGGTTTTGCAGGGATGGAAATGAAAGAAGCAGTCCTGTTGCTGCCAGGATGGATCCAGAGGTGCTGGATTATTTTTGCGCTGGTCGTCTTCTGTCAGAAAGGCCAAGCAATGGACCTTGCTTGCTCCCTGCAGAAGCTGTCATCAGCTGCTGTAGCCCAGAAGCAGGGCTGTGAAGCCAGCAACCAATTAGAGGGGTTTCTTCTGAATATTTTATCAAGTTCTCTCTTCTGCAAACCACCTTTATGTTCGCAAACTATAAACTCTGGATCCTCAACTCCTTCCAATTCAGGTTATTTTAGACTTCACCAGAGCTGGCCAGAGCTTTAGGTCTTGGACACACAAACTACTGAACAGCCTGCTACATGAATTGTCAGAAAACTGGACAAGTTTTTAAAGGAAATATGACTGTGATTTGGGAAAAGTTTGTTAAAACCAAGCTATTTCCAAAGAATATGTTGTTTTTGACAGATCAGCATTTTCCAATGACATTACATTTTGTCCTCAAATTCCTGAACAGCTCCAGTCAGGTCTTTGTTCTGGTTCAGTGACAGCAATGAGATCATCATCCAGTCATGCCAGACAGAAAATCCAGTTTTGAAAAAGGACCTTTCTTAAGTTGTGAGTTTCTACTTTGCAAAGGCCCTCAGCACTACTTTTAATTGCCATTTGCATTTTAAATTTCGCTTTCTTGAAGGGAAAATCACAGGATGCTAAGAGGAACACCAAAGGCATACGTTTATAGTGAGATTATTTGTTCAAATGCACTCAACTACAAATGTTGATGACATCTTTGGAAAGGAAGGTTAACATGATTACCTTGAGCCAAGTAGCAAGAAATCAGGGTGTTTACACACTCCTTCCCCCATTCTGCAAATGTAAAAGCAACATCTGTGGATGTATGTCTCTTGGTTGAAGACAAATAGGGGTAGTAAGGTAGGAAACAACAGAACTAATAGGAATTTGCTGACATTCAGCTCTCATGCTGTGATTAAACTGACATGTCCCCAGGTATCCAGCAGTTAGAGACACTTGCAATACTGCTAAGGGGGATCTTCACCAGGAGCATGTCTGTTCAAATATTTAGAATCACTTTGTGCAGGATTACTTCTGAGGTCTTATTTGGTTTACCATGTTACACATATTTCTATCAGCTATGTTTATTTTCTAGCCCTTAAAGATATCCATGGAGTGTATCCAGTCTCCTACCCCTGAATCCTTTATTTTCATAGGCTAACGTCAGTGCTCTCTGAATTTTTTTTTATTTTTTTTTTTTAGCCGTTTTGAACTGTAGTACCAAACAGATACTGTGATTTTAACACTGCAGTCCTTAGCAGTAAGATCACCACCAAGAGTTTGCATGCAGAGCTGCTTAGATTTTTTTGTTTGCACTGGGTCTCAGCATGATCTGAAATGTTCCCTGTTACAAAAAGGCCTGTGGGCAATATTGTTGGATCACCAAGATCCAGCAATAAGATTTTAATCCCTTAAATTTCAGTTGATCGGTAAATTCAGATTCAAAGATCATGATCCAAATTTGCCTTAGAAGTGTTTGGTTCAAGACAAATCAAAACATAACAGGACTTGCTTTTCAGGGCTATTTCTGATTTGCATGCTTGCTAAGGAAATAAGAAGTTCACCAGAGGGAGAGAGGGAAAGCCTTCTGGAAATATCAAATGAGAATTTGGTACCATCAAACTTCACCTGGTAAGCACTTAGGTTTGTCTTCAAAGTGAGACTGAATGCAAACCAGCTGTAATGCACACTCAGTCCCAAAACTTTTCAGTCCACTCTTAAGCAACATTAAACACAGTGACAGCCATAAAGTCCACTGTGCGCTAAGGAAACTTGTTAAAACACGCATACTTTTGATCACTTGAGACAATGAATAAACAGAATAGCGAGCACTCCTAGGCTCAGGACTGTAGGTGAGTTCATTCGAAAATATTTAGATTTACTAACCTTAAGGTGAACTTTACTGGGTAGTGGGCAGACAGGGTTACCTTTCTCCATTTGTAAGGTACAGTAGTGGCACAACTCCCGATGGATCAGGCACTTCCAGGACAACCCCTCAATCAGAAGGGAAGGAAACAGTGGAGAATGAGAATTTTCTTTCCCTGGCCTTTTGTACACAGACATAAGATTTGTTCTGAGCTTCATGGTTATGCTTTCGGCCTGTCTGCCCAGTTCTGAGATACGGGATTTACCACAAACTTCTTTATGGGTCACTTAGGAGCCTCTAAAGTACATCGCATGTGAGGAGTTATTGCTTAGGTTTTACGGGACTCAAGTAAATAAAACTGTTTGAATAATAACAATATCTCTTGAACTCAATAAACCTGGAGGATTTTTAGATACAATTAAAATGGCACACAAACCAGAAGTATTATTAAAACTGATTCATCTCAGGGCTGTTTTAGCCTGAGACGCTCGCAGCTGCTTTATGTCAAGGTTACTGTGGCTGCAACATCCTGATGAAACCAATTTAAACCTCCCTTATTCATTTTTCTACTGTGTTGTAGCTGTCATCAGTGTATAGACCCAGTGCTAACCTCAAGGATGTCTTTGAAAAATAAATGTAAACTTGAGTTTATAGGTTTCGGTTAAACAGATAAAAACCCCTATAAAATACCAGGGGCTATCCAGATCTTCAGTTCAATGTACATTTGGAGGATTGCCATAGAAACAAGTGCATTATATTTTTTCATACTGGAAGAAACTAATGAATTAGAGCAGTGAGTTAAATAATTGAGGAGATGAGTATGGATGACTGCTTAACTCTCAAGCAGCAAGCTTGTTCTATTTATAGCATAGTTTCCATTTTTCCTCCTTCTTTCTGTATGTATTTCAATAATTCTTCACTAATAAAGTATTAAGTGAGGTCAGTAAGCTCATTGCCCTTTTCTACATCATCACGTGGAAAAATTGAGTTTAGGAGACTTGCTTCTGAGGTCAGAAGAAGAGGGCACATAGAGAAGATGATCAGCTTGAGGGCAAAGGTAGCAATGCTGATGTGTTGGCATATATGAACAATCCTGTGGCTGATTTATCAAATGTAGTGTGATGACACCATTGCATGAGTGACAGTTTCATTTCATAGTCTGGGATGACGCTACATAATTATCCTTCTGCCTAGAAATAAAAGGGCAAGTTGAATGTTGATCCAGTTAAATAGTTCCAGGAAAGGAATATTTCACTGAAAGAAAGTGCAGTTGCAATGCAGAGCATCCCATTTGAATTAGGCATTGGATTACTTGGTGCATGACCTCTTAGTTGAAAGTAGGACATGGGCAGAATCTTGTTATATTTGAAAGGGGCACATAAAGACAAACTGTTATAACCAGGTATTCAGACAAGTGAGAAGGCAGCAGCACAGTCCCAAAGGCAATAACAGAGGCTCTAGAATGGAAAATAAAGAGGGATCATCACGTGTGTTCCCCTTGGTACCAACACATGTTATATTGGTACTGGAGAAATCACTAATGGTTATCAACGAGCAATTTGGTTTTCATATCCGTTTGTAAGCTTTTTGCTGCTAGTCATTCAAACTCCCCTCAACAACAGTTTTAGCTCTCATCAGCCGAAAGGTGGACAAAGCAGATACTACTTAGCAAAAAAGAAGACCAAGGAGCTCCAAATTCTAATATATGCAGCTTATGCCACAGGACAAGATACAGACAGGCAAGCAGACAAGACAGTACATGGCATAGTGTCAGGAAAAAAACCTGTCTGGAAGAGTCTCCCTGTGGGTGAAAATGAACTACTGACTATTATGCACCTAGATTTAAAATCTAGGGAACCAAAATTTTGGGGAGCAGCAAGTCTGCAAAATCTACTTTAGCAGTAGTTGATTAGGAAAAAAAAAAGAAAAAAAAAAAGGCAATATAAAAATGAGAACTCCTGTTCAAATAAGGACCTAAAGGGGGTGACTAAAAGAGTGGATGTTTGCAGTTAACATGAAGACTACTTATAGACAAGATATCAAAGGCTCAGAAGGATGGCAGGGCTTATACCACACAGACTTCGGATATATCAGCACACTCCATGCGAAGCCCAAAGCAATCAACTGACATGATTTAGTATCAGGTCAATAGAAGGTATTTGAAGTAAGAAGACAGCTTTCAAATATCTGAGGCTACAGTGAAAGGAGAAAAATGGAAAATAATATAAAAACTGACAGGTTAAATATAAATGCATATGAAGGCAGATTGGAAAAGGGTTTGAGGGACAACTTGGAAAAGACATAAAATGTCATATAAATTCTTTTTCAAACAGATGAGGAATAAAAAGCCAGCCAGAAAGTTTGCAGGGCAATCAATGGCCAAGCATAAAAGGGAGTACTCAGAGAACATAAGGTCAGAGCAGAAAAAGTAAACAATTTTTGTGGTAGCTGTGCTCTTTTTGGAGACTTTAGGAACATTTCCACATCAAACTCCTTCCCATTGGATGAATCTGAGGATGTGTCACAGGCTGAATCGTCAGTGGAACTGGAACCATCAACGAAGAGAATAGTAACAAATCACCGTACCCAGATGTTGTTCAGAGAAGAGTTGTAAAGGAATGCAAGTCTGAAGAATAGAACTATTAACTGTCATGTATAACTTCTTGTTTAAAACCACCTCAATACCAGCTGAATGGAATTTCCTAAGTTTGTCAGAAATAAGAATTCAAAACCATTAAAAACTCCAGCTAAACTGGCAAAAACAGTGGTAGAGAGTGAGCTGGAAAAGGGGTTAAACAGTGAAGTGGTAAAATTTGCTGATGATACTGTACTGTTCAGGGTAATCAAAAAGAAAGCTGACTGTGAAGATTTGCAGGAGATCCTTGCAATGCAAAGGGAGTAATAAAACAACAAATGAAACTGAATGCATAAATGTAAAGTACTGCCTGTGGGAGAAACAACCCCGTATACATGTTAGACTCAGAAATAGTTTAATAGTTTCTGTCACTCAGGAGAGAGATTTTGAAAGGTAAGTCTTTACTAATGAACAATTAAGCTGCTAAAACGCTGGGAATTATTTGGGAAAGAGTATGTCATGAATCCATAGTGGACCCAGAACCGGAAAACTGACTGCACTTCCAGCACCTTCATCTCAAATAGTAAAAATAGAAAAGATAAAGAGAAGAACACGAAGGACTGTTGAAGCTAAACAATGGCTTCCCTTCGAGGAATGGCACACAGCCCAGAAAACAATGGAGGGATGCTGTGATAAGACTTCTGTAAACAGAGAGTAGCAAAGAAAAGGTGAATAGGAGTTAATTCTCCACTGTTTTTTCTAATATAATAACTATGGATATCAAATAGACCTAATAGGTGACAGCTTCAAAACAAACAGAAAAGAAACACTGCATATAATGCATCATAAGTTCTTAAATCCCTGAGCTGAGTATGTACAAGGGAAGCATCACTGGATACCTTCTCTATTCTTATACTTGGATTTTTCCAAGTAAGAATAGGGATTCTTCTAAGAGTAGGAGAAATAGGGATTTTCAATAAGAATAGGAGTACTAGGAGTACTCCTAAGAGTAGGAGTCTTAGGGGCAGAATGCCATTCTCATGTCTTAGGAGAAGGTTGCTATTCTCATGCCATAAGACAAATTAATTTCATTCCTCTCTTTCCCATTTTCTGAGTTTATTTGTTAAAGGCTCTTATCATGTCAGCAAAATATACAAGGACCTGGAATTGAACCACTGCAGCAAGAGCTTCCCAAGAAGGCTGGAGTAAAACAGATAAGTTTAGTTTCTGTTGAACTTCAAGCAGAAGTCCTTTTGGTTAAACATGTCTCCATAGAGAAAACATCCCTTTTAAGGCAGAACAATATTAGATTACAGGGTATGTGACACCATTTTTCCACATTCCAGTTTAACATTCACACAAGCTCTTCCTCCCAGATGCGACATTTCGCCTGACACTTACTGCATGTCATGCACTGGCCTGAAGGCAGTAGGTGAAAGTGACATGGCATTTAAAGAAAATCTTCCTGACAGCATTGTCATGATCTGCAATCACATGAAAATCACTACTGTTTATTTACAGTGGCTTGGTTAAAGATCTGTACCCAGCCCAAGGGCATAAAGCAGTGACCTAAAGTCTTAAATAGAATTCCATTTGAAATAAAATAAAACAAAGGAAATATGCCACAGTAATAATATTTGAAAGATCTGCTGAGTGGTAAAATAAACACTGCCTCTATTTATCTGGCTATCAATCCATGGAGAACACAAAGTAATTTGTCACACTGGAATGGTGAGACCCATGAGCATCTTTGGGATCACTTAACTCACATACATGAAAACTTAGTGGGAAGACACAAGATCAAACCCATCCCTTTTTAAACTTGGTATTACAGCCAACACTGAGTAAATAATAATTTCCCTTTCTTTTTCCCAGCGATCATCAGTCTTATTTTCCTCAGGAATTCCAGCTATGCTCAATTTTAATTTAATATCTGAAACAATCTTGTAATGTGCACTAAGAAAGCATTTTTGTATATTTGCATATTTTAAAAAGGAATTTACAAATAAGCTGGATTGGTTTAAACAACTGCATTTTAAAGCATACGTGATGTTCTATAAAGGTAAGTGGGAGACAGGATGTGTGGATTACAGTGATTTCCCTCTGCAGATGTGATGGATAGGCTTGGGAACCACATACAGCTGTCCCCATGGTGCCACATCCCAGCAGCTCAGAGAGCAGCCAGGGGCTGTCCCTGTTGGCCTGATGGAAGAGTGGTACCCACCATGTTGAGCAGAGCACCCATGCAGATGGGTGCTTGAGCTGGCACTCGGGTGCAGGATACACCCAGACTCCCTCCCCTCGTGTGTGCCTGATCCCACTGCCAAGTCAGGCCTTGCATTCATACAAGGAAAAGGAGCAAGTCTGGGCTCAAACAATGAACAACACAGATGTACCCATGATTCTGGGGAATTCTCTACCTAGTCCTCCTTCTGGGTCATAGTTTTGACTGCCTAGTAGATGAGTGTGAAAATAATGACTCTTTTGCACAAGAAGAACAGAAGAAGCAGCCATTTCTGTTCCTAACAACTACCAATTCAGGTACATAAAATTGAATCAGAATTACAAGGCTGTTCTTTCGTTTTATGTATCCTTGTGCTGCATTTGCCACATGCTTCCACATTTTCAGCAAATAAGGTCGAAGTGCTACAGAAACTCTCAGTCGTGACAAGGCTGCCTCACTTGCCATGTACACCACTGAACATTGACCAGAAATGTTGCTGGACAAAGCAATAGATAAAACTCTCAAAGATTCAGTGCAGTGCTTAGCAGCAATGAAAAAACAAACCCACAATATATAAATAGAAACACTGCCTATAATCTGGCAGAAATAATTTTAGAATGATTTCAAGTGGACAGCAGCGTGCAAACTTGAACAATGTGCACAGAGATTAATATTCAGCGACTAGTATGAGGGGGAAAAGCGACTGGAGTAGTGTCTAAGTATATTCTGGAGTTACGGAGAGGGTAATGGAGCAAATGGCCTGGTTCTCAGAGGAGAGCTGCATGAGGAGTTCCAAAGGGTTTTCTCTCCCCATTTTACATCCATGAGCAAAAGAAAGAAAATTATCCAGAAACAAAGAATAATCTACTTAGCACTGAAATCCTGATGCCATCAACATTTCCCTTAAATTCAATGGGCTTTTGATGAATCCCGTATATAACCAGAGCAGGGAAAAGAAAAAGGAACGACCAGGAGAGACATTCTGAAAGGTGGCTTAGTTATTTGTTTGAGGGATTTAAAGAAATGGTGAGGAAACAGCAGCAAGCCCAGTGCAGTGACACTGCTGAATGTCTCACCTTTTTTACATTTTTGCATCTCCTGAGGCTACTCGATAGAACTGTATCTCTGCTCTGAAACAGTAGGAGTCAGCAGGATAAATGTACTGTAAGAAACACATTTTCATCCAACAGTTCAAAAGCCTCAGTAAAAATGGTAAAGCTTAATCTGTCCTCTGTGGGCTGTAGCAGCAGACGGCATGGGTGGGGCCTCAGTGCAAGTCCTGGCTGCTTGTTTTTTTAGGGAGCTTGAATAAAGATATTTATTCTTGGAAGAAAATAGGTCAATTATTTTCTATGGCAACTGGAAAATAAACACACAAACTGGCAGAAAAACATCTATCCCCTGGTTGGTTTTTTTTTTTGAAAAGACCAAGTAAAAGGTTACTTTGTAATATTCATTGCTAAACTATTTATTCAGTTAAATTCCACGTTGGCTTTTTACAGCCATGCAGAGCACAGTCTGCATTGCTGGAAGCTGATGGGATGAGCCCCAAGAACTGCTGTGGAAGCTGAGCCTGAGCCCAAGCCTGAGCCTGAGCCTAAGCCTGACCCAGGCCACTGCTGACAGTGAGCGGGGAGAAATGTCACCTGGATGCTCGTATGGCAAAAAAAGTGAATCGTGAGCACTGTCTCACTTCCAGAGGAATTTGCGTATGCATCATTTGTGTATAAATTACATTTACATCTTAAAAGATGTCAGTACTACTGGGTTGTTGATGTCAGAGGTCAGCTACTTAATTACTTCCCTTGTCTCTGCAGAAGCCAGCATGACCACAACAGGGCATCCAGCCACAGTTCATTCGTTTCTCTTAAGCTCAAGTCATCTCTGTTTCTGTAAATAGGTTCTTCCTTCCAAAAGTCAGAGTTTCCTCAGAGGGAGCAAAAGAGCCTCCTGCTTCCTTTCAAAAAAAAGTTGACTGACTCCCCCACCATCTTTCCTCCTTTTAACAAAAGGGAACTTTAGCCCCTTTAGGACTTTCAGTTGTTCATCTCCGTGTCAGCCTCTCTTCCTCTTTGTTGACAACGGCTGATCTGCTAAGCCATTGACTGTGAAGAAAACGCAGGTAAGATTTACCATTATGGTCTATACTTGTCAACTGAGACTCAGATTCTTATTTCTGGTATACATTTGGAGTAACTCAATGGATCCAAGTTGCAGGATTCACTTCAAACTCAGAGTAAATTGATGTCAACTGATGAAGCTTTATAAAAGTACAGCTAACGTGGAACGCCAGCTATCTTCTTGGGAAAGCAGAAGAACTCAGAGCTATTTGAGTTATTTCAAAACAAAAGTATCAAAATGGTGGACTATAACTGAAGTCTGGTTTTAAAAAATAATAGCATCTTTGAATATCGTGAAAAAGGGACAGCAGTTTTGAGGCAGTAGACGCAGCACTGAAATGTAAAAATATGAAAATTCTTAAAAATATCTTCACGTTCCCCATGAGTGGAGAGGAAAACACGCTACTGCTACTAGCAGCATGGTTTGATCCAAGCAGTTGTTACATCAGGATCTCCTAACATCTGCCAGTTGGGAAAAAAGCTTAGTAATGGATTCAATCACATATCTTTATACAACTTGACTTAGAGGAATGTATAAAGCCCACTTCCTTGACTGTAGAAAAAAATCAAACAACCTATGACAGCTTCTTCACTTACCCCTTCAAGACTATTTCTGCCAGAACATTAATCCAAGAGTCACCTCTCCAGGCTTCCCACAAGCCTACACAGGAGAGCTGTTCAGGCTGCTGAAGCTGCTTTTTCTCTCCCTTCCAGTGTGTGGTCTCACTCCTCATATCCCCGAGCCATATCACACACACAGACAGGCATGCACACACACACACTCACACATACTTTTCCTAGTGCCTCATGCAGCCAAACTATCTCTTCTCAGAGCATTCAAATTCCTGAACAGCTTTGTTTTGCCTTAATTTTGTGTTAAATATCGGAGAAAGAGTGAGTCCCGGGGCAAGAAAGAGCACAAGAAAAGTACAGCCTTGATCTGGAGACTGTAGTATTAGGGGTCCTCTGCCCTAAAAGTGGGCAGATGCGGGCTCTAGTGCCAGCTTCCTTGAATTATTTCTCTTTCATCCAATAAATGTGCACTGTGACTTGCATCCTTTCTGGGGCATAGACTCTTCCTTTTTCATCTGAGTGCTTTAAACAAAGGGGCAGAATCGACACCTCCCCTTGCTTGCTCTAAGAGAAGGGGCACTATTCCTCCCCAAGTTCCTGGCACAGCCTGGCAACTCAGCCCTCTCCTTAACAGCTGGACATGTGATGCAGGAAGTATCATTTTTCAGATAAGGTCTGTGAAGGGTCATAGGTAAAGAGGCATGAAGAGGTAGATAAGAGAGCTAAATTCTCAGATTAGGTTGCCTCTGAATATGTATGATATCCACTTTTAGGTGTCCAAGTAACTTCTGACCTCTAAGTACTTTTAAGATAAAATGTTTTGAGGCAGCAGGCTTCTGGGACTCCTTCCTGAAATTCCCGCCTATATGCAGCATAGCTGAGGTTCAGGCAGTTTGTACAATGCCTTTGGTTCTGATATTCTTTTTCAGTAAAGCTGTTTACCTCAGTGATATTAATTTTCTTTTTTCCATTGCAAATCAATCGGCATTGGGCCCAGAAGCTGTGAGCCACTGAAGCATAACTCTAATAGTTTCTTACTCTTGGATAATTTTAATAAGTAAAGATGCCAAAGGGTACTTGGGTTTGGAGAGCAAGACTGTTTTCACAGTTTCTATCCACTGTAAATACTGCATGAACTTCTATTGCTACAGAACACCTCTGTTAAAAGAGACCAGACATGAGACTTTTCCCAAACATCTTCTTTACTGAGAAATCCTTGGGAAAAGGAATTTTGTTAATAACATGAATTTCACTCTTATCCTTTCTCATTTTTACCATAAAAGTTTACATATACGCCTGTTTCTTATTTTCCACTTAAAGAACTCACCAGAACTGACACTGTTCCCAGGGACAATGCTACACACAGCCTTGCTTGAATTAGAGTTAAGCAGGGAGAGAGAAAAAAAAAGACAACCTAACTAACTCTTGCAGGTTCTAACGGCCTGTATCCCATTTAAGCCATGGCTGCCTTATACTTTGCAGGCATAAATTTCTTGGGCCAGAGAGGAAATATGGGGTTTTTTTCCCTTCCTGTTAGTTTTCATTCTTTGTTCTCCTGCCACGGCCCCACCACCCTTCCTGTTCCCAGAATAGCAATTTGGTGGCATCTCTGAGGAGTCTGAGAGAAGATGGGGAAAAATGTAGTGCCATAATATGGCAGGAATGGCTGATAAATAATAATACAAGAAAAGAAGAGCGGAGTTGAGCCTTTTGGCTACAGCTGGCTGGCACAGTCATGCAGTGCTGGGGGTAATGCAGTGACCCCTGTCCAGATCATTCCAGCTGAGTGCTGGGGATGGAGGGGTGAGCCCTGTCTTCCTCCCTGACATCTTTCAAAGATGTCATCTTAGAGGTGTAAAATGGCCTTCAAACAAGAATAAAATTACACTTGAGAGAGAACATTTCATATCAACCAACCAACGACCTGGATTTTTCACATATGAAATGTGGATTTTGATATAGAAAACTGCAACTTCCGGAAGATCTTGGGTTAGTTACTCATCCTGATTGGAATTCTCCCTGCAGGCTGGTTGAACAGTTTTAAACATCTACATGTAACACAACATACAAATTTTTATTCCAAAATACAAAGGAGAACAATGAATATGGCTAATTTCTCACTTTAGTGGGTACTTACCACACAATGATAACAAAAGGCATTTGGGGAAGACAGTGCGAGTGACCACTACATCTATTTTTTGTCAGTATACCTACAGTATTGAATAATTGACTCCCTTCATTACTTTGATTTGCTGACCATCCACACTGCTAAATGTTAGTTTGTTCCCAGAAGCTCCTTAATACCTGCCAAAGCAAAACTGGGTTGTGGGATTGGGCACTGTTGCCAAGTGAAAAGGCAGGGCTAAATGCTCTGTGCTGTGCACGCCATTGGTCCGCTCAGGAAGGAGCCTGCTCTCATTTTCCGAACAAACTGATGAAAAGAGGTGCTGGCACTGATGTTGGGTGTGAACAAGATGCTAGCTAGTATTTGGAAGTGGAGATATAGGGGATAGGGGAAAGACAGGGTGGAAGTTTCAGTGATGCTCAGTTGTCTATCATCCGTCAGATAAGACTTTCTAAGAACAGTGTTACAAGGTTATGTTTTATTTGGCTGAATTGAGCACTCTATTAGGTCTCTATTTATTTGGATACCCTGATAATTTGATGAGATGCTAGAAGCCTCAGGATATTAAAATGAGCAATATTTTTAGAGCAAGCAACATCTTCTTTTTGCAAGCCCTTCTACCAGCTTCTCCCCAAGCTCCTGAGAGAAGGAACAGGCTGTACAGCTGGCCAAGAGGGCTGCTGATGTTCAACTGTTTGCTATGCACGAGGGCCTGTCTTGGAGAAAGCGAAACATTGGAGTCTACCATTTAAAGGGAACAAGAAGAAGTTTGAAGGCTTCATTAAATTCCAATCCTAAAAATACAGCAGGGAGGGAAGCCATTTTGCTGGTAAACGGGTCCACATTTATTTGCAGGCTCATATAGCTTAAATTTAAATCCCAAACTTTGTTTGGAAACTTTTTGCCAGCTGGTGCAGACAGGGTATATTGACACACAAGCAAGGAATTCCACACACAGGAGGAAATGGAACAGTAGGAGATAAAATTGGAATATTTGAGAAAACAGTAAATTTAGGTAAAAGAAAAAGCTTAAACTCTGTTAATGGGATACAAGTAGGTTTTTTGGGGGGAACTGGAGAGCTAATCCATTTACAGATAATGTGGCATTTTCCAAAATAAATTCTCCTACATGTGAGAGCATTGAGTCGGTGAGAAGAAGATTAATCTCTTGTAAGTGCCTTGTTTATTTTCAACATTTACAGCTTTATGAAACCAACAGAATGATTTATCAGTGGCTCTGAAATACTGTAAACATGTCATCCAGAGTTTCTACATGCACTTTTGCTTTGGAATATCATGGATAATTCTATAACTGAATTTGTATTCATATTTTCTAGAATAGGAGATATCGATGTGATTCACATTTCTAGGATTGTTACTAGATGCAGCAAGCAAAGAAAAGAGGAAATATTAAAGGAAGAACTAAAAGGATCAACCTTAACTACTACTCACAGCAACTTATTATGAGGTCCTATCAGTCACATGGAAAAATGCACTCTCTCTCAATGCTATTGATTCTATATCCCGAAAGAAAACCATAAACTAGTCTTTCTTTCATTTTTTTTTTTTTTTTAAGATGACATCCAAGATTGCTCTAATTAGCAACAGGAGACTGAAACCACACAAGAAAATAGCTGAAACATAAGCTTAAAGCATTTTGGAAAAGAAGACAAAATCTCTCAACGTGCTTCCATTTTTAAGACTGAAAATGGAACTGATAATTTATGCCACAAATCTGTTTGTGGCAAAGGCTTGTGTAGTCTGTTTCCTCAAAATGATAGAAAACTGCAGCACTGATTCAGAGAAGATACAAGCTTGAAATGCTTTCAGTGGGACTGAATACCCGTTCAGTATCACAACTGCATTTAGAACCTTTTGGCTGATTTTTTCCAAACTTTTTACTATGTTCAGCATAGGGAAACAAGAAAATAATTGATAAGAACCAATGTCATAGAAGGACACGTATTAGCAAGTTCTAACTTGTTAGTGGAATAGGAGAACCTACTGTGGTGTTCTGTTGTAATAGAGAGCTGCAAAGTTTTCATAGTGTGATTGTGTGCTTTAATATGCTAGAGGTACAAAGCACGTACTCAGGTGTTTCATTTGATAAACTGCCAATGCATTTCTCATTGTCCACTTCTTTGGTAGGAAAAATAATAAAGTATATATGTGAGCAGGAAAAGTAACAACTCTGATCACTGATACAGCTATACTCAAACTTGCATCCCTAGAAGTGCTGACAGCAAGTACATTCATATGTATTCTTGGTACTTTCTTGTCTTTATCAGTCATCAGTTCCATCATTCATGATGAAAAGGCATTCTTTAAGAATGAAATAACACAAAACATTTAAGACCCAGAGGGTTTTAAAGGAGTCTAGGTGGTCCACTTACCTCTCCAGCACCACTTACTTCTCTATTTGTTTGTTCATAATGTTGGAGGAAGATTCTGGTTTCTGGGGACATGATAAAGCAGACATATAGCTAGCACTTACACAGGGTTAACAGGGCTATGAAAGCCCAGAAATAATATCTTGGGAAGAAGATAATACGTAGTCTGTGAGAAAGAGACAACAATGTAGCTGAGTGACACCCTTGAGATGAATTTGTTCTTTTTCACTGTAATTACTGACAAATTTAAATGTTCTGTATACATATGGCCCCTGTGAATTTCCATAAGACTATCTATAAAGACAAAGAGTTAGTTCTAATGAGTTTAAAACTTCACTCCAATGTTATGATATTTAGATAATCATTAAGATTTATTCAAACAACATATATGGGTTTGTTTTGATATTTCTGTCAGTGTTATAACCATTCCTACAGTTTTATTCTGTCTGTACACATATAAGATTGAGAGGGGAATAATTAAACAATCATTATAAGCATATGCAGTCTAACAATGAAAGACAAATCTGCTCTTGTATAATTTCTAGTTTCACTTCCACATTAACAGAACAGTTATTAGACTGAAGATACTTTACTACACAGAACTGTAAGAAATATATGAAAATGATATTAAAGAACACTGAGGTTTTATTGTGATGGCCTCACACGTAAGGAATAACAATGTTGTCCATAAATCCTTAATTCCATCCTTTCATGTACATGCAGTACTAATAATTAGAAGATCACGTATGATCACGTATCATTAGATTTGTCAGTGACTTCTCTAAAAATCTCATTAGATCCTTGCTGGCCTTGCAAGACCCAAACCTATTGAAGAGAAGCTCATTTTTCCTGATTTTTCACAGCAGCAGTCTGCAAAACCCTTCATGAGCTGGGCTTCTGAAGCCCAGGGTGGGGTCAAAATCTTTGTTGGGAGCCTTCAATTTACATCTAATTAAGTCTATGAATAAGCAAACTTTGCTTTTTGCCTGCCATAAATTCCATGCTCTTTGAGACTTTCAATTGTCACAAATTCACTGTTGAAACTACTGGTGAGCTATGAATGTCATCTTCAATAAAACATACCTCCTAGGATCTACTGGTAGAATATAGCAGTTTTCAGCGCTGATTATAGCTGCTATGCTATAAGCCATTGTCAGCACTAACCTTTTCCCATTGTTGGGGCCTCCTTTCTGCTGCTTCTTTACTGCTTTGATTATATATCAGCAGTGTTAGAATTATTTATGTTTCATGCCTATTACCATACTGTGAGTGTGCCACTCATTTGTATGCAAATTTAGAGGCAGAGTCCATATTATACCTCTTCTCTTCTTGTTCCTGATTGGAAATCTAATTGTAAGGATTCAGCACTAATAAAGTTAGGACAATTGTCAGTACTCTCAATTCTTAATATTTTTAACAGTCCTGCAATAGTTGTTGTTCTCTGAGATTCTCAACTGATAAAATAGGGATACTTTAGGCTGCAGATGTTCTCACTACAGAAAAAAAAAAAAAAAAGAAAGAAAAAAAGGAGGAACATTTCTATCATTTCAGTTTTGAGGGAAAAACTTTAACATGCAAATTTTAAATGCTGACAGCAAGAAACATTTAAAGAGAACCAGAAATCCATTAATACTTTTGGATTGTAATCTTATTTTAAAGCCAGTCTCAGTTTCGGGGGATCTGCATCACATTTTATAAGAATGTTTGATAAATGACTTTTTATTGTGAAACATAAAGCACTATATGGTAGAAATCTAGTTTAAAAGCAGAAGACAAAACTTTGCCAAAAGACGGCAGCAAAAAGAACTTGAAAATATTACTGCAAGTCAGGAAAAGAATTCATCCTAGAAGAGCAGGGGAAAAAAACCCTATCATCACATTACTTAGGAAGGAGGATCTGGGTTATTGTAACATCTGGTGTGGTCTCACACTGGTTCCAATACCAAATGAACTCTTCTGTGTGATTACACGGGGCAGGAGCTACCTACATGCTGGTAGGCAGCAGGTTTTGAAAATGGCAAAAAGATTTTTTCCTCATTGCTCTTTCATTTATCGTATTTTCATTCTATGCAACACCACCAAACAAAATGATAAATGGTAGCTACTTATATCCTACATTTAACTTTCTGTCACAGAGCTGTTGACAGTGTAAGTAGAGTTGCCTTGAAAGATATTAGACACCCATAGAATCCTTACTAAATTATCTGGTATTTTCCTGATCCCAAATTTGCCATCCAGCCAAGAACTAATTTTGCAGTTTAGTGCTGTCAGTTAGGAGCATGCTGCTTACCCCATGTTCCTTAGTCTTGTCACTGACTTTAGTGCGTGACACCAGAATCTTGTGGACACCTTATAAGCCCAGAGAGCTCAAATTTTCTTAAGATATCTGCTTCCTGACCCTGCCAGCAAAGGAAGCGCAATGAAAGACACAGAGGAGAAATCTCTAGTTTGTACAGTCACCTAGCCAAAACTAGCTTTTGTATAATCTGTGACAATCTCACCTTTCGGTAAGAAAAAAGCTTTAAGGATTGTCAAAGCTAATCTTTGGGGAGTGTTTTTAGAAGCCCGGAGACTGCACCCACACACCCCTCAGCAAGAGAAGAGGCTAAGTCAAGGCCTGTTTCTTTCCAGAAACTCCCTGGACTTCAGTAGCAAGAGGCTCCATAAATAAACATTTTTTGACAACCCAAAGTCTAAAGAGAAAGAGGTGATATGGAGGGATCTACTGTGGCGTGATCATGACAGAAGAAGCAACTTTATAGCGACAGTCTCCAAAGGAAAGATTAATCGGTAGAAAGGAACATCTGTATGACTCAAATAGTAAATAAATTAAATTGGATTGATGTACTGCAACACAGATGCGTAATTATAATCTTGCCTAAAAAAAAGGAAAGAAAATGGCAAGAAATATCATCTTTTCTGATAGCAAAAGTAATATGAAATTACTTCTTCAAAATCTTGTCATTTTTGACATTCTGTGCACTCTCTGTGCACTATGGTGTTCATACAAAGACACATGGTGGGGCTGGCAGCTGCATTACTACCATTTTTGAAGCGAAGTTTTGAGGCAAGAGTATGCATTACAGCATAGTTCAGTTTCTTCATGTACTGTATATGATTGATAGAATCAGAACCAGTTAACTCTTAACCAGTGTATTTATTTCATAAGTTCCTTTCCCTATAATATCCTGTGACAGTCAGGGAATGTATCCTTTGATATGAATTTACTGGTGACTCTTAGAAACATGGTACTGTTTGTACAGCAAAGTCAGAGCATCAGTGAGAAGGGCATGGACCTTCTCTGAGCAATTTCTCTTCTCTGCAGCCTCACAGACAGAACTTGTCAAAGGCTGTTGCCAGAGCAACTGAAATCTCTCATAAAATAGCATTTCTGATGTGAGACAGCTGTACCCTAGGGAAATACAAAAGCAACTATTTTCAAATGGCTAGTGTTGAAGTAACTAGTTATGAAAAAACTATACTGTGATAATCAAACAGTCATAAGACATCACAGTTTTCACAGTTTGTGGGATCACCTCTTGTAATGCTGCTTTCCTGATAAATAGAAAAATAATCTATGGAACAGTGTTTATGAGGAGGCTTTTGGGATAAATTCTGTCCTTTTCTCCATGGATGAAAAAAAGCTGTTGATATTTTAAGTCTAATGACTCAGCTACGGGATAAGTTCAAAGAGCTGGATGCAAAGGGTCATAATATCCTCATTAGTTCCCCATGCGTCTGTCCAGCGAGCAAGAAGTGGCAAGAAACCAAGCTGTGCAGAGCCTGAAGAGAAAAGATACTTTTGGGTCTTGAGGTTGAAGGCTCAGTGACTATGCTTTACTGCTGTACTACAGATGCTAAAAATAACACTTCCATGCAGGTTTCTTTTCCTGTTTGACTTAGCTTGCAGAGCAAGTTTTCAGTGAGGAAGCAATTCCCTTCAGTCTTTAGCTAGAGAAGACGCATTTAGGCTTAATAAGTTTTTTTTAAAAAGAGACTGAGGACTGTCTGAAAACAGAGAGTTTCTCACTCATAATAAATACATCTTTCACCTAGCCATCGATTTATTTATTCCATCTTTTTTTTTTTTTTTTTTTTATTTGGGCTCAAATTCAAGTTGAAATTAATGAAAAAACATTGATTAAGAGAAGGTAAGAGACAAAGAATGCATGTAAGCTGGGTTATAGTGTATACAATGAGTTAAGTGGCATTGAGTTATTTGAGCAGGCTATTTTCCATTCTCAGACCATACAGCTATCCCTTAACTCTTATGCTGCAAAGCACAAGAAGGTATCAAGGCAGCCACTGGCACTGGATGCTTTAATTGATTGCATTCAGAAAAATGGGATTGTATTGGAAACCAGCAGAAGTAGGGAGGTGATTGTCCCCCTGTACTCAGCACTGGTGAGGCCACACCTCGAGTATTGTGTCCAGTTTTGGGCACCTCAATACTAGAGAGATATCGAGGTGCTGGAGCGAGTGCAGAGGAGGGCAACGAAGCTGGTGAAGGGCCTGGAAGACAAATCATATGAAGAGCGGTTGAAGGAGCTGGGACTGTTTAGTATGAGGAAGAGGAGGCTGAGGGGAGACCTCATCACCCTCTACAACTACTTGAAAGGACACTGTAGAGAGGTTGGTGCTGGTCTCTTCGCACAGGTAATTAATGACAGAACAAGAGGGAATGGCTTCAAGCTCCAGCAGGGTAGGTTTAGACTGAACATTAGGAAAGAATTTTTCACAGAAAGAGTGGTCGGGCATTGGAATAGGCTGCCCAGGGAGGTGGTTGAGTCACCATCCCTGGATGTGTTTAAGAGACGTTTAGATGTGTTGTTGGGGGACATGATATAGGGAAGAACTTTGTAGTGTAGGGTAGATGGTTGGACTCGATGATCCCAAGGGTCTCTTCCAACCTGGATGATTCCATGATTCTATGAAAGTGACTGTGCCTGCAGAGAATTTGTAGGGCAGCAAATGTAATTTCTCAGTTTTCTTGGAGCTGGAAACAGTGATAAAGAAAAGATGTGTTGCTTATGAATGTCACTCACACATATAGCCACCTTTGTCTCAGATATGGAAGAAGATGAAGGAAAGAGTGGTGGGATTAGGAAGTGAACACTGACTTTTGCATTTATATTTCTCATTGGGGATATCAAACTGCAAGGTGCTCAGCATGCTGCCCCTTATTAGGCTAGCCATGTTGATTTCAGTGACGCTAATAATTTATTGAAGTCCATCCCTGAAGATTTTGCTGGATTAGGCTGATGATGTTTGATACTTTGCAGAATCAATTTCAAAGCTCTCTCAATCGTGTATTTTTTTTCAGAAGACATATCTGACATGATACTCATTTCAGATATGCTCAGGTTTGGTTATGTTTCGAAATCTCCTGACACTAGATGCCATGACAGTTATGGCAGCTGAAGAAAGTATGATCTGCTCTCCATAGGAATATCTGTAAGGTTTTTGGAGAGTTAAGGACTCTACTGTGCTATCATTTGTCAAACTAATTGAAAAGTAGTTTCCTATTTTTCTTTTTCACTTTTTAATGTCATCAGTACTCAGATACATAACTAGAAGTATAGAGAGGTGGATTTGAGTGTCACAGCTGTGTTAATCAGGAGTCAGTCCATCAAAGCTAATGGGTAATATCAGGCCCAAACTGAATAAGCATTGTTGACTCAAAGAAATCAGTACAACCTTCTTGAAAATTATGTTAGTAAGAGCTTCTGGGAGCTTTCTTCTTTTTCAGATTAGTCCATCTCACCCATATTGTGTGCTCTCCACTTAATTCATTGTTTCCTGTTTTCCCTTTCTTCTAAGTGGAAAATTTTTGTTTCCTTTAAAATACTTCAGTGGAGATCTTTACAAGATTATTGATATTTGCATTGCCTGCATAAGGTGTACCTTTCCTGATATCCCACTTGCCTTCTTCAAGATTTAGGAAATGTGCCATCTTGCATAAAATGTAATTCACTAGAAGACATTAAAACCGTGCTCTAACATGGTAATTTCATTATGGGGTTGTGTGCCATTTCCATTTGAATCAACTTAATCTTACAGAACAGATTGTATTTCAAAATGTCTGGAATCTAGCTGTGAATATTTTTCTAAATGATGTTTTAGCTGTCCAGCTTCCAAGTGCTCCAGCACTGGAACACTTAAATTAGAGCATTTGTATTTACTAAACTGGTCATTTCTAGAAATCTATTTGAAGAATCTTTGTGTCATTAACATCATTTCTATACTGACGACTGTTAAGATTGGAACTTTGATCACTTTATTGCTTGTTTATATGATATTATTAAAAAACAAAATGACTATTACTATTCAGTAAAGGATACACTGTGTCTATCCTCGTTTTTTTACTTTCCTCCATTTCTAACAAATGAAGATCTCTCCACTGACAATCAGCTTGCATAGATTGAAAACTTCCTTTAATTTCAGAAATAACTCCTCTTATACACAGGTTTTTATTTTGCTTTTGTCTCTGTGAGTATCTCAGCTAAAAAAAAAGAAAGGGGTAATGATGTGGAGGCACCTTCTAAATTATGAAAAAGTATGTCTGCCCTTTGATCTTATCATTTCTGTGGATCCAGTATTTACTGACATACTATCTCCTTACCTCAGACAGGAAGATTCAGACTTCCACATATGCAAAAAGCAGAAATGAGAATAGCATCAGTAGGTATGTGGAGCTCTGGTGGCATTTCATAAGTCTTCATTATCAAAGGGAAGATACACACATCTACTAAGGCAGTTCTGAGAACAAATGCTGAGACAAGAAGCAAGAATTTCCAGAGTCTGAATGGAAACCTTGTGTGTCTTCCACTATCATGAGATAAACTCCTGAAGTACCTTTGATAATATCAGGGACTTAAATGGGAATTTGACTGTTGACTTTAGTGCAAACATGGTTTTGTTTCTGTGTTAATAAACTGAGCCAGTGTGCACTCTGGTAGATGTGAGGGAGATCAAGGTCCTCCACAAAAGGACCTTTGAACAATTTCCTGTCTTCAAGAGCTCCTTCAGACAACCTGACTGGGTGGAGAGGGGGAAAAATGCAGGCTTGCTTCATTTCCCAGATTTTTCTCATAGTAGAGCTGAAATAAAGGATCTTCTTTTTGAGGCCTTAATAATTAAAACTCTTTGTACCCTTCTCCCTGTTCTCTTATGACTCTCCTTCCTTTGCCCCAAATTTCCTTTCCACTTTAAGATCACTTTGACAATTGAGATCTGAGCACGGCCCAAAGCTGTTACTTTGCCAGCAGGTCATGAAGTCCTGTTTGTAGTTATTGGGTATTACCTTCTGAATGCTTTTGTACTTTAAACAGTATATATGCAAGCATTGTAATATTTTCTGCCTTTGAAACACAAGAGCTTTTTTTTTTTGTGTGCGAGATCTTAATCATAAATTGGTTTCTTGGACCGGAATATTCACTTGGCATTAAGCAACAGTAAGTGACTTTGCTTTTGCTTCAGGCTGCTTTAGAACATTTCAAAGGCCACAGGAAATATTCTTTCTATGATTTACACTCTATCTTAATTGTGCTGCAGTATTTCCAAAACAATATTGAAGGATGTTCTTTTGTGGGTAGCTAGGAACAAAAATATCTTGTTTAACTTTTGAGCTATGTATACTTTCTTGGCAAAGATTAATTTGAGAGATGGATAGAAGATAGCTTTTTTGCTCCAAAGAAGAGTTTTACTCTAGCAGATTGAATTTTGTTACCAACCTTTTACAGATTGGGTTCAACTATAAGAAATAAAACCAGGAGAACTGATATTTTCCTGGCTATTTCCCAGAGACTGTTGGTTTGACAGGTTTTCTTGTAAGTCTTTGTCCTGCAAGGTATCCGAGTATTTGTCCTCTATTTCTCATTTTTGGAAAGGAAACTAATCTCAGGGTCTAATCCAAGCCAGCATGGAAAAGGTAAGGAGTGAAGAAGAAAGACTTTTGTTGTTCCTACCTTCTCCTGACTTGTGTGCTGTTTTTTCTCCTCTTTTTGTCTGATACTGCAACCCTGCATACAGGAACAGAAACATAAGACTCTTTCTAGAAGGCTGATGAAAGGACAAAGACCATCTAAAACAACTCCTCCATCAGACCCGATGTAAACTTGGGTGCAGAACCCTGGCAGGGAGGAGCAGTGGTGTGCCAGGGAAAGGAGATTTTGATACAACATTGTGCTAGGAGAGTCGAGGGTATCTGGAATTAACTAGCATTTGTATGCTTCAAGAGGCTTACTTAAAAATAAAGGCAACAAAAGATACACTGTAAATGTTCACAACTTTACACTGCAAAGCCCATTCAAATTTTAATGGGTAATATTTGCATTAAAATTCCATCACTTCCTAGTATTTGCCCATGAGTTACATTCAGCAAATTAAACTCAGGTGGAATTCTTATTATAATGACCTCTCTGGTCCCTGGTAACAGTCAGTGCATCCTGCCCAGATGTGTACAACTAACTTCCACTCGCTGACAGTCACACTTGTCTCCACATGTGTATGAATGCATCCTGTTGTCATCAGGATGACTTTTATTCCAAAAGTTGGCTCCTTTGCCACAGCCATGCTTCCCCCTCCCCCAAATGTGCACAGTTTCTCTCACCACCTTTGTCTTAACAACAGACTCTCACTCACACACCTCTCCATGGCACGTGAAAGGACATTTCTACATATCTGTGGACCCTCTATATGCCCCTTTTGAAATATGCTTCACCTCGGTATTTACAAAGCACTTTCTACTGAATCTGATACTAATCTACTGATCTATGAATGCAGCTGGGACCACAGTGGCAAGCTTGTACTTGTTTTCAATTCTCATATATTGTATTTGGTTGCAAAATGGCTGCTTTTCTTCCTCAAAAGCTGGTCTGTAGAAGCTTTACACACACTTCTACTGCAAACTTCTGGCAGTCTATGAAACTCTAATGATGATGGGCTATGGCCATCACATGTGCACAGGCAGAATTCAAGGAAATATGGAATATATAATAAAAGAATACATATTTCTAAATCTATTGAACATGTAATATGCAACAGTTCTAACTTAAAATGAATCTTATGAAGCACAATTGCTAGTACATTTACATGCCTGTGAAGTGTATTGTTAAGGAAGACTCGTTTTCCTTCCTCTTGTCTCTTTTTGGCTCTGGTAAGAAAAATAGGCCATATTTAAAGCAAAATGTGACAGTTACAACTGAAATGTGGGCTTGTGCTCACAAACACCCTTAAAAAGGTGTCAAACTGTGTTTACACTTATTTAACTGCAAATTTCTGTCTAAAGAAGAATTTAAATGTTTTTAGTCAAGGTCTAGTTTTCTAGCCTAGACAAGTTGGAAACATTGTCCTCTCCAAAACAAACTTATTTTTTCTAAATTTGACCTACCTTTAAGAATTTCCAAATAAGCAGCTATTTGTCCTGTTTCTGGTTTCAATCAAAACCCAAACCAGCACATTTATATTTCATAATGCTGCAACTGAAGTTACTAAATTTTTTTGCCTGTATTAAGTTGAACACACATACTAATCTTAAGTTGCAGGGATACAAACCAGAACCAGAGTACCCAGAAATTGTTAATGCCCGTGTAAATCAAAATTGGCAAGGTCTGGAGAGTTCTAGCTTTTGGGTTTGCTCCAACACTTTTAATATTGCGAAACAGACTTCTTAGCAAGGAATCCTAAAGATGCTAAGAGAATTAAACATTTAGAGAAAGGAAAGGCTGTACAAATATTTACTTATGATTATTATTGTGGTACTTTCAGATCCAGGCCTCCAAACACTTAATAGATGTACTTAACTTTAGTGAGAGTACTTCCACTGAGTTAGTAGAAATATTCATCAGCTTAAAGTTAGACACAGATGTGTTTGCAGGAATGGAACTCTATATTTTATATGACTGGTATTAAATTCACCTTCCAGCTGTAGCTTTAAAGTTCATTTCATAATGGGACTCCTGGGGAAACAAGCTTAGAAATAATATATGGTCCTAGAAAAATATTTTGAGTTCATAAATAATATGATAGAGGATATTTTCAAACTTTGGAATAACTTTTCCGTTGAGGCGGTTTTAAAGATTATTTAAAAGAAACCTGAAGCTTGATTTAAACATTGGAATATATTGCCAGAGGGAAGAGAGTATACATTTTCATTTTTATGAATTAGGTTTTGCTGAACTATCTTATTTACTGCCATCCCGTTTGCATTGCAAGGGGTTTATTTTACAAAACACAAGAAAAGAAAGGACATTTCATGCCTAAGGTGGATTATCATCTTCTGTGAAAACATGTCATGTATTTCTTGAATATGAAATATAGGTGTGCTCCGATGCTTTATAAGGAAAAGAACTCAGTATTCTTGGGTCCAACTTACTTATCCTTGCTTTTTGCCCTTCGCATTGTTAGTAACACTGATACAAAGTCTGTAGAACTCCAGCAGGTCACAGTGCCACCTGCCCTGGTAGAAATGACCAAATGTGGTGCAGAGTAGCAGGGCATATGGCCCAGCACGCTTCCCTACCGAAACAAAGCACTGCTCATAAAACTGTGGTGAATGGAAAAGGATGAGGGGGGCCATAATCCCCTCGCTGTGCTATATGTGAAAGCAGGATCTGACCTGGAGCTTGCAATGCAGTGCTGAAAGCTGAAGGATATGCCTGAGAAAGAGAAAAACCACAGGAAAATGACAGCAGAGCCCTCTTTTTAGGACAGAGAATTATAGGCCTGTTGAGAGGGAGAGCAAAGCACTGGGCTGTAGAAGCCTTTGGGAAGACAGGATGCAGTACTAACAGTAAGTCATTTTTTTGGGGAAGTTTTTTTTTCAGAAGATTTCTAATTTTAGGCCACAATTAAATTTAAACTTTTAGGAGTTTTCTATGAGGCCAAGTGGAACATCCTTGTGTAGTTCCACACAGTTCTAACAAATCTGAAAATTTACACCAAAGAAATATTTTTCCCCCACTTGAGGAAGTACTTCTGGAAAAGCCACAAAATGTAAGAAAACATAAATCTGTTAGGATTTTATAAAGACTATTACAGAAATGCAAAAAAAAATTAAGACCAAAGAAGATCTTCTCCATGAGCTTCACTAAACAATCCTGGGAATACTGCATAAAAAGATGATCATTCTCCATCATATCCTCTCAGACTGTGCCATAAGGACCACTGGCATATGCAATCTAGTCAAAACACTAGAGGTCTTTTAATGTGGTCAAGACCTTACATTCGGGAGATAAGGTTTTCTGATGCAAGATTCAGAACAAACAAAAGTGCCAGATGGTATAAACAGACTAAAATTTCTGTGTTTGTCTAGAGGAGGACTGCCTGAGCAATATTGAGAGGCAATCATAAAACCTCTCCTCTAGGACCTCTTTACAGGCACAAGAAGCACTCTGAGGTCAGAAGGAATAAGCTCAAAGGGGGTTAAATGCCATACAATGCTTAGGAAATTAGACAGTGCTGTCTAAATTAAACCAAACACTTCTCCAGCCCCTGGGGTATCACTAAAAGGTGCAAAGATTGTTTAAAGCTGCCTTCCTTGCCAAGATGCCAAATGCTGTACAGCTAGTTTCCTATGCTGTGAGCATATTTCTTGGCGACATATATCAGAAACAAAGGAACTGGACTCTGCAATGACACAGATATACTGGACATGTTCCTACCGTCCTCCAAGCCACTTTACTGAAGGGATGCAAGCTTCCTCATAAATCTGCTCCAAATCCAGTCACTCGGTCAATCAAACGTCTGAACGCTGCATTCAGATTCTTTCTTCCTAGGAGAGAATAAGTAATGTCATGACCAGGATTTATGAAACTGAAGTCTAAACATGGTTTCTTTTTTAGTAAACATGTTCATTTTTTATGGATGATTTTGTGACTCCCATAACAGAGTTTGTAAGATTTATAGGGCTTTCTATCTAACAGAGATATAGACATGTCCAAATTCACAATTCCTTAGTAGTTCCCACTAGTTAATAAATTATTACTGGAAGATACTTATTTCACCCTCTTCAGGTGATATACACAATTAAAGAGCTGTCATTTTATATCAGCTTTGGCTATGTTAATGATTTGATCAAATTCACACATTCTTTGTTGTCATTGATTAACTATCATTCCAGGTGTAACGCCAATGAAATCTGTGGAGTTCCATCATTGATAAAGTCATCCCAATACTGTTTTGTATTATGAATTTGCTGTAGCAAAACCTCCCTAATTAGGGAGCAAGTATATTTTGGGCTATGTCTATATTAGCAATCACTGCAATAGAACTGGCTCTGCAGAATGAAACACAGTGCAAAGGATCCAACCTCAACACTGTGTTTCACACACAGCACTAGTCTCACACCATGAACTGAATGCTTATTAGCAGTTCAAATGCGTTAGATGTGCTCTTGGAGAATCTCCCACCTAAGCTTCAACTGGAAGGATGCTGTTTTGTGTACTCCATAGCTTCTCCATGATGCAAACCAAAGTGCACAAGCAGGCGCCATGAGGAGATCCATTTGACAAGGGCACTCCTAATTGGCACTGAAGTGCCAAAGTAGATGAACCTTGATGTTCAGAGATGCAAAAGACCAGGATAAATCACTCAGACCTTACTTAGTAGCATTGTGTAAGAGGCCTGAGACAGATCTGTGTGAGCTAATTGTACCTGGAAGTACAATGATTCCACAATGATCCCAACAACACTGTGGCTCATTAAGCCGAGCTCATTAACCCACCATTCTCATTAGTGCTCATTCTTCAACTATTTTTTTTCAGTCTTATGTCATCAATCTCTGTGCTGTCAAGGGGTCCAGGCTGACATGCCCTTAAGCAACCATTGAACAGAGCTATTACTGCCAGAGTAACAGTTTTATTTAGTATGTAGGTAGATGAATGGGTTCTAAGGGAGGCATCACTGAGTTTTGCAGGAGTGCGTGATCTAGTCATCAGCTGAACCCAGACCTGACTCTAACTCTTATCTTTAAACACAAACCCATCTTTCTCTTTAATGCAAGCAGCGTGAATTGTGACTGACCATAGTAGTGACGAATACACTTACTGCAGTCTTGTAATTCAGCTTTCTACTTTTGTGTTACCACAAGATTCACAAGAGATGAAGTTATGGACAAAAACTACCAAATAAATTAGTGGATGCTTAGCAAATTATTCTTGTCTCACAAATGTTTGAGATGATAGAATACTTTTGTATTAGTTTCCTTTGCTTTTATTTGCTTCAAGAAGTTTGAAATGTTATTAAGTTAAACACTATAGAAAAGCATGATGTGCAGGAAGAGGCAATATTTTACATTAGATAACTGATTGTTCTACATTAGACCAAACAGAAAAAAATGGTAACTTTGGGATCAGACTCTTTTCTCGAAGTCACTACAAGCATTGTTTTGAGCCCTACACTTTGTTTTCTATGGCATTCTAAAAGTTTTACAGAAGCAGAAGTGCCACAGATTTAATAACTGAAACTCTTAGTAATGGGTTCTTAATTTGAGTCATCACAGACACTGCTTAATGGCCTTATTTCCAGCAAAAGACAAATATTAATGATTCTGCTGAGGTTTTCAGGATCTATGACTGTGGAGAGCACAGATTTAAGTGCTCAATTCCATCAAAGAACCCAGAAACAAAGCCATGATTTCAGGGCTGTGAGAGAATAAAGGGTTAATGCACACCTTGTGATGGACAGACCAATGCATGAATTAAAAGAAATGGAGATATGTTAATCCTTGGAAGAACAGATTAGTTTCAGGTGATCTTATCTTACCTTAAAAAGCCATGATTAATATAGAAACACTGTTCGGATCAAGACATGATTTTTTTTTTTAACATGCACAGCGATGTCTGCATGTATGTGGCTTTTTGAAGAAGAAGAAGAGTAAGAAGAAGAAAAAGAAGAGGAAGAGGAAGAGGAAGAGGAAGAGGAAGAGAGCAAAGTTGGAGGCTATGGAGAACAAGGAATATCCAGCTATGCCTATGAGATCAGATGCAAAGCCATCATGATTCCTGTTTAAGGATTCAAAAATTCCCACTGTAGACTGTGGTAAAAGGCTACAATATGATTCTAATTTGGTAGGAGATACAAATAACAGTGTAGACAGATCAACAGTATTGCAACTGAATCATGGGTGGAAAGGAACTGTAAAAAGAACATATCTTACAAACTAATACATTGGGGGAAAATAATCTGAAGCATATCAAATTCAACGGGAGGAAATAATAGTAGGAATAGAAAAGGACTATTTGTAGGGAAACTAACACTGAAAGGACTTCTGTAATAAAGAAGAGAGATATTATCTGTGTCACTGGAAACTTGATATAATTACTTACACAGAATGGCCGGTGTAAATGGAGAATAGAGCGAGAGAAAAGTGGGGAGAGTCTGATGAAGACTTACTACCTTCATGAGGTAGGAAAGATTTGCTAATCCGTCTGTCAAATAAAGAAGGGATATAAGCAACCGAAATAAATGAAAGACTAGAAAACTCTAGGGCTAAACTGTCTCTATCTTATTCATCTGAGTAGCTTTTTGAAATCAACAAGACACATACTATGAGCAAGCCAGGCATAGTTAGACCTTCAAGAAGTACTTGTACGTGAGACTTAGATTTCTTCAGGTGCTTCACTGAGTCACTGGACTCAGAAATACTACCAATAATATTTCCAACTCCCTGGCTACAAAGTCTTGAACATGCTCATTTCTCTGCTTAATTCCATCCCTTTTCTTTCTTATTTATTTAGTTTGGAAACCCTTTAAGGCAGAAACTTATTCTTGCTGTGCAAACACACTTAGCCAAGGACACATTTTTGAAGGGAATTTCTAAGTACAATTATCACACATGAAGACACATTCAATATAACCTTTTAAATACATATTCGCAGTGCAGGTTTCTTACCTTCACATCATCAGTTAGGTCTAAACTCCATTCCTGTTACTTTGGCCTTTTTGGTTTTAGTCATATAAATACATTTTGAGAAGGGTTATGTTCATCTGAGAGAGAGATCTTTGGATTGTTGGATTTGAGTAAAACATTGTAACTGCTTTACATAGCCACAGCTGTGGCTTTCCACTGTAGTTTTGTCTAGTATTCTAATATCAGTTCACTGTTACAAGTGAAATAGTATGTTGGTACTAATGCACTGTAGATAATTAGGCAGAAAGCAAACTTGCCCAGGAAGTTTATGAAGTTTAGGATTCCATTACAAATGTCCCTAAAATATTCTGCCAATGCAATTCAATTAATTTTTTTAACCAGAATTGCCATGTGGCCTTGGACACCTGTGGTTAGCACTAAGCAGCATAAAATACTGAATCCTGAAGGAAAAGATTGCTCTGTCAACCAAATGCACAAAGCATGAATTCCCAAAGAGGCTCAACAACGTACAAGACAATGGGAGATTAATCTTTCAGAATGGCAAGTTGACATATGTGTAGACTAGCGTATGTACTCTAAGCACTGAGAAAGGAAATAATTTTTTCAAAGCCTATGCTTTGTTCTTAAAATGCAATTTGTTGCATAAAAATTTTTTTACAGCTCTTCTATCAAACAAGTTCCGGAAACATAATGCAATTGACTTTCACAATGTAATGCACCATTAACAACCACCTAATCAAACAGTGGGTGTTTGAAGATGCTTTTATTAAATGTCTTATGCCACATTTAGATTGCATTGTTTGGGCAATGACACAAAATTAGAAAAGTCAAAATATTTTAGTTATATTCACAGTTTCAGTGAGTGAGTTTCTCTGGTAGTTGTTTAAGTATCAAGTATAGTGGGCCACCTACTCTCCTTACTTGGAGTCACAGTGTGGCTCACACCGTACCAAAACCTCTTCTCCTCTACCTCTGAGTGATCCAGTCTGCTCACACCACCTTATCCTTTCTGCATGAATCTTCTCTGACCAAGGTCTCTTGATCTAATCCAAAATATGAGCTTGTGTCCACACCTTGCCTTCTAGCATTTCTCATTTCCACTTACACAAAACGTTTCCTAAACTGAACTGCTCGGGAGAGATTCTTCATGCCACGTAAGAAGGCTGGAAGAACATCAAAGGGCCCTGAAGTATTATATCTGGTAAGGGATCTATTCCAGTACTCAATCATCTTACACTTGGGAAATCTTTCCTAGTATCTGACCTGAATTTCCTGCACTGCAGTTTAAGCACATTATATTTTTTCTTGATCTCAAATAAACATGAAGAACAATTTGTTTCTATCCTTTCCACAGCAGTCTCTAGGTACTTAAAGACTGCTCTCACATCTCTCCACAGTTCTCTCTTCCCTAGACTAAACAAACCTCATCCTTTCAGTCTCAGAGGTCAGATTTTCTAGGCTTTTGATCATCTTTGCTACTTCCCTCTGCTTCACAGATTTCTTGAAATGGGCTGCCCAAGCCTGAGCGTAATGCTCCAGATGAGGTCTTGCCAGAGCTAACTGGGAGAGTCATGATGCATACTTCTAAGGTGTCTTACACATTTTTATACATCCTTCATTATATACAGTTTGTGGTCTACTAAATCTCCTAACTGTTTTGCCCAGAAAGGCAATCTAGCTGTTTGTTCTCCATTTTTCAATCATACAAATAATTATTTGAAAGTGCATTACTTTGTGCTTCTCCTTATCGAAACATAATTTATTTATTTAGTATTTTAATAATAAAATGAAATACTTTTTTTCCCATCATCTGAGTCACTCAGATGTCACTGAGTGAAAATGGTGAAAATACTGATTTCAGAAAAGACCATTTTAAACGCACTTAATACAATCATCTATTTTGACAGAGCGACATTAATAGCTGTCCTTTGAGTACAGTTTTCTAACCAGTTTTCCATTCACCATGTTATTAGATTTACTTTACTATATATCCCCAAGTTGCTTATATCATCTAAAACCAAATTAATATTGGCCATTTACTATTTCTCCAGTATCCACATGGCCAATTACCGTGTTATAGAAGGAAATTAGATTAGGGCTACGTCACTTTTTCTTTATAAGTTCATCCTGCTATTTACTTATTACCCCAAGGTCTTCTAGTAATTACAAATACACTTTTTAAATACCTGTTTTGATGTTTTTCCAAGAATTGAAGGTCAGTCAACCTATCTCTTTTTTAAGGAGGGACGTTATGTTTCTTTTTCTGTGAAATCAGGAAGAATGACATAAGGTTGCCTTTGAATTCTTGGTACAAGCCATGGCAAGATCAATACCAGAGGTGGTGGCAGAAGGGCACAAATGGGTCAGGGTGGTTACACTGAAGACTTTTCAGATGACACTGCTACATGTTTGAGACATGCAGGAACACATCATAGAAAATACACTTCCCTCCTGGCCTGCCCAGCCATGGCTGAACATGCTTGACAAAGGTGAGCTCCCATCACTTACTATTGTCTTCTTTATAGTGTTAACCCCAATAACTGGCATTTTAAGTGATACTTAACAGAGTCTGAGTGCCTTTCTTGATGGGATCCTAATGAACTGGTGTCTCTTGGTGTAAAACACCATGCACCTAGACAAGTGCAAGTCATTCTTCCCTTTACAGATGCTCAATGTCTCTTCTCATACAGAGTTTTATAACTCCCCACCTAGCCTCATGCTGCATGATTCCCCCTCTTCAGCACTGCACAACACAGGTGCTATGTGCTTATTACTTTATCTATTCATTTTTCCTCATCGTTCTGATAACATCAGTTTAATTCTACCCACTAGCCCCCCCCTTCCCTGCCACATGAGACAGTGTCAATGATAAACTGAAAAGCAGCAGCAATGAATCATCCCTAGCAGCTATGTTCGCACCTCTTCTATAAAGCAGTTTTGGGAGTGGCTGTGAACACGCATCAACCTGCCTGTCTCTTACTGATGTGGGTGACTTGTGGACACCTGCAGCCAGCCAGCAGCCAGCCTGCCTGGATATGCTGGCGTTGTGGTAACTCACTTTGGGTGCTCAAGCACACAGGAGCTTGCGTGCTCCATTAGGCACTATCCTGTCATATCTGGGGCCACGTTTTCAAGTTCATTGTCTGCACAGACAGTGAATCTGGTCTTGGAGGCCTCCCTGGGGCTCTGACCCACAGACAGCATGGATAGATCTGATGGTTTCCTTGTGGCATTTGAAGGTGCTGCTGGAACTCATATGGAAGTCTATGAATGCAAGGATTCAGACCCACTTCACCTCAAATTATTGGTGTGAAGGACTGAGTAACCACAGAAACAAAAAGCCATACAGAATAATTAAAATATAGACCAGCTATATATTGTGACTTCTAAAAAAATCATTAATGATCACATTATTTTGTCTTCTACCTAAATAGTTTTCTGCTTAAATATTTTCCAAATAATAATCCTTTCCTTGATGTAAGAATGTGCTGAATCTTTGAAGATTTTTTTTAAAGGAGAGTTAGAGACCAGTTGTTGATTTTTTTAACAGGATGCATATATTAAACATCTACATCTACATCTTCATCTTCATAGATTGTTCTGCAGAAGAGTGAGTTATGCCAGGCTGAAGTCAGGAGGGTAATAACATAAGATGTGATATTGGCAGGAAAAAATAAGCAAAACCCTCATAATAACATCAAAACAATTTCATAAATGGCAACAAACTAAAAAAGTTATGAGAAACATATTTAATGAGTCCTCGGCCATCTTAAAAATTTGAATGACTAATACAACTTCATTACTTAGACACAAAGAGTCTAAGTATGAAAGTTGTAAAGGCATCTTTTACACTTGCCTGTGCAACCAAAGAGACATTGTGTACAAATAAGCTGTGCAGATTTAAGATTAAAGATGGTGTGGTTTGCTTTTCTCCAGATGTAACAAAAATTGCTCTGCCATATATTTTCTAACGAGCATGTCAGAATTCATTCATCTTCGGAATCTTACTGAAGATTTGTGGTTACTGAGAGGTGCTCATCTCAATACAAGGATAATGCAGAGACTGTATAGTGAAGCAGACTTAGGCACTTAATTACTGTTCCTCATTCATCCCTTCAGAAATCCTCAGAGAGAATGGAATGTTCTCTGCCTTGAGATACAACTCTTCCTCTTCAGTTTTGTATCACAGGGGATTTTCCAGTTCTTTTTGCATTTTCTTGTCTTTGGTTCCAGGCTTTCCTAATCAAAGACTTCAGTAGTCTCCAGTAAGGGGCATAAAATTTCAAATACAGGAGAAATGTATTAGTATGCCTAAGCTCTTTGCTACAACTATGTGCATGTATAATGTGTTCCCACTGGACTTTTTCATTTTTGTGTTGACAGAAAAGAGAAATTGAGTAACTGCATCTCTTCATTTGTAATCTTTGAACTGCTCTGCTTTATGCCTGTATTGATACTGTGTCCAAAAATGCAGACAAGGATTTGATTGCTTGCAAAATAGGGGGACCTTTTTTGAGTCCCCAGAACTTCAGATTATAAAATATGATTACCTGCCTAATGGCTGCAGGGCTAGATTTATTCTGTACCTGAGTTAGCCTGTTGCCAAAATAACCCACCTTACTATGAGCTGTATTATTCCCTTAAATTGGGGAGGAGGGAGGAGGAATTAAAGCCAGTGGCAAGATTTTTTACAGACCAGTCTAACATAAGCCATTAAATGGGAAAAACAGACACACACATAATCCTATGTCAGCCATTTAATCAATATGAAATTACACTCATAATTAGAGCCTGTGAATGAGCAAGGTTCCTTCAGCCACTCCTCTTCTCATGGGTTTGGGAAATAGCAAGATTGTTTTTTTCCAGAAACCTATGCCAACATCTGTTTCATAAAAGTAATTTTTTATTTTTTATCCTTTTAATCACTTTTGTGGCTCCTTTGAACTCTAGCAACCCAAAGGAAAAGCTAGATTATCTGAACTTTCAAAGCTAAAACTAAATGAGTGCAGGGATCCTTCAGTGGCTTCCCCAGATCTGTTTTAAATATGCTGCAGAATGGCTCTCAAAACTCACCTTGCCTTCCCATGCTTCTCAGAAGAGGTCCATAGCAGTGTCTATCAACTTCTGGGAAAAGACGTAATATAGACAAGAAAGAAGAGGCGACTAAAAGTAAAAGGCAGAAGAAAAAGGGCAAAGAAATGAGATCCAGAAGGGAAAGGCCAGGCAAAGATTATATCTAGACAAAGATTCCTTTAAGCAGCTGAACTCAAGTTTTGGGAATAAGTACTGCAAAATCATGTCTGTATCTCATCTTTTCACTAAGCCATCGAGAAAGCAACTGACAGAGGTAATAGTCAACTTCTCCAGCCTTTGGCATCTTTACAGTAAATTGTTGACCCATATTCCTGATGGTCCTTTAAAAGGGAAAGCTATCATTAATGGAGAGATATATGCAACATCTTTCAGGTAGCAACTTTTTCCAAAAATAATTAGACACTACAGTATTGTTGCAGAACATGGATTGGTAGGAGAATAGACTACTTGGAAGCACATCTGCTCACGATTCATGCTGATCCCAGGCTTGAGGACAAGATGAGGGAATGTGGGAAGCACTATTTCCAAGCTGTTAATTCATTGTCTGTGAGCAATGGCAGCGACTATTTGCCGGCCAGACTTCCACATGAATAAAGCATGATCAGGAGACACTGCTGATCCCTTTGGTTCTCTCTCTGGGAGATATGAGAACTCTGTTCTTGAGTGCTAATACAGTTTTTCCAGACAGTCAGTCCACAAGCCAGGGTTCAGGAGTCAGAAAAGACTTTAGCAGGGGTGCAAAATGGTCTAAGACTCAGAGGCTGAGCCGTCAAGAGCAATCAACCATTTACTGGACAAAGGAAAAACAATGCTGAGGAAAGAAATCCAGAAAGAGAAAAATGGAAGGGGAGGGGAGCACTGAAGAATAAAGTCAGTCAGTCATAAATATTCATGTGACAAAAGCAAATGACTGGAGGTCCAAGATTCTGAAATCTATTGGGAGCTTTCCTGATGACTGACCTAGCCTCTCTCCCCTTCTGTCTGTTCAGGTTCCCAGTGGTATAATTCCTGTTATACCACTTACCTGTGTTACAGGCACGCTAAAGGGCTTTAAGTAGTTGTAAGGAAAATATCTGATGTGTGTCAAATATTATCATTGTTAGAGGAGATTAGACATGTCAGATAAAACTCATCTTTTTCCTTCAGACAATGTCCCTGGAAGTGCTCTGAAGTTGCGTCAAAGTCACCAAAAGGCTAGCTCCATGGCCATCATTTCAACTGATCTATAGCAGCTTTGTGGTAAGGCACTCCAGAGCTGTTTCTCATCTCTCTACCACTGACTTCTCCTGACAAAACACAAATTTCTTTGTGTCTTAGCTCCTGATGTATAGAATGGAAATGTTCCTAACAGGCACATTACAAAGATCAGCCTGTTTATGATGTGTTCACACAGGCCATGTAGTGTTTTACTCAGGGGAAAAAAAATTCTGAACCAAACAATGTCTTTGTGAGGCAGGAAAAACAAATTTTCAACCCGCTGCTCCTGTCCAGCACCTACATTCCCCATTACCAACACAGATGATATCTGTATCTAAAATTTCATGAGAGTGCATTAGAAAAAAGCCGGACAAGACTAACACATACCAGAGACTGAAGTAATACACACAATTATCTTGTTGGAAAAGAAAAAATAAACACAAGTATCTGAATAAAAGCAGAACTTGCAATACTTAGATAGGAGGCATACCGATTTTGATTTGAATGAGTTACCAATTCAGTGCTCATATATCTACTTAAGCTGTCAAAACATTACATGCCATGGAATATATTATATATATTAGATGGGTCAGATTTAGGCCACTTCCTTCCCACATACAAAATTGGAGGTGGTTAAGTGGGGCACAGATTTTAAGCTTGTTCATGGCCTCCCATAATCCTACTCTCAACAAGTCCTGTAGTAGAAGCCAAAAGGCAAAAAGATGGAATCAGAAGGAATAATTTATGGTTTTTGTTGTTACTGCCTATCAGCCTGATGTTCTCAATGCTTTCCTCTGACAGAAGTCCTTAAACAGCCAGGCATGATATGGAGCAGATGACTTAATCATTTGACCACATCTCGCAGTCTCCAGAAGTTGCCTGAGATTCTCATGCACTTACTACATGTTTTTGCAGTCTCTCTACCACTCTGTCACCCCACACATCAGAAGTATTAGATTGACCTGATCTACTGCTCTGTAATCTGCAGACCAGCTGGCTCTTGTACAGGAGGCTGTGAAAAGGGAGGAGACCAGGGTACTGTGAAGCAGATGCAAATTACACCTCAGTACAGCTCAGTGTTGAAAATAAGAATATAAGAAATACCCTACTGTGCTGGACCAGTATTCTGCCTGCACCAGCAGGAGATGCAATTCAGAGAGAGCATGCATGCTTGACCACTATCTCCCTGCTACTCTTCCCATGTCCACAGTCATTGACTAAGGAATTTCTGTTTATTTTCTTTAATATAGCATTGGGCTGCTTTTCTGGGAGTTTATTTCTAACTCCTTTTATCCTCTGCTGAAAAAAAAATCTGCCTCAAAAATTTGTGGCAGCAAATTTCAGAACTAGACTGCCTTGTGTGTGAAAAAATATATACCTTTACCTGTTTTAAACCCTTTTTCCACAAGTTTTAATGGATGACGCCTAGTCTTATTACTGAAGGATTTTGTGAGTTAGCAGCTTTGCATTCACTTCATTGAGTGCTTTTACATTTCTCAGTGAACACTCTCCACTCAAAATTGAAGATGTAGCCCTTTAAGTCTCTCCTTTTAATGCAGTTGCTTGACATCCTTAATCACGTCTCTTGCTCTTCTCTGCACCTTTTCTAACTCCTCTATAACTCTTTGTGATGTGAGGATCAAACTACAGACAGTGCCCAAGATGTTAGCATGAGATTTTGTATTGCAACAAAGTGATGCTTTCTGTAATGTTCTCAGTGCCCTTTCTGATAAGTTTGACTTTTTTTGGCCTTTAGACCGCTATTATATCTTAAGATGACGACTTCAGAGAACTTCTGGTGATGACTGCTAGCTCTCTTCCCTGAGATCTATCTGCCAATTTCAAGTTCAGCATCCCATTAGAGCACTTTAGACTATTTCTTCCCAAGATTAATTACTTCACTTTTTTTCACATTTTTTGACACTTTTTTGTCCACTCATCTTTTGAGGTCTTTCTGGAAAACAGGCCTAACAAAAGGCACATTCCTCAACTGCAACTGCATGAGATCCCTCATGTGACTTCCAGCACACAAAGCACTTTGCAGATACCCTGCAAAAAGGTGACGCAGCACACAGGAGCACCTCTCCTCCTACTCGAACAAGCTCTCAGGTGCTGGGAGAGCAGGAAGTTGAAATACCTGCATGCTTAGTAGAGACTGTCTGTTTGCATGACAGTAAAAGTGTTCTTCAGCCATTTCTGGAATGACTAAAATATAAAATGTTTGCATTCGAGTGGTTATGATTTAATCTTTAGGATAAAAAAAGGGAAAGGATTTCCCTGCCTGAACAGCCATGAGAATTTTGCAGCCAGTAAAGAGTTCACTGAAGACCAGCTAGTGAAGAGTTCACATACCTTCTCCTTCACTGGCTTCTATGTGCAGCGACAGCTGCTCTGTCAGCTCCTCTGACCATTCAGTTTGTTTGTTCATTCCTTTGGTGTTCATATTTTATATCAGGCTATTCTTACCTACAGGGACATCAGAAACACCAATTCCCTTGCCATGTTCATGAGGAGCCAGAACACAGAAAGGTAAAGGAAGCATACTTCAAATCCTATCATGGATTTAAATGACATTGTAGTGTAGTATCAGGCAGGCAAATTAATTTCAACTGTAATGACAGAGCCAGATTACCTCACTGTTTACAAAATTTCCCCAATATGAGACAGATTTAGCAATGAAAAGCAGCAAAAAGATCTCCAACTGGCCAGGGAAGACCTATCCAGGGAATGTCAGAGACAGGAGACTTCCTTATGTTATAGCCTGTTAGAATCATGCAAAGGGCTGTCAGAGTCAGAGTAGCAAACAACCTTTGGACTTTTGAATCTGGGAGCTAAAATACTAGTACATAAGCCAGTTGTTTTGATGGGCTGTGCTTTACATGATGCATGAACCTTGCTTCCCTTTATTCATGTTTTGTTTACAAAGATTATACTGAAATGGAATGATTCAGAAATGCACATATTTTGCAAGCAATCTTTCAGTCTTCAGTAATGTATGTGAAAGACAGTTCAATTCTAGTGCTCTCCTACAATGTGGAAATTATTGGTTCATCATCTTCACGGCGTTTGTCTTTAATTTAAAAAACCTAGCACAATAGGATTATACCATAAAAGACAGATCATATATTCTGCCTCAGGTGGCCACTCCTAGAATCCCTCTTCCGGGATGACTTAGTCCATACTCTAAATTAGCATTCCCTAGGAAAAATTAGCTGTTTCCTTTTAGAGCCAGTCTCTGCATGCCAGAAGCTTTCACTTAAACCTTTCTCATCAGGACTGCCACCTGCTTCTACGGCAAGGTCCCTCAGACAAATAGTGTCAGCCTCTTACAGGACAGCAATAGCCTAATCTTAATTCCTGACAGTGACATACGGGGAGAGGCTGAGAGATCTGGGAGTTTTCAGCCTGGGAAAGAGATGGCTCAGGGAGATCTTCTCAGTGTGTGTAATTATATGATGGTGTGGAGCAAAGAAGACAGAGCCAGGCTTCTCAGTGGTGCCCAGTGAAAGGACAAGAGGGCACATGTTGAAATACAGGAAACAGGAACAGGTTGCCAAGGCAGATTTTGGAGTCTCTGGCCTTGGAGATAATTGAAAACCCAACAGGACACGGCCCTGAGCAACCTGCTTTAGCTGACACCACTCTGAGCAGGGAGGATTGGACTAAACAGTCGCTGGAGGCCCCTTCCAATCTCAACCCTTCTCTGTGATTCTGTGTGAACACCCACAGGCTTGAAAATATTAAACTCATTGCTCTGCTTTCTTGCAGATCTGTCACAGGATATACAAGAGTTCAAACGCAACTCTCAAGCATGTCTGTTTGGGATAGGATGGGTTTACACCAAGACAACTCAGGAGGAGAAGAGCAATAAACTTGAAAGCCAGACATATAATTTATGTTTGGACATCTGGCTCTGTCATGTGCTATGAGGCTGACTCTCCACCGGGATGGCAAAGGTAAGATCCCCCAGAACCAGCATAATAATAATTAAAGACCGTGTCTCAGAAAAGAACTTGCACATATATTTGCCTACAGATTTTAGTGGAACTTGCTTAAGCACTCTGCTGAATCAGGACTAAAATCCACTGATACTAACAGGCACTTCACCTCTGCAGGGTGACCTACTTAATTACACTAATACCTTTTGAGAGATTTATTCCTCTCCTGAGGTATGCATTTTTCCCTGGTGTTTTAGGAAAGCCTATGACAGACATTATGATGTGTTAAGTGAACTGCTAAAGATTCCAAATAGTCCCAGATAACAAAGAACACTTTTTCTTTAATGTGCTTTACAGGAGTAAAGTAAATATATCTGGAAATTTAAGAGCACCAGTTGAAGTGTTTATGAAGTTATACATGAGCTATTTGGCTGTAACAATGCTTAATTGTAATTTAGTGGTCTTATTTGCAAATTTTTTTGTCTTTTTTATGACTTGTGTTTTATGGGACGAGGTAATTTACTGTGCTGTGCCACTACGGGTTACAGTGTCATGCTACAACCTGACATCCACCTTTTGTTTTTTCGTATGGCAGCCCATCTTCTTCCATAGTTCTAGGAATCATTTTCCACAAGTATGGGTACAAGCAAGTATCAGCCTCATTCACCCATCTTGAAGTAACATAGAGGTTTTAGGCCAAAAGAAGTCCCTTTGAAGAGACTTCAACTGCCTCACCAAACTCATTAGCTATTCATTTCCAGAAGAATGCAAAGATGTAACCACAGTACGAACATTGCTAATAAACATACCAGAGCTTACTCCTCCCATGAGATAGCGCTGAAAACAGTTGTCTTTCTAGTATGACCAAGGTCAGATGAGTTCAGCACCTGTTGTAGCAGAATGTGGTAACTATTGAGTGTGTTTTTCTAAAGCAGGTGTTGATCTCCCTTGACCTTACTCGCATCAGCCGGACAAATGGACAACTGTTCTTCCTCAACAAAGAGCACATGTGTGATCTTGACATACAGTAGTTTCTGTGATTTTGGAAAAGCCCAAGAGTAAACTCTGAAGTTTGCAGCTTAATAATTTCAATAAAGTGGAAATCAGCCATGAACTAAACACTTTCTCCAAGCTAAACTGGAACTTTAAAAGGTTTGTGATTGATTAATTTACATGATGCCTCTTACAAGGACACCAGTTCTTATTGCGTCTATTCAGCTCTTTTTTTTTCAGCCATCTGGAAACCTATAGTTGGCCTCTCCCTTAAACATCTCCAGATGCACTTGTTTTTAAACCTCAACTACTTCTGAAACCTTTGGCACCCTAACCTCTGTAACACCAATCAGCACAGGGCTGTTTCTTTCTATAAGATTTGTTTCTTGGACATTTATATTAGATAGGCTTTCCTTATTTCATACCAGCTCCTCCAGAAAGGGTAGGTGAATTTGTCCCATTTTGTAATGTGTTGGTAATGTGATAATCACATACCAAGTAAGAAGATTTATCTGGGTAGATGTTTTCCTTCTGATTTAGGCCTTCTTTCCTCCCAAATTATAATCATGTTACCCTTTTCCAGAGGGACAATATATTTTCCAGAGGGAAAATACATTTTATATAATGGCTTTCAGTGGAAGTTAATGTGTTGTTCACAAGGTTAGCCCTTCTACTTCTTCTGCGATTTTCAGATGCTTGGTTCAATGGACCAAATAGTGATGCCTTCCATTTACAGAGTACTGGAAAACAAACACATTTGAAAAGTCTACAGTTGTACATAATCATGAAATAGTAATACTTTAACTTGTTTTCAAGTCATTAAAATACATTTACATTTATATGCAACATGAGATTAGAAAAACTGCAAAGTGCACAGCCGTGTATAATAATGTTTGCATACAGACAATGAAAAATATAAACACAAATGCTTCTAAGATATTAAAAGAACAGAAATTCTGGTGCCAAAGCAAATAGTATTTTACTGAGTAAAACTAATTAATGATGTTTTATTTTTATTCTTATGCTTGTGATTTTCTATTCTCTCTGCCCCTAACTAGCTACTTGATATACAGAAATAAAGTAATTCTAATTCCTTTGTTTAATTTCATGAATGTCTACTGTGAGCCATATGTAAAAATTGGTTCATTCGGAAAAGAGATTATCATGAGTGAGGATTTACTGTTGTATTTTTCAATTTAAAATCCTGCTTCAGCAGGGGAGTTGGACTAGATGATCTATATGGTCCCTTCCAACTCTAAAAAAATTCAGTGGAATTCAGTGAAATTCAGCGAAAAAGGGGGTATGAAATTACTTCAATATATGGGCTGTCTGTTCCTAGGGCTTTTCAAGATGTACATCATATAAAAAAATGAAATTATTTCCTACTTTGTCTATGTTCAGAAACAAAGGAGAAAAAAACAGCCTTATAGTTTGTATAATGAACTGGAATTTGGAACATCAATGTAGCATGTGCAAAATAAATGTCTGCTTGCTTTTAGTATTAACACTCATGGACTGGAAAAGGTTACTAAGCTTTGTGGAAAGGTATTATATATTGCTCCTGGTTTTGCCCATCTTTTACTTTCTGGCATAAGAGCTAACTGTTTCAGATGAGAGCTAATTTCTCCCTCATGGTATAGAATTAATTGTGAGTAGTTACTTTTACATGGAAACATGTAAAAATATAAATAGACTACAAAAGAAAAGCAATGTATGTGTTAATGTAGTGGACACTGGCAATTTGTCATGCAAGCAAGATTGCTTTTTCCTCCTCTTTTTCAAGCAGTTGACTGTATTTACACTCACACTGTGAGGTCCATACACATTATGGTCTTTCTTCCTGCCACAGGAACAGGGCTGCTGCACTGATTCCAAAACTTGTAGTCAGAACATTCACCTTCCTCCTCTTCTATTAGGTGGGTGGCTTACACTGGTCCTGTCCTTGCTACCAGAGCTTCTCAGTTTTGCTCCACTACAGTGGAATTCACTGAAGCGTAAGTGAGGGTCTCTGCCAGAGAAACCTCCTCCAAGGTCCCAGTCCTTGGAGGAGCTGAATCTGTCCCTGACAACATGGAGCTTCCTCCTTCATCTCAGTGAAAATAGCCTTATTTTTTCTTGAAAAAGTCATGCTTAGGACACCTAAGTTTCCAGTCCAGTTTCCAACCTAGTTGAAAAATTAATCTATGATTTTTTTCTGCCTAAACTACTCTTGCATGTTCTATATAATCCATGTTGTTTTAAAAAAAATCTGGACAGGATGAAAAACACACACAATTTTTCCTGTCTTTTGAAATTTTTGTCTCAAGGCTCATAGATGATCAGTTATCTCCACAGAGAGACTGTCTTAGTGGATCACAGATGATGTTAAAACCTGTTAAGCATCAGTAAGGCAGGGCAGCATGGTATGATCTGAACCTTCATTAGAGCTCAGATGGTACTAGTGACCTCTCTGTAGAATGTTTTCATCCCTCCAAATTGCAAAGCTGCCATCTGGACTCCATTCACCCTCTCTATAACTGTGTTACACAAATACAGATACTTTTAGGCTCAAGACTGCTCTGTCATGAAAAAAAAAGAGTCTTTACGTCTTGATTCATTTAAAGGACATGAGAGCACTTTTGCAGCTACACAGTGACATGCTGGAGGTACTGCCTCAAGTCACATACTGTGTGAATACATGTATAAATAAGCACTCAAAAAAAAAAAAAAAGAGCTTACTGGTAGCTGGGATCATTTCCATTTGCATTGTCTATGGGTATACTTGCAGCTTTCTCCCCAACCTCTCTCTCCTGGATCCCTGAAAATGTGCAAGATTTATGAAGCCAAGAGGAGCACCTTAGGGCTGTAGCACTGCTTACGTGCACAGCCTTGCTTTCTGCGGAGGACATCTGAGGGGGTGGAGGTGCTGAGAGATGCTGCAGGTGCTGGCCAAGCAAAAAACCCTGCTCTGTGGTGCCAAGTAACGTATCCATTGCATATCCTGAAGAAGTCCAGCTATTGGTGAGCAGCTTCCCTTTTCTGGAAAAAGAGCCCACTGCCAGGAAGTTATGTTGTGGACACCCCAGCAGTGGTCCTTGGGGTGCTGTGCTGCTGCCAGAAGTGCTGGTGGAATGGTTACAAGATGTGACCGGGCTCCCTCCGTGAGGATACTCAAAAATGCAACAGCAAATCACCACACTGCTTGCCAGCCTCTTTACAGCTCCGTGGTCTGAAATTACTCAAGTCTGACAGTGTGAAGCTTCACTTAACTTTCATCTTGTAATACAACATTTTGTTCCATTACAGCATTATTATCCAGCCACAGGTTTTATGTTTAGCTTGCATGAAATATTTTGTTCAGTAGTATATTTAATGAACATCAGCTACCTTTGAACCAAAAATTTATGTAAATAGTAGGTATGAAAGTACTTTTGAAAATACAAGGAAAATAATTACTTAGTGGGGAACAGGTAGAAATTAAACAGTTGAAACTGAGTTCTCTTGCAAATATACATCAAGTATTTGCTTTATTGCTATTATATAAAAGGCTTATAAAGTAAGCCTCAGTCAGAAGCTCAGCCAGTACAAACGGCGGGTTGCAGCAACTGAATTTCTGGACCAGGAGTACGAGTTTAAGGAAGGCAGAAAACATTTTCCATCTACTAACCTTCTATGAAACTCTTGCTACTCTAACAATTTAAAGTAATAGAGCACCTGGCCCCTACCAAGTCTCCACCTTATTAGAAACACATTGACTCCGACAGCTGCTTGGGGAGCCAAGAACCACATTCATCACTGGGGTATCTCATCTGACATCAGTAAGATCAGAATTTGGCTTTAATCCTCCAAACCGCACACCATTTTTACACATGGACTATGTGAAAATTAACTTTGAGTGCTACACTAATTCTACGGTATTTGTAGAAAGACACTGAACGCTTCTCTTTGTTCAAAACTTCTCTTAATAGCATCCTTAATCAGCTGCCTTCAAGTGAAAAGTCTGTTGTCCACTGACACGGAAGAAGGAAAAATCAGAGCTGCTTCTTCTTCAGCCTTGGGATGAAGACAGCACTTGTGGCACTGCATACCCACAACAGACACAGGATTGCTGGACCAGGCAGGCAACAAGCTACCTAAGAACAAAGACTCAGGAGATATACGTAAGCCCCCTTTTCCCTAAAATATCTGTCTAAGAGTCTGGCAACAGCCAGTAATTCTTAGTGGCAGTTGAGCTCTTATTTTGTAGCAGCAGCAGATAGGGCTGGGCCTTCTCACCACATGCTGTCAGGAATATTATAGCCTGGAGAATAGTCTGGCTTCTTCTCATTGAAGAATGGAAACTTGCTGTATATTATTCGATTTGTATGTTCTGTATTTGTTTTGAGTTTGGCTGTTGAATAGAAGTAGGAAGACAGAATAAGTTTTGTTTAATGGACAGAAAGTGTATGAAACAGGATATGATGGAGAAGATAATTGTATAGGTACTGATTGGTTAAAATGACTCTTTTTTCTTAAAGTAGAGATCTTTCAGATAATCTTTATTATTTTTAAAATGAGGCAAGGACTCAAGGTAAAAGACTGTTTGCAGTTACATTTTCATTTTAGCTGGATTTTGGATGAAAATTATTTTTGTATTTGTGACATTTTAATGGTATTTTGTAAATTCTCTATGGCATCAAACTGCCCGTAGTGTATAATTTGTCTCCTACACTATGTCAAAATTCTGGTCTTTATGCATCAGAGCTTTCAGTCACAGACCTTATTTTTAAATCCTGATTCAGATGTATTTTAGGTGTTTGCACTTCGAAAATGTGGCTCTGATAAAAAATGGTCATAGCTTAATTTTCAAACTGAACTTCCCTCCGAAAATCAAAATCTTGCAAGAGCCTTGAATTCGGCTAATTAGTCACTTTCGAACATTTAGGCTGGTACTCCCAATAAATTAAATCAGAGATTTCTATCTATCTCAAACACAGGATAAGACCACAAATGCTGGACACGCCTTTCTGTATGCCTGTGTTTGTGCATGTGTATTTGTGCATATATATGTATCACGTTTGCAAAAGTTCCTAAGTTTTTCATAACAAAGTTTCTCTAGCTACTTAATAATTTTTGTTTTTCCATACATTGGAAACAATAATTGCAGGGAGCTCTGAACAAGTTGACTTCTACATAATTATCAAAAAAATCAGATTTCTGGAATATTTCTTGTGTGACAAGTATTTGGTAAGTAGTTTTATATCTTATAAATAATAGACTTTTAATTAACCTTGCTTTTCACTGGCCTTTTTAAAAAGAAAAAATAAAGAAAACAAGGCCACACTGCTAGAATTGGTTATGGTTTTTATTACAGAGTTTTTAAAAACATTTTCATAAATGGTTGACTAATGACACAAAGATTTAGATGCTGCACTCTAACTTGAGCTTACTCTAATGATCTTATCTATAAATGATTAGCAGGTTTATGGGCTAGGAAAAAGTGGAATTTTCTCTGGTTTACAGTACAAATCATGCCCAGAACATGTTCTTTGGCATCCTGAAAACCAAAATAGAACAAGAATGTGTTTCTTAATGTGAAATATTAATCTAAATTGAAGTATGTTCACCCTCTGGGAGTTCTATTCTGATTTTTAGTGATTGCCAAGTATCTTTATAGATGACTGATTTGGTGAGTGCTCTACCGAGCATTCAGCAGTATAAGCACTAGAAATATGTAGTTGCGTAAGTCACAGAGATGGGATTTCACTGAGGAGACTTGAACATAAATTGCAAATAAAAAAAAAGGATGTTTTTACCTTGTCCTCTGAAGAGTGCAACCTATTACGAACCAACCACTCGCCCATATGCTATCCTATGCATTGGGAAACTTAGTCTAGAACAAAGCCAGTCTTACCTTGCCTAAATGGTGCAAATCTGGAGCAACCCCCATTGTTGCTTTCTCCAGGTATTTCTTCATTATTTTGGAAATGGAGAACTGAGAGATTTACATAGTTGAACAATTGCCTACAAAGCCTGGAGCATGTAGCTCATTAATACACTGACCACATCTCACAATGCAGTGGCTTGAAAAAGCCATCCACAAGTATAGAGCCAAAATGTTTTTAAAAGAAACAGAAACAAAATTTCACTTGATTCAAGATATGGTACTATTAAAGAAACAGGTGCTACTTTGTACTTGGATATTAAGACTTAGACTGCTAGTGGCGTCAACAGTCTTAGGTCACATCCAATAAGAAAAAGTAAAATTTACGTCTGTCTTAGAGGTGTACTCTGTAAAATATATGTAAAATATGTTAGGTTCTTATTCACAGATTTGGGATGATGCTTCTCATATCCCTTTTGCTTTGGGGTGCTATTAGCAAAAGCCCTTCTTAGGACTTTTGAAACATTAGAGGAGATTCTGTGTTATGGCCCTGAGAAGGGGAGCAGTTTATATATTTTTTTTTAGATCCTTCGACAAGACATTGCTTTGCATATTTTTAAATTTTAAAAGCAGATCTCCTTTCTTACCTGAGATGAGGTACATGTTATCTGAAGGGAATGTATATGACAATTACTGAATAAAATCAATGATAGAAGTCTCAGTAGGTACTAAGCTTCACAAAATTATGAGATGTATGTGTTAAGAGGTTAATCTAAAACAAAAATATGTATTACAATTTTAACATTTCGTTATGCTTTAATTTGAAAAAAAACCAAACAAGTTAGTGTCTGTAAGTTTATATCTACAATTGTAGTTTCCGTAAGGTCTGACAGAAAGGAGGTTTTTTGAAAGCTAGTCCAAAAAAATATTCCCTATGGTTAGAAATAGTAAAAAAAAAATCAGTATGTATGTATGCAGATGAGAACACAGATGCCTTTATCTTTCCTAAACTGAGTAGGGAAAGGCTCAAATGAAGATTGAAGTAATTTTGGCAATTTGATGAAAGCTTGCAGTACACAGGCAAATCTGTCAGAGGCAATGCCCTCATCAGAAATGATGGGGATTATTGATGGGGATGGGGATGGATAATTGATAAGAAATGGATAACCACAAAATTCTGGAAAAGACCAGCAAAGCAAACAAAGAATTGAAATCTTGCCATCTCTGTATCACTTGTTTTTATATGGATTGAATATATTCAATGCCAAAGTAGTTAGGTCTACATGTTGTAGAGGAGCAGAAACAAATTTATTTTCATGTTATAACTATTATCCCATTTTAACTTGGTAAGAATACCCACCAGGACACCAATATGTGTAAAATAAAGTATTAACAGCAGGACTTTATGGTTTGGAGTCCTGCAGTTTGCAGGTTCCATTAATTTCTTTGTGGGTTGACAAATGACAGTGATGTGGAGTAACTTCTAAGAACAGGGAGTCTCCTCAGACTCCATTCTGTCATTCTCTCTACCAACTGTTCAGTGCCTTTCATTCATGCCACCTATTTGTTTAAAGCCAACTGTAATTTTAATGTTAAAAAAAGCACAAACTAGTTTACAGAGACAGTTGTTGATATGAAATGCTAAATAACATTTATTTCCCTATTTCTGCTGGCAAGATCCGCAATGGCATTTCGCAATTGCAGTGTTTTTCTCATTGCTGAAAAAAAAAAGTGCTTAATTTTGAAGCCATAGGAAGTATCAGAGCTACACAGTGACACTCATTTGTAAATGGCCATCAGAAAAGAAGACAAAATTAACCTGTATGAACAGCTGTTAAAATTCTCCTTCTGCCTTCAGGGGGTAATTATTTTCAGTTCCTCATGGGAAAGTTCACCCTGTTGTCAGGCCTTTTCATTACCCTTATACACCATCCCTAAAAAGGTTTCTGTTGCATGAGGTGTACACCAAGCTTGCTGCAGTGTTGCAGTCTGACTATAAGATACCTCCACAAAAGACTGTGTACAGAGCACTGAAGACTACTGTACACTGGGCACTGACTGACACTACAGAAAAATTTCTGCTGCACATGATCAGGCTTTCACCACTCACATCTTTGTGACTAAAGATGCTACTAGTTGTGGACAAAGTTTTTTCAGTTCTTTTCCTGCAGTTGCTGCATATAAAAAGCTGGGACCAGAATTTTCTTAGCGGGGAAAATAAATCTGACTGAACTGAAAAAATGCTGGAAAGGAATTTGCTCCAACTTTCTTCCCTCACAGTATATATACAGAGTATTAATCTTCAGACAGGCGAAGGATGATAACTGGTGTGAGCAGGCATGCACTACAATCAACAATGATTTAATTCCATTCCAGTTCTAGCATTTAAAAACATTATCCCTTCCAAGTATCATCAATCAAACCCTTGTTTAGGAAATACCAAATTAGTTGCTGTTGCTAAAAGGCCATTGATAGATTTTTATATTTAGGCAGACTATTCCACCGTTCTTTTCTGTTCAGATTTGGTTGTTGGCTATTAACTTTTCAATAGGAATGTTAAAAAAAGACTTGTTCAGCACATCTCTATCTTCAGACTTGAGACGGAAGGGAACCATCTGCAGAGCATAAAGTATCCTTGGCACGACCGTGGTCTTACAGGCAGCTGCTCTCCCATCCATGGGAGAGGGAGCTGGTTTCAGTGCCTGTGATTTCCTTCTAAATTATTTGAAATTAATGTGGTTCACACAAGTGACTGAGGTTCTTTTGGCATGTTAAGTGATCCAATTAAGGTTTGATCACTGAGTGGGTAACTCTGTGGTTTACTAAACAGTCTAGTGGGAAAAAAATAAATGTGTTCCATGCCTAGAAAGAAGAAACAACAATAAGATATAATTTTCCAGTTAGGAACTAAATTATTTAAACCTACCTTGAATTATGCCACTGAATTCAGTATAGGTTGGTAAGGAGAGGAAGGGGAAATTTGAGCCTGTTTTCCCTTTAACCCAATTTATAGCTCATAAACTTACACCTAGTTTATAGTAATTTTCTTCCATTTGTCATTTTACAGCTTACTTTTTATAGCTAATGTTACTATGTTTGGACAGATTAGGTTCCAGGCAACTTTGCTGCACATTTTGTGGCCTCCTACATAGTAAGAATCCTGCAATGAGTGTCGCATGTTCGCACAGTTGAAGGAAGAACGAATTAAATACAGACAAAACATGACCATTTGAAAGTGTGGTTCTGTGTACAAGCAGTTGAAAACTCTATGAATATTTGAACAATTTTGTTAAGATGAGTGAAATAGAAATGTGTGAGTGGCTGATTAACTGCTTCATGAAATGACTGCTCCATTAAAATGATCTGAAATTGCACCAATTTTCTCCAAAAATGTCTGGCACCTATTTCAAGCTACATCTTTTGTGGCCTGATCACAGTATTGAGAATGCAGTGATCCGTATATTACATCATATTTTTCTAACTGAATGCCTCAGTCAGGCTTTAACTTTCAGTCTAATTCAATGCCTATTAAAATCGACGGAAGAGCTCAAGAGATTTAAATAGGCAGTGAATATACAGAAACCTGAGAGAATTCTTTACAGAAACACTCTTGAATTTTCTTATCTTGTTCCACGGTAAAGCTACTATTTAGGAAATATTTGCAGTATTCCTATAAAATAGGTAGAAATCAAAGTATACCCATCAACCTGAAATGCAAAGTAACTTTCCTGGGGAATCCAGTTGATGGTAAAATCACAGTTGGAAGCAGTACTCTAGGCTACAATAAAACACCTTGTCCCCAAATGCCTTTCTAAATCAGCTTCTTCATCTGTAATATTGAGGATTACATTACATAGCAAGGATTATTTGTGCTTATGTCTCTGTTACTCCATATGAAAGCACCAACTAATACTGGTGTATATTCAGGGAAGTTTGGTGAATGCTTTCCTGGAGGAGTGGTTTACTGTAGAAAGGTTCAGACAAAGCAAGTGTCAGTCATTACAATTATAGGACTAATCTAAAGCTGATTAGGAGAATAAATGGAAATTTCTAATACATTTGGATGCATTTATACTGATCCTTCAATAACACAACAATGTGACTGTGCATTACAAGGTCATCTCTTGAGGAATTAGCATGGGCTTCCAGAAGATGATTAGATTTGCAGCAGCTTGCACTCTGGTAACAAAAGTTACTCTGCTGTTTTTCTAATTTGCAAACAGTGTACAGTCTTTTGCAAAAGGAAAGAATATGTGAACAACGGATGACCTCATCTCTTTTTCTTACCTTGATGGCTCAATACAAGAAAGTTTTTTTGGGGTTTTTTTGGCTTATTTTGGGTTTGAAATTATTTTTTTATTTTTGCCTATGCTCCTTGCCTGCACTAGAGTATCCTTTCCTGTCTGCTCTTCTTCCCTATGTCCCAATGTCTTCACATCCCTTCTTTCCTTATCAGATCCCAAAGGTTTTCCTCATTCTCTGTTTCTATTTCTTTTTGCTTTCAGCAATAGTTAATTCAAATCTCAAGTAAATTCTCCCTTCCTTATCCATTCCTCATATTTAGTGGTTTGCCTTAGTCTCTAATCTCCCCTAGCTGTCTCCACATCCTCTATTATACCACTTAAAACCTCACTTTCATAACCCACTCACTCTGCTATGTCTTTTCTTCCTCGTTCTGTCTTTGAACCCCTCCTTCCTACCCTAAATATAATGAATAGTTTTTATTCCCTGTTTTCAGTTTCCTACACCTTGTCTGACATTGTTTCCATGGCTTTCCTCCCTTTTTTCAAGCTGTCTTAATGCTGTCATGCCTTCTCTTCCCTGCTCTTCCTTGCTCTTGCTTCTGGCCCTCCCTTCCTCTTTCAAAACACTGTGTATCTCACACTTTTCCCTGTGTGGCTGTTGTCTCCTGTCAGTTCTGGTTGTGTATCGTGTGCTCTCACAATTGGCACATGCAGAAAATGAGGCATTTTGAAGAGATCGCTGCAATTTTTTTCTGAGAACAGGCAATGGAAAGAGAGAACACAGCTTCTCCGGTGGATAAGAGACTGGTGCTGGATGTGACAGTTTGATTTAATAGTCAAGAGGAACATGAATGCATCCCATGATTGCATCCCTGTGTTAGAGGTGGATTTACTTGTCCTGAACAGTTTTGTTCATGTGTCAGCATTAAAGAATTTCCTAGGCCACCAACCTCACTCCACTCCTGTAAAATTTCAAACACACTCTGAGCCATCTGCAGACTGAAACACTGCAATGGGCGCCCTTGCACTTCCTGTCCATCATTTCTGCTTCTGAGTGACCGCTTTCTCTTTAGCGTGGTAGGCTTTGGAACATGAGGTTGACAGATTTCTATAATGAGACCAACTTAATTCTGACAAGCAATTGTTTTCAAACTTTCTGGCAGTCACCACCTAAAGAAATTCAAGGAATATTGAACTCTTGGTGAAGCATCTAACTCCAATTTTAAAAGAAATGACAATCTGAAGACAGAGTATCCTTGCCTTTTGTATTGAAGACTGATTCTATGATTCTATGTACCAACTAGTACATCAAATTCTGCACATTGATAAGCCAGGCTCAGCCTGTACAGTTTCCTGCCTTATAGCAGGAGTCTTTGCCTGCAGAAGACATACTTCAATACAATATACCTAATTTCGAATTACTGTATTGAAAGAATAACTTGTTTCTCTCCTTTGAGGAAGGTATTTCCCCAGTGACAGATCAGTGGAGCTTTCACAAAGAGAAATGCAAAAGTGTGTGTGGGCTAAGCTAAGGATTTCCTTTTATCAGTTCATGAGGAAAACATGTTCTGACACATCTAGCAGAAAGCTGGAATTGCCGTGCAAAGGCTGGGAAACACTGTCATCACTGGGTAGAATTAGCCATGTTCTGCAGTCAGTGAAACAGTTGCTTGTTTTTGTGTCCTCAAAATATATTTAACACAACCTGCCACTTAGAAAAATTTGGTTTCTCTCATCCTAGCAAGGGAGAGTTTTCTCAGCTGAAGGGAGCATCAAAAGGTGAAGCATTTCCCTGCTGTTCATGACTGCTAGAACCGTTCTTCCTTGAAGCCGCTGCTGGCTGAAGTTCCTGTAGTAACAGGTCTGTGGACCATATTATGAGAAGAAAGGTCAGATAAGCACTGACACATTTTTCTGATGTGCTTGAATGTATCAGTAATAACTAGGAGATTGTAACCTGGTGAGCTTGACTTTGTGCAGTTGCCAGATACAGGAAAGTTTGTTCTGTTCAAATTTTCTTTCATTTAATTCTTCTCTCTAGTTTCTAATATAATCAACATTGCTTTCTTTAACATAATCTTGTTTCACCAACTGTTACTGAAGCAGGCTGCTCCAAAGGGATGCAAATGAACTTCTGACCTCTGGGGGTGAAAAAAGGGAGGTAAAAGAAACTTGGCCTGTAGCTCTCCACAGAAGATATGAAGCCAGAATGTTGCCAAGATGCTGGCGAGAGTTACTTAGTACATAAAGCAAGTCAAAAGAGGTGGGGGAGGGAGGGGGACCTGTCAGTGGCAGGACCAAATACTGACAGGTGTCAAGAAGAATCCTCTTTTACAGTGTCAATATTTTTGTTTTACTTTGTAAAAACATTTGCCCTCTGCTGTCCTGCAAACAGCATTATTAGAAACACATTTTCAAATGATATAAAGATTCACAGTTGGAGGTGGTTATTTCAATAAAATGTATTTCACTTAATTTGGACACACTTAATTGGGACAGATGCTTTATTGAGAAAACTTCTAGAGAATCAATTCATGATAGTGCATAGAAAAGCCTGGAACTTAATTAGGACAGTAGTCACAAGTTTTTCTTAATGAGGTCTATTTTGCCACTGTCATGGGTTTACATAGTGTTTAACCAGGTGTTAAATATGTATGAAACACTAAACTTCAAACTTTTCATCGAAACATTGCCAAACAAAGACTTAAAGAAGAACAATAAATGAAATTCAAGATTATTATTCTTATTTCCTTTAGTACTTCATTTCATTCTGAGCCTGCCGCTCCCTTTTGTGTGGGTTTCAGTGTCAGATCCGGGAAACACTACAAATTTCCATTTGTGTATGTGAATGTCAACATTATAAAAAAGATAATTTCCTGAATAAGCTAGGGACCTGGAGGGCAGCAGGCTTCCAGATCCTGGAAGGTCACATGTGTCATTCCATTTATGTTGTTTTAGCTCTCATGTCCCAGTTCCAAGCCTCAAATTCCTCTGGAGTCCAGGTGAACGTGCAGACCTGAATTATTCAAAATTACTGAAACACAATTCAAACAGCTTTTTCTAGCAGTAAATGTTTTGGTGTGACGATTGGGAGAGCAGCTTTATGTGAAGGAAAGTCAGCCCATAAATTCCTCCCCTGTTACCAAAAGGACAGGGACAGGTTTGTTTCCTTCCATGGGACTTCCACAAGAAACTGCAGAGAGTGCTAGTCTGTGAAGTTCAAGGCCTTTAATCATTTTCAGTGAGGTTTCCCCAAAATGCGAGGTTTTAAAAGTAAAATACACTTTTTATTATTGCTGGATATTTACATTCAGAGATCCTATCTACAGAAGAAAGGTATTTTTTCTGTACAGCCTGAGAAGTGAATTCAAGCTGACGTAAAGACAACTTATGTTTTCTGAGCAAATAATTTGTTTTATTTTTAATGTGTTCTTTGATTTAGTTCGTTCATTTTGAGAACAGCTAACTTAAAAGTTGTTCTAAAATTTAATGTCTCTAAGGAAAATCCACAATTAGACTGGTGTAACTGGGGGGAAATATCCTGTGTTTTCAGCCTCACAAAGGATAGCACAATAAGTTAAAATTGGAGTTCTTGTATGTCCTGTGGCAAAAGGGGTCAAGGACATTGTTAAGGAAGATCTGAGAAAATAAAGGACTATTAGATAGGAGATGATTCTTCCATTTTCTGCTAAAGTACATAAAGTTAAATCTTTCATTTTCTCTGTTCAGGACAGGTTCTTTTCAAGGCATTTGGATGTCTAAACACAGGGGGTAGGTTCCTATGATATTTCTCGTGTTGTGAACTCACAGTGAAATCAGTCCTCGGAAACTGTAAGAGACAGCTAGAAATAATCTTCTAAAAAACAACACAGAACTTCAAAGTCAGCTCATTTTTCCTCCTCACCTTGATACTCTCAGCTCTGTAGACTGCTTGAGCCTGCTGTAATGATTCAGGAGAGTGTTGGAAAGCGGAACTCCAGTTGCCTCACAGAGCAAGAACCCCAAGAATAAATGTTTTCCTATTCAGCTGCGAGCAAAACTCAGGAAACTGGAGGACAGAGCCATCAATCATGGGATGCTTTGATATCCATCCTGCTTTGTGCAGTCTGGAAAATCTTCTGCTTGCAATAGGAGAAGAGAGAAAGAAGGACCAAGCTTGCATGAGTTATTATGGATGTGAGCTGTCTTCACATGCGTGTGGTGGTGTGCTCTCCCTGTTTTTCCCCCTCTTCCCTGCCCCGGCTCAGCTTTTTCAGGGACTGAAGGAGACACTACCATTTTTCTGGCTTGCTTTGCCCCCACCTGGAGCTGAACTGCTTTTTGGGATAACTAGGGTAACCTCCTGAAGGTCTTAGGCTGTAAAAGGAGGAAAAGTAGGAAGCACCTCAAGACATCAACAGAAGACAGAGATCTGATCTCTACCCCTCCTCCATGTAAAGTCGGCTCTGTCCTTATAGCCATCATGGTATATCCATAGTAGAGCTTTTCACACACATGATTAGGGGGCATAGTCTTGAGGCATCCCATCTATTTTATTTTTGCAACTTAGATCTGCAGCCCTCATCTCAGTTCATGTGTAGAAATTGTGACCCTTAATGCCTTTCAAACTAATACACAAAGCAGTTATATTTGGACAGCAGCATAACTGGAGTAGTGTCCAACAAAATGTGCCAGTAGAACTCCAGCATATTTCCTATTTTAACAGTCTGTAATTTGAGTGTTTGTTCTCCTGAGTGCCTTCAAATTATGCCAAGTTCTAGAGATTAGAGTCCAGGCTAAGTACTCTTCATGAACAGATATACAGTGGATCTCTGTTTTAGTTGGAATAAGGTATCTATTTGAACTAATTGCTCATTGCCTGAAAGAGCTATTCAGCTGGCTATAAAATTTGTGGTTTGACATGGGAATGTTCCTGTGGCATTGTTTTACATAGCAGTGGTTGAATCTGAAACTTTAGATACTCTTTGGACACTTCAGCTGTGATGTGGTTTGAACTGGAGTACCCAAGGCTCTCTTTGATTCCCTACCAAGGGAGAAGTAAAATACTACTGCATGTTTTTGATGTCCAGAAAAGTCTTTGTTGCTTTCTCTGCAGGATCACCTTGTTATATTGCAGGTACATTACCTTCCTGGTAAGTAATGATGATTAATTTATTTTTCTGGTGCAGGAAACCGAATTAAAGGAGTCAAAATTATAAACTTGAACTTAGTCTAAATCACTCACTGGAAAATGTTTCTGTTTACAGACAGAGCAGTGACTAAAGCTTAGTAAAAGTCTTTTGTTAATCCTCTTTCATGTACTGACTCAAAACATAATCATAGCATATCACAAAGCCTCATCTGCTTCAGGCAATGCAGCTAGAAATTAGGTAAAAAAATAAGCACTGTAGATGCTGATCTCCATATACAGCCTAAGTGTTTCTTGAATAACTTAAAGTCCTTGGAAAAATGTAGATGAAATGGGGATGTATTACCAAAAAAAGTTTGTGTGCATGGGTGGAGAGCCACACTCCTTACAAAGGCCTCTAAGAAATTGGAAAAGTCAGCTACTCATTTACATGAACATTTAGAACTAGAAAAAGACTAAGGAAACACATATAACACAATACTCTGTATTTTATCATTAAATTCTTTTGACAAATAGATATGTTGCTGATTCAGGGAGACTGATATGGTGCAATTGCTGCTGCAGGTTAAGTTCACAAGGCAGTGAGCATTTTTCAGACCATCTTATTCACCATTCATTGTTAACACAAATTACCTTAATTTCAACTAGTGGGGAAACTTCTATTTACTAGGTTTCATCTCACATATAATTGGAACTTTATATTGGAGGAATATCTGATGTATATTTTTAGCTGAGTTTTTACATTTCCATTATATTTGAATTAGTCATTTTTGAGCCATGCATGATGAGCAGCTGAAAAAAGGTTTTTTGGAGTACACTGAAAAATATGGAACTGCTAAACTCCATTTCTGACTGTTCTGAGATGAACTGAGGCAAAATTTCTTTTGGAGTTTTGCTTGAGTAAGTCCTATAGAGTTAGGCCTAGTTTTGCCTGACTTCAATAAGAACATCAGTGTAACTGTGGTCTGTTCTTAGCCTGTCACAACACACATTGCCTGTTGAAACAAAGACCTACAATGTCAACTTCAGTACCCTGTAGGAGTATTGACTTTAACTTTGCTTAGTCAAGAATATTATAAAAGGGAAACTGCAGATAGGTGGAAAAAAAGACAGAGACTTTAGAATGAAAAGATTCAGTTGTTTAAAAATAGGTTGGGTCCTATGTGACCAATTAAAAAAATTAAGCTATAACAGTCATATTTTTAAAAATAAAATAGCTCTACTGTGCAACTTTTGCTTTCTTCCAACAGAATGGTGTTGTGTTGAATTTCAAGGCTGACCCTGGAAAACATCTTAGGTGGCAAAGCAAAGATCAAGGCCAATGTCAAATTTTTCTAATTTATATTTCTCCAATGCTTTCAGAGTCTGGAGGCAGGATGAAGTCTGACTGGGTTGAGGGTATTATATTCCCACATATGTCTCATGAAGAAATTTCTTGGGACTAAGAAAATCATAGAAGAAAAAATCCCTTATTCTTTTTGGCTTAGCATAAGATGTGAAGTGTAACTCAGGCAAGGCTTTTCGAAATCTCTTGTTTCAGACTGATAGTCATGACTGTGGCAAATATTCTTGAATAATGAAATTGCCATCAGCAAATGACCCTCTTTTCTAGTATCACATGAATGCCACTGTGCAGTGCTGAAAGAAGAAAATGAGGTCGTATTTCACTTAAGGACAGAATGACAGCTGGAACTAGTTTCATATTTTTCCCCACATTTTCCTTTCCACTCTCAGTCATATCTGCACGGCTGATGGTTAACAGGGTGCTTTGCTTCTATGTGAGGAAGCATTTGTTATTGCTTGCTCACTATTTTCCATAGCAACACGTTTCTGTTTAAGATCCAGTGGAGATGAGCAAACAGAAAAGCCTTTAAGAAGCAGTTTGTAAAAGAAGCTAAATTAAACTTAACTCTTTCAGGTTAATGGTGCAGTCAGTATTTATTCTGGTATTGTGAAATGTATTGTTGAGGGCCAGAATGCTCTCGATCTTTAAGCACAAGAATGGCCATATTGGGCCAGATCCACTGTCCCCTTAGCACAGAAAGCCATCTCTGTCAGCACTGGGTAGGGGATTCCTACAGAAGAACTCAAAAGCAGGGCAGGCATGACATGATAAACACCCTGCTATACCCTTTCCCTCCTTCCCTCCCCCAGTTCCTAGAAGCTGCAGCTGAGGAAGTTTCTTGACTAGAAGAGGTGTTTGTGTTTTTAAATGCAGGTGTGCTTCAAATGCAGTGATTAGATTGCAAATAATCTTATCCTTTATTTCCTCCACTAAGGGCAAGAGTAAAATCATAGTCTCTCTGTTTTGTTGCACACTGCACTCATGGAACAAACAGGCACAAATCTGAGATGGGAATTAGAGACTACTTGAAAAGTCAAAATCATTTACTGAAACTTTTAAAACCACAGAATAAGTATAGAAGTACATAGCATTAAAATAACTATGTTGATGACCATTTTGTTTCCAAACAATTAGAAAAGCAAGTGTATAGTAGATTAAAACTCATGTCAGGCTGTGAAAGACAAAGTATCCTTAAGACACACTCAGCACATGAAAAAGGCTACAGAAACATTGGTAAGGATACACACAACAAACAATTTGTGCTCCAGTTCAGAAACTGATGTGCAGGACTTTGTGCACAGGTGCTGCTCCTGTAGTGATATTTCATAGAAGCGGTATCCATTTACAACCCACATTTCTTTAGAATCCTTTTGCCTATCGTATGCTACATTATCTACCTGGTCATAGCAATAGTAGCTAAGAAAAACAGAGGTAGGTAAAGAGGATTACATGGACAGTCTTTCTTGTCATTGCAAAGGATTTTGAATTGAACCGACCATTCACCAGCCCTGCCAACTCTCATAACTTTTACTGTAAGTCCTTCCGTACGTGAAGTATGCTTTAAGCCCTAAGTTCTGGAGTGATTTGCTATATTGTAATATCTGCACTTTTACCTTCCTTTCCCTTATGTTTATATCCATCATGATTGCAAACCTTGAAAACCTTGAAATCACACTAAAGCTTGAGAACATAACTGAACAAATGAAAAGAATTAACAATTTTTAGCTCCCGTGATTACCAAGCCAAACCAAGTTCACATGAGCCTTGTTCAGGCAGGCCTGCCAACACCTCACAGAGTTGTTTGACTTGCTACAACAGCCCCAACTCAGCATCCAGCCTGGCCTTTTTCTTCAGTGTCTATCCAGCCAAGAGTGCTGTCGCTACTTTGACAACAAAAAACATCCTAATGTAGTCATGCACTTGCTCTTCAATCTAGAAAATTAAAAATTGCCACTGCTTTGAAAATATTATTTCAAATCAATTTTAGCTAATCTCTGACTGCTCACTAGCAGCTCTTGGGTTTATTATGTTCATCTTCTGTTTAACAGAGATAGATATGGATTTCAAATATAATAATAATTTATGCAAATTATTTCTATTTTCACAATCCAATCTGTCAGTCTTTCTGTAACAGCTACACGTATAGCATGGGATGCTTTTTGGAGTAATTTATAAGATATAGAATTATGTGTTTCTTGTAATAACTGCTATTTTTTTACCCAGCAGGTCAACGTAATAAACATTAGATAAAAATAACCGCCTAAAGTCTGAATCAATTTCTAAAATTTCTTTACATGTAGCTGAACCTGTCATTAAAATCCAGACATGCTGACAAAGTATCTCAGATCCTATGTGATGTTAGGGCTGTCACGATACCACTCACAAAGTCTCAACCAAGTTCATCTTTCACACATCCATTCGCAGATCCAATGCACGTGTGCACCCACCACAAAAACCTGAGCTTTTTGCTGTGTAAAAAATCATCGTATTTGGGTAAAATGCAGCAGCTCTCACTGCCGTCACACCTCAGCCAGGCCCTGGGGCAGTGGCCAGGCCTGGATATGGGGTGGTGATGGGCTTGTGTGTGGGCCCTTGGCTGGGCCAAAGGGCTATCCATGCTGCACAGGGCCATGCTGGGACACCGGGGCCTGCAATGCCACCCGGGCCACCAGTGCCACCAGGCGCCACAGCGGGACCTCCTTCTTCTACCCCATGAGCTGCGTGGCAGCGACCTCTTTCCTCCTGTCATGCTTTCCCTCAGGAACAACGCTTTCCTCTCCCTGGCCCCAGGCATGGGTAAACATTCACAACATTCAAAAGCAAATGAAGGAAAGAAGAACACAAATTCAAAGAAATTTAAAAAGAATTATTTTAAAGACTTTTACCACCATGATGTCTCCACAGGAGCTCCTGCTTCTTCTCCTGATGTTGCCAGGGTCTGGGGCTGCCTTTCCTCTCATAGCCACAGCTCGCTGTCTGTAGTGGGCAAACCCCCAGATCTATAGAATGACAGAATGGCTTTGGTTGGAAGAGACCTTTAAGATCATCAAGTCCAACCGTTAATCTAACACTGCCAAGTACACCACTAAACCATGGCCCTCAGCGCTACATCTCTCCACGTTTTAAATGCCTCCAGGGATGGTGACTCAGCCACTTCCCTGGACAGCCTCTTCCAACGCTTGACAATCCTTTTGGTGAAGAAAATTTTCCTCGTATCTGATCTAAACCTCCCCTGGTCCAACTTGAGGCCATTTCCTCTTGTCCTATCGCCTGTTACTTGGGAGAAGAGACCAACATGTACCTTACTACAACTGATATAGGCTGGCCCAGCCCTTCCTTCATCTAGCCCCTCACCTTCTCAGAGGTGAGGTGGGTGAGGCTCCTCTCCCCGGGGTGCTGTGCCCAGGCCCCTGTGGCCAGCCACCCATGGCTAGGCTGCTGCAGCCCTGCCATCCCCACAGTGGTCTTTGCGCTGGGGGGTTGCCTCCACGTGTGGGGCTGCTTTGGGGCTGCCTCTGTTTCACCTCAGCAGGCAGGAAGGGTGAGCGATATGCACAGGGCCCTCACAGAAAGAGCGGGAACCCTGACAGAAACCCTCCGCTCTCCCCATCTCCTCGCTTCGGGCAGCTCCATCTTCTCCAGGCTCCCACTACCCTGCTGCCTTCTGGATCTGCAACAGACCTCTTCGTTTCAAGGTATTACATGTATTTATTTTGCTCCGATTAAAACTCCAGAGTACGGTTTCAAAAGGCACAGCGGGCCGATCTAAAGCTCACTGCCTCCAAAAGGGGGGCTCACCCGCCTCCCCCCTCTCCTCACCATCAGGCTGGTGCTGGCGCTTGCCAGAGCCCTTCTTGCATGCCAATTCAATTAACTAAAAATGGGAAAATCCCACCCAAACCCCCCACAATGAAAAACTGATTAGGTCTCTGCCATATTAATGAGTTAAACTTGATCACAGCAGGTCCCAGAATGTGCCAGAGCAGGTGTGAGGAAGGAGATGCGCAGCCAGCAACAGGAGGAGTGGGAAGAGGAGGGAGGAGAGATTAAGTCTCCTCTCAACTGTGTTTGATCAGTTTGTTGAATTTCAGTCTTTGTTTTATTTTAACTCTGAGACCCAGGCATATCAGCCTGGCATTGTCAGGCCTTTCCCCTCAGATACTGGTATGTGCCAATGGAGTGCTGCCACCATTTTAGGACCTGGCTCAAGCAGCTATCACTGCTCCTCTCACTGTTCACAAGGGCTACCAACAATGAGTTTTATCCTGAGACAAAAAAAAATCCTAGGACAGGAATTACTTTTATAATATGTAGGAACTGATTTTACCATTAAGCTACAATGGCTAAAATGCAATTGGACCCTTTTCATGAATGAGTCTAGAACCTGCCACAATGCCCAGATGTGCACCACCTTCTAGAGAGTAATGTTAGCTTCCCCTGTGCAAGCCAATGCATTCATACAAGTTCCTGTAACTTTTCTAAACTGGGATGTGAATATTTTTCTTAAAAATCACACAATAAAGCCATGAGAAAAATGCTGTGCAGGAGAAAGCATTATAATCTGCATATGGATTAATATAATAACATGATCAAATAATGTATTCATATTGGCATAATCTTGAAAAGCTCTCTTGGGTGTGATAAAATTTAGCAACTAATGAAACGCACCTTTATGCCTCTCCTGGAAATCTGAAGGGAGCTTTTTAGCTTTACTCTTGTCCCTCTTCTCACCCCACAGACAGAATTGTTTTTATCAGTGCTGAAGGTAGATTGAAGAGGTTCTAGTATAAAAATATAGGCATAGCAAAATGCAGTGGTTGAAGTTTAAATCAGCAAACTTTAAACAAGAAGTAAAATATATTTTTAACACAGAGGTATGTAACTGCTGGAGCAGTTTACCACAGGCATGGAAAACTCAGCATGTTTTGCACTCCTTAAATTTGAATTGTCTGCCTTTATAAAAAGATATTTTCTAGTGAAGTTTTTGCAGTAACCATGGAAATTGCCAGATAGTATAGGCAGGAGATCAGGTCAGGTCAGACCATTATAACTATTCCTTTTCACTATGAACCATGATCATCCTCTGTACCTAACAAGCCATAGCCTGATGGCCTTCCAGACAAGCAGTACATTTTCTAACAAAAAGCTGGAGCATTCCTTCCCTGATTCCACTGAAGACCAGATGCCCCGGAGTGACCTGCAGAGAACTGTGAATTTGGAGGATACTCTACAGTTAAGGATAAACACAGATGGTTCACCTTACATGACTATGGATTTTAGAGAAACTAATCAGCCCAGAGTAATGCAAGTTGTATACAGTCATGCATCTTTGCCTTCCAGTTTCATTTGGTATTGGCCATTTCCAAAAGAGTATTTCTGAAATCTTTTTTGCCTTTTGGGGCAGTTTCCCCAAAGAGCAAAGACACAGATGTCAATGAATTTAATTTCACTAAGTGCATTCATTGTAATTATCCATTAGGAGAGTCCATGTTACAAAAAAAAAAAAAAAGGAGAATTGAAACCTAACTTCAAAAAACCCTGTCAAGTGTCAAGTCCTATTACCAGTTGATTTTAATAGCTGTACTTGATATGGGATATTTTTTTGTCTAAGGTCTAGCTAGCAATAAATGTTTAGAGGGAAAATTTGATCAAAAATAAATAGGAAAAAATAATAAACTGTAACCATCAATACATAATGTAAAACTATACAAGATTACTTAGCAACAATAATGCAGTTAAATCAATATTCTGGCATCAGTGCTATGCATTTCAGGACCACAAGTTTTGGTATTTTCCAGACTCTGCCACCTTACAGTTGCCTATTAATTACCTTCATTTTTCAGCTGGCAGTACAAACAGGGTACAAATGTTTAGTCTGCTGCTTGTGTTAATATCTAGGAGCTGCAGTAGACAGAAGGTTTCCAGAACTCTGCTGTATAACCACCCTATGAAATTGCTTAGCTCTGATGCTTGCTAGCACTACTAGCATGTTTTCTTTTTCTTACAAATAAAGTAACAGATGAAAATGTCTCAAGCTAACACTAGCTTGTTTGCATTCTTAACAAAACCATTTTAGAGCAGAGCAGTAATTCCACCTCAGTATCACTTTTAGATGTGCCTACTTACAAGTTGCATTTCAGCGTTCAGTTTTAGGGCCAGACTGATTTACGTAGTGGAATATTTGCGTAAGGTGCCTTGGGTTCCCACTTCATGAGTAGCAGTGCAGGAAGAAATGGAGGTAAAAGCAGGTCCATAAACTAACATGTTCTGTAGGTCTTCTCAGGCAGTGAAGCAATAGCAGAATGAGACAAAGCAGCACATTGTATGCTACAGCTGTGCTCCCACCAAGGGAAACAAACGTGATCCTAGGCATTGGCTTGTTCAGTCACTTGTTGGGGCAGAAAGCAAACCAGAGTGTAAATATGTACATGCACAAGAGCTTTCCATGAAACCTGGCATTGGACCAGGTTTCCTCATTGCCAACCAGTGCAACGCATCACCAAAACTCTGACTAGAGATAGCATATCATTCCTTCTCTGAAGTACCCATTTATTAGCGGCAGACAGTTCAACATTGAGACAAATCCTAGCAAAAGGCAATAACTAGGACCCTGCATCAAAACTTCTACCTGCCACTTCATTTGGAGGGACCCTCAACCTGTTTGGCCACTCAGCCAGGACCATAACCCTGTCAGCGTTCCTTGGACTAGAGCTTTTCTATGAGCAGCAACATCAACTGCTCTTAATGCCACTTCTATTTTACCAGCTTGGAGCTGACTGAATAGATACAAGTGGGATTTGGCCCTGTTCTTTAAAAGGCTTTCTCAGAGCATAACAGTGTGAATTTTTTTATTTATACTTGCTTTCTTGGACTCTTTTTGCACTACAGCTGCAGAAAAGTGGTAATTCAATGACCTAGTAACTTTTTCCACATAAAAAGCCAGCAGCAGCAGAACTGGCTTATTAACACAGTTCCTCATATTGCTGTTGTCTAGCATGGATGTAGCAAACAGATATGATAGGTACATTGGTCATGCAGGGCTTTACAAATGTCACCTAGCATCAATAGATTTCTCATATATTTGAAATGAAACACAAGTTAATATTTGCAGGACTGAAGGACTGTTGAAGTCAGGTCCAATAAAACTATAGGTCTGCACAGGAGAGAGAATGTAAGTGGCCTTTGCTGTCTGTCCGTATGGAAGTACATACTTCACCTTGTTTGTAAGAACTACTGAAGTGCCAGTTTACTTGTCTCTATGTGTTAATGGAATATGCTGAAGATTTCTGTCTTCAGCATTTTGCTTCCAGCTTTTGCTGAGGCAGCCTGCAGGTTTATACAGCTGAACGTTCCTCATTTATTTTATACAGATTCTTTTCATCAACATAAACACAGATCAAAGCTAAAATGTTTTAAAAATGAAGCTAGAGACAAAAGACGGCAGCTGGTCTCCAGAGGGAGGGTTCAAGCCTCCAGGTCAGAGAGACTGGGGAATTTCCTCCTTGTGTCTCAAAGGCTGTTGCTAAGGAGACCACTTTTGCTTCAATGAGCCTGTGGGATGGACTAGTTGATATATATGCAATATTTCTGCTTGTAAGGCAAAAGAAAAGCACAAGCTGCAGAGCCTTTGTCAGGACAGAGCACAGAAACCCACTTACAAGGCCCTTTTTAAGTACTATACTTTCTCGTACTGACAAAAGTTGGTAACCTCACCATTTTTTCCCTTTGCTTTGCAGTCATCTTCATTTCAGATGAGAAGGAAAATGTTGCTGTGAATGGCAAGATGATACCACACTACCAGCAGAAATCCAAGGAGAGCACAAGCTTTCCCAACGAACAACTCCCCAGCTAGGCATAATCCTTCCATTACAAGTTCAGCAGGTAATCATTCTAAACTTAGCACCATCTGTATACTCTCTAACAGTATTCTTTTATAATAACAGGAGGTAGTATAAATGAACCTGAGCTTGCTTTACCTCAGATGATAGTGCTCCTCTGTTACTGAATAGTTTCAATGGTGCTTCTAAGTAGCACAAATATTTGGCTTGCTTTAGAGCTTAAAATGACTATTTTTACATTTAAGCTTCCAGCATTCCCAGTTTTGATAATTTTATGTTTTTTCACATTGACTTTTGTATCAATAGATTTGACATTCACATCAGTTGTTTGACTGAGGTCGCAAGACCTCTATTGTCCAATCTATTGTTTCCCTGTGATGATCTTTCTATGAGATAAATTAATCTTGACCAGCATTTCCTAAAAAGGGAGAGAAGTTTCCACTGCAGGACAATTGAGAATCAAAAGGTCGTTCAAATCTGATATACTTTGAAAAGTTTTACTGTTATTACTGTTTTGATTAGAAGTGTACTGTTTTACCAAAATAGTTATATGCAGGAAAGGCTGTTGGGTGGACACCCGTATATAAATGCTTTAGACTGAAAGAGCTGATACAGTTTCTAGAATAAGCTGTATTTGAATAAGCGTATTCATCTGCACTAAGGGAATTCTGTAAAACCTTGTAGCAGTAAAACTAGTGTAGATAAGGCTCCCCCCTAGCAATCTATGGCTCATCTAGGAATAATAAACAATAACCCTATTCCCTGAACCTAACTTTACAAAACTGTTGTACAATTTGGAGGAAGGGCATACAGTTTTTATCAATGAGGTTCATTCTTTTACCAGATAAGTGAATGTGACTCCCCCAGTAACAATGGTGTGTTATATTCTTCACTTGGCACCTGCTCTTTTAAATTAGGACTCACTTTTTGATCTTTAACCTTTAAAATTGTATCTCCATCAGTGATGTAAAGTGGCTTGCAATATATACTTGAATAGCACAGATCTTTCACATTGAAGGAAAAATTGAGCACGTTAAGTAGGTGGATGGCAAAAGAGGACCCAGGAAGCCTTAATAATTTCTTTTCAATTCGTTTAAACTCTTCTATTTCACCATAATAGATACTTCGATACGCAGTCTACTAGGAAGTAAAAGTTAAAATGGAGTATGGCAAGACAATGTAGAGCAAATGTGCTTCATTTCAGTCATCGTCTATTTAGAATTCTTTAGAGGGAGATTAAAATTACTTCTCTAAATAACCAATTAATTCAATAAAGCAAATACATGTATTTACATTTACATTTTACATGTATTTACATCTATTTACTGATTCTATTAGAGGAACGTGAGCATTATTGACTTTGGAGTAAACAGTAGGCATAAACTATCTGATTCCTTGATGGTTTTTTGCTTTGTACTCTTACGTATTGAGGGAAGAAACCCAAAATGTTAAAGGTGCAATAAGAAGGGTGCCAAACTGAAAAATGTGCCTCCTTCTTACCAGCTGCTATTCCTACTGCTGAGAAGGAACAGGTTCCAAAACAGGCAGGTGAGTGAGAGCTGGTGACAGCTGGAGAAAAGTAAGGCTTATTTAGTGTGGGAGTGGCTGGTTTCCTAAGGTCCAAAATTGCAGCAAGAACACCTGGAAAAACTCTTGCAATGACCTAATGTGCTGCAGTTTGCATGTATTTTGTAAACTAAAAGGTGACTTTCCTATTTATTTTTCTTGTTACTTTTTATTGTGGGAGGAGGTATAATAACATTCTGCAATACATTGTATTTTTATGGAGCATTGTTTCATAAAATCATCACCTCCTCAATGCTGAGCTAGTAGGAAAAAATGAAATTTCATTGTAATGTCACTTAGATCTATCACCAATCAGCTCTGGTTTCTTCTCACTTAATTACTCATCTCATCCTAAACTATTTATATCTTAGAAATACTTGGTTCATTTTTCCCACTCAGAAGGAATGCGACTAGAACAAATTGAAAACAAAAGGAAAAACCCGAAGTTGCTTCAAAATGAGTGAGCATGGAGTTATTTTTCTGAAAACCCTTGAGCTTCTTGATAAATTATTAGGACTTAAAAAAGAAAAAGCCTAAATCATCAGAGATTTAACTGCAGACGTTTTGTGCTGAGCCTTTTTCCTTTTTAAAGGTTTACAGTGAAAACACTGTTTTGTTCACGATGCATTAATTCTTACTGCTTCTAGAAATTACTTTGGAAGGTATCATATTTTAAATACAAGTTTCCAGTAATTTTTCCACATTACTTCTTTGCTTGTGGGTTTATGCTTGCAGCCAGCAATATATAACAATGGCTTCATTTCTTTCAAAGTTGATACATTTTACATTTGAGTATGTTATTCAGTTTCTCTAACATAGTCTGGAGAACTTCTGCAATACATGGAGCTGGGGCTTCCTAACACTAAACCAAAGTGAATCATTTCCCACACGTTTAAAGTTTCTAACACCTTCACTATTCTTGTATTTTAAATGTGTGGGGAACATTTTTTGCTAACATAATGTGATTTCAGTTAAGCTGTGACAATTCTTAGCAGCTAAGGATCTCTTGCTCTGTTGTCACGTATTGCTATAATTCACCTTCTCTGCAATAATATTTGCATTACAGCTATTAAAATCCATTAAAAGTAAGCCATGCGCAGAATTTTTGGCTTTACCAAAGAGGATAACAAATAGAAGCTGTGATATTATACCTTAAAGTTAACATCCAGGCCATCTGGGCCACAGGGAAGTCAAAAGGAGTTTTGCCATTACTTTAATGACACCAAGTTTTCATGAGATTTTGCAACTAGATCTGCCTAGATACACTCAAGATGGATTTTCCCCCTTCACAATGGCATGAAAAAATGAGAAACTGTCTCAGAAAAGGAGAATCATATCCACAATACGTTCATAGCCACTGTTTCTAGGAGAGTTGAGAGCTACCTTTGTGGTATGCTTCCATTTCTACCAGTCCTGAGGATGACTCTCAGTGGTGGTTCAGCTGTATCAGATTCCAGCCTTCCCAGACCTGTGGGACACCACAACATCTTATCAACAAAGGATGAGATAGAAACTGCATGAAAACCCTTGGAGACTTCTTGCCCTCACAAATTTGCCAGAGGGGTGCAGCTCAGGTGCATCCTTTTACTTCATGAGGATTTACTGGTGACAACAGCTCTACGCTCCGTAACAGACCAGTAGAGAACCAACTGTCTTGCAGCTTCGGTCTGGGCCACGGTACAGGAGGATAGGTGGTGAAGCAGGATACAGTACTAATAGTGGCTGGATACTATCCAGGTCTACAGGGTCTTCCTTTCAAATACACATGGCACAACTCTCCAGCTTTCTATCAAAGCAAAACCAACCACTGCTTTGGGAACAGCCAGCTGGAAGTGAGGGGGACACAAAGATGGCCTTGTAGCAAGAAGAGGGAAGTACTATGGAAAAACATCTAATTCACACAAGTGCTCAACAACTTTTAGGTTCTCTCAAAAATTTCAGTGCTATTAGGTACCCAAATAATGTCTGCTTATGCCTGAGGCTGGACTTCCCTTTCAGAAGTAGGCCTGACCACAGTGATCTCTAAGTTCAGGAATTCAGGACTGTGTTACCATAACACTTAGCTGGGAATAAAAACACATACACTAATATAGCCTCTAACTGGTTCACTGCGTGGCAGGCTTTCTACTTAGCAACAAAAGCCAGCACTAGCATCTCACTCCACTGCTTTGCAGTCTGTAGTGGCTTCTCATTTCATGCAGGATAGAGGGAATCACTAATGCTAATCAAGACTGTAGCAGCTTTTCCAGTGCGAATTGGGAAGTTGCAGCACTAGTGAAACCACTTTTGGGAAACTGCATGATCATCTATGTACAAGAAGGATGAACTTAAACTGAAATTTTGCAGAAAAGAGCTGGAAGGATCATTAGGGAATGAAGGGCCTTTTAAGTGATTAAAATAGAGCAGCTTGTTTAGTCTAGCAAAATTAAGATCAAGGGAGAAAATGAATGCTGTCGACAAATACACTGGTGGAGAGCTGTAAATGCTAGGAGGAAAAACTATTTAGGGTAAAAGACAGCAATGGCACAAGGGTACAAGCTGACCCTTAATTATTTTAGACTGGAAAAACAAGGATAACGTTGCTGCAAGAGTGAAATGCTGGAGTTACGACAGCAGCAATGGAAACAAAAGGTTTAAGAAGGAGTTTGACCTAACTATGAAAGGGTCTATCTCATGGGACTAGCTATGATGTGGGAGATTGGTCTTGATAACTGTGATACTTATGCAGTTTTATCTTTTTAAGACCTAGTCTGCAAACAAACATGTACTGAAATAACTCCAGCCATTGCCTCTCCAGCTGTGAGCAGGACCTTCACACAGCAGCTGCATTCCACAAGAACAATGAAATGAGTCCAGGCTCCCTCACGAGCAAGAGAGACAGGGACTTGGCTTTACTACATTTGGAATATGTTACTTGTAGAACTAAGGATGAGCTTCAGATCTCACTGCATTCATAACCAAATATAAAACTCATTTGCTTGATTTCCTACAGTAAGTTTTATAGGCACATAGACACGTTCTGATTTTAATGATCTTTTCGTTATTTCTACAACTGTGGAGAGAGAGCGAGTGGGGGAAAAGTGTGGTTGTGATTTCCATAACTGTTATAAAATGCTTATTTTTCAATTTTTTTTGAGAAATATAGGCAGGTGTCTAACTTTAGTGAAGGATTCTTCACCATTTCCTAGAGCAGTTTCTTTTAGGATATGTGTTCTTAGACTTCTTAGGAACTTAGAAAAATAATTTCAGAGCTACTTTAAGTTTTGCAGTGCTTTATTAATAAATAACTTGGCAAAAAGACTTTGCCTTTACACATGAGCAGGCTTATGACTGTTCTTAGAATACTCTTTCTGTTGTGCTACATCCAGAGACTATATATAACTTCTTAGACTTTCATCATGGCCTTGTATTTTCATGCTATCAATGAAAGTCCTTCTGATCCTCTAGTCAGAAAAGATAAAAAGGATCTCTAAAGACAATCTATCTTTTTCCTGTCCTGTTGCTGAAGGGAGACTCAGAGGTGTCCACTGGGCTGCCGCATTTCCACGCAACACAGCGAGGCCTGGCTTGGGTGTGTGGCTTGTCTTAAAATGACTGACTACTCTTCACAAATCTTAAACAGACAGTTAGAGGAAAAGCATTAGAGACACATCTCTTTATGATCAGGTTTAGATTTGCTGGTTTTAAATTCCTCATTATATTTTGTCTGATCAGAAGAAACTGTTCATCTAGTACCGTAAGTGCTTTCAGGCAGACTATAAAAGTCTCAGCGTATTCAGCTAACGGATAATCTTACCCAAAGATCTAAACTACTTATTTATAAAACACAATTAAAAAATGATCTTTGGTGTAAAGCAGTTACTGTAGAGAGGGTTTGGGCCAGTTGGATCTAGCAGCACAAATAGGAGAAAGGGAAAACAATCCTATAAATGGATGAGATGTAGATTTATGAGATCATCTTGAAATTCCCCCAAGATAAACATCAGGAATAAGTTACCATAGAAAACAAGTGGTGATTATCTATGAGTTCAAGAGATACCTGATTCTTTCTGCAGACCACTGGATCATGTTATTCCAGAATAAGATCCTGTCACGGTTACATTTCAGATCCATGGTCTAAACTGGGCTGAATGGGAAACTTCCAAGACCACCTATGTATTACTGGAAATAACTGGGGATTCTGTGAAGGATTTCCCAACTCAGTATTCATTTCTGTATACATTTCTTGTGCTCTAGACTGGTCAAGGGGTGGTGGCCAGAGAAAATACATGCTTATTACTTTACTGTGGTCTTGTTGCAAGGAACTGGGGGGAAGAGGGAGAGGACAAACCCAGAACCACTGGAGAATTGTGAACTCATACAGCTTCCTACAGGCAGCTCTATTTTTTAATTGCTTTCTGACAACCACTGACATCTGTAGATAATATATTTTAAAGTCATAATTCTTCCTTCATTCTACAGGAGCTAAACCCTGCTTCACTGTAAAAATGATCTAAAGGATATTCAACAAGAAAATTCACAGAGCACCATGGACTCTGCTTATCCTCAGGTCAGATCTACGGCTTTCACTTTGTTAAACAATTTTACAGTAGAGAAATCCTAATTTCCTCAAGCCTAATTGGTACTGTGAGAATTCCTCACAGGTGTAAATTGTTACAGCTTTATGGATGAATTTGAAATATCTCTATGTTTCTTTTCTTCCTTTTCTTTATCAAGTCCAGACATCACTGAGTTTTATAGAATGTATGTGAAATCCTATTTAAAGCAACATTTACATTGTGGAAAGAAGGAAAACCACCAAAACTGTGTCGTATTTTGCTTTTCAAAGTGTTCTTTTGCAGCTTACATTATGAACTCTTGGTTTATTCAGTCAGAATATCTAAGGATATTTCCCAGTAGCACAGCTTTCTACCTGTGAAAAAAGCTTCATACCTTTTTTGAACTCTCCTACATCATACACAGATTTGTAACTAGAAAAGCACTTTAACTGGACAGGAAGATACATTCAGAAGAAATTCAGCTTTAATCAGGAAATGTGTTTGAATGGATTATTGCATGAGTTTTAGAAGGAAAATATTAAAGTTCAGTATTTCAGATTGTGTGTCCTTCCTACCTTGACTCCATCATGTGCAGACTTTTTGCATACATAAATGAAAAGACCTGGCTGACCTGAAAAGCTGGCATGTATCAACTAATAATTTTAATATAAGTTTACTGCTGGTAGAAAGTATAATGAATACGAACAAGCAGGTATAGAATGTAAATAACAGTATATATCTACGCCCTTTGAATGAAGAATAGTGGAAGTTTGCCCTGTCAACAGATTTTTCCCTAAAAGGAAACATTTCACAGAATCCAAAAAATAGCCATGCACAAGCCCAATTGTACATATCTCTGCCTGAGAGTGTTGAACTTTTTACGAGATAGTTTAAATGATGTCTTTAAAACATTTCCTAAAAAGGAAAAGATAGATTTGTCCACAGCAGATTAAAAGATGTGTTAAGAAACAATGAAAAAACAATCCAAAATTGGACTCCATAGTATTTAAATTTATTTGCACTTAGCACCCATCTGAATATCAAAACACTAAGTCAAATTCAGCATCAATTTATACTTTGCCTGACATCCTAGACTTCACTGTGGGATACAACACAGTACACAATTAGCCTGGCCTTCTAAAGAAATGCAGTTTGGAAATCTCACTAAGTGTTTGTATGTACATGGCATCCTGAAGTACTTTTGAAAACCTTGGTCTGCTTCAGTCGGAGTTGACGGACAGGTAAATGGCTCAGTTCTGTTCGCTACAAAATTGATGAAAATAAGCAGCTGGGCAGCAGAGAAAGATCTGTTTACTATGCCTGTACTCCCCCAATGCTGAATAGGCTGTATCATGAAAGGAGCCTTTTTTAGACGTGAGAGAATCCACACAACAGGATTTCCCCCTGTTCCTAAAGATGTGAAAGCTCTTAAAAACCATGATGCATTAGCAATGCTGGTTTATTTGTGTAAGTGTGCGTACTTATGTCTTGATATGCATATAATGTTATAGATTGAATTTTATTCTGCACCAGAAAAAGCTGCATTACCCAGTGGGTCATCCACTAACTTATGGTCTTTTCCCATATTTGCCCACTGGCATGATGTATCTTATCTTCCAACGTGCCAAGGGCTAAATGGTTATCACTTAATGTAGTAAGGAAACCTTCAGAATGCCCCTTGCAGAGGCAAGTTACCAGTGGAGAGAGGCAGGCAGTAGGACCTTTTAAAATCTATATTCAGTTTTCAGAACTGCAAAAGGAGCCCTACACCTGAAGGAGTGTGCAATTTTTATTTTGCTTGTTTTCATGTTATATGATACACAGAAAGCAAGGCACAGTGGGCACACTTTAATCTGAGTGACACTTTGTGAGGTGCATGGGGAAGAGGCAAACCCCACTATTCTAGCAGGGAAAAGCTCTAGGACTATGCATAAACTGGGCTTTTGGCTGAGGGGGTATCCCCTGGCAACATCCTGTCCAAGATCAGAGCAAGACCCAAGCAGACATTACTTTTTCATTCCTATGCTCAGTTTTTGGTAGAAGAAACTGAACATATGGGGCAGAGGGGAGCTAGGCATGCTTTAGCTAGGTCTTGATGCTGTTCCGCTGAAGGATCTTAACCTCAGTGTTCAATGTATCTCCGTTGCTCAACACCAACACAGTCTGAATGAATTAATTTCCAAGTGGAAAAGCCTAGAGGTTTTAAGTTGGTGTGAAGGCACTGAGACTTAGTGAGCGATGGCACAGCCTCCTGCAGATTGTGGGACAGCTATGCGTTGGGCTCATAGAGCCATTTTTTTTGTTGCATGAAGTGCAAAATAATCTTCTTGCTATATGACCCTTTCCCACCCTGATGAAATGATCTGGTGAAAGGATGCTACCTCACATGTGGACTACTTAAGAGTTTTTGTCCTTTCATTCAATAACAGTAGGAAAGGAAAATATCCGTTGATTATTCTCATATCAGGGAGCAATCCACACTATTAACAAGATAAATATTTTTCATGATGCAGCAGTAATTAATGATGTCCGTTTCTCTTGCTTGCTTGCTTTAGGAATAGTGTCAGATACACCGTGGTTACAGGATGGTTTAGGGTTACAAATACTGCTGGGGTAGAGTGCCTCATGCCTTGTTTAGAAAGACTTAACCAGAGAGTTATTTCATGGTGGTCTGGTTGCACCTGTTCACACTTAACTGATTCTGCACAAGTTTGACCTCTGTCTGACATCTCTGCTACTGTGTCATGGCACAGTGAATATCCCTCTGTCACTGGACATGTGTTGAATTATTTCTTGAACTCTCATGACAGCCAGGTTATTCTAACTGCTCTCCAGACATAGGATGAGACAGTCCTTGGTCCCCAGCACAGTTCCAAAAAGACAAGCAATAATAGTCAAACAAATAAATTAGATGCCTTACTGGTAATCCCTGAATATTACATTTCCTATCTTGCTCTCTTTTCCAAGTCATATAATCATATTGCCTTATGATTGATTATGCTTCAAACTGAAAGCAAAACCTAGATTTTTTTTTTTCTTCAAATGATATAGTTTTTCATGGGAGTTTATAGAAAATAAGATTTTAAAGCATCTGTTATTGAAACCTTATACAGTCTGTTAAGCATACATATTTACAATACCACATTGTGTATAATCTAGTAAAGCACTGCAGTTCCATATAACAATACTCCTTAGATACTCCAGCTAATGCTCTTAGGCTAAGCGTTGCCCTCCCATTTACCCGCAAATTTTTTCATCTAATTTGACAGAACATACAAAAGTTGATAGAAGCACAGTGCTATCTTTCTTATTCTAGAGATGTCAGTCTCAGCTGTGGAGATATTAAATGATTTGCCCAAGTTCAAGCCCACAGTTCACTAGAGCCCACTAGAGCCAAGAGAGCCTAGAAGTTCAGGTTAACGCTGTAATTGAAGGAAACTTTTCCTTTCCCTTTGTTCTTGCTGTTAGCTTGGTTGTCAGCCCTGGCAATGCTAGGGAAAACTCCCTTTCCTGTATCAATCCAAGCACAGCTATCAGTGTTGGAAAGCATGTTATTTCCAGTGTGAGAAATGTCATTCTTCAATGCGCACCTCCTTAGCGTGGTTAGGATTTCCCCAATAATACCACAGGATATAGGGCTTACTGTAGAATTCTAGTTAACATTTAGCATACTTGTGGCTTATATTCAAAAGTAATTTCATAAGCCACATGCAGTGAAAGAATTGCAACCCTGTGGATGCAGAACATCAATATTTACAGTCAGCTTGTTAAGTTGCTGTCTCCATCTGCATTTTTCTAGCGAAGAGCAGTTTGGATAAAATAACAAGTCACGTGAAGCTTTTCTGAATTTAGAAAATACTTGATGATCAAACATAAATACATGAACCATGAACTGCAGATATGTGTATTGGCCGGGAAAGGAAATAGAAATACTATGAGTAAGTCTATTTTCACAATTTTTCCAACCTACTACATAAAATTTACTGGAAATTAAGGTGGGGGGAAAGAGACTATATCCCCAGATTTTTTTCTGTGCTGCAGCAGAGGGCTTTGTTAAAAAGGAAGAGCAGGAATGAAAAATATTTTGAGCTGATATACCTATGTTTTTCTGAAACTTGGCCTCAGCCTATTCTTGTTGCTTGTTGAGAATTTCCTACACAAATTAGAGAATGTCCTTGTAGAGAACCCTGATAACTAGCTTCCTTGTTAACACTGATAACTGCAAAAATGAAAAAGGACTGTAAAGTAGAATCATCCTTACAGTATTATAAGACTCTTCAGATTTATTTTTTTTTAAATTTTCTGCCCTTTTCTGTCATGTTAACATACTGTACAGTTATTTATACTCATTTGCCAGCAAATCCAGATGCTTGTCCTGTATACACTTTGTACTGATATGGGTAAACAGGTGAAATGAAATGGATACCTTCAGCATATTAAAGTTTCAGGAGGATGAATTCAAATAAATATGAATGACAAGCAATTTTTATTAACATAATGTAGCTTTCACACTGTGAAGAGAAAAGTAAGGTTGCTGTGGAAGTCATTAATTGCTTTGCTGTACTGATACAAGGGACTTTCAAAAGGAACTGTGTGCTTGGTCAAACTTTTTTTGCATCAAACCCCTGTTCTCAGGGTTCCTGCAAGATTCCTTGCTAAGCTGTTTTCCATCCCTCAGTTGTGATCTAGGTTGGAGGGGTTTTTTTGGCTTTTCAGTTTCCTCTAAGGCATTGGCTTTGGTCCTTGTTAAGAAGAAGTGTATTGTGATACACTTGTATTGTGTATTATTGTATTGTGACAGCTGAGATGCAGATCAAATTACACAAACCAGTATTTTACAGAAGACCATGTCAGAACAGAAGCTGAGCAAATTTCAACCTTACATCTTCTAGATCTTTACATGTAAGACTGAGAAGAACAATTCAGGGATCCAGCTTTTGAGGGAAATAACAAGAAGGCTTTAAAGAAAGATGAAATCTACTTTGCCAACATAAAAATCCTGTTCTTGACTTAAGCAAAGGTTCTCCTCCACAACACAGTAGTTCTTTTTGCCTGGAGCGATAGTTATCATTTTATTTCAGACCACCCACCCTCATCATAAGACCTAAGGATTTACAAATTTAGAAGAGCAATCACATAGGAAGGATAACACAGACCAAACCGTCCTGTGATAGTGAGACATTTTTCAGCAGACTAAGGCAGGAAATCAATTATAAAACACAACAAAGTAAAAATAATATTACTGCAATAGCTGCTGTATGAATCCATTTCCGCTTTCTAGGGAATGCTTACTTGAGAAGTCCTGCAAGATAATGACTTTTTATTCACCAAATACTTTTAATGTTCTAATAGTGGTATTTGAAGCTGGTTTACACAGATGTCTAATTCCCATTTCAACCAAACTTCCCCGATGCTAATGACTGACAGATTTTTTTCCAGTGGAAGTTTTGACCTAAATTCTCATTAGGTTCTAAATTCTTAGGTCCCATAAGAAACGTGTGGCCAAGCAGAGGCTTGAACTTGCTTTCTAAAATACAAAAAGCACTATAGTCACAGAACCACTGTTCTTCTTGGATCATGAATGCATTGGATATTTGATTCAGGCTTATACACAGAGAATACGAAGTCAGAGGCAATTAAGCATTATCTTAAAAATAAACACAGTTCTTGGCCATTCTGCATCTCAGTTCCTCATTTACAGGAATAACATGGGAGACTATAGCTGCGTGTCTCATTAATGCACAATAATATAAGTGCTTAACTGGAAAAAGGGCTAATGACTGTGCTCCTAAAACACACTGAAGGAATGGAATTAGTTAGCAGCGAATCCCTAGAAATTTTAAGGATAAGTATATATTAAATCATCCAGGACTTACAAGTTCTGATAGGAAGATAACCACATTTATTTGTATCTAAATGAAGAAGAGTCTACAAACTGTGTCAGGTTTTTACCTAAAGACTTCAGTGAAAGCTGCTGGAACTTTGCCATTAACTTCACTAGAAGTTTACTTTCGTCTCCAATTACTTAAAATCGGTGTATATTTCAGAGGGTCCTACCTGCTTGGAGTTTGCCCTTAAAACCTCAGAAGTAAACCGAATTGGAGAAGTCAACTGAATTAAGATAGTAGAATTGATCTGCTCCTTGGTCCCATATTTCTGCAACTCTACTGCAATCTGTTTCATTACAGCAGAAAACAAAACTTCATGGTTTGGTGAAGCTATGTACTGAATCACAAAGACATAGCAATTTAAAGTTGGGGTTTTTTTTATTGTATTGCACAAGATATCTATGCAATCCATGTAGGTATTGTATTAAAGGATCCATATTTCCCAAAACATTGGCTGTTGCAGCACACATCACAAGCATTGTGAATAACCAGTGCCTTCTTTAAAAATTAAAATAATCAGTTGCAATTTTAAGCATGTGTGGAAATAAATGAAAAAAAAAAAAAGCAAGGAGCATCAATACATATTTCTTTTCAAACACACAAATATACAATTTTCAGAAGAGCACCAATAATGCCAAGCAACTATTTTGATGATAGACCGTATGTGTAGGCTCTGCAGTAAAATGCCAATACGCACACAAAAAATATATTTCAACTTTTAAAATAATTTAACTATAATATCTTGCATGTGTCACCTGTTTACAACATATCATTTCATATACAATGTAAATTTGTGCATACTCATTAAAGCAGCTGAGACTCTGGGAGAGGTGTTCAAGCTGAAAAAGCCTTCAAATTGTTCACATCTGAATACAGAGCGGTAGTGTAAGACCAAGAAAGTAATTACAGTGAAAGTATAACAGAAGTGGTACTATGGAAATGAAGAAAAACACTATCAAACCCTCAAACACAAGGTTCTAGGAAGAGGCCTACATGTAAATTGATGTTGTAATAATTTATAAGAGTGAATAATTAATATCAGTCTCCTTTCTGACACTTAGAGGTTCTCATATATTCAGAAGCCCATAGAGGTGAACTAACCAAATGTCACAATCAGTATCATCCTCAAACTCTGTTTCTTAAGTTTCTGATCATTAATACTGGTACTTAAAAACATTTTATATTTGCTGAAAACTGTTATTAAAATTTACCTTCCTGCTATGAGAATTTAGTGTAATAAAAAACATGAAAAACAATAGGTAAAAAAATAGCATCTTAAGAATATTTTTAGAAAACCCGTCAAACAACTGCAAATACAGCTGATTTTTAAGTGTCTCTACTTTTGAACTGTTTTGTTGTTGTTGTTGTTTTTGTTTATCACTTATAAAGAAGCAAGGGAGTACCAGTTCTAAGATTTATTCTTGTCCATTACATTGAGGACCTCATCCAAAAGTGAAGGTCCCAAGTCAAGTTGTAATGAGAGAAGAGAGCCTGCAAGATCTGAAAGAGATTCTTCTGACTTTGTCTTGGTTAGTTCACATGAAAGTTGACTGTCATCAAATAAATCAACTGTTTGCCAATCAGTGCATCGTTCAGAAAAGCTGGATGAGTGACTGTCTCTACCATTAGTAAACTGTGAAGAAGAACCATTTTGCTCCCATATGTCATCTTTGTATGTTTCTCCATCCTCCATCTGTTTACCTTTTTCCTGCAATTTTTCTTCTATTACTGGCTCACAGCTAAGCCTAGGATTTCTTGATGACCTGATGGATTCTTGCTTTGAATTAAATGTCACTGGTGACAATAAGGGCAATGTAAGGGCTTGAGAACCCCCAATGGCAGGAAGGGAAATAGCATTTTTGAGCACTGGTGATGGAGTTTCTGTAAACATGGACTCAGAAGTGCTGTTTGCCCTTAAGAATTCATTGTGGCCACTAGACTGGCTAATTCTGGTTTCTCCTTCATTTCCAGGCAATAGCTCATAGTTGCCCTGCAAAAAGGAAATGTCTCCAAAAACATCATGCTGTCCCTCTTTTCCAATGTGTATGGTGTGACGAAAATCTCCAAGTGGTGGACTGATCATATCAGGAGATAAGATATCCCTTAGTTTGAATTTCTTCCCTTTCTTATTGTTAGCAGCTTTCAAGTAGATGGGTGTCTTGGCTGGCATCTTGCTTGTAGTTTCTGAGAGAGGAAGTTATATAAAAAAAAAAAGGAAGCAGAGAAGAAGCCTCTTACAAAGTCAGTTATTCTTGGGAGATCTTCAGTGTTATCAATGTTACACCATCATCTTTAACCACGCTTGCACATGAAGTCCTTTTCTTCTGATGCAGAAAACTGTGGGGTATGTGAAGGTGGATGTCTCCTACTGCAGATCTTTCCAAGGTAGAACACAAGTTCAAGGTCAGTTAGCAACCAAACGCCATGCTACTTCCAGAACTTGAGAAAATCTGCATGGGATACAAAATCAGGTTATCATTAATTCATTTTTCATGGTTCATTCAGTCTTGCTTTTACAAAGATAATAAAAAAAAAATAATAGTTCTGGTAGTCCCAGCCTGCAGATTAGCTTTACGGTGTTGCTTCCCTCCACTAGGCAGGATAAAAGAGTTTAGATTAACAAGGGCTAGCTAACCTTTCTCTGACTTCATAGCTTTTTTTTGAAGTCAGTTTCTTAGACAAGGTTGCTGAGCACAACTCATTTGATAAATATCACTATCTCAATCTTTCTCCTCCTTATTCTGGCATTCAAAGTCCTGCCCTTTGACAGAACATGCAGAAACACATTTATAACATTCAACAACATTAATCTTTTGGTAGATGCAGGAAGATTGACAGAATATTCAAGAAACCTTTTTGGAAAAAGAGTAGACCACCTTGGATTAGAGAACTTCAGATACCCCCATTTAGTTCTGGAAACTAAATGTCACCATCACCAATAACATTTCTGATAATTGTGCCCATTTAAAAGGGCAGTTGTGGGTACTTGAAAAAAGTGCTAGTCCAGATCTTTACAATTAGTTAGAAACATCCAAATGCAGGTGTGTTAGATAAGACTGATTCTTGTCATTCTTTAGACTACAGGAATTCTCCACAGCAATTAGTTATAGACTAGCTCATGAATTATGTAGGCCATGAGGCCATGGTGACTCAGAGTTGCTCTGTGCAACCAAATGAAACAGCATTTGCAAACCAAGTCATCCTATTAGAGTGTGGTCTCTGAAAAGCCTGGCAAAGCAGTCCACAAAGGATAACAGGCTATTGGGCCAAAATGTTAAGGAAAAACACTCTTTATTAATGCTTTTATGGTGTATTTCTTCCTTACAGTACCAGCTCCTGACTCTTGAGCAATATCAGAATATTCATTTTTCTCCTGGACGTTTTTGTACTTTCCCTTATTAAGCCCATGGACCATCAGAGCATCACAGGTCACTCCTCCTCACCAGAACACTTAGCCACAAATCCCTCACACTCTGTCCATCACCATCCTTACTCTGTAAAGGAGGTTGTAGCTTTTGCACAGAAAGACTGTTCTATGCAATAAGTGAAGGGATGTTATCTTCAACAAGGGCTACTTTTGCTGCCTTTTATCCGTATTTTCCCTTCACCAAATTAAGCCCAGTAAGAATCACCAGTTTTACAACTTTGTACTGTATGGCTATACAGCCAGATTGTCAAGAAGTATTTAAGCATTTTCACAAATCCTTTAACCCGAGTAATTAGTTTTTACAGTGGAGTACTCAACTGTGCATCACAAGGAGAGCTGGGAATCTAGCCACGTTAAGGTTTTTTGATTCACACCAGATATCTACTGCACTTCAGATATTGTTGAAAACTGGCCCCCAAAAGTATAACAGATATAAACAGCTGAAATCTGTCATACAAAATAAGCTCCATATTCAATAAGTTATGACAACATTTTATACTTTTAAGCTCAATTTTGAAAATACAATTGATTGCATTAATCAGTTAAAAGCACTTCAGAGCTTCTTTCTGCACAACAGAAAGGTATTTCATTGGGATCTACAGAGCATTATGAGATTCACATTACATACCAAAACTCCACAAACTTAACTCCATGTCAGTACTGTAAAATACAAAAGTAAGTCCTATAAAAGATCTCTACTTGTGCCCCATGCCATGGGAACTGAACTGATTAGTCAGCTTGGTTACCTTTCAGTTTTAAACTGAAAAAATTCACTGCATTGTTTCTCCCCCTGATTATCATTCTACCAAGCAACCCACTTAGCTAAACAAAATGTCCTCAACTCTGAAGAGAAGACTATTCCTAGCAAACAAAGCAAAATGGTGAGGTTGTTTTATCTAGTGAACACAGCTCTATCTCATTCCTCAGGAATAACAGGCTGAATCCCCTCTGATTCCAATTCCTCATTCTTTCAGATCTTTTAATCTGGAATGAATGGCAATGTAGTGTCAATGTGATCCAAAGTCATGCCTGTTGGTAGCTAGTTTAAAAGTAAAACGACAAATCCTTGTCCATTCAAAGCTTTCACGGCTTTCGCAGGTTTGGATGTGTATCAAAGACCATTATCACCATCCTCCACAAGGACATTTCAAAGAAACCTGAAGGACACAATGAAACATCTGAACATCAAGAAATACTAAAATCAAGTGTAAAATAACTTTTAATATAAATAATCCATTTTGACACACAAGAAGGGCAGTGTATTTTATTTAGCTCATAGCTCAGGATGAAAAAAAATATGCAAAACCCCAAAATAGAGCAAACTTTTGGGCATCCAGATCTCCTGTAGTTCTTGCACTATGGGAGAGCCCCAGTAAGGGGCAGTGTAAAACCACGCTACCTCAGAGGATGCTGCAAGAGACTCAGTGTCAAGAATTATAATCTCCCTCTATACAGCAGTCCCTGCAATTGTGAAGGCCTTGCCTTCCATTTGGCCAGTGCAAGACGCTTTAGATTTGAAGATAAGAACTTCCACAATTACATGTTTACTGCAAGCATTGTTTTCTCTGCTGAAAGCAAAAACTATCCTTGCTCTAGATTTCACTAGCCACTCTATTGAAAATTATTTACAAGGTGTAATTTGCAAAAAGATAAGAGTTCCCTCCTCAATGGACAAGCATTCCATGTACAGCATAACATAAGCTTTGGAGCAACTGTGCTTCATTTCTGCATACCTATCCTCTTTGTCAACTACTACAGATTTTAAGCTACTTTAAACAGCTGAAGTATATCATAAATCTGGTAACAAATACTGTTGTTACTCATATTTCATTTACAATTAAATAAGGAACAACCTATATCTACATATAACATGGTCTAAAAAAAAAAAAAAAGTAGTTCTTTTACTTAAAAAAAAATAAATAAATCCAACTTTGGCAAATGAAGAAACGCTTAATGAGATTAAGCCTCCAGATAAAACTCCTGCAAAACTAAGAAAACAATAACCTTACACACTCTCTCCACTCAGCAAGATTTAATGAAATCACCAGTACACATATGCTAAGAGAAGGAACAGAACACACTCCTATCTCGATACCTGACCACAAAGTAAAGTTCACCTTGTCTTAAAATGATACCTTTTTCTGATCTTGCTGCTAAAAGTGTCTCTGTTTTGACTAATTTCAACTCAGTAACTAAGTGAATGTATAGCCAAACTGAAAACCTAAGTAAGAAATTATCAGAAGACCAAACACATAACCAAAAGTCCAGTCCCAGACTGCCAGCCTACAGTGGAAGACCTTAATTTAAGAGAAAAACAACACTAAAGGATTTTTCTTCCAGTTAAAGAGAAATCCCTCTCCTAACAAGATAAGCCAAGCCAGAGAAATTTCAGCCCAGTGAAAATTAAAGTTTTTGTTTGGCTGTAACACTTGCTCATTTTCATTCCTGTCACTTCACGCTTTCATATAAGTGTTTTGCTTGGTAACAAAGACTAATATTTTCAGAGCCACTTCTCAATCCACCTTGTGAACCTTCTGTCCACTCAGCAATCATCACCTTCCACACAGCTCGAAGTTTTCCACGGATGCCTTAATTTATTCCACAGCCCGTTTTAAAAGGACAGGCTATCAGCAAATACCTCAACAGCTAAGGTTACAAAGCCAGAGACAAATAAGAGTCAATGTACAAAATTTTATTTGTGTGCAAATCCCAGAGACCTAGATCCTTAAGCAGTGTCCTAGGCAAAGAAATGACAGAAAGAAAATCCTATTTACACAGGGCAATAGCAGAAGCAAGTGTGCACTCTGGGAAGCCTATGGTCTTTTTACAGGACAATCCTGTGCAGGGACTGTGCCTTATACATCATTGGCTAGAAGGGTGTAAGCTTTAGTGAAACCCGTGTCCAAAACATTGTTTAAAATAGCGTTGAATTACCTTGTGGAATGAGTCACTAGGAGAAAACAGAGTCTGTAAACTATTTAAATATCCAAATGTGAATAGAGTAACCCAGCAAAAGACAGACACAAACTGTGCAATAAACTGCCACAACTTTTCTACAAAATGAAATATCCGCAAGTATAGAAGAATTAGGCTTTAGAAATTCATTTTGGGTTCTAGCTACCAGTAGTTTTCAGCAGCGCAAACGAACTGTTGAGAATGTCCTTGCCAGTGCTGTTACTTTCACTATGCCTGAAACATCAATGCAAATAATGTTTTTATTGGTTTTTAACAGGGGCTTGAACTAGTGCAGTCAATTCCTGAATGCTGGTAAAACAAACTCCCAGTATAACCAAGTCTTCAGGTACAAGAAAAGCAGCATATGATGCACTATAGAGTTTACCTTTTTATGTTCTCATGGACTTAGGCGTCTGTATCAACTGGCAGCCTCTGAAGATGAGAGGCCACAACTCTGCCCACTTCTAGACCAGGCCACTAGTGAGCCTCTGCTTATAGAGCCACCACCCTCTGAGTACCTTCAACCAAATCAGGTGGTAACATTTCTCCCTCCAGATTGTTCATCTAAATTTACCTTGGTTATAAGGGGCCCAGCCTTTGAATTCATCTGTATTAAAGTCAATTTCCCTGATCAGATTAGAAGTCCTCAGACCCTTTGATTCTCCCTCCATCAAAGAATTTGCACCTTTCTGATTAAAGCTACAGATTTAATTACTTTACAAAAACAATCAGGCTAATCTCACTTCAGTTCAACTAATTTTCTTCAAACTGCACTCAACATACTTTCCTAGATCAAATCTAACTTATTTTATCTCATTGTCACATACACTTTTTAGAAAACGAAGGAAAAAAAATCCCCAATCCTTCCCACAGCTACAGAAACACAGGTCAAGAGGGGACCCTACGATACAGTTCATTCATTTCTCTGTCATCCTGCAAAGACCCTCATGCTTTCTGCTAGTCCTGGAAGATGTTTGTCCATCCTCCTCTTAAAATTCCTTACAGGTGCAGACTGCAGACTTTAATTTACTTCACAGAGGCTAGTCATCAGAGAAGATGCACCTAAAGTCTCCCCTCCTCCAGCCTGGGCCTTCATGAATACAGTTCATTGTTTTATGCATTCTAGGTCTCCTTTCAGCTTTTTCTTCTTCAGATTAAAATATTAAACACCACAAATGTTTCAACACAGGTCACATTTTTTGGAGCTCAGATAGTGTCCCCCCAACCTCCTGTTCTTGTCTTCCTCCCCTCAGCTCAAGTCCTTCTTTAGGTATGCCCCAAAGCAAACACAGTATTCAAGCTGAGATCTCAATTTCTCTCTTAGAGTGTTTGCATTTTTCTTTCAGCATCACAACATCATTGGCATATGTTTAGTTTGTGGTCCACTAAAAACCTAGCTCCTTTAGCTAAGAACTGTTGTCTAGCCAGTTATTCTACACCTTGTTCTTGACTATGCCCCTGTAGCAAAGCCTCTGTACTCACTGCATTGCATTCTATTAATTTCAAACACTTCAAATGGTCAGGATCACTTTGAATTTTAATCTTGGCCTCTGCAGCATACAGCATCATCTGTGGATGTAATAAGTATAAATTCAAATCATTCATGAAAACATTGTGTAGTAACAGAGATGGAAGATAGCTGTGCAGAATTCCATCTGATATATCTTTCCAGATTAACAGTGGCTAAATACAAATAAATGAATGACAAGGAAGGCCTGGAAAACTTCAGCTATATACTAGAGAAACAAAGCAAAGGAATTTAAAAAAGCAAAGCAATTAATTCATTATCGGTCATCTTTGGAATGGAAAGTGAAAGGGAAATGTAAGAAAAATCCCATAAGGATGCATTTTAATCTTCCTTGCTATAAACACTTCTTCCCAGGTAAATCAAAGCTAAATACTACACTAGCTGTGAGCAGTCCACCTGAAGTGTTAATTGTCATTAAGTGTAAGCAGAGACAGGGACAGGCTGCAAACAGCATCTTTCTCTGCAGGTCTCTTCCATTTCTCCAGCACCTTCCTCTTTTTCCCCCCCTAAAACCTAGGTTCACAAGTTAAGACAAACCAAGTTCCTGAAATGATTTTTAATTGGTGACTTCTTTAAATCTTGCCTGCATAGTACTTTATGTACATAAACCTTTCCCTGCATAGTACTCTTTCAAATGGATCAAGCCAGAGTAAATCTTATTAACCAGGGAACACCTTCAACTTTAAACCATTAAAGTACTTGTGCATTCTAAAAACAAAAAAAAAAAATAAAAAAATTATTTTCACAGCTCATTGTATCCTTCAAGAAGCTGTACCAGCACAGCAGGAAGGAGCTGCTGAAATTATGTAATTTGGGGCTACTGTCTAATTTGAGCAACTGGCCCCAGTCTCCAGTTATTATTTTGTTCTGTATCAGTCTGTGAGATTGCAAAGGCCCTTTATTAACCAGCAACATTCATCCCTGTTAAGGCACCTGAACACTAACCAAGTTGTTTCTCAGTCAATCTTTTTGATTGAAGTGAACAGGGGGAATTCCTCATGTGGTGATGCTGGGGGAGTAATTTTAAGCTTTCAAATACGTCTCTCTCTCCTTTGAACCCTCTCCAATTTTCCAACATCCTTTTCAGAGCAGATCAGAATTAGCGACAACGTTTCAATATCATTCTCCCTAACAGCATATACAAAGATTAAAATCACTTCTTTCTTCCCATCATTGCTGCCTCATTTATAAACAAGATGGAATTTCTGCTTTTATCCTCACCATCTTACAACAGGAATTTTCCTGTATTTACTGGGTAGCATCATATTACAAACTATTTAAGAGTTCTCGTGCTAGTATAACAAAAATGAGTTCTCCAAGCAGAATAAACTATATCAGCAAAAGTAGAAATTTTTCACTGCCATTTCTTCGTTCAGAGTGGGCAACCCCATTCTACTTTTTTAGGATGAAGATACAGGTATATTTATTTAATCAACAAATTTTTCAAGTACAGCCAATGGTAGCTCTTGTATAGCACTGTTTGTCCAGTAAGACTCTATTCCTTAGGGGAAAAAAAAGAGAAAGAATCTTTCTGAGCTATTGTTCTCCAGCAAATAAGATGGATTTATATTCTTTAGATTAAAAAGCAAGGCCATACTTCAGAAAGAAAACATTTTGTTTGAATGTGCTCAATCTGTCAATCAATAAACTAGTTGAGATTTTTCCATCTTCTTCATGAATATACTTCCTCACCAACCTCCATCACCTGCAAATTTGTACTGCCACAATTTTACACTTATTTGCAGGCTGCACATAAAATTACTATGCAGCCTAAAACTGTATAAAAAGATCTCTGCGTTATTTCAATAGAAATACATAGCTCTTTGATGATGACCTCTTTCTGACATTTACTCCAAGATTCTAAATGTTTTCAGTACGTGCTTTGTTGACACTGCAGAGAACTAAATTTTTAAAAATCCGGCTGTGATGCAAAATTAAGTCAAATGCCTTACAGAGTCTGTTTTTGCAGTTGTGCTTTTGACCATTCATTAGAATGTCTTAAATAATCCCCCCCTTTTTTTTCTCCAATCAAAAAATTTTTTTTTCACCTTCCAATAGGTGTCAGTCACAGCTTTCTTTCAGCTTTGAAAAGCTAGCATCTTTTCTAGAATAATAAAATCCTTTTTTCTTTTCTTCTCTAGAGACAGGAATTTAATGAGCTCACTTTATTCTGTTATTTGGCTCCATGGACTAAAACAAGTCCCTCTTTATTACCTTCTCCTTAGCTTTTTTGGCTGGTACATTCATAAACTCACGTTTAATACCATATAATTCAGTTTTGTCATTGGCTTTCAAAAATTGGGCGAGTGCAAGACTATGCAGATTTAGGCATAGGTACATGTCAGTACAATGTCTAGCACCTTACCTTTTTCAGCCAGTGAAGGTGAGGTTATGCTATGTCAGACAGACAGACTGTGCACTGAAGCAGTCACACATTTCCTCCTACAAAGCCAGGAGACCAGATGAGCAAATAGCCAGGGACCATTAACTCCTAAGCCACAAGACTGAGAGACTTAAAAACTTGTCAATACGTTCTCTAAGTCCAAAGGAAAATCATTGTGAAATGGTACAAAAAAACCCCCAACCCTATAACCTGAGCCTATGTGCCACCTAAAAGATTGGGTAACTACTCTGGTTGAAGTCTCATCTGCTGAGGGAGAAGAAAGGAACAGCTTTTAGCCAAAGCAGCTCCCTGACACAGCTCAAGGCAGGTTCATTTAAATGCTGCTATTGCCATGTGGAAGAATTTGGGAAGATGTGGATTGAGGCAGCCAGCAATCATGTCAGTTTAAATGGATTACAAAGCCACATTCTTTGTAATTCTGAGCAGGTTAGCATAGACGGCTTTCTCTTTTGACACAGAGGGTGTAGTTCCCCAATCCAGCTCTGCCCTCTAAGCTGGTTTAAGAAGTTCCCACCCTGGATTCCTCACTCTTCGCTGCTGGCTCACGGTTCTGCATGGCAGTTCCTTGTACCCTCTGCGGGCAGGCAGGTCTACAAGCCACACTGCAAACCTGTCACAGCAGCAATTCTCCTCACTGACTCAGTTTACAGTAAAGGCTTACCAACAGCTGCAGGGTGACTGATGGCAATGCTTCAAGAGATTTCAAGCCTAATATAACTGTTGGTGTCAGAAAGGCATTCTCCCGTTCACCCCTACTGTGTGCACACACTTGACCCCTTATAAACCAGTTCATCTCAGTGAACTGGGTGAAAAAAAAGGAAAAAGAGAAGAGGTGTAAGATCACAAGGCTAGGAGTGAGATTGCTACTTTCACCTGCAACAAGTAATTTGAATAGCTCAGCCGTCTCATGAAACATCATTAGAGAGCAACGAGTCCTGAGCAATTCTTAACCTGCAAGAAAACGTGTTCATGGAATTACATCCAGATCTTATTTACTTCTGATGCAAAAATGGCTTGGTAGCTCCACTAGCTTCTGCCTTTGGGTTCCCAAGTCTGCTGTCATGTTGAAATGAAGTTTTTCCAACTATAGTTAAGATATTATTATTACTATTTTTTTTAAAAAACGTTCCCTAGCTTCGCATTTCCTTAACTGGTAGCTCCTGACAAAAGGCAATCTAAAATAACATACTGCAAGATCCTAATAAAAAAAACCCCAGAAACCTCACTAAAACAAAACCACCCAAATAAACAAACCAAAAAAACAACGAAAAATCCACCCTGCTCTGAATTCCCCACCTCCAGTTCTCAAATACCCTTCATCTCTAAGTCAAATATTCTTTATCATCTCCTTGAAACACACAAGTGACATAGGCATATTATAATCACCAGTTCTCCTATTATTCAATTCTCAAAGCGTTTCACTTGAAATAAGTATTTACGATCTTGAAGTGGCTGATAAACTAGATTTAAAACAAACTTAAAGACCAAAGAGCCCTCTACATGCAAAGGCTAACAACAAGGTAGAGGTACAAAGCTACAGAAAAATACAAAGTTTCACAGGGCTTATTTGTTTTATTACATAGAAAAAGGATGAATCCTCTGCTTTGTTGCAGTTCTGCCTCTTTCAGAGAGCTGAATGGTCATCAAGACGAGACCAAAGAGCATGGAGTTGGGGTAAACGGAAGGAAATTCTTCAGTGGATTACAAAAATCATCACTGAATTTCTCTTTTGGTCCAACTCATGCCCTCTTTCAGGAATGGGGATGAAATGATGGAATAAATAGGACTTCTAAAATTTTGTTATCTATGTGCAATTGAAACTAGATTGTTAATACAACTGAAGTAACTGTTTTATCAGCATTATACGAAACAAAATGAAAAAAGGGAAATTACATCTTCACTGTGAGTTTATACTATAATCCTAACAAAATAACTCCACTATTTGAAGGCATCAGTTGAGCAGAGGTAAGAATCTGGAAGAGTAAGTGACGACTGAAAGACACATCATATTCTGGCTCTGCTCTGTAGCATGTCAGTGACACCTGAGACATACCCCAGCTGACAGGGATGCATCACACTGGACAGCAGCACAGGGGTCCCTTCTTCCTCCTGAGAGCTTTCTGCCACAAATGCTTAGTTCTGTTAATTAGCATTGCTTGTATTAGATTGATCAGACTTCTTTTTTTCTGGAATATATCAAGTAGTATCAGAGTGCATTCACTCTCTGTGCCAACAGTCAACCAGTTTAATTTGAAAGAAAATTAATATACTGAGCACTTGTACAGAGGTATATACTGTCTGAAATTTTCAGAGTGGCACAGTGACAAGACAGTACTAAAGCTAGGTTACTAATTAGCAGCTGATATTTCTTTCAAACTCTAAACCCCATGTATTTAATTAAACTGTCTGAAATACTGCTGCTTCAAATCCCACCAAAGCTACCTTCTCAACACTCAGGGTTTTACCTCAGCTAGTACTCAGCACCTATCTTCCCATTACTGCAGCTATATTTCAAAAGATTAGTATAGTTCTAAGACACAGCTTAAGCCACATGGTGAGTGAAATGACAGCATCTGTATATAGAGAAGACTGGCCCTTGAGCTTGCATGTACAGGCAACGTGAGGGTATAATTAAACAGGTCAGGGAAACACGTTGTATCCAATGAACCCAAGCAGACCTAGCGTACTGCAAGTCAAGTCCTGCCCTTTGCAGCTCTCTGGAAAAGCATTTTGCAGACGTTCGTGTTCTCTCTGCACTCTGCAGGGGCTCCTGCTTAGGGCTTTGCCTTGACACTACAAGAGAACATAAATCCCTCTGTTTAAGGGTCAATATTTCAAAGTGCTCCAAAATGGACATTTTGTTTTCAGAAGTAGTGTCAAGGGAAAGCATATTGGCGGCAAAAAGAAAACTTCTAGTAGGCAGTCACATTAGAGTAATGTAATCATGACTCATGCTCCTCACCCATTTCCTGACTAGGGCTGTGCATGATCAAAAGAAAACCAGCCACAGTAACGCTGCCGCTCGTTAATGTCAGCTAGCCTGAAAGGATTACAGACTACCAGAAAACAAACTCATGGCAGAGGATCCTATTTAAAGCCTGGCATAAATTGACACCGACAAACACAGTGGCGTAATACCATACTCAACCAAAACAACAACTTGCCTTTGTTGCGAGAAACTAGTTACAACTTTTAATGATGAGTTCTCCTACCTGAACAAACCCTCTCACACACCTTTAAACAATGTAAAGCCTTGGGGTGCATAGGGAGAGGGAGGGGATTATCCAATTGCTAGTCAGTATCTAAAGAAATACAAGATACTGGCCCTTTTGAAGAGGATCACAGAAGACTCAGACTGCTGTAAAACAGCTACCGCTCCCCGGAAAGCTGTAAAGGAACACACACATGCACCAAAGCACCAGCTGGGCCGATGTGGCTGTCAACTTAAAAGAAAGGCACTGCAAGAGGCAATTTCTGTCTCAGTGTTCAATCCTGTTGGGCAGCCCGAGTGAAGCGTGCGCTTAATGATGCAAATTGGTGTTCATTTGTATAAGGAGTTCTTCAGCAGAAAACAAATTTTAGATCCTTATTGGGACCTTGGTCACATTTAATTTGTTCCAAAACCCACATTAATGAAACCCCCAAAATTAATGAGATATTGCAACAGAAACTAGGCTAGACATTAGGTAACACAGATGACAACACCCAGCTGCACCTCTCTGCAGCCCTCACAGGCCAAATAAGACTCATAGAATCATTTAGGTTGGAAAAGACCTTTAAGATCATTGAGGCGACTCTTCTCCCTCTCTCCTACCCTAGAAGCAAGGCCCTCCATTTGCAGGTCCCTTTCACTCCCCTTCTAGAAATGCCACCTAACTGCTAAACGTGTACCTCAGCACCAGTTGCTGTGTTCCTTATGTTACTTTGACAAGGGAGATCAGAGGGGAGAGAGATCCTGCAGTTGACCATTACATATGTAATCCATTGCCACAACCATTGTCCATAGAATTAAGACTGAACAGCAGTGGCGCTCCACTCCTGGTACAGGTTGTCTCAGTAACCTGGGTGTCTAACAGTCAAATTCAAGGCAAACAACCTGGCTTCAGAGTTGAGAGAAGCTAGTCCTGAAACAGAGCACACGTATACCAAGGCCTTACACTGCATTGTGATACTTGCTGCAAGACTGTTATAACTCTGCTTGGTCATCACGTGTATTATTTATACAGCTCTAACAGCACAGACATGAGGTGCAGCAATCCTTTTGGGCATGGATGTACCTCTCGATCAAGAGCAAGCTGTTACTGCATGCTGCAAGTTGTTGATGTACCAATTCATACGGCTGGTATGGAAGGCAGTGGGATGTAGGCAGACAAATGAAAGAACATAATTTGGGGACCTCCTGTCCTGTGTAAAGGGCACTTTTATTTACTTGATCCTTTAATAAGTAGGTAAGATGAACTTCTGCCTTTACTGAAGGCTATTTAAAGGAAATTTTTAATGGCTCTTGCAAGCTCCAGGGAGTCGGAATTCAAGTCATGGGAGGAGTGATATGTTGCTTAGTGTGGTTTACCATCCTTTGGAAATTTAAGAAAAGGTGACAAGTTGTAGAGCCCTGCAGTGCTGACAAAAACTTCTGCTCAAACACTAGAAAAAACAACCCCAAAAGCCCCCAAACCAAAACTAAATGAACAAAAAATTAAACCACAACAATTATGACAAAAAAATCCCACCAACCCAGAAACCAAAACCAACGTAAACGTGGTCAGAACCCAAGCCACAGAAGTAAGTGACCAGATATTCCTGATTTCCTTAGTTCAGGCAATGGGAGCAGAAACTGAGGTCAATTTCTTTGTCCTGAGTGCAAATCCAAACCATATCCAGAAAAAAAATCCCTCATAAAATACTGTAACAATGCATTGGGATTGCATTAATTTAAGGCACAGTGTGGTGCTCTCTTCTCTTGTAAAAGTCCATACTGTTTCTTTTAACAGAGATAGCCTCTGCAGAAACACAGGGAAGCAAGACACTTTAGCTCCCTGCATTACAGAAGAGCACATGGCCAGAGACAGCACACAAGAAATCTAAGAGAGAACTTGCATCTGAGGAGTGCATCAACATCTCAGTGTTGCTGCTTCAGTACTGGACAGGAAGAAGTTAATGAATAATGTAGGTCCTGTTCCACAGACTCCCTGAATATAGCTCACATAGGAAAGAATAGGAATATCATAACCAAAATACTTTGAAACATAGTCCTAGCAAAAGGCACGTACAGTAATGCCTAGAAGGAAGATGGTATTACCAAACTCGCATTCCTTCTTTTCCTCTGTACGTGGGTGCTACCGGGATTCATCAGAGGTATGCTCGTTCTGGCTGCAGAAGCAGCAGGGCAGCATACTTGGGCTCCGAGGAAGGAGCCCAAGGAAATCCTTACTAGAGGAAATCGTTAAATTGTTCACCAACAGCTACAAAAATCCATGTTAGAAATAGTTCATCAACACCCCTATTGTTATAGTCCTATGCTTAAGTTAAACCACATCCTTGGGGAAAATGAGATGTTATTGCTACTTTTTTTGTCTCAGAACACAGAACACTAAATATGGGTTGTCCTACAATAATTCACATTAAATATATATATTTTTTTAATAATAATAATAAAAAACCAACTTAAAAACACTCTAAAAAAGAAATTCCTACCATAGACACTGCTGTTAAACTATTGCCATTCCTGAAAAGACCATAATCCATTCACTTCAGAGAACAAAAATGGGAAGGCAGAGGCAATTTGGCATGGGAAGAGAAGAAAAGGCCGAAAAATAGTGACAAGAAAAAAAATCTGCACTTCATCAGTAAACCAAAACTCTTCAAATAGAACACATTAGCAGCTTGCAGTAGAACAGTTAACTTTTAGTAGGCACCAAGTTCCCAGGTTAGTGACTGCTGATTAAGAAAGTTCACACCTCCCAAAAGGACTGTTTCAGACTGTCTGAAACAAGGCAGGCAGTTTCACCCGGGATGCCAACACAGGCTGAACAAGCATTACCATCTTAAAATGAAATCTCAATTTTAAATACAAAAATTTGTTAATACCTGAAAAATCCAGAGAGACTCTTAAACTGCCTTAAATTTTGGCTGTGACATTCCCAGTGACTTTCTATCCAACAAGATGAACTGAATGTTGCTTTAGAATTTGATTAAGCCTAATAAATAATGAAACTCCCTTCATACGTCTTGCTAGTGACCTTTCTTATACATGAGAAGACACAACATTTTCTTATGTGTTTTTCTAGACACCAAAATAATCTTCTTGGGCTTTCCATTGAAAGGCTGTCATTTACTAGACACCTGGAAATTGCCATTTGCTCCTTGGTCAAACTTAGCATTCATGCCCTCAAGAGAGCGCAACAAAGAGTTCACTAATATAATGACCACCTTGGTACACATGCTGCATTTGGAAAGTAGCAGCTCCTCACCCCAGGAAGTACAATGTTTTTTCCTAGAATGTGCTAATTAAATGCAAGAATGAAACAAAATTAACATGTTGAAACACTGTAGCTGTTGGTGGTACTAATGACAATGTTCTTAAAAAACAACCAAGATTACTTTTCCGAGTCCACTTAGCCCACATCTCTCTCTCGGTTAGCAGTAATTAAATCAGTGTAATTATTGGAGGCTATAACTACTGCAAATTGGATTAGAATCAGGACCCTTGCATTACTAAATAGATGACAGTACATCAGCAATGGAAGGATAGGTCTCTACAACACCCAATATACACTGCTCCTCTTCTGCCCAGTACATCCACTCAAAACCAAAAGAATATATTTTTTTCCTGCCATGGGATCTCAGAGTAGATCAATTATGACTTCTCATGCACCAGCTTAATATGCTTCATTTCACAGGACTTTCTCCCCCGTTGTACACCATAAAAGGTAGTGTTGCTCCCAAATCAGACTGATGTTACAAGATGTTAGACGCAGAAGTTGTGGCATTTTTTTTTTTTTTTCCCCTATGAGCATTAGGACTCGTGGGCTTTCTGCTCAGCAGAAGGACTTTCAACCACATTGCCAGTGAATGCTTTTAAACTCTTTGCCTTCAATTCATCCCTTTAAGTTGGAGAATTACCCTAGAATGACCTGCAGTGGAGGACTGGGGATCAGGAGGAGAGGAAAATTAACAGGTAGATAATGGAAATGAGAGGAAGAGAGCAATCTTGATTAACTGATATCTGAACATCAGCAAACCACTTGAGTTTTAACAGTAGCCAAAGTCATGCATTCAAGATTAAAAATTAAGGCTAAGTCACATAGGCCATACTCTCAGGAGGGAAGATTGAGCTCAGAAACAGTAATAAGAGTTTTGCAGGTCAGAAGAGATAATCAGCTGTAACTCATCCTCCTGCAGCTCCTGCAATACCCTAATGCATAAGAGGGCACTGACAAGAGAAAAGGAAGATCAGTAATTATGTATGTAGCCGTGACCATGTCCAGTCCCAGTAGCCACAATTCCAGGAGGATGCCACTAAACAGGACAGTTTGAGAAGAGCATCAAGACTGATTCTATCACTTATGTTTGCTAGACTGAAGCCAGACAAAGCAAGGCAATAAAGAAAAAAAGTACCTTTTCGTAACAGCAAGAACAATTTACAAAGGTTTGTGGTTGACTCTCTATTATTTGGGTTTTTACCACAAAAAAAAAAAAAAAAAAAGTAGTATCTAAAAACTGCTCATTGTCTAATTCAAACAGTTCAGGCAGAGCCAGGAGTCATACTGACACATAACTGGGTAACAATTCAGGAAAGGCCTATAGTTTGTCAGACAGGTTCCCAATGGTCTGCTCTGGCTTGAATCATTCAAGATGCAAACAGTATTTTTCCCTAAACACATTACATTTCTCTTAAGAATTAAATATTTTGGAAAGCATTTTTATCCAGGGAAAGCCATACTACATTTTCCAGAGCCTTTTTGTCCACAGATTGTTTTCTTGGCCATCAAGATGATTATGAAGGTTGAAAGGGCAAATCTCCTGGAAGTTATCAAAACAGAGCTCTCATCCAGACTGTTGCATTTGGAAAGTTCTTATATTTCAACACAAAATAGGAAAAAAAAAATAAATATAGATATCTATATTTGAGAGTACCTCAAATCTTGCATGGAGAACTGAATAAATTCTTTCCTGTCAAATTGCCATGAACAGTTTGAGATCTGCAGGCTTTAAAAGCTGGTTCTCCTCTGATGCTATGCAAGCAGAAGGGCACACATTTCACAGCAACTTAGCCTATTCAAAGTGAACAAGGAAAACTAAACATTTTAAAGTACAGCTTTCTAACAGAGGTATCTCAAATCCATCACAGAGCAGAATCCAGTGTCCAACTTCAGATACTCAGTTTTGAGAAAAGCACAATGGAAAAATAAGATGTGGCTTCATTCACTTTTGCTCAAGAGAAATTGAGATAGTTCTGAAATTTTACAGTACTCTGACTATAATTTCTTTTCAAACCATATCTCTTACATATTGTTGTTGCTGTAAAACTTGTCTTTGGGACCACGTTTATACTTTCAGGATATTAACCCAAGAACTACAAACTTTGAAATTCAGGAAGCCCGGTAACTACTGACAGTTACCTCACCAGATGGACTAAAAGAACACACTGAATCAGAGCACCTGAAAAATCATCTGGTACCATTTCAGACAAGGTTCTTTCATGTGCACACACAGACAGCTGCTCCTACTTCCTCAGATACCACACTGTTTTACTACAGAGAGAATATACACAATTTCTTAGATGATGCCTTTTTAACATGTCCACCTACCCTTCAGATGTCTTGGAAGCTTCCATTTTAAAGCTTATTTCCGGAATTGTTTATAGATATCAGACTTTGCCATTCAAGCCAACATTTTCTATACTTTCTCTGCAGCAATCTGGGTATGTTGTTGTTTTTGTTTTTTTATTGGGAGGATCAGAAAGAGGTGGGAGACTTTTTACTAAAGTTGTTAAACTGTTTAATGAGACAAAACAAAATTATGTATTTCTACTTCCCTGCTCTACTGTAATGCCCTTTACTCCTATGCATACACCACCCATCAAAATCCACAGCCTTGCTATAAAGTTCTGGCACTTCTGTACTTCTAAAGTTAGTCCTGAAAATCAAACTTCTATCTGGGAATATGTCTTTTGCTGTCACTATGAATTACCAGGACAGTCAGTTTTAAGGTGTTTTAATTGTATATTTTTCACAAGATGCAGTAGCTTAGAGTCTGCCAGCTAAACTCTTCCAAAATTCCCTCTCTACTAAGAATACCACCCATCCTCCTTACATAGCTCTATCCCCATGAACAACTCAGCAGGAAGGAATAACCATCAACCCAAATTCAGAGGAAGGACAGAACCTCTGCATAAAAATTAGGGATGGGGAACCAGGAGATGGAGGCCAGTGGAAGTGGGGAAGGGATAGACCCTTATGCATAGATGCAAGGGAGTAAGACACACAGAGTCTTGATGCAGGAAAATTAGCTGGAATTTGGCAACAGGAGTTCATTTCATGTTTAGATTGGTCATTTCGGCATTGAAGCCTGTTTCTTTCCTTGCAGATTCTTCAGTTTCATGCAGATTATATCTTTGTATTTTCAGACATTACTTGAATATATGTAAATATTTACATTTCAATGGATATACTGTTCTTACTAAAGGCAGCATCAAAAAGCTTTCAACTTCTCTGTTGATGCTTCATTAGATGCTACTCCTGTCTCTTCCTCCTATAAGGTTGTCAGAACACATCCCAGAAATCCCACTGTTACACGGTGCCACAAAATACCATATTTACAATGCATATTCCTCTGCCAAAGCAGAGGCACTGTTGTAGTCTCAAGATAAAATAACTACTGCAACTACAAGTGAAATTACTTCTCAGACAAAAATCTGAAAGCTGTCTGCAGCATAAACTACTTGGTTTTTCATCACTTTTGTTTGGAGAAATGTGTTTCATGTTTTCCTCACAAATTCCTTTAGGAACTCCTACAGATTCCTAACCTACTTGGGCTCTTGCTATTGTAACTTTTCTTCTTTGGGACTAGAAACACGTATTTTTAAGAGAGATGTACAGCCCACTGCCATAAAATGGATGGCTTTGTTGCCTTTGCTGTTGACCTTAGTGGATCTTATCTAAAAGACTTTGGAGACCAAGATGGGTATTCATCATGCCTGAGGGTGCATATAGACAAAACCAGAAGAAACATAACCTCCCTCCCCACTAAAATCATACTGTGCAAGTGCGGAAGGGATATACAGGAACAGAGCAGCTGCCATACAAATTACTAGTCTGCTCAGTTCACTAGCTTGTTCCTAACAACAGATTTTTCTATTCAGTCTGTATGACTTCTCTGTGCCACTAATTACTTTGCATAATATGAAACAAGTTAAGAGCACATACAATAACATTAACAATCCAACCTTTTAATTTAAGGTTTTCTTCAAACTGACTAGATTCTACAATTTACTTCTAGGCAAGATGACCAAACTGAGCAATGTATTACTATAAATTTGAATTATTGTACCAAGAAGCAGAAGTCCTAATCGCAAGCCAGGTATCTAGTATATTAAGAATTATGCAGACATAAAATGACACCACCAAAATTTCACAAAAGACAGTTCTACAGTTGTTGCATCTTTTGGGAGAGGAAATACAGTTAACTTTGCAACAGAATTATAATTGTAGTGAGCATCAGCTCCCTCCTATTTCACCTTTCCACTCCCAGTGTTCAGACTGAATACAACTGTAAAATACAACTCCTTATGCAATACAACGTATGTGTGGACACACTGCTCCATTCTTCTCCATATTCCCATCTGTTTTTCAAACATCCAAGCAGAAAAGACCCCCAGATACACTGCACATTACCCTCTTATGAACTGTGGTTATTATTCCAAGGTCATCTGCTAGAGAGCCACAAGCAAGCAAAGAAGCGGCTTAAACTTGACGAAGAGCAGTAATCTTTTGTATCTGGAGCAGGAACATGTGAGCTGCATCTGACATGCAGGACAATCAATGGCACTATTCTTTCCTTGTCCCCCTTTCACTCACCATGTAGCTCTCCTACTATTCAAGTCTTCCTTAAATAAGGCCAACCTCTAACATTATTTGTAGGAGCCACATATCCTTAAAAGAAACGAAACACCAAAGACTACACAGCCCCATACCATCCTCCAAATGAATATAGACAAGTCATGCAAAAAGCTAAAGAAAAGTGCCTTTGCAAGGCCCACAGTGCCAGGGAGAAATGGCATGGGTGGCCTTTGCATCAAACTACAAAGGGCAGAACCTGCATTTTCTTTTTCCTTCATGCTCATTGTGGTACATGCAGCTTTTAGGTTGAGAGATGCTAGATTAGAGCACTAATCAGTGCTAGGTTAACAGTTGGACGTGATGATCTTAAAGGCCTGTTCCAACCAAAACAATTCTATACTCTCAGAGAATCAATGACTCGCATTAATGCTTCAAATGACAGGGAGCTTGTAAAATTACAATCAAGCTATCATTTGAGATCTGAACAGTGAGAAGATTGGCTAAACATTCCCTGGACGTAAATTTTAACCAAACTGAAACAACACTTCAGTTCCTGAAAGACAGTTTATCAAATAATCTAAAAACAAAGACCTAAAAGTAATACTGATGACCATTCCCCAATGGAATTCATCATTAAAAGCAGTGGCAAGAGTGCCTGAACAAGTTGCTGTTCCTTAATGGTGGTCTGTCACATTGAAGACAGGGTATTTACAGTGTACATCTC